>NC_138156.1:9868761-10476261 GCF_964199315.1 Orbicella franksi | reverse complement strand
TTCCTCAAAACTCTTGCATCAACCTTGGTATTGACAATGTTTAAAGCTATGAATTTAATGATTAAAAGAATCACGATGCGCGAGCAGCCAATTGTGTAACGAACCACGGACGATGCCAATCTTGATCAGTTGATTATTATCATGATTTCTATTTGACCTGCAGCAAAAGCTGAAAAGCTGCTCATGAGCACAAATGAATAGGAGAACGGAAACAAATAGCTCCGCTTACCGTTTATCCATTGTTTCTCCTCTAGTTGGAACTACCGTGAATTAAATTGAGCTCGTCTTTGAGTGCTAGTTGTGTTTGAGGTCGCAGGCTTCCCGGAAATATTGTCACAATGAAGCCCAAGCCTCTACCCCTGGGGATATATCTTGTCGCCCGTCTCTTTTGTTTTGCTGAGAGCTGGCTGAAATCACAGTAACACATTTTGGGTGTTCTTAAGAGATGATATAAAAGAAATTGGAGAGGATTGGTTTTCAAATATTTCACTTCAAAAAATACTGTTACGCAAAATGTACCAGTCATGCTTGTTATTTGTTTGGTTTGAGATTTACTCGCATGATTGTCTCTTGACGAATAGAGAGACAGAGACGCTCTTGCATAAGAGTTTAGCAATCCGTCACACTTTTGTGATCAAGATTCGTAGAAATCTCGGTAGACTGCTGGCAGTCTGTTTTTCTTTCGAAATTCAGTAGAGGTTATGAGGCGAGGGGAATGGGACGAGACATGGGCGCCCTTGTCCCGCCTTCTTCCCTACTCAGCCACAGCCATACTGTACTGCCCGTTTTCGTTCGCGATAACTAAACACTCGTCCTAGTAACCCTTAGAGAAAAAAAACTGGCTGCCAGCAGAGTAAAATCTCGGCGGCCAATAGAAACAATTCCTAGTAGTCATGCAGTCTGTCTAATCTGTCGTGATTGGTCAATATTAACAGTCTGATAACTACGGTATTTTTATATCACAAGGCTCCATTGTTGTCGGTTGTTGTTTTTATCTCGAAACCAATTTTGTGTTTCTGTCTTTAAACATGGATATAAAAACCTTGCTAGACAATCTTCATGAAGAAGTATCCTGTTCTGTGTGCATGACTACATTCACAGATCCCAAACAGCTGCCATGTTTACACAGCTTTTGTCTTCACTGCTTGAACGGGATTCTACGAACGAGTGGCCGCCATGATATCATAACTTGCCCAGAATGTAGAAGAGAGAGTAGAGTCCCTGGAAGTGGAAACCTGAGGGACTTACCGACCAACTTTCGCATCAACAGTTTGCTAGATGTGTTGGCAATCAAAGAGTGTAATTCTACCGGAGTGAAATGTGGAAATTGCGACAAAAAAAGCGGACAGACTTTGTACTGCTTCCAGTGTTGTGCATTCTGGTGTGACGACTGTATTTCGGCGCACAACATAATTCGAGCTAATAAAGAACACCGTGTGTTGGCGATTAAAGATTTCGAAGATCAAGACATCGAGGAAGTGTTAAAACGCCCAGCATTTTGCCAATTGAGACACCATGAAAAAGACGAGCTGAAGTTCTTTTGCAAGGAATGTAAAGTTACTATTTGCAATTCCTGTGTTGCCATTCTTCACGAAGGTCATGCCAAAATACATTTGGAAGAAGCTGCAAATGAACGAAAGTCACAAGTGCAATCGGCGATTGAATCACAAAAGCAAAAAGCACAACAGAAGAGAAACAAAATTGCTGAACTTGACACGACCTGCATTCATATTGAAGAACAAGCCGCTGCCGTCAAACGAGACGTACAGAGATTTGCTGAACATTTGATGGCAGTTATCGAAGCGAAGAAGAAGGAAATATTAAACAAAGTGGACAGACAAGTAAAAGGATCTCAAGAACGTCTGCGAACTGAACAGCGCGATGTGGACAAACAAGTAAAGCTTATCGAGACATGGATTGAAAAAACGGAAACATTTCTAAAGCGAGGAAGAAGCGTTGAGATTATGCAGTTAGACAAGTCATTAATCACAATGGTTGAGGAAGAAGTCAGCGATGGAGAAGACCAAGTGGACTGCGACCTTGAAGGCTTTCGTCGATTCGTTTTCGTAGAAAACGAATCATTAATGGCGAAAAGCGTCACTGAAGGAATCGGCGCTTTCAGAACATTTATCAGCAAAACTAGCGCGCATCAATCAAGCGCCCAAGGAAAAGGAACAAGTGAAGCTATTGTTGGACTTGAAGCACAGTTTGTTTTGACAACAAGAAATGCTGAAGGAGAACAATGTTATGAAGCGCGTGACTCCATAACAGTGGAAATCAGAAATCACCGAGGACACGACTGTGCGACGAAAGCGCGAGTCCAAGATAACAAAGACGGCAGCCACAAGATCAGTTACTTCGCTAAAGAAACTGGAAAATGTGACTTGTCAGTGAAGGTAAATGAAGATCACGTTTGCGGCAGCCCTTTTGCTTTTGAAATCAAACCCAGACAGTTCAGACCCGTGCCATGGTTTGGACAACGAAGGTCAGCTGCTGGGATGCTTAACAGTCCCTGGGGAGTGGCAGTGAATGAACGTAATGAAATTGCAGTGACTGAGGTTGGTAACGGCAGAATTCAGGTATTCAGTAGTGATGGAACTTACTTAAGATCGTTTGGTAGGTTTGGTGATAAACAAGGAGAATTACGCTGGCCTGCTGGGATAGCTTTTGATAACAATGGCTATATTGTAGTGGTGGACAGTAATAACCACCGAGTGCAAGTTTTTAGTGAGCAGGGTGAGTTCCTGAATCAGTTTGGGGGAAAGGGAAATCTAGATCACCAGCTTCAGGATCCTTATGGTTTATCCATAGACAGTGACGGAAATTATATTGTTGCTGATTCAAGTAACAAACTAATCAAGGTCTTTTCTCCTAGCGGTCAGTTTTTACGTAAAATTTGCGGAAAGGGTTCTTTCACCTTCCCCCTTCACTGTGTGCAATATGACAACCATTTTATAGTATCAGACAGTGGTGAACACTGTATCAAAGTATTTGATAGGGATGGGAATTCTGTTTACCAATTTGGAAAGGAGGGGGAGGGGGACGGGGAGTTCAATGATCCTTATTGCTTGTCTGTTAACAAGGCAGGACACCTGATGATCTGTGACACAGAAAATCACAGAGTTCAGGTGTTTGAACTGAATGGAAAGTTTCTAAAAAAGTTTGGAAAAATGGGGAGCGGGGTAGGAGAGTTTGATCGCCCAGTCTCTACAGCAGTTCTTAGTGATGGTAGAATAGTAGTGTCTGACTACTGGAACGATCGCATTCAGATTTTTGAATAGATATATCCACTCACTTGTGATGTCATATGAATCGGTTCTCTCATTGCTATCAGTTAAAATTATGGTTTTAAACTATTTGTCACTGGTAGTCTGTAGTTGGTGATGTATTAGAAAATCTCACAGAATAGAAAAAGCTGAATAGTTACCTTTATAGGTACCTCATTTATTTTTCGTTTCGAATGTAACATATGTTTTGTTTCAAAGGGAAAAGACTGAAAGCTCACATTGTTTCAAAAAAAAAATTATATTATATTTGCTCTTTAGTGGTAGATTGTGTGATATTAGTTACAAATATCTGTCATTGCTCTAGCTAGTTTAGCCGCTTGATAAGAAGTGAACCGCCTGTACGTATAATTTGAGGTTTAAACTAAGTTTAGGAAGAAACCTCTTCCACTAAGAAAATTCTAACTCTGAATTTGAACAATCAGTAGTGTATGTTGTGTGACATTTTAAACAAGACTAAGAATAATTGTGATGATGTATCAGCAGGCCGGCTAAAGTGGATGCACACTTCTCTCAGTTGTAAGATTAAAAATCATAGGAAAAGAAATCCTAATAAACTGATTTTATATTTTCCCATATTTGTCGTGATATTTAACGTTTGACGATGGTAAAGAGGAGAAATTTAAACGACGTTTGATCTATTTGATTGTACGTCTGGGAGATTGATTTCATAAAATGTTAAATATCTTTTGATATTATAAGCTCGCATTAGATTTCTCAAAAACGCTATCAGCTGCTATCGCATTTCTCAAGTCTGAAATCTCTTTGAGTGAAAGTCCATCAAATTGTAGAGCTTTCGGAATATGTACCCTGTTTACACAGGTATGTTTTTAGCTGTGTGCTAGCGGCAAACAAATTCGGGGGTGGAAGCGGAATAGTTGGATCTCTCTCATTCGTTATTCCATTCATTTTTTTCTGAGTTATTCACTATTCCTTATTCAATTTTGCTCGATATTCATTATTCCGTTTCGAGTTTGTCGAGCAAAGTTTCGAGTTTGTCGAACAATTCCATCAACTTTGTATTCAAGATTAGCCAGTCCTACACAGTGCTCGCCAAAGATAGATCAAATAATGTTTACCGTAGAAACAGTGGTGTCGCAGACTGAACTCAGCTATGAGGAAAATATAGGTATTGAACACAGACTGAATTGCGCTAATTTTGCGCGTCATATATGGTCATATATGGCATCAATGACAACACGTTTGATATTAAACGTTTGTTCCCTTTGTCGGACACGGTTTATTATTCATTATTCTTTTACGGAAAATCGTATAATTCTTTATTCTGAATGTCCAAACCCTATATATTCCTCATTCATTTTATTTTTTAAGCCGATATTCATTATTCATTATTCCGCTTCCACCCCCGAAACAAATGAATCATAATCCTGTTAATGAAGGTCAAAAATGGTGGTACATCAAACAATTAATTCTCATCACCTGTCTTCCTGCTGATGTGTTTCATTTGTTTATGGAGATAATTGACGTCGATCAGTTTTGGGATTAACAGGTTACCGAAGATAGCACAAGATTTAAAATGTATTACAGTAAAACTTCGTGTGATCAGTGATAGTATACAAGTAGCTCAGCCAATTAAATTTCCACATTTTGCACTAGTATATACTAGTATATCAAAGTGTTGCAGACTAACTTTACAGTTTGAGAGCCACTCATACAGGATTGGGATTGTCTGAGTGCATCGATAAAATAGAAATGATGATCACACAAACAATGTCACCATTCATTGTAATAATTTGAAACCTAATCAGAAAATTCCACCCTCAATTAGAGAAGGTGGGGCAAAACTAAATAAAGAAGCTGAATTACATTTCTTGTACACAAAAAGCCATCTACAAGAAGACATGTTGACTATTTCAAAAAAGGTACAAAATTTTATTTGTCACATTCTTTGGCCCTAAAGGATATTTGCTGAGCAAAATTCGTTCACTTACAAAGCCGTATATTATACTGTAGTAAATGGAAATAACTCAAGAGAGATATTAAATGCTTGCCATTCTACAACGAGATATACTTCATCAATTACGACAGCCCTCATATTGCGTTTCATATCTTCACTATCCAATGACTTCCTTAATTTTCCAACAAATGCCTCCGGGAAGTCATAAATTATTGGATACTTCGATTGCTTGATATCTTTAATTTAAACCTCGCTCAATGACTCAGTATTCCGAACCATTAGACAGCTGACCTGCAAATCGTTTTGCCTCACGGTCTGATCTCGCATTTAAAGGAGTCAAAAACAAAAGCCAATAACTGAAAAATCAATGACTTGCCAAAGCAGGTAAAAAAATTAATGTCTTTCGTTAAAACAACAATGTTCCTTATGTGAAGTTTATATGAAATAATTCATATATGAACTGCGGTTGTAGATGAAAGTGAAGAATGATCATCGCAGTTAATTTTCCAATTTAAGCAATTGGAAAGAAGAAGCCTGAAAAAATCAGGGCTTCAACGGGATTCGAACCCGTGACCTCCGCGATACCGGTGCGATGCTCTACCAACTGAGCTATGAAGCCACACATTGGGAGCGAGAATCCCGTTGAAGCCCTGATTTTTTCAGGCTTCTTCTTTCCAATTGCTTAAATTGGAAAATTAATTGCGATGATCATTCTTCACTTTCAATGTTCCTTATCACCTCTTTCTGGTCTTCACTGACGGAAACAGTCTCCAAATTGATACCATTTAAGGCCTGAGACAAAGATTCCTCAAATCCTGCCTCGACGCCGCCATTGTCAATCCCATACAGTATATAGAAACATCACGACTGCAATCATGAAGTCCTAGAATCTAGGACTCGAAAATCCGGGGTGCTTACCATTTAGCAAAAAAATCCGGAAATTTCGGTTGAAAGTCAAATGGAACAGTAATTTTCCGGAAAATCCGTTAGGAAATTGTAGATTACCTTCAGAGATAGTCCTCTTTTTCCGTTCGGAACGGAACGGCGGAAATGTCCTTACCATTTGGTAAATTTTCCAGTTTCCAGTCTCTCATCAGCCGAAAACAATTACGAGAAATCGAATTGCAAATGGTAAGCGCCATCTCGTCCGGTTGGTTTGCTGATTTTGGAAAAACCCTTTCCATTATACAACGGTCATCCCAACCGGTTTATTCTGACAAATGGTAAGCACCCCGATGTTTTCAGAGCCGACTCTCGTGCCAAGGCCCTCAGCCGGCTAAGAGAAGCGAAAAGGGCTATGGGGACTAGAATGTTGCAAATAATTTTCCGCTCCTTCTTCACCTTGGCAGGTGCTTGCAAGCTTCTCCCCGTCCTCTGCCTAATGCCGTGTCTGCATTACAAGAAATGTTCCCAAACGTGTCCCAGACAAAAAGTTTTGCCAATGGAACAAACTGGAACAAAATTCGCTCACTTATTCAAGAGCCAGAAACAGCAAGCGACCCCAAGATTATATCAAGTGCCGGCTTTGAACATCCTCGGTATAATAAGTTTTATTTTCTTTGTATCTACTTTTGATTCCTTAAATGGTTGAAAAGACTTTTATATGCTTTGATACATTTATTTGACCAAAACGAATCGTTATCTCGAGGATTAAAATCTCGGCAAAAACGAAGACTGCGGAGTGCAGATACGGACTGCCGACTGCAGATTACAGACTGCAGACTGCAGACCGGGGATAAAATGCAGACTGAGGGCAAAATCCAGACTGCAGACTACAGCTCGGACTTTTTACTTCCATTAGTGAGTGTTAACCGTAAATGGATGCATCGGTAGACAACTGATGCGGTTCTAAACTATCAGTGTACTAAGGTATGTGTGGGGCGCAGAACGGTACAACCACTGCACTTACGTAATTTTTTTAACATCAGATATTTCGTAACATCAGGCTATATAGCTATCCCTTATATTACTTAGGCTGTAGTTTTATCTGGGAGGTGGGGGACATGGTGGCGGGAGGGGGATCGGAACACTGCAACACTACAAAAAATATTAACAAACACCACATCACCGTGAGAAAAGTCAACTAAACACCGTCACTACAACACAAAGTTTTAGCCCCATGATTTGTACATCTACACTTGACATAATACTTTTATACCAGTTCTCAATAATTTTCCAGAAAATAAACACATCACAACGCCTTTCATTGCCTACATGTTGATACTGCTGATGCCTGACAATCATCTTCTTGTTCTTTTGAAGAAACCTTTTGTGAAGGAAGCAAACAAAGGAAAAAAGAGGGGAGCCTCGAGAGATGGCCTTTATCCCAGATCCCTCTCTTCTATTACTTTGCTCACTTTTCTTTGCATAACCCACTGACTGGAGCCCCATCCTGACTAGTCTGCTGGCAGCCATTTTTTTTCCAAGGGTCACTTAAACGAGTGTTTAGTCAGCGCAAATGCAAAAGGGCGATATGGAGGTGGCCAAGTAGGAAAGAAGGCGGGACAAGGGCGGTATGGCCGAGTAAGGAAGTGCGTGCAGCACCCATGTCTCGTCCAATTCCCCTTTAGGCTAAAGCATCTCGCCTCGTAACCCCCGCTGAATTTCAAGAGAAAAACAGACTGCCAGCAGTCTACATCCTGACTGAGAAAATTGCTTTTTGGATATATCGATAATCGTTCAAAAAAATCTGGAGCAAGTATAGACTGGTATTATAATGATCTCTGGATGACCCTAGACTATAAGGACTAATTTAAGTCATTCAGATGTAAAGGAAAGCAACAAAGACAGGAAAAAAAAAGGTAAAGATGTCTAAGTTACAAACTTACCAAATCCACTCCCTAACCTTACAAAGCCTTCTTTCTTCCCTGCTGACATGACATCTGTGAATTTATTTTGGGACTGGTAGTTTTCGCCACCTCATCCTTTTTTGTAGAAAAAAACTACGCAGTCAATAATACATTTGGCCTCGGCATTTCCAGAATTTCCAGGATTTCCAGGTGGCAGAGGTCAAGTTGCTCGTCAAGTTACATATAAATGAAAACAGCTTCAGATTGGCAGCTGATCAACTAGACAGCGTTGGTCTGTATTTTGGTACAAATTAAACAAAATGGTATGTGTTCGTCATGAATTAGCATCGGTTAATGAAGTTTTCACTAAAAAAGTTAACGTTAAAAAGTAACGACGTTTACACCGTTCGACGGTCATTTTCAAGTTGAAAAGTAAAATTTTTGCATGTGCCCAAATATATACAATTGATTATAAGAATGCTAATGAGACACTGACTAAAACTCCAAAATATTTACATACAAACAATACAAAAAATAATTAAGTAAATAGCTTTGCGCGGATCGAGTCACTCTGGTCAATCTTGGTTGAAGTTTACGAATAAAAAGCATTTCAAAAGTCAAACAGTCGAGTTTACTATGACATTTTTCCAAAATCCTGAAATTGCTTCCAGTGGTCTCTGGATCCTTTCCGTGCTTATCCTTTACGTGGATTGATTGAAATCCACCCCTCACTCAGCTTCACAATATAATCGATTGTATATATTTGAACGCATGCAAAAATTTTACTTTTTAACTTGAAAATGACCGTCGAATGGTCGAAACGTCGTTAACGTTAACTTTTTTAGTGAAATCTGTTTCTAAAAATTTGTTAATAAAGTTTACATGTTAAATTTAGGTCAAATTTAGGTTTGAGAAAGGTCATGCAAGAAACCCTAGCACTCCAAATGTGACCGCACACGGGAAAGCGTACCTTAACGCTTATCCGTTAGACGGGCAAAAGCGTTAAGCATCCGTTAGTCATCCGTTAGAAAGTTTTCTAACGTTAGAGGCGTTAGCCCAACTGTTAGACGTTAGCATCAGGCCGTTAGAACGGAGAGTGCAACCGCTAGCAAGAGACATGTATCCGTTAGCCGTTAGCATTAGACCGTTAGACGGGGACAGCATAACCGTTAGCAAAAACTCTGTGTCCGTTAGCACGGCTAGAGAAGCCGTTAGGATCCGTTAGAATAAACTAGCATCCGTTAAACGGGTAACGATTCCGTTAGAATGGCATGACACGTGTTGAAGTAGAATGTGGTAGCCTAACACAGTGTGAAACGTACGGTGACTTAGAAGGGTTATCGAAAGTATCTCTTTATTTTTTGTTTCGACTTTTAATAACTGTCGATCGCTAGTTATAAGTGTCGATCGACACTTATAACTAGCGATCGACAGTTATAAGTGTCGATCGACACATAATAATAACTGTCGATCGACACTTATAACTAGTAATCGACAGTTATAAGTGTCGATCGACAGTGGAAATAATTTTTTTAATGTTTGTCTCATCGACGACTGATGAAATCGGCACTTTGTGATTCGCTTTTTAAAATCGTGAGTGTAAGACTAATAACAGGGGTGTAATAATGGTTTGGCACGATTGTGTGTTTATAACATGGGACTGAAAGCTACGCTATTCGTTCGTTAAAAGTCCTTAGATGTAAACCGTTAGACAAACGTTAAACGTCCTTAGATGTAGACCGTTAGACAACCGTTAAACGGCTCCAGTCATCCGTTAGAATTAATTGCGCAACCGTTAGAACGTTTTCTTCATCCGTTAGGCATACTTAGTTTGCCGTTAGAACGTTAGGAGAAAGCGTTAGAACGCTTTGATCATCCGTTAGGCACAATTAGATAACCGTTAGAACGTTAGGACAAAACGTTAGAATGCTTTGAAGGCCAATAACTATCCGTTAGCTAAACGGATAAGCGTTAAGGTACGTTTTCCCGTTTACGGTCACAAATACATGTAATTTCATTTCACCAAACACCGCAGCATGAAAAGCACAAACGTCACACACCGTAGGGTTTGAGAGCACCTCAACACCGCAAGGTGGGATTTTATTCACTGCACCTAAAAAAAATTACATTGAAAAAACATCAACATCACAAATCCTCATGCCCCCCTCTGGCAGTAATTCTACTTCAGGCTGGGTACCTACTCTATATTGGCCGTGTTTTCACAAGCAATTTGACAGGTTGCTTGGTGAGTGACAACCGGAAATCCTGTAAAAACAGTTCCTTTTCCAACTCGCTTAAAGTTAAGAGAGTCGGCAAACTCCAATGGAATGCTTCATTAAATTTTATCCACCAAACCAGGTAGCTGAAGCGAAATGGCAATTTATGTAGGCCAATGGGTAGTTGCTTGCGGTTATTCATCTGACAGGGCTGTCAAATCGGAAATACAACAGCTTAGTGTTTAAAACTCGCGTCTTTACTAGAATCATGCGTCTCATGTTGGTTTGCAGTGAGAAACGGAAATGTCCCGGTCAAATGTTATCTGTGTAGTGGTTGAAAACCAGGTTTTCAAATCAGAATAAAATTGTGGCCTTTCAACAACCCACACAATTTTCCTTCTACGGAACATTTTTTTTCTCAGCGAATGAGGAAAATATGCCTCCGTTATTCTCTCCTGCTTCTAATTGCAAGCAATCTTTAAGTCTTTACTGAAATCGGTTCCTTCGTTGGACACAAAAGACAAACTAAGCGCATAAAAACAGTTATTTTAAGGAGACGAACGCACGTACACTGTACATGTACAAGCTTTGTTTGGATTTCCCACCATAATATTCAAATTGATTTATTTGCCAGCGTGCTCTGCTCAAATTACCTAAATGAAACATAATCTTACTCGTGAAAACACATATCATTTTCAAGCTGCTTAACAGAGTCTGTGAACAAAACGCCTTCAGGAATGTTAAGCGAGACAATGGCTGTCATGGAAACAAGGCCATTATAGGGATAGTTTATGGACCGAGCGTATTCAGCATAAGTCTTAATTGCACAAGCCACTTTGGCAGTTGGCAAGTGGCCTACACTGTATTTCTCCTTCCCTCCCACCCTGGGATTGGTGCCAGTTTCGTTTGTATTGACAGCCTTAAATATATTTTGTACTGGGTGTGGACAAAACGTGGGGTACGCCATGGCCTAGGCCAATAGACCATGGAGTGGGCCATGGCCTACCCTGTGGCCTACCCTATAGCCTACCGGTGGTCAGATTTTTAAAAACATTAACAAAACATCAGTGAGAGTTGAACGAGTTAGCTGGCATAAAATTATATCCCTCTAATAGGGGTATACTGAAAAGTCACTAACACGATTATCAACATCAGAGGGAACAAAACAATGCCAACCTTACAGCACTCAGACTTGAAACATCTTATTTCTCGCTCTCTTCGACGTCTATCTTCCCCAGCCAAGCAATCAACCATAACGGCAGGTTAAGAGGGAGGGGAAGGGCCCAGGGGAACTCCCATATAAAAAAGACAGGGGTGCTGGTCGGAAATTTTGAAAAGAACTCCTAAGAGGTGCCAAGATCCTTGTTTGCGGGCGTGGTTTGAAATTTTCTTCTCCCCTAAGAGATACCAATTCTCACATAAGACACTATCTCCTGTCATATTTTTGAGCTCAATACCCTAAAAAGTACCGCAAAAGCTCCCGCTGTGGACCTTTTGAGGCTAAACACCCTAAGAGGTAACAAAACTGCGTTTTTAACCCCAAAAGGTATAGAAAGCACCCTGGTTCGTTCGTTACCCTGGTTCGCAGTTTGCAGTCCGCAGTCTGTGTTTTACATTGACTGCACCAGAATTAAATCATATTTCAATGTACATGTAGTTCACCAGTAGTTTGAATTTCAGCCGTCTCTTCCCTTTACCCCGAGGGGGGCGCGGGAGAGAAACGACTAGTTCACCAGTTTATTACAGTTTGCTCGAGAAGGAAATAAAAATCTTACATGGTTATTAAGCCATAATATCATGATGTCACAAATAATTTGTCAACTTAATTTGATGGTGAACAGCTTTACTTCTTGCAACTAGTGCCTCGTGAAAAGCCATATAAAGTCAAATTCTTTACTTGTTTAGTACATGCATTTATCAGAAGTCAAACTTGTCAGAGTATTGAATATAAATACTGTGTTTTGATGGTTAGATTTTTGGTTTTAACACAGGAAATTAGTAATGCCTATTTTCAATGCAGTATTTTCAAATATCAGTACTCTGTGAGCAAAACTATGAATTTCCCTATGAATAATGATTGACATGGCAGGTAATCTTTGAATTATATGAAATTTCTCTTTCCATAAAAAACGCTATTCTTTTAAAGAGGGAAAATTATGATAAGCAAATAACTGAAAATAATGATTCTGACAGTAAACTTTCACAAAATTGTTTTTCTTCAAACTTCATGCCTACACCAGAAAGGTTATTTAAAAACTGATTACCAATGCAGTCACACAAAATGTTGCTGGACAGATATACAATGTATGCCACCCTTTCTGTGGCTTGAATTAAACTTTTCAAAGCATCTATGTCACCATTTTTGCATACGTCCAAACGATGGAGATTAACTCTTACCCTGACCATAGGTAAGCAGTTGTAAGCATGATATTTTTCCAAGCCTGCACAACATGTTTTCCTCCTCAACTGCTTCAGTTGCCTTTTTTGAGAAATTGGCTCCTCCTACCCCCCCCCCCCCCACCCCCACAATAATCTAAATAATGCACTACCCTTTATTTTAATGCACACTTTTCAGCGGTCTGTATTAATTTTACATGACTGATTCATTGATTGATCATTGTTTGAACGTTGCGGACATAATGTTGCATACATACAGTATGTTACTTATTAAAGTGTCTGTGTTACTTATCAGATAAAGCACGAAGCACATGAACATAAAGTGACAGGCCTGGAGTACGGAAAGGCCAATGGTGGACGTCAGGTAAAGCTATTAAAAAAAGGTAATTTTGTGTGTAGATATGGGAGTTAGCAACTGACTACATGGCAGCTACTATTACTACATGTAGTATTGGTTGGCATTCTCTCTGTTGAGACCTGACGAAGGGGATGACACGGTTTATAACACGACATTATTATCTTAGTGTAGGGATGTCCGACTCCTCATTACGAGTGGTGAACTTATCTTGATGTAAGCATAAAATGTTGTCCTTCAGTGGAACATTATTTGGATAATCTAGTGTTCTACTGTAATTAGTACTGTATTTATCTCGGTGTGTTGCGAAGGTTGAATGGAGGGTTCCAAATTTTAGGTCTAATAGGTGGAATGACCTGATAGTGACCACTTCTTGACCCAGCTAATTAAAATGTACAGTGTGTATAGAAATAGTTGTATCATAACGATAGTACTAAAAAAGAAGTTTTCAAATGGAAAACATTGAAATATAATCATTCTAGATCAAGAATGAAACTACAGGAATTAATCTACGACATTTCTGACCACAAAAACAAAGGCAGGGTGAGTACCTGAGCCAGCTGGGTGAATAAGGGAAGTCTTGATCACCAGCTTCAGAATCCGCAAGGTGTATCTGTAGGCAGTGAAGGAAATTATATTGTTGCCGATTAAGATAAAAAACTTAGAGGCCCGTTTTTGCGTAAAATTGGCGGAAAGGGTTCTTTCAACCTTGCCAACCACTGTGTTCAATATGACAAATATGTTATTGTGTCAGACCGGGAGGAACACTGTGTCAAAGTTCTCGATAGGGAGGGGAGTTTTTTTTATACAAATTTGGAAAGAAGGAGTTTGGGGCAGGGGGGTTCAATGAATTTCATTTCTTGTCAGTTAACAAGGCTGGACACATCATGGTTTGTGATTAATCGAATCACAGAGTTCAGGTGTTTGAACTAAGTGGAAAGCTAATCACAAGGTTTGGAACAGTATAGTAGGCAGCGAGGTTGGACAGTTTAATCACCTGGTCTCTACAGCAATTCTTAGTGATGGTAGGATAGTTGACTTGTTACTGACTACTGGGATGGCCGCCTTTAAATATTTGAATAGATACATCCCCTCACTTTTGACGTGATATGAATCAGTTCCGTTCACTGCTATCAATTAATTTTAAACTCTTTGTCAGCCTTTTATTCCAGGCAACAAATGTTATAACGTAGTTATAAGTTACAAATTAGGAATTCTCACTCAGTTGATATCACTGGAAAATTAAATGCATAGCTATTTCTTTTATTATCGGTTTCTCGTGTATTACATGTTACTTTAACGTTAGGGTATCTAAACCGTTATATTTCCTTGTCCTTGATAGACAATGATCTACTACTTGTTTCAATAGCTCTTAGGCTGAGCTGTTGTAAATATAAGTTCCTCAAAATTACTTTAGCGCTTTTAACGAACTCTTATCGAAGTTTCTTTAGCAGGCATTATATTGTTCAATCAGTGCTACAAACAAACAGTGGGATTCAGTTTGTGTTATAACACAAGTAAATTGTGTGATATTAATCATTGTTAGATAGTTTAAATTACTGGTCTCAGAAACAACATAGCAGTATGACTTGTAGGTTGAACCACGTTTAATTAGTGGACATATCTCTTCCAAAGAACGTCTTTATTCTGAATTTGTGTTAAAAAGCAGTAGTGCATGTATGTTTTGTAACATTACATAATGCGTTTGACTATTCACTTCAGTGCCTAAAAGGCATCCACGATTGTTAAGATTGAAAATTATGTAGACTCTTTTAATTTAGGTGTAGAGAAATGTTAATAAATACCTCTTACTAACCGAGTTCGAGGTCCGTTCTGTAAGTTACAGACCGAGTTTTTTCCCCCATCGATTTATGGCCCAAGCGCAAAGCACGCGGGCCAAAAATCGAAGGGGAAAAAACGAGGATCCGTAACCTACATTACGGACCGAGAGGACGAGGTTAGTAAGATATTTATTATATCTCTACTGTGCGCCTGACGCGCGTTCGTGAACGATTTCTATTCGCACGGAGCGGCTTCAAATTTCTGACGCACGTCAAAAGCAAAACGAGCCAATTTGAAATCGTTTTTAAGTCGTTAGCACGCTTTAATACACAATTTAGGGTAAAAGAAAGTTTTAAATTTTTACTTTCTATAAATGTTAAGAACAATTGGCGATAAATCGCGGAACAGTTTGGCAACAAAAACAACTTGAAATTTTAGCGGGCCGTACAGGAGAATACGGCCCGCTAAATTGACCAATCACAACGCGCGTACTAACTGAGAGATATTATAAACTATGCCAATTTTTGCTCAAACGTGTTGTGATGTTTTGTTGATGATGAACAGGTGAAGTTTAATTGCGACGATTTGTTTGGGAGATTGATTTAGCCAACAGATTAGTAATGTATCGATTACCGCCGCCATTAGATTTCACAAGAACGTTATCGCTTTTCCCAAATTTGGACTCTCTTTGAGTGAATATTTGAAGTCACTTAATATGGGGCCTACAAAATAAGTATTAGTTATACGCGCGTATCTTTTTAGCAGTGCTAATTACAAGCAAATCAATGTTCACTCAATCGTAACTCTGCCAACAGATGCTTAAGTGGTCAGTTCAAGGCAGTCACTGTCTAGGACAGGAAGCAACCACTCAGTATCTTGCTTAACTTCATCCTTAAATACACAGAAGGTCATGTGGAAATAGCTCGAAATCCATTCCCTGAGTTAATATTACACGAGCGCTGAAATTTCGCAACCTTGTTATTTTGCAATCGCTGGCGTCCCAGTCACCTTGTTGTCCTTTTACCAAAACTCCCCCTCCCTCCACTTCCCGTTCAGGTGTTTGAACAAAGTGGAAAGTTTCTAAAAAAGTTTGGAACAAAAGGGAGCGGGATAGGAGAGTTATTTCGTCCAGTCTCTACAGCAGTTCTTAGTGATGGGAAGATAGTTGTAACTGACTTGCGGAACCACCACATTCATATTTTTGAATAGATATATCCACTCATCTGTGATTTCAGTAATACCAATCAATTCCCTCATTGCTATCAATAAAATTGAGAACATGATTTTGAACTATTTTTCACTGGTGATCTGTAATTGGTTACATACTAGAAAATCTCACAGAATAGAAAAAGCTAAAAAGTTACCGTTGCGAGGGTTAAATAAAGAATTAATTAATTGAATCATTAATTGATTGATTGATTGATTGATTGATCGATCGATCGATCGATTGACCGTGATAGCTACCTTATTTAATTTCTGTTTCGAATGTACCAAGTGGTTTGTTTCAAGGGGAAAAGACTGCAAACTTTCATTGTTTAGAATTTAAATTTCAAGAGTTCTAAACCATTTTGTTTCCTTATTAGTGGTAGATTGTGTAATATTAGTTGTCAATATCTATCATTGCCATAGTTAGTTTAGATTACTTGTCTCGGAAATGACCGAACTGTATAACTGATAGGTTGAGCTAAGTTTAGTGGAAATATCTTTCACAAAGATCATTTTAATTCTGAATTTTTTGTTACTAAGCAGTACTGTATGTTGTGTGACATTATAAAGCGTGTTGCGTTTTCCTCGCTAAAGGCATATACAAGCTGTCTTGTAGGACTGAAAATGTTAGGTAGAGAAATGTCAATAAATTGTTTCAATATTTTCCTATATTTTGTCGTGATACTTAATGTTTGTTCAAAGGGGAAGTTTACAAACCGAAGACAGCAGCCAAAATCCACTTGGAATTTTGCTGTTTCTGATCGCTCTTAAAATGCAGAAAAAACTTCTTGATAAATCAAATGAAACTTTCTCGGGTGGGGGGGGGGGGGGAGGAGGATACGGGAGGGGTACGGTAAACGGGAGAAGAAATAAGGGAAACAGGAGTTCAAAGAGGGGAGGAAGCGAGGGAGAAACGAAAAATGTTAAGAGCAGCTTCGCCTAAATATCAACATGGCTTGGAAATAGCGAAAAAATCGAATTTCTTCAAACTCGCCCACAATGAAGCCCCACGGGCACTAGTTACAAAAATATCGTTTTAAGTTCGATAAATCAAAATTTATTTTTTTCCTCAATTTTTTCGTTTCGATGCCCCAAATTGGCCAAAATCCATCGAAAATGAGCGGCATATTCAGAGGCTCGTAAACTGAAAAGTAAAAATCTTCATTACAAACTGATTGTACGTCGTATTTGTACTTCCTTTCTTGTCTATTTAGAGCTAAATAGATTGTGATTTGATTAGAACTTAAATATTTGACGAATTTTCTAAATTAACGGCCCAAAACAGCTTTACAAGAGGTCTTCATTTAGCCTATTTTCAAATGCTAAAAAGGCGTTCTGTTACACGGCTTTTCCCAAAATGACTAGTTTGGTCTGAAAGAGCATTGTTTCTTCTTCAAATTAGTGAAATAAAATTTTTGGGTAAATAAAATCGCGAGCGCTGAGATAGCGAACTAAGTGCAGCACTTCCTCCTGAAAACGTGACCTTTGACCCGAGCGTAACGAAACCAATTAATGCACGAAAAACCCGGAAGAAAAGCAAACGCTTCGTTATTTCTAAACAATTTCTAGTGATATCTCTCCGAAACCATGATTGCAAGAAACTATTTCCAGCTATGAAATCTTGCAGGGTCAAAGAAGGAGCTAAAGGGCGCATTTTGACACAATAACTTTGTTTGCTGAGAATTGAATTGCAGTCAATTGCAGTGAAATTTGCAAACTTGAAGTATGTTAGCCGATACTTACCTGAATATTTATATTAATAGTAGAGTCGTCTTCTTGGATCAACCTTCAAAAGAAGCTGGATCCAGATTTGGAAACCTCTAAAAGAAGAAATGTTAAAATTCCGTGACCTGCCCGCTGCTATAAATTAGCTTAAATTCCATGCACATGCCGACCGCATGTTTGTCGTAAAACTCACTTAACTCCTCTGACAGTTTCCATGGGCAACCGCTAAATAAACAATCCCCAAAAATGTAAAGTGAAATTGGCTGTCTTCATGAACAGTTATAGAAGCTAGAATCAAGTTCCATTGCCTTTTAAAAGGGCTTGATTCTACGTTGTTCACTCAGTAGTTACTGTCACGTTCGAATACTGCGTAGTATCGGTCGTGCACACTGAGTAAGTTTCCCATACACAGTCTTGTACGCGTTTGTCTATTGAATCAAAAGTCAAATACTGCGCTTGTGCAGCCTGTGGATAAATGACAAACTTTCAGATATATTTAACACTATTTTGTAACTAGACCCAAAAAAAGGAGTCACAATGAAAAGCCCAAACAAGTGTCTGCAGTCTGCACGGTCTGCACTGTTTTGGCGTGACCGATTCGCGGCATTCGAACGTGAGAGTAGTGAACAAAGTCGACGCAAACAAATAAAATCAAGCACTTTTTAAAGGTAATGGAACTTGACTCTAGCTTCTGACTGTTCATGAAGACAGCCAATTTCACTTTACATTTTTGGGAATTGTTTATTTTGGGGTTGCCCATGGAAACTGTCAGTGGAGTTCAGTTGGTTTTACGACAAACATGCGGTTGGCACGTGCATGGAATTTATAGCATCGGGCAGGTCACGGAATTTTAAACATTTCTTCTTTTAGAGGTTTCCAAATCTGGGTCCAGCTTCTTTTGAAGGTTAATCCTAGAAGACGACTCTTCCATAAATATAAATATTCAGGTAAGTATCGGCTAACATACTTCAAGTTTGCAAATTTCACTGGAATTCGTTAACGGTCATTGACTTCAATTCTCAGCAAACAAAGTTATTGTGTCAAAATGCGCCGTTTAGCTCCTTCTTTGACCCTGTAAGATTTCATATCTGGAAATAGTTTCTTGCAATCATGGTTTCGGAGAGATATCACTAGAAATTGTTTAGAAATAACGAAGCGTTTGCTTTTCTTCCGGGTTTTCTTGCAGTAATCGGTTTCGTTACGCTCGGGTCAAAGGTCACGTTTTCAGGAAGAAGTGCTGCATTTAGTTCGCTATCTCAGCGCTCGCGATTTTATTTACCCAAAAATTTTATTTCACTAATTTGAAGAAGAAACAATGCTCTTTCAGACCAAACTAGTCATTTTGGAAAAAGCCGTGTAACAGAACGCCTTTTTAGCATTTGAAAATAGGCTAAATGAAGACCTCTTGTAAAGCTGTCTTGGGCCGTTAATTTAGAAAATTCGTCAAATATTTAAGTTCTAATCAAATCACAACCTATTTAGCTCTAAATAGACAAGAAAGGAAGTACAAATACGACGTACAATCAGTTTGTAATGAAGATTTTTACTTTTCAGTTTACGAGCCTCTGAATATGCCGCTCATTTTCGATGGATTTTGGCCAATTTGGGGCATCGAAACGAAAAAATTGAGGAAAAAAATACTTTTTGATTTATCGAACTTAAAACAATATTTTTGTAACTAGTGCCCGTGGGGCTTCATTGTGGGCGAGTTTGAAGAAATTCGATTTTTTCGCTATTTCCAAATCTAGTTGATATTTAGGCGAAGCTGTTCTTAAGTTTTGTCATATTTTTCAATGTAAAGATGTGTTGTGCATGTTTTTCTCTTGCATATATTGAAGTTTTAGTTGAAACCAACACTTACAGGAAACACTTCTGATAACATTCTATTTATTCTATCTACAGCATGTACATTCTCATTTCTAAGCAAGTCGAGGAAAGTAAACCATAATCCCGTTCACAGTCCTCTTGCGGGCAAAACCCATCTCAAAGGAACTAGGAACGAGATTAAATGAAGATATTGTAACAAATGGAGTCGATATGAAAAGCAAAGAGAAGGGCAGAAATGCACAGTATGAATGTCTTTCATTGATCACGGAATCATGAGTTAATATCGTTCATTAACTACAAGAAATTATTTCCATATTCAAACATTTTGTATAGGTTGGAAAGAGTTACAAACTGGCCCTAAGCTGGGAATAACAAGATGCTTAATCTAGCCGGTTTCTAGGGCTAATAATTCTTTTTGATGATGACTTTTAAGTTTCCAGTACACGTTTCACGTATCAAACGCTGTAACTCCAAATTCGCTAGCTAATATAGTGTTTTGGTCACTCTTCAATACTAGTGTGAATGGAATCATACTACCAGAGTTTTCGGGATCGGCATCGGGACAATCGTTCTATTGTCCCGCGGGCGCGCCATGTTTCCTCGGGTCTGATTTGGCGAATATTCCCTTTTCAGGGTCTCGGAATACTGCCTGCACCACAGCAAACAATTCCACGCCAGTTACGTTGTGCCCGCGTTTTTTCAAACCTTCCAATATTTCGCGTGACATGCGGTATTTCCCAGAAGTATCAAAAGGTATTTTTTCATACGATACATCCTGATTGGGCACCAGTTGAGTATGCAGTCGAGGCTTGTCCACCGCGTCAGATAAGGATTGTTCAAACCACAACTTGTTCATTAACACCTGCGCATGTGGACAAAACTGTTATCCACTGAACACAGACAGGGAACCTAAATTCAGGCTGAGAGACTTCGGTATACGAACATGCATTAGCCCGAGCCTTATAACGACGATTTCATTAATGAATAAAGAAGCCTAAGCCGTGTATTACACTGTGATAAAACACGACGGGCATTTGAGAACGCGAGTAAGATTTCTCGAGTGTTCTCAAATGTCCGGAGTTCATTTTCTTTATGATATAGACTTAACACGCGCAAAACAATAAAACACGCTTTTTCTATGTTTTATACTCTGATAAAACATGGGTTTTTGACCAATCAGAGCGCGCGTAGGGTTGTATCTACGTTATAACGGTAGAGGTAAAACACCAATCACATTTGTAATTTAGAGCATTTGTTCTTATATCTTAAGATTTATGGGTTTGAAATCAAGAGAGGATAAAGTAAGAGAGTTATTTCCCATTAAAGTTTTATTTTATAGGTAATCCCAGCAGGCAAGTTATTTTTAGAGATGGTACCCAGCTCAGTACACCCGCGTATAATGTTACGACGAGTGTTGCGCAAATATTTTCTTGGAGGATGAAATTAAGTGTATAACCGTGTTATTATGTCGCTCAGCCGGGCTATCCACGTGCGAAAATTCGTGTCACATGATTAGCTATCCCTGGACGCTTCTGCGATTTGAAAAATCAGAGTTGATCTAAAAATAACTAGCCTGCGAACGCAGACTTATTTCCGGCTGCCCCTTGTCTCCGCCGAAAATAACGTCTGCGAACCCGCGCCAGGAAACGATTTCTGTGACGTAATGACTTTTGTTTTCTCTTAGGCCAATCAGATTCCATGGTAAAATGAAACTCGAGTGCTCCTCGCAGCGAATACCTCGCGCCGTAGTTCTGGGGCTATTTGAGCTAAACTGTGATTGGCTTATTAGAATTCCTACGTTACAGAAATCGTTTCCTGGCTCGGGTTCGAAGACGTTTTTTTCGGCGGAGACAAGCGACAGCCGGAAATACGTCTGCGTTCGCAGGCTAAAAAATAACATGAGAGTGATAAACTTGGAAATAAGTCCTGTGTGGCGGATGAACTCTCGTACCCTTCATTTTCTCTTGTTCGAAATATGATGCCATTAAACATACCAGTGACACGGCGGTGGTGATTCTTTTCCCGCCTGAGGCGCCGATAACAAGCTGAACTCTGCCGTCGTCGTTTGTCAAAATGGCGGGAGATATGGACGAGAAAGGTCGCTTGTTTGGCTCGGGAAAGTTAAAAGGAGATGGAGAAATACCGTCCACTTTGTTGTGACCGGGAATGTCAAAATCGTCCATCTGGTCGTTGTAGATGATTCCGGTGACGTTAGATCGATATCTGGATCCAAATCTATCAAGAAACATCTCAAATTTGAGAATCATGATCGAGCCTGTGAATGTCATCAGAGAGGGTGCTTGTCAACTCGATGTAAGTGATGACGTCATGCTTATATCACAACGTTTGCAAAACTCTCGTTAAGTTAAAGGCTAACAAATAAAGATTTGATAATTTTTTTAGTGCTCCTACAAGCATTCGGCCAAACGACACTATAATGCACCTCTGGCTAAACGTGATTGCAAGGTTCTAAGTGAGGGTCGAAAGGAAAATTTACTCAACCATCAAAGACAAAAAGAGTTAATTAATAACTCGCGAGAAGTTCTAAACCTACCTCCTGTTGATTGTAGATGTCACGGAAACCGCGTCACCATTTGGCGCCAAAACAGCCACGTGCGTTGTACCGTAATCAGCGTCTGAGAATGATTGCGCGTAATATTTCACATCCTTGAACGTCATGCTATCCCGTATTTTGTGACGTAACCGGTCGCCTGTTTCTTGACTTAACATCTTTCTAGCAACCTGTGGTGAAACGTTGTGCAGACTTTAAGAAAGTATTCTTGGAAAAACGCCACTCTCTGATAGACTGAAGAACATGTTTCTGTGACTCGTTCGAATAATTCGCTGGAAGACTATTCACAGTCTTGCAACTTGATTGATTAGGCAGCCATCTACTACGAAAAATTAGATTATGAGATCGAGATTTCTTTGAGGTGGTTTACTCGTTCCACTGTTACGATTAACGCTAAGTTTTTGCCTTTAAACTTTTTATACTACAAAACTTTATCTGAATTGATGCACGACTTTAGCACTGCTTCTGCTCCAATTAATATACGTAATTTATATACGAAACCGTCCAGTGTCCATTTTTACAGCAGCACACGCTCTTCTACTTCCGATAGGTTTTTACATAAAACCCTCAAAACTTGAAATAAAAAAAAACCCGCGTTTTTAAGAATTGGCGGCAAACTAAGGAATGCGATGCCAAGCTCCCTGGGAGAACTACCAAAAGAAATCATTCAAACTCAGAATTAAAAACCAACTTCTAAGTGTTCTCGAAGACGAAGATTCCTTCATTGAGGTTCACCAGATTATTTGTAAATTAAAATATCAGTGGTAGTAAAAAAAAAAAATTTTCATAAATCTGACGACCCCACACTTCTTTTCTCATTCTTTTTCCACCTTTTTCTTTTATTCACATTTTTCCTAACTTTCTATTTTCCTATTTACTAATAAAAAACATTTGTAACCATATCTTGATAGACTGGCCCGCCTAGACTAGCACTAGCTATCCGAGGGCAAGTCCAGCTGTAAAGTGTAAATTAAGAAATAAAATACGATTGAAATTGTCATCATAAGCTACATCATGACCACTTTCTTTTGTTCGCATGGTGCACTCACACTTTCATTGTCGTCGTGTGCGCGGGCTTATCAGTTGTTTCAATAATTTCGTACGCATAGAAATCGACGTTGTGCTTAAACAAACCGACCGTTTAATCTCAGTTTCTGAAATTAACGATTAATTAGTTGGGCGAACCGACTATAAGTTTACCCTCGTATTTCGTATCAAAGCTCAGTCACGTGCAATGGGCAATACTGCAGACTCGTCGTAAAGCCTCAACTTTCTTTTCACGATGTCGGAGCCGATGCGGGAAAGAAAAAATTTATGACGAATATGTTAACAGATGGCGCCATTTTTTCTACGTTCGAACACACAGACCCGCTCACCGTTTGCGGTAGATCCACTCTAAAAGATGGCGTAGTCAATGAGCGTATATCTCGAAACGGGTCGTTCCGCGAACTCAAAATAGCGAGAGAATCGAATGATTTAGCGAAGGTCTTACTAGAACCAACTGAACCAGAAATCAAATGACTTATATGAGTTATCAATGAACAGAAAATGTGGACAGAGTGATACTTCAGAATTTACGAAAGTTTTAAGTGCTGATAAGAGCCCCTCCCAGGGGGGTACATGTTCCCATGATCCCTTGATATTTTTGGATTTTATCCCTTGTTCCCCATTAATAAAACCCCTTGTTCCCAAATATGTTTTAGCTCATAATCCTTTGATCCCGAAAAATTTTTGCACCGTTCCCTTGATCCCCAAAAATGTTTATCATTGTTCCGCATATTTGTTTGCTTGTTTTACTTTTCTATTCATAGTAGAAAAAATCGCTTTCGAACCTTCCTTTTCTTCTCCTTAAGATCCGCTCATGCTGTACTTCATTGGCTGCAGTTTCTGTCATCTCAACTGTCTCAGCTGCCTCTGCGACAGTCACGACTTCATTGGTATGGTGAAGCACATCAAGGAGAAGGATAACATCACCTTCTTCAAGCTCTAGGATATCTTCACGGTAGTTATAGCAAGTTAGGGCACAAACAATGTTGCTTACATCGACATATCTCTCTTCATCTTCCGTGAAAAGCACTGGATTGAAAGAATCTTGAATGAACACTTTGGCTTTCACCCTCTTCATGCCAACACTCACATTCTCTTGCAGACAGGCCATTATGAACAACTGACGAGTATCACTGGAATCAGCTTTAACACAGACAATCTGGCTTTGTTTATAAAAAGTCTCTGTTGTTTCCCTATGCGGCACTGGGACTGCTGCTGCTTCACTCAGCACTGTGAAATCTAGGGACTGTACAGTCGGAGAGTCAGTTGCATACAGATTTATGGGCAGAGTTCCTGGATTGTCCTTTGTTGTTATGTTTCGCACTGTTTTCTGGGGGACACTCTGACCATACATTGTTCTCCAGTTCCTCATTTCACTCACTTGCTTCTCAGATAGTTTGTGTGCCTTTGGAGGGCATAACTTGGGTAAATCCTTGTAATGTGTGGTGGTGAAAACCTGTGGGTAATAGGACTTCGGAGCTGTGAAGTAAGCAAATGGTGTAAAACATTGCCTCTTCAACCGTTCCTTGATTGCCCTGCTGAATCTGTAATCGAATTCAAGCTGTAGGGGCATGTCAGTGGCACCACTTCTCATTTCTGAAAATGTGTTTTCGACGACAAGCGTTAGAAGACTTTTGATACTAAACTTGGTGGTAAGGCTTGGATTAAAACGGTCCAGCAGGTCCTTGATGTTACGCAGAGACTTCAGGATCCTTCTTTCATCTTCCATGACAACAGATGAAACAGTTCCTTAAGGGTCTTGTGTCACAGCTGTGGTACCAATAAGGCTCATAACCGCATCAACACACTTTTTGTCAAAGGAGTAAACTTGCGCTAGTCTCTCGACTGCCTGGGGGAAACAAGCATTCCCAAGATGCCTTGCGAAGCTCGTAATAATAATCATTTCGAAATAATCTCGCATGACACTCAAGTACGTAATAGATTTTATATTTTAGGGGTTCGGAAAGTTAAAAAAAAAGAACATATTATTGAAAATAGATCGGTGTTCCCTTGTTCCCAAAAATCTACTCAAGAGTTCCCTTGTTCCCTGAAAATAAACTGAACATATCCCCTGTTCCCTGAAAATAAATGCTCCAGTTCCCTTGTTCCCTAAAACCCCTGGGAGGGGCTCTGATAAAGACAAGGTGTATCGTGATAAAACTAAGGAAACTATAACAAAGACGCCATGTTTGACTGCAAAAAGTGGCTTTCATCAAGGTGAAGAGAAACGGAATGGTCATATTTATGTGACCTCTGTCATGATCACTACATTTATTTTGTTTTTGCTCAAACAGAGTGCATTATCAGCTGTTATTTTTCCATTAGTGTTGTCGAGTGTTTGTGTGGTATCAAATAACGTGGTGATGTATTCTTGGTTTTCATGCGATGCAGTCATATTTTTAAAAAAATTACCTTTTCTTCGGAGGTTTTAGTTTTATCAGATATAAGATCCTTTAGGAACTTGACGTTTCACAACGTTTTAGCTCGACAAGATTCTTCGTTTTGTAATAGGGCAAGTTTGATTTTCGAAGCTTTTGCGTTGCGTGACATCAAATGGCGCCCCGAGAGGGCTGTCGCGTAGGTCAAACGATGAGTTATCGCTTAAGTTCCTGCTAACTGAACAATTCTTGCCCTAGAAGAAGTACAAAATTTCAACGTGTCAGAACTCTGGAGTAATAACTTTTTGTTTCAATTGCAAAACTCAATGACAGATGTTTCTGTAAATTTACGGCCGCCAAAGCTCAATAAATATTTTTCCCGATAACGCGCGAATGAAAAACTACAGAAGTCTTATCTCTCGGCGAGGATGTTTATCTATCAATCGTCTATCATATCCCAGATTCTTGACTTAATTTATTAAATGGTTACGATTTTTAATTTTGATCGCGTGAATTAGGAGCAATAATGACAGTGTCAAGTTTGTACAAAAGATGAGAAAGAAACGGCATTCTACACGGTCAACACTGAATCGAAAGTCGTCGAGTTGCAGAGAGTTTTTGGGCAAATATCTATCTTTGTATATGTATACAGGTTTCCAGGCTATTATAAAGATCTATAAACACTCACTTGGTGACAATATTATTTTGAACTCAGAGAAGTGCAGACTGTGTACATATGAAATAACCGCAGTGAACAGGGTGAGAGAAGAAGACAGTGACCCCAATCTCCTCAAACACATAAGTGACGTCACAATTCAAATCAACTTCACTACGATTACCGTAGCTTTCACTTTCATCTATCGGTCAGTTAAAATAAGCGATGTTTTCGTGATGATTACGGTTTAATGATATTTCTTTGAGACATGCATCAGTACATGCTATTTTTAGAATCGCTGCGCACCGCAAATGATCAACACTCGTAGCTAGTAGTGCATCTAGCTACAGCGCGACTTACGATCTTAGATTGTCTTGTTAATGATTTGATCATGAAGATCTCACTCTGCCCAGATTAAGTATAGTGTCTCTGATTAGCTGTTTTCTGCCCACCCATAACTATACACTATGAACATGCGAAATGCGAGGTAAATACGGATTTTATTCTGATCAAAAGTCGGATATGTGTTGAGCGGAGAGTGGGGCTTGACCATTTAGTGACACATGCTACTCAAAGTCATGCAGACTAAGCTATTCTTGTTCCCTGTTTCATTTTAACTCACCTTTTCTATTTGTGAATTAAAGTCTGGATCTCCAAGCCGACTGCGCCATGCATAACTGAACTTAAAAGCTTCAATGATGCGGTGATATGTCAGCACTGAGGCGTTCACGTCATTACTGAATGGTGACGTCAGATTGTATCCTGAAATGTCAAATGTTTGTCATCAAATAACTTTAACGTTTTGGTAAAGAATCCTTACTCCGCTCTTAACCCTTAGTTACATTAGGTTTTTTCTTCTATTTTAGAGCACCCAAGAATTTGTTTCTATGCTTTGCAGTTTAAGGAAACACTAGGTTGCCACAGGAGTGTTTTACTATTTGGTTCCAGGTGACTTTTTACGATAACTGCAAAAACTCTCGCGCGCTCATTGGCTAAGTTTCATTCTCAATAGAGCGTTTTCACTCACGTGGGCAACAGCCATGCAAATTTATTTAGAACAAAAGAAAAAGTTTACATAAGAAAAGAGTTCAACTCCCACAGGATTGGTTTGGTACACCGACATGGCCGCCGTTTCATTGTTTTGGAACACCGATATGGCTGCCATGACGTCATGTGAAAACGCTCTATAAGCGGACAGACACATGAATTTATAATTTATACGATGCATTAACGAGCGAAACCGGACAATTTGGCTATTTGCTTTTGTCAAAAAGCACCGCGGATCCACTCGGCTATCGCCTCGTAGATCCACAGCTACTTTGAAAATGTTAAGACGAAATTCATGATCAATAACAGGACAGACGCATGAAACACTGACGTCGATTTGTTAATTTAAATTAAGCAAGGATCAAGATATTTTCTGTCATATATATCTTTTCAAGAATGTTTGATGTTGATGACCTCTTCCAACTCAGGTGACAGAGAATAAAATAAGGACAAAAAAAACTTTGAAGAACAACACCCACCTTTTAAAATGTTCAAGATTAGCGCTAAAACGGCACCGCTTGTGGGGGGCGGGGTGAGGTACATATTCATGCCCGAGAGTTCACCCTTATATGGCGTTCTGCTGATCGACTTGTATTTCCTCAGATCTTCCAGAGTCACGGCCCCATTGATTATTCTCATATCTTTCGCGATATCATTGGCCAACTGTCCACTGTAAAACGATTCGGGATTGTTTTGCACTTGTTCCAGGGTCTTTGCATACTTTTCGTTCTTGATTTTATCTCCTCTTTCACGAAGCTTTTTGTTTTTATCCAGAAACAGTTCGCTGAAAACATATTGAAAACAACAACTCAGTATCGTGGCATTACCAGACCAGAGAGAACGAAGTAAGAAATTTACTAAGAGTATGTTTAGATTTGCATTAGACCATCTTGTAACCAAGAGAAGATGAAGGGAAAATAGATACTCCCCTTTATAGGCTTTATTTCTCAAGTAATCCTTGTCAATTTATTTTTAGATCACCAGCTCCCGGTTTTGGAAATCCTAGAATCAATCCATCCAGTGACGCGTATTTTGTTCACGTGCCGGGACAGCCCTAGCAGCTTTACATGAATTTTTTCCGAAAACGCAGCAAGCGGGTGGTAACATTGCAATGATCCGTGCGTGCACTAGATAACACAGTTAAAAATAACTTGAGAAGGATTACCTCAGGAATAAGGGCTACACTGGGCATTAACACTCTTACGCTTTATCCTCTACTGCTTGTAATTGAGTTAGCAGGTGATATGAACTGACCTCAATCCTGGATCATTTCTGATGTCCTGTTCGATTCCTTTTGTCGTTTTCAGAGCATCGTCCACAGCTTTTGTTATTTCAAATCCATTTCTGGCCAAATCGATGGCAGGTTGAACGAGTTGTTTCCATGGCAACCAGCCATATCGTTTCCAGGCTTCGTGTTGACCGCGTACCTCGCCAGGCACGGCAATGGACAGACCACCTAAGAAGAAGTTAAGATAGTCTTTGCAGTATTTGCTTAAATTAGTCGAGGTTTTAAAAATTTAAACGGTCATCTTTAGTCCAAAGAACCCAAAAATGTTTCATCAAAATGTGAGAATTACTAGCCAGTTGACAGTCCGAGTCAGTGTTAAAAGCTGAGGGACATTAACACAATGTGCAGTTCCGATTGCGGGCACGCAAAATTAACAAACGAATAGCTTGTAAATTTGCTACACTGAATCCCAACCTGGCAGAAGGCGGGCCAATTGATTAGTCACAATAGTATGCAGGGCTCTTGTGTGACCGCTGCAAAATCAGTTAAATCCAGTACCCAGTCCATTCTACCATTCGGCCATTCTCGTGGCTTTTTCTGGACCTCGTTATACTATTTTGTTCATATTTTCAGAAGTCGTCGTTGCAGACAAAGCGGAAAAGAATACCTTTTTGGGCTTTCTCCTCGTTGCCCTTAAACATGTCCCTTTTTGCTAGTGCTGGAGCGGTTTCTCTGAAGTCGATGACACTGGCTTCCTGGCGGCTTCGGTTGTACACCAGCATTACTCCGCCTCCTCCTATCCCCGACGAATGCATGCTTACAACTCCCAAGCAGAACATGGCGGCGATGGCGGCATCCACGGCCGAGCCGTTGGCGTTGAGAATGTCCTTGCCGATTTGGGAGCATTGCGGTGTATCCGTGGCGACGGCCTGTCTTTTGTAGGGTCCACCAGATGATGGATCGGATTTTTTTATCACAAGAAAATAGACGGGAAGAACTATAGCAAGCACAATCACGACAATCAGGAATATCCCACCAAGGATCAGCAAACAACAACTACAAGAGAAACATTAGGTTGGTTTTACTGACTGGCAATTTACAAACTTGCAATTTAGGATGACTTAAACTCGAAACAAAATATAGCTGATGATATAGATACGTGAAGATATAAAAGAAAATGCTTGAACAATTCATTGCTCGCATATGCATATTGCTCCTATGTCGGTGTGATTGAATTCGAACTTCTCTGTACTCGGTCATTTCAATTCTGTGCACAAGCCACGATGAAAATAAAACATCTGATCGTCAAGGAGGTGAATAACTGTAAAATAACTGGAACTGGCGACTCTGTATGTTAATACTTTACAGCGTTTGTGCTTCAATGAATGGATCGATATACAGCCACCCTAGATCAGTTGGTGCCAAACCCGAACTCGAACAGCCCGAGGCGAGCAAACTAACCATGAGACCACTGCACCTCCACTGGTAACAGTGTTACCTGTCAAAAATGCTCTTACCTTTAAGTCTAATGGTCACCATGTTTAATAAAATACACCTTTTGGCAAAGTTTAAAAAATTCTCCGGGGAACTAGAAAGCCCATAAGCATTTACAAAAGATTACTAGTCATCACCACCTAGGTGAGCATTCTGCTTTCAGAAATGTTTTTTTAAAGAACTGTGAAAAAAAGCTTAGTGATCTATCTATATCTTTTATATCAACTGTTTTACGATTAAATATCTCTTCGTTGCCTGTCATTCCCTTTATTCTATACATTTAGTAAGTACCTAGTAGTTATCTGTGTATACATATTTTTCCAGTTTTGTATAAATATATTATCTTTTATAACATAGCCTTAACGAAGCGCGCGCTCTGATTGGCTAATACGCTCTATTCATTTGCCCGTGGGTTGCACGCTTACGTGAGTTTGTTTATTTGTACTTTTTTTCGGCAATTTTTTTTCATCGATGTTGACGCTTTGTAAAACATAATTCCTACTTTTCTTCTCCTAAAATATGGAAAAATCTAATAATTCTTCCGGAGAAGAGGAATATTATTAGTGTGAGCTACTAAATTTCGAGCTTAAGTTTCTTGCCGGACCTCCACCTAATAAATTTGCGAATTTACTAGTGGAGTTGAATTGGCTGGTTGAACAAAGGGACTCAGTACTCGGAGACGGACCACAAAAAACAACAAACTGGTCTGTATCAACCTTTCGAGGTTAATAGTGCATAGCGGGAATTTTAGAGAGAATTTCTAGCGATTTGACGACAATAAATTCAGCACAAGCTTTCATTGTAAAACTTTTCTGGCATCGAAAGCTATTTAAATGCTTTAGGCGAACGAAACAAGAAAGCTTTAACAAATCTCTGTTTGTGAAGTCTTACATACGAAATCCTTCTGTTCCAAAAACGTTAAAGGTAATAGTTTTTCTGAGCTTTAATAAAGGAAGTTTTATCAAATATTGGTAGCCTCTGATGAATTATTTCAGTTCCCAGGTTTTAGTTTTGCTCGAATGCTTGTCACGCGATCGTGAATTGAACATCTGAGGGACTTGAAGAAACAGCCGCTCGAAGGAAAGACGGCATCGTGCACAAATATATGCTTACATTTCCAGCATTTCTGACAGTTTCCTTTACCCCGCAGTCTTCTGTACATTTAAGCTTCTTCATTAAGTCTTGCATCATCCTGGCTATTGTCATTCTTTATCAAAGCTGGGCATTTAATAATCAAAAGAACTTCGATGGCCAAACTGAAGACGCGAGGTGCCACGTGCAACGCACCACGGACACTACCAATCTCGATCAGTTGATGATTAATATCAATTTGACTTGAAGCAAAAGATGAAAGGTGGAGCACAAATGAATGCGACAAAGAGAGAGAGAGAAAAAAAATTACACTCACCGTTTGTTGAATTTCTTGGCTGGCTTATTTTCGTCTCCTGCAACTATTGAGATCGAAATAGTACTAGTTGGCGATTCGCCCTTTCCTTGAAACATTGTTAAAATGCAGAGCCCAAGCTTCCACCTCTAGAGATATTTTCCTTGGAACAATGATTGTCCTCAAACTGAGACACAGAGAGACAGAGAAGAAGAATTAGCGAGAGATACGGAGAGACTACTGCATGTCTGAGAGTTTCGCATTCGGTGACATGGTCATCACACTATTGCGATCAAGATTCTTGGAAATCTTGGCAGTCAAAAAACAATTTTTAGAATTGACTCACATAAGACAGCATGTCGACCCTCTCGTGATTGCTCAATACTAATAGTCTAATAAATACGGTATCTTTATATCACAAGGCCCCATTGTTGGAGGTATTTTGATCTCTAAACCCAGTTTGTCTTTCCGTCTTTAATCATGGAAATAAAACTTTGCTAAACGATCTTCATGGATAAGTATCCTGTTCTGTGTGCATGACCACATTCGCAGCGGATCCAAAACAGTTGCCATGTTTACACAGTTTTTGGGTTCACGAGTCCTTAGCAGTGGAAACCTGGAGACCTTGCCGACCAACTTTCGCATCAACAGTTTGCTAGATATGTGGGCAATCAAAGAGTGTAATTCCACCGGAGTGAAATGAAGAAATTGCGACAAAAGAAGCGTACAGAGTTTGTACTGCTTCCAGTGTCATACATTCTCGTGTGACGACTGTGTTGCGGCGCACAACATAACTCGAGCTAATACTGAAAGAACACCGTGTGCTGGCGCTTCAGTCAATACTTAAGAGATCAAGACATCGAAGCGGTGTTAAAACGTCCAGCATTTTGCCAGCAGAAACACCACGAAAACGAAGAGTTAAAGTTCTTTTGCCTGAAGGACTGTGAAGTTGCCATTTGCAATTCCTGTCGGTTGCCATTCTTCACGGAGGTCATGCCAAATTACATTTGGAAGAAGCTGCAAGTGAACGCAAGTTACTAGTGAAATCGGCGATTGAATCACAAAAACAAAAACCGCAGCAGAAGAGAAACAGAATCGCTGAACTAGACGAAAACTGCATTCATATTGAAGAACAAGCCGCTGCCGTCTAACGTGACGTACACAGATTTGCTGAAGATTTGATGGCAGTTATCAAGGCGAAGAAGAAAATATCGAACAAAATGGACATACAAGTAAAAGAAAGTCACGAACGTCTGCGAACTCGACAGCGCGATGTGGACAAACGAGTAAAGCTTATCGAGACAGGGATTGAAAAAATGGAAACTCTTTTAAAGCGAAGAACGAGCGCTGAGATTGTACGGTTAGACAAATCATTAAACACAACCTTTCCGGCAGGAAGAAGTCAGCGATGGAGAAGACCAAGTGGCCTATGACCTTGAAGGCTTTCGTCAATTCTTTTTCGCAGAAAACGAATCACTAATGGCGAAAACCGTCACCGAAGGAATCGGCGCTTTCAAAACATTTATTAGCAAAACTAGTGCGAATCAGTCGAGTGTCCAAGGAAACGGAACAAGTGTTGCTAGGTAAATATGGAGTTTATTCTGAACATACGTCGAATGCGTCTTGAGCGGTGAGTGTGAATTGAGCATTTACTGAGACATGGCACGCCTAATTATGAAAACTGAGCTATTCTTGATTCCTGCCTCTTCAACTCACCTTGTCTATCTCTGAATCAAACGCTAGATCTCCAAGCCGACTTCGCCATGCATAACTGAACTTGCAAGCTTCAATGATGCGGTGATACGTCAATACTGAGGAATTCACGTCATTACTGAATGGCGACGTCAGATTGTATCCTAAATTGTCAAATACAGTGGAACCTCTCGTAAGCGACCAACCAAAATGTCTAGCCTAGGTGATCGCTTACGATAGCTTAGACCATGTTGGGTCAAAATTTTGCCTCATTAGCATATGGTAACTGCAATTGTCGCGTTAAAACGCGCTACTTTTCTCGGAAATCAACAATAGTACGACATCAGCAAGTCGAACATCCAAACTGATCTGTCAGCGCTAGTCACAACCAAGTTGATCTGATCATTCCCAGTATCATTTTCGGTTTGATGGCCATTCAAATTTTCTTCGTTAACCCTTGCATCAGCCTTTGTATTGACAATTTTTGAAGCTATGCATTTTGTGATCAAAAGAATCCCGATGTGTGAGCAGCCATGTGTAACGAACTGCGGACGATGCAAATCTTCATCACTTGATTATTATTATAGATTCAATTTGACCTGCAGCAAAAGCTGAAAAGCTGCTCGTGAGCACAAATGAATACGATGTCTGGATTTATGAAACCAGTGTTAAAGACTAAATCAAGCGTTTTCTATCTTTTTATTGATTTTTTTTTCTTGCTTTCGCTATGGCAGCAACTTGTAAATCTTACCTAACAAGAAATGTAGAGAACTTCTTGCTGCATGTTTCATTTATTTATCTATTTTTTTTAAAATTATTTATCGTGTTAAGTTTAGCCCAGGCTACACTCGTCTGAATTTCAGTTCGCGCGGTGACTCTGAGAAGGAGCTGACCGATTAGCGTGCCATACATCATTAAGGTTACAGTATACCTTCAGGGGTGTCTCGCGCGCAAGCGATGTAGCGCGTGCAGTTTAAGCTGTAGATACCTAAACCCCTATATCAAATTAAAGCTTATGGAGCTAGCTATCAAACTATACCAAGAATTTTGAAAGAAAATGAATTGTCGAATTTTTCACGACCACTAAATGCGAGCGCCCGAAATCACCTTTCGAAAGCTACAAGTCAAGGCGAATTTTGTTTTTCGCCAATTTAATTTTTTCCTCGGTTTCAGGGCTCAAAGCGCTTAAAAAACGTGTCTGCGTTTTGGCATATTCGATTGCAGTAAAAAGTTACAGAACATTTTCGAAATAGGATTTAAAAAATGTGGAGTGATCGTACAAAAATCGCTCACGAAGAAAAAGTATTTCGAAATTAACAATTCCCAGACATGCTTTTGTAGTTTATATGTTAAACTAGCCACTGTCCAAATTTAAGAGCAATTGAACAAATTCCCTTTGAATTATAACTCTTTAAAGTGTCTGCTTCAAGTGAAAAAATTTATTCGAGAAAACAGCGCTAAGAAAAATTTTCTGCTTCGCAAACAAACTCCGCCCACAAACGCCTTCAAATGGGTTCTCAGATAACTAAGCCAATCAGTGCAGGGAAACTTTACTACCGTTAACCTCCTGGTGAAATTTACGCGAGAATCTCTAAAAAACTCTTGTGTTTCGCAATGCGCTCAAGGAACCGAAGGCAGAGAGATAATTTTTCTGTAGCTCGGTTTTTCTTGAAGCTGGTCAGGCAAAATGGGGAAGACTAAAAAGGATACGAACGCTAGAGTGGCTAAGCGAAGGAAACAAACAAAAGACAGCGCGGAGAGCAACTGTGTGTGGGCAACTGTGCATGGATAATATTTCAAATGGTCTCAATGAGTCCGACGATTCGTCGATATCGGACTCATCAGAAGAGTCTCTGTCAGCATCCCTGTTATTGCTGTCAAGTTCCGAAATTTTTACAGAACCTTTCTTTTCTCTTACCACGAATATTTGCCCGCCTTACACGATAACTATAGCTTCATCCGCGTGGCGAACTTTCGCTTCTTCACTCATTGATGTATTTTCATTCGTTCTTCGCTGTTTTCGCTTTTTCGAACCGGTCCATGGTTTAAACGTGGTCTATGTTTACTTATAACTTAATAGAGACACGCCTAATATCAAAAATGCTGGGTGGTCAGAACAACAATGCTGATCAACTGAGTAGTCAATTCGTGACATCCATATAGGTAATTCCCGCGAAAATCGTCTCGGTTGATTGCATACGCGCCATAGGGCTGTCAATCAAGAGGTAAACTTTTACTTCCGGTGAAAACGTAAAACCGCCATTTCTCCGCCAATATTTAGCCTTTTTCAAAAAATTTTTTCAGAAATTAGAGATTATTCTTCGACCACTATTTTGACCCAAAAATCCAAATTTGAAGAAAATTGCCGACCCGAAGGTATACTGTAACCTTAAGTCCAATGAAGGTGCAAGTCTAACGATTTGCTAGCAAGCGTCGTCCATTATCGTACTTGAAGCGGTCCTGAGATGTACTGAAACGGGACGTCATTAAATTTAGCCCCATGATAGTAGACCGTTTGCACTGTGGCGGTAATGTTGTGCTTACTTTAGACAGCAGACATCAAGTTAGGGCTTAGACGTGCAATGGACTAGACATTTCTAGCTGCTGTTGGCGTTATTTGCTCTGAACTTTGATGTCGCTAACGGAAGACTGTCTGTGATTTGCTAGCGCGGAAGAAATTTATTTGCGTGGCTTCCGGTCAGTAATTGACGCAGCGACAACATGTTGAGTGCCTAGTTTGTTTGAAGTTCAATCGATTCTCGATGTAGGAAGCTCTTGTTCAGTCCATTTAGGACGATGCAGGCCTTTAGAAAGCTATAGATCAACTCTCCGCCGCAGTTTTGATCTCTGTAAGTTCGTGTTGATTTAGACTCCAATTTCATATCAAAAGCACTCTTAATTAAATTGTACAACGCATGATTCAACGGAAAGACAGTGAATTTAGTCTTACTGGCCTCAAAAGGCATAAAGGCAGAGTTATTTCCTTTTATTTGAGCAACGATAAGCCTTGTGAAAAGCTAGCTCTAGGACAGAATTGTATCAAAATTATTAGTGACAAGTCAAATTCTGTGGCTATGTTTTTGCGAATCCAGACAGAATTATTGAAATTGAACGTCACGTAAGAGCTGCTTTTTCGCTGCAATATAGAAATAAATGACCGATGTGAGTGCTTTCCATGCTCTTGTCGAAATGATTGGCTAATTTAACCCACAGTAAAGACATAGTGAGGTCATTTAGGTGAGTCGCAGAGGTGAAACATGCCGCAAGTCAAATGATCAATTTAACCTTTAAATTCTAAAACAAGATTGATAAACAGTGCCTAAGCACTTCAAAATCTCAGGGAGTACCGCGTGGCGAGTTAATTTTTTACATTTCCTGCTGGGATAGCTTTTGATAACAATCGCCATATTGTAGTGGTGGACAGTAATAACCACCGAGTGCAAGTTTTTAATGAGCGGGGTGAGTTCCTGAACCGGTTTGGTGGTAGAGGAAGTCTTGATCGCCAACTTCAGGATCCTTATGGTTTATAGCGGGAGAATGCCATTTTTCTTGGCGGGATTTTTAAAGAAAAACGATAGCGGAGGTTGATTTAATATTTTTAAGACAGGGTTGCACTGAAGCAAAAAACAGAAAGCAAGAATTAACAGGCAAAGAAGTAGCGAAGAAGATCGCGAAAGACTGCCGAGCGGGCCAGCGCTGGGGAAGGAGGCGAAACAGTACTGAACAATGCCGTGAATTATAGCTAGTCAAGGGCTAGAGAAAGGAGGTGAAATAATACCGAACAATGCCGTGAACCAAAGCTAACGAGGGCTATAGAAAGGAGGCGAAAGTACCCGACAAATTGATGCAGAAGACTGCCGACCTCCCCATGGCCAAGTTCAAAATTCGCGCGAACGTGATGCTGTGCAGCCGTGCAAGAAAATTCAAAAGTCACCTGATTTGGTCAGGTGATGAACAAGAGGAATCAAACGTACCGGAGTGTTTTAGGAAAATTACAAAACAGTAAACGTAGCGGAAAGAAGTGGTTGATTCGTTGATGTATCGAAAATATAACTTCAGTTCAGTCTTCACAACTTTTGCTGCAAGTTTCTGCCTGGAAGATTTACACTGGCCAAACTGAATTGCCAACTTGCGGTAAGTGACTTTTGTTGTTGCGTTTGCAATGAAAATTAACAAGTTGCCTCGGCGATATAAGCTTATTTTCAATTGGAATCCATTAAAAATCTTCCTTATTTGAAGCCATGCTGTAAGAGATTTTAAAAATTTCATCGTTTTAATTTCGCTCGTCTCTAAACAATAACACGTGGGTCACTTTGGAGGTTGCTGTAAGTTGTAAACAAATTAAGTTTTCTGTCGATTTTCGTCGTCAACTTAAGCTTATAACCTCACGTCTAAAAATATGCTTAACCAAAACCGTACTTGTAAACACGGCCGGGCGAGTTTTGAAGTTTTCTCTGAGTAAGTTAGCACTGCCGCTTCGTAGACTGCTAAAATTTCTTATTCTGTTTTTGAAAACCAAGAAAGGTCTACAAACCATTTTAAGCCGAAGCGAACAGGATTTCCTAAATTTACTTTTGTTCCTATGTGAATATTTGCATATTGTGATCACAAAGTATGGAGATTTCCTCGTTTTGTTAGTTCAATTTATTCGGTTTGGCGAAATGCTTTTGTGAATTCCGAGGTTAATTTGGTTGAAGACTGGTAAAGGTACTGCCAATAAAATGACTGCAAAGCTAAATTAAGCCGTCGGCAAAAATACAGACTCTCAGTAATATTCAAATTTAAGCGTGAATAATTTTTAAACTTTAACACCGCAAGCTTAAACGAATTTTCTTTATCCTCTCTTTTATTCGGTCACCTTTCATTGAGAAGGGATTAATTGCTGTTGATACTCGAGCTCAGATGTAGTGATATGCATCTTGTGTTTATAATGTAGATTTCCTCGTTTTATTTTGTTGTCTGTCCAATTAGTTCGGTTTGGTGAAATGCTTATATAGTCCAAAATGTCGATTAGACGATTATGCATGGCAATCCTGTCTGCAAATAAAGCTCTGCTTTGATTTTGAATGGCTGTTTCATTTTATTTGTGCCATTGCTTTTGGTTGGGGGTACATGGACCCTATTTTCTTAATAAGAGGTTATTCCCCGATGCGGTATTTACACTTAATATGGAAATGTTCCTAAAAAGTGAGATGGTACTAATTAACTCGGTAAATTGAACAGTGTAATAGAAGTTCTTGCCCTGACCATTTCTCGGTAATTATATAAGAATAACTTTTACATACATATATACACAATTTAGTTGGAGAGAGCGCTCTCCTATCCCCACTCTCTCTGATCTCTCTGCTCTCTTCTTCACACTAATTTTTTATTAACTAACTTATTAAATGAATGTCACTGACTGTTTTCTTTGTTGTGCATGCATACTTTTTTGCTCGTCGAAGAAAGTTTCAGTTTCTTCGTGGCTGTACAGTTTCCTTTCTCCTGTCCTTTACCAATTCGTTTGTGATATAACTTTGTGAATTCTCTATTCTCCTTAAATTTTATCTCATCAGGTTGATAGAATGCACTCTCAGAGTGTTCCATCATTGTCTTCAGTCGCTACAATTTTCTGGAAAAAAGCAATACTTTTCTTAATTTCCTTTTACTTTGTGTTAGGACTTTTTAGCATGCCTGTAATTGGCCCATGGGCATTACGGGAGAATAATTTTCAAGTAAAGAATTACATTCGTTTTAGTGTTGATTATTTTATTTTATTTTATTTTAGTATCTCTAGCCTTTGCTGTGTGCTACATGTATATTCTGTTATCCTGCCTTAACTGCTAGAAACAATTTTGACAGAGCTGTTTCAACAATTTCACTTAAATTGATTTCCAGTAACAGCGCTACATGTAGCAGTGTTATTGAGTATGAACTTCATGGAGGATTTTAAATTTTTATTTTTTTATGATTACAGACGACAACAAAATATACATGTGTATACATCACCTGATGTTGGTGTTGGTTACAAACCGTACATGTAGTTCATAATGTATTATATGTTGTATTGGCATTATCGGACAATCTAGGCCATAATTTTAGCGTGTGTTAGTAATTGTACATTTCCTTAAACATTTTCTGAGATGGCTTTGGAGTCCGATTCGTGATCGGCAGATGCGGTGACAAGAACCACAGACATAAGTGGAATCAGTGGGTGGAGCAAGGGCCCTGGCCTTCTGACGTTCTCTCCTGGTATCCACTGTGATGTGCAGAAGCTTTTCTCCCTCTCGTAGGGCTTCAGTGCAATTTGTTTTCCATGCACTCCTGTCACTGGCAAGAGTCTCCCACGAATCGATTGGAAGACCAATGGCCTGCATGTCCCTCTTCGCCACGTCCTTGAAACGGAGCTTCGGTCGTCCTACCAGCCTTTTTCCTTGTACTAGTTCTCCATACAAGAGTTGCTTGGGAATGTGGCCCTCATCCATTCGATGTACATGGCCAATTCACCGCGGATGTCTCTGCGGTCATCCTATTACAGGTAAGGGGGAAAAGTTCAGAGAGTTTAGAACATTTCTTCCCCCAGCACACCTTCTGTCTATAGGTGCAATAATTGAGAGGTTATATATATATACGAAGAGTAATGTAAAGTTACAGTATCAACTTAGCATTAAAATCTGACATTTGAATGCCTCCTTTGCTAAAATTAGTCATGATTTAATTGTTATCACTCCCTGTGAATTCATAGAGATTCCAGAGGCAAATTATCACCTAATGTGGAAGTCCTGTCTTCAAGTGAGGGAAAATGACACAAAAGAGTTACAAATTATGAAAGTAAAAAGAATTGTGAATGTTGATATGGTGTACATTATACATCATGTAAAGGTATTTGGTGAGTGCCAAAGGCATAACATTTCATGTATTGCTTTTTCAGGACAAATTATATAACAGTGACGTTTTAAAAGGTGTGATCAGAAAAATAATGAGTACATTGTCCAGGCAGCACCAGTTTATGGACAACATATGCAGACAGTAAGAGGAACTGTAAGCACTACCACGTAAGTTAGTTTTATGCTTATGACTTCTTGTTCTTGGATTTCGTGTCATTTCATCACAAGAATAAGTAATGAAAGATGCATTAATAGTTATTGCAATATATTTTTGAAGGAAAACTTATAAGTCTGCCTATGCTGGATAACAGCCATGTGTAAACTGAATGTGAAGCAAACACTCTGTTAACAATGGGGCAACCCTAAAACCCAGAAACCAGAATCCGGAATCTGGAACCAAAAACCGGAATCCAGAAACCAGAAACCGGAATCCGCAAATCAAAGAAAATAAGTTCTTCAAATACGTGAAAATTGTTTTGCTTAGCTTTTCAACTGTAAAAAGTAAGCTGCCAAGTAAAAAGGACCTCAAACTTAACCTTTTTTGAAACAAAAATTCCCCATCTGTTGAAATCGTGCAACCGTTATGTTTAGTGAGGGCTATGATTATGAGAATCTCAGTAAAGTGCGTCTTAATTTTATTCCAAGCACCTCGAGAGTTCTTAAAATAAGCTTGCTGGTAATTGCCATTTTGTTTAATAAGTGATCTTCAATTTACCAGAAGTGTAAATTTATCCTTTATCTCTAGTAGATACTGAACAAGATAGAAAATGTCATAGAGAACAGGATATCCGTCAGTGGCAGCCCCTGTACATTGACGGTCACGCCCTCCACTTTTGAAGTCCAAAGGCTAACCCGTCTGGTCTAAATATGAAATTTGATTTTTCCAACAGATACAAGACCAATTCCAGATTAACACAATTTCCACACTGATACTGTGACAAATCAGCATTTCATATTCTTGGCGGCCATCATATTAAAACAATTTCTAGAAATGTTGCACACTTACTTCCATCTGCTTCTCATTTGCTAACAGATCAGACCACATGTTGTTAAAAGATGCTAAAAGACTGCCAGAAACTCACTGCAATAGCCTATAATAGCTTGTTGTTAATGTGCTGCTCACCAGTCTTCTCAGAGCAATTTGATCTAGACAAGAACCAGGCTCTCACCAGGGCCAGCTTGAACAAAAGATGGGTAACTTAGCCTATGAGCAGGCTCTCGTGTTTGGGCTGGGGGCGTGAGTGGCAAAGCCGCATGAAGGCTCTTGGTGACATGCCAATGCAGAAAAACACTAGACACCTATTTAGCCTGCTCAGACACTAGAGACAGATACTAGAGCCTCCTCGCAGGCTATGAGTAACTCTATCCACCCAAAAAATCAGTAACCCTGACTGGATAGTGATGTACCCAATGGATAGCTTTATGCAGCTTTTGGACAACCGGGCCAGATATATAGCTAAGGGTTGTTCAGAACTAGTCAATAATTTTTTAGCAATTACAGTCTGTGGCTGAAGTAAAGCCAAGAAAATAAATAACAACAAAATAATTTTTGCTCATATTTATTTATTAGACATTGCTGAAGTGAATTATTTCTATCATCATTCATAATATCTGGATTCCAGATTCTGGTTTTTGGTTCCAGATTCCAGAATCCAGATTCTGGATTCGGGATTTCGGTTTCCAAATTCAGTGTTTTAGGGTTGCCCCAGATGATGTATGTGCATATGTTAATCTTGAATAATTTGAAATTTCAGAAAGTTTAAAAATATCATATCATATCTGTGATGGTTCTGAGGTGAAGGGCTGTTACATGTACATGTAAATGTCTCATGCATGATTTTTCACTCGTTATGATTCAGGTGCAAATAGTTTCTCTATCTGTTGATGTGCAACAAGCTACACGAATATTTCAACCTAATAATGTACAGTGTATATTAATTAACCAAATTATGCTGTTTTTAGTTGACCAGTGCTACTACATAGTAATGTGATGTTGAAGGGCACAAATTTACAAACATGCCCAGTGTCAACTTGTCAAATATATGAACTGGCCAGACAGTGTAGATTACAAACTTCTCTGAAAGGTAAGATGTTTCTTAAACATTATTTTGTAATTAATGATTTCTCAGACATTGTTTTCTTCAAGAAAAGATTCATACCCCACATGGAGGGTTTTTCTCTCTTAGAACTCTTGATTCCTGATACTTTAATTTGGAATTTCTAAAGACTGGCCATGAATGGGTGTTGGGTGTGAATATCTTCTGGAACTGCACATTCATTCATTGAGTAAGCAAGAACATCAGTATTTATCCTGACGAACTCTGATTTTCTTCTGGAAGCTGAACTCATATACAGTTTTACAGTTATATGTACGACCAAACAGCCTGGATGACCCTGTGATTGGGACTGTGCACATTGTTGTAACCCTCAATGTTCCAGTTTCTTGTTTGAAGCAAATTGCATTTGCTCTCGAAAGCAAGTGGCGAAGTTCGTAAAAGTCATGTAAGTTTGCTTTGTATCTTAGGGCAGAGCCTGCCACAGTGAAAGTTGGAGTACCAACCCCTAGCATTTGATTCACTACGAACACTCAGTAAACAACTAACAATGAAGTACACTGTATATCAAAGAAAGGAATTACATGCCTGTTCCTGTCAGTCAATATATGAACAGTTTACAGATGGGGAGCCTGTATTAAAACATCAAAGATTTTCAAAGCAACCATGGCCTGGTGAGATATTTCTGAGGAAATATAAATTTAAGGTCCTTATGATTGCTTAGAGGCATTGATTTTTATTGTAAACAATATCTTACTGAGTGTATTTTTCTTGTGTACTAATTGTTGTAGAACACAGAGATCACTGTTATGACAGAGATATTAATTTGTGAAAAGTTCTATCAACAAATGCATCTGGGAACAAATTAATTTGTCATGGATGCAGCTTCTGAGAGATCCCAATATTAATGGAACATACACTGTTCATACACGTAAAAGAGTTCAGTAATTCATTACTTATGATTGTAATGCTTTGTTTGGTTTCTCTGTATTTACAGACAACTTGATGGGATTATAAATTCTGCACCAAGTTCATTGAATAAACTGACTTGGAGGTTCAGTTCTGCAACCCATCCTGTTTGTAGTAATATCATAGCTGCAACATTGTGACAGATACACTGCATTACATTATTAAGAAACACATATTAACTAATTATTTTTAAGTGCCTGTTAAATTAATCAGTTTTTCTTAGAGATAATTTACTCATGGTTTATTTAAATAATTGGCTTTTTGGCTTTAAAATGATATTTATTGAGCTTTTAAATCAATTTTGTGATAATCTGCATTGGACATGGCATAAATTGATATTTTGTCAACACGAAATGGAGAACTGGGTCTTAAGCAAAGTTTCAGGATTAGCATTTTTGTAGAAAGAAAGGGTTGAGAAATTTGTGACATTCTACAGACAGCTTTACCATTCGCAATGTCCGATAAGGTTAATTTGTTCCATTCTGTTGTAGAAATAGTGTTCTCTAATTTATAAATTATTTCAATCTGTTGTTTAAATGATTGCCTTGTAACCCCATGTCTGGCTTTGGTGCTTGTAGGATATTGATGTATTTTTTATCCATTTTGCTGTAAATTATCTTAATTGATATGTCAATCAAAACATATCTTGGATATGCTGGGCTCTTCTGACAAATGTACCTATGCCTGATAACCTTGGAGTGCATTTGGTTGTGTAGTGCAGACAAAATACATGTACATAATATAACTTCCTCTTAGCTTACTGATAATTCTTGGTATAATTTAATCATAGCAAAATTAATTAATGGAACCCAAAAACAGCTGTTGTAGTCCACAATGCCAGTCGAGAAAAAGAACAATTATCACATTGAAATTGAATAATAAAATTATTATTAGAAGCCTATGCAAGTATTCATGATCAGCAAAAAAAAATATCGTAATTACCATTCATGGGAGGGTGATTTTGCTTATTGCAAACCCTTCCAGCAGGAGGAGACTCTGTACAATAGTGAAGATGGCTAAATGTATCTTTGGGGACAAGTTAGAAAACAAAACTTTCCAACTTTTCACATATGTATACTGTTTTGGTATTTTTGTGAGATTTCATTTGGTAGAGATTCAGGGACTGAGTATATTGTAACCACTGCATTTCAATCAGTCCCCACAACAAAAAAATGTGTAAACTTCTTTTGTGAGGGAGTCCCCATGTTAACTAAGGAAGAATATAATGATTAATAACAATGCCTTGTCTTTCTAAATAAGGTAGGAAAGAACAAGAAATGCCACCAAAAAGCACAGAAGACAGTTCTGTTATGTGATCAAGATTTTTAGTGGCTTCCCAGAAATCCTTGAAATCGTGGCTCTATGTTTCATAATCACACCATCTTACACCTCGATCTGCTGATGTAATACTAGTTCCGGCTGAAACTATTAAATCATTCGTAATTTACCTCACATACATGTTGGATTATTTTCATTAGTAACAACATTCCGAAAAATAACTGAGGAGCTCTGCTTTTAGGCTGGCCTAAATCTATATATTAATTCTGTCATGGAGGTCAAAAGTGGTGGTACATCAAACATTATCACCCAGTTTAATTTCATTATTGCCTTAATTCTCATCACCGGTCTTCCTGCTGATGTGTTTATTTCTTTATGGAGATAATTGACGTTGATCAGTTTTGGGATTAAAGGCAACGAAGATAGGGCAAGATTCAAAGTGTTTTACAGTAATACTTCGCTTCACAAACGTCGTCACATGTGAAATGGCCGAAACCTTGCCTTGATTTCGTTGGGTGACACTTCCATTAAAATTTTACGCATTAAGACTGGTTTTCACTAGCCACGGAGTTGGAGTCGGAGTCGCAAGAGAGCTTACGACCTAGTGAAAAGTCGTGAGCGGAGCCATAAGCTCCAACTCAGACAGAATGTCAAACTTCTTGTGGTTGGTCAATATTAACAGTCTTTATGTCTTCTTCCCTTGTTTCCAAAGTTATAAGTATGAAGCTGTACCTATGTCAATTTTCTAGGTCAACAGTCGAGCTTTGTTTGCTAGAGCGCTCGGCAAGAAATCGAAACCAGACAAGTCGTCGTTGGGATAAATTTTGGCCACGCAGAATGGCCGATTTATTGATTAAAACTAATATGAAATACATTATTAACGAATTATTATAATTTGTTAAGCTCTTGCAGAGGTGAGAGCGCGAGAAAAAAGGAAAAGGGCCTAAATCACAAATACATATAATATAAAAGAGATGGAGGAAGGCAGGAGGAGGGTCGAACTCGCTGCGTGTGTCAGGTCTGGAGACAAAGAGGACGAACTCGAGAAACATGCCCCGTCCTATACCGATCGCTGAAAGCGAGGCTAAGTTATTTTCCAGTGAAACTCGTGGCTATTACCAATGAATTTGCTATTGTTCTCGAAGTCACAAGATTGTCTTGTGATGGTCTTGAGACTATTGCTCAATCAAGTTTGTACTTTATGACCCCGTGCCCATTTAGTTCGACCGTTCAGTACTCCCAGCCTTTCCTCATCATCTTAAACTCTTGGTTGAAAATTTAACACTGCGTTTAAAGTAACTCTAGGAGCGTGGGTAGAAGCCATAAACGCTTTTATTTGGTGGCAAATAAAATTTATGTAATAAATACGGTATTTATTATCACAAGACTCAAGATACAAATTACGAAAACTCACTCGGTTAATATGACTGAAAAATTAAATGCATAGCTACTTCTTTTATTATCTGCTTCTCATGTATTACGTGTTCCTCGAACGTCAGGGTTCCTAAACCGTTATAGTATCTTATTTTGCCAGTGGAAGATCCATTACTTGTTACGTAAGTAGTCCAACAGAGTAACTTTAGGCTGAGCTGTTGTAAATATCAGTTCCTCAAAATTACTTTGGCGCTTTTAACGAATTCTTATCGAAGTTTCTTTAGCAGGCAACAAACAAATAGCGGGATTTGTTTTGTAATACGAGTAAATTGTGTGATATTAGTTGTCAATCATTGTTATAAATAAGTCCTTGGTCTCAGAAACGCCCCAGCAGTATAACTTATAAGTTGAACAACGTTTAGTGGACGTATCTTCCACAAAAAATATTTTAATTCATTAGCACCAGTTTATGTTGGGCGACATTAAATAATGCATGCATGTTGCTATTTACTTGCCTTAAAGGGATTCACGCTGGTAAGATTGAAAATTATGTAGACTCTTTTCATTTAGGTGTAGAGAAATGTTAATAAACTGTGGCAATATTTGTTCAAACTTGTTCTGATATTTTGCCGATGATAAACAGGTGTAGTTAGATTGGGATGATTTATTTGGGAGATTGATTTAGCCAACAGATTAGTAATCTATTGATTACCTCCGCCGTTAGATTTTTCCCAAATCTGGACTCTCTTTGAGTGAATATTTGAAGGCACCTAATTATGAGCCTACAAAATAAGTGTTAGTAGTTATACCCGCGTATGTTTTTAGCTGTGCTAATTACGAGCAAATGAATGTTCACTCAATCGTAACTCTGCCAGCAGAGGTTTAAATGGTCAGTTCAGGGCAGTCACGGTCTAGGACAGGAAGCATTCACCCGGTAACTTACTTAACTTCATCCTTAAATACATTAAAGGAAATGTGGAAATAGCTAGAAACCATTCCCAGAGTTAATATTACACGAGCGTTGAAATTTCCCAATCTTGTTATTTTGCAATCGCTGACGTCCCAGTCATTTTGTTGTTCTTTTACCCAAACTCACCCTCCCCCCTCTTCCCAGGAATGTTTATCCTTTTAGACAATTTCGATAAATTTCTTAAACGAACCAAAGAACATCTTCTATTCATCAGACACAAGTGATGGAGATTTAGGTTTTGCAACAAAAAGAAGTAGACAGACTGATTCACAAAGTGTATAACCTGCAAAGCACACCTCGCAGTTTCGCAATCGTCTTCATAGGTCACGCTATTTTGAGGATTCCTAGAAATCTTGGCAATCAAAGTGTAAACAATTCTAAGAAGTCAGACATAATAGAAAGTCAAACCTCTCGTGATTGGTCAATATTAACAATCTGATAAATACAGTATTTTTATATCAGAAGGCTCCATTGTTGGAGGCGTTCTCATCTCGATACCAAGTTTGTCTCTCCGCCTTAAATCATGGATATAAAAACCTTGCTAGACAATCTTCATGAAGAAGTATCCTGTTCTGTGTGCATGACCACATTCACAGATCCAAAACAGCTGCCATGTTTACACAGTTTTTGTCTTCACTGCTTGGAAGGTATTCTACGAACGAGTGGCCGCCATGATGTCATAGCTTGCCCAGAATGTAGAAGAGAGAGTAGAGTCCCTGAAAGTGGAAAGCTGCAGGACTTGCCGACCAACTTTCGCATCAACAGTTTGCTAGATGTGTTGGCAATCAAAGAATGTAATTCCACCGGAGTGAAGTGTGGAAATTGCGACAAAAAGAGCGTACAGAGTTTGTACTGCTTCCAGTGTTGTGTATTCTGGTGTGACGACTGCATCACCGGGCACAACATAATTCGAGTCAACAAAGAACACCGAGTGTTGGCGCTTAAAGACTTTCAAGATCAAGACATCGAGGAAGTGTTAAAACGACCAGCGTTTTGCCAGCAGAAACACCATGAAAAAGAAGAGTTGAAGTTCTTTTGCAAGGACTGTGGAGTTGCCATTTGCAACGCCTGTGCTTTAACGGATCACGAGGGTCATGCCAAGATGCTTTTGGAAGTAGCTGCAAATGAACGCAAGTTACAAGTGAAAAAAGCGATTGAATTGCAAAAACAAAAAGCGCAACAGAAGAGAAACAAAATCGCTGAACTTGACGAGAACTGTATTCACATTGAAGAACAAGCCGCTGCCGTCAAACGAAAGGTACACAGATTTGCTGAACATTTGATGGCAGTTATCGAAGCCAAGGAGAAGGAAATATTGAACAAAGTGGACATACAAGTTAAAGAATCTCTCGAGCCTCTGCGAACTGAACAGCGCAATCTGGACAAGAACGTAAAGCTTATCGAGACAGGGATTGAAAAAACTGACACACTTTTAAAGCGAAGCACAAGCGCTGAGATTGTACAGTTAGACAAGTCACTGACCACAATGTTTAAGGAAGATGTCAGCGATGTTGGAAACCAAGTAGGTTGTGACCTTGAAGGCTTTCGTCGATTCATTTTCACAGAAAACGAATCAGTAATGGCGAAAACTGTCACTGAAGGAATCGGCGCTTTCCAAACATTTATCAGCAAAACTAGTGCGAATCAGTCAAGTGTCCAAGGAAACGGAACAAGTGAAGCTATCGTCGGTCTTGAAGCACAGTTTGTTTTGACAACAAGAAATGCTGAAGGAGAACAATGTTATGAAGCGCGTGACTCCATAACAGTGGGAATCAAAAATCATCAGGGAGAGGATTGTGTGACGAAAGTGCGAGTCCAAGATAACAAAGATGGCAGCTACAAGATCAGTTACTTCGCTAAAGAAACTGAAAAACGTGACTTGTCAGTGAAGGTAAATGAAGATCACGTTTATGGCAGCCCTTTCGTTGTTGAAGTTAAACCCAGACAGTTTAGACCCGTGCTATCGTTTGGGCAACGAGGGTCAGCTGCTGGAATGTTTAACGGTCCACGGGGAGTGGCAGTGAATAAAAGTGATGAAATTGCAGTGACTGATGAAGGTAATAACAGAATTCAAATATTTAGTAGTGATGGAACTTACCTAAGATCGTTTGGTAGAAAGGGTGATAAACAGGGAGAATTTAACTATCCTGTTGGGATAGCTTTTGATAACAATGACCACATTATACTGGTAGACAGTGATAATCACCGAGTGCAAGTTTTTAGTGAGCAGGGTGAGTTCCTGAACCAGTTTGGTGGAAAGGGAAATCTAGATCACCAGCTCAAGGATCCTTTTGGTTTATCCATAGACAGTGACGGAAATTATATTGTTGCTGATTCAAATAACAACCTAATCAAGATCTTTTTTCCCAGTGGTCGGTTTTTATGTAAAATTGGCGGAGAGGGTTTTTTCACCTTTCCTTATCACTGTGTGCAATATGACAACCATCTTATAGTATCAGACAAGGATAAACACTGTATCGATGTATTAGATAGGGATGGGAATTTCCTGTATAAGGTTGGAAAGAAGGGGGAGGGGGACGGGGAGTTCAGTAGTCCTCGTTGCTTGTTAGTTAACAAGGCAGGACAACTGATGGTTTGTGATTCAGCAAATCATAGAGTTCAGGTGTTTGAACTGAGTGGAAAGTTTGTAAAAACATTTGGAATAAGAGGGAGCGGGATAGGAGAGTTTGTTGGCCCACTCGCTACAGCAGTTCTTAGTGATGGTAGGATAGTAGTGACTGACTACCACAACCATCGCATCCAGATTTTTGAATAGATATATCCACTCACTTGCCATGTAATATGAATCGGTTCTCTCATTGCTATTAGTGAAATACATGATTTTAAACCATTTGTCACTGGTAGTCTGTAGTTGAATTGGTTACATATTAGAAAACTCACAGAATAGAAATAGCTGAAAAGTTACCTTTCAAGTAGCTACTCATCTATTTTCCGTTTCGAGTGTAACATATGTTTTGTTTCGAGGAGAAAAGACGGAAAACTCACTTTGTTTAAAATTTAAATTTCAAGTGTTTTAAACCATTATATTTCCTTATTAGTGGTAGATTGTCTGATCTTAGTTGCCAATATCTATCATTGCTATAGCTAGTTTAGATTACTTATCTCAAAACTGACTTAGCGGTGTAATTTGTAGGTTCACCTAAGTTTAGAAGATGCGTCCTTAACAAAGAACATTTTAATTTGGAATTTGTTGTACACTGAAACAATCAGTAGTGTATGTTGTGTGACATTAACAAGACTAATAATGGGTGTGACAATGTACCAGCGGGTAAAAGTAGATACGCGCTTCTCTTGTAAGATAAAAACTGTTAGGTGAAGAAATGTCAATAAACTGTTTCAATATTTTCCCATATTTGTCGTGATACTTTATGCATGTAAACAGGGGAAGTTTAAAGGGCGATTGTTTTATTTAACTGCCAATCTACGTGATTGATTTCATAGAATTCATAATGCCCTGAGTACAGCCCCGATTAGGTTTCACAATATGTTGTAGCCTTTCTACATTTTTGGGTGAATACTTGAGCTCGTTTCATTATTGAGCTTGAAATTAATTATTAGTTTTACACGCGTGCTAGCTCAGGCCTGTAGTTAGGGAATGTGCACCGAGTGCGTTCGCAGCTCCCTCCGCACAAAGTCCCTAAATGCCGATCAGCGTCGTTATAGTGAAGCCTGGTATTTACAGTACATTTTGTTAAAGTATAGGGTACCTATAAATCAGTTTTAAAATACTGAACAGTGGTAGTTTAACAAAACATAACAATGGAAATAGCAGTAACGATCACTACCACTATTTACTGGCATTGATTTGCAAATAAAAAGCGACTCGATTCTCTAGTAACCCGGGATGCGGCTACAATTTTTATTGGGTATATGCCGCTGTCCCCTCAGAACCACTATACCATTTTATAGTTCACCCCTAAATTTTCTCCGATTCGTATTGGTTTAAATTGATCACGTGTCGCGATAGTGTTCAGCCGCGAAGAGACACTATCAACCCTTAGTATATTCTCAGCTCCGACTATTGCATTTCTAGCTCTCTGATTGGCTCAAAAACTCCGACTATGAGCCATTAGTCGGAGTTTTACCTTATATGGAAAACAGTGCGCCAAGTTTAAAAATTTTCCGCTCTGTAAAATTGTTGAAATAAAAATCGGCGGCAAAAACCCGATTAAGAATATACTAAAACAATTATTCCATTCGACCTTGTTGGATATGAAGTGATCATAACCAACTCGCGCTACGCGCTCGTTGGTTATTTATCACTTCATATCCAACGCGGTTTCATGGAATAATTGTTAAATAGTGCCCGTCCGAGGAAAATAAAAGGATGGATAGTACTTGTCCGTGAAATTTTTTCTGTAAAAGAGCGGGTTTATAAAAAATAAACAATTGGAATTGTATTAGGTGGGTTTTTCTCTGTCTTCTTTTTCAAATTTACATTTGGCTTTCATGCATGGCTTTCATCTCTTTCATCTAAAAAAGTTGAAAATAATTAATATATGACTTTTGAACTGGCGCGCGGAAGAAAATTTAGAGGTGAACAGTAAAGACAATAGAGTGTTTATGTCTCGGAACTATCGGTTTCATAGTCGCCCTTGGAAATTTGGTTTTCTCTAATTTAGCATATTTGCCCTCGAAGCTTCGCTTCTCGGGCATGTATTTGTTTTAAGAGCATCAAATTTCCGCGGGGGCAACTATCAGCCGATAATTCCGCGACATAAACAATCTATTGTTTAAATAGTCTATTCTGTGGCCAATTTAGAGCCCATCTTACTCACTTTTAGTTAAATGTAATTTTCGCGATCCCAATTTAATCACTTTCTGTTTATGCACCTACCTTATGAAAACTACTTCATCCTAATATGAAGTGACACCTTTGTAAAACTGAACGTAGATCTTCCCATTTTTAAATCCAAACTTTTCTTGCCACAGAAATCTCGAAAATGCGCGACCCCATTCTTTAAAAATGCAACCCATTCTAGTCAATCTACTTGTGAAAATGCGACCCCATTGAGCGGCCCATCCCCATTAGCCTACAAATGGGAAGTACCCCCTCTAGCCCGGGGCCCGAGCCATTGATTCTTTATTTGCATTAACTTGTCCATGAGCGCGAAACTCCGATCTAGTTAAATGGATAGTGTGCAAGGAAGAGAGACAGGCCACAGACAACAGCCAAAACTCCCACTTTCTCTCCTTTTGCTGTCCTTCCATCATTCGCTGTAGTTTAGGATACTGAGAGGTGAAGACGGAAAGGGAACAAGAAGTGGGAGAGGAAATAGCGAAATGCGGGAGTTCGAAGAGGGCGGGAAGCGAAGAAGAAATGCCAAACGAGTTTTTCCATGTATTGATACGTTACAATATTTCAGAAACAAGAACCCAAAATGTGCGGGACTTGTATTTATCGTTTCTGGGACTTCTGAGCAACCAAGCAAACAAAAATTCGTGCTTCGGCTGAAAAAAAGACTTACTCCCGCCTAAGAATTGCGCAGCTAAATGGCTAGGACATGTTTTGAGTCTCAGGAGCAGGACGGAAAGGGACGGAAGACTTATTTTTATTATATGGCTAGCTCCGTGAGCGGGCAAGATGAATCAAATCCTGCGCTGTGATTGGCTACCCGAGCGGGCAAGATGGAGCTATCTTGCCCGCTCGGGACTACCCGCCCTCTCCCACAAGAAAAATTTCCCCGAAAGCCATATGATAAATTCTTTATTGACCAAGCTTGTTCGGTCAAGATGGCTGGATATTGGCCTCGTTCTGTTTTTTGCGAGTTTATGGACCTCGACTCCGTCTCGGTCCATAAACACGCAAAAAAAGAACTTGGCCAATATCCAGCCATCTTGACCTCACACTTGGTCAATAACCCATACATCTCAGTTTATTTTTCCCTCGTACTGGGGGAAAACCGCCTGCTCACGCCGGGAATTTCTAGGTCATATTTCGGCCAAATATTTGTCCGCATTTTTTTCGATCGCCATATTGGCCGAGTGGGGGTCTGAGCGCTTGTTGGCAATTTTTTGTATCTAGAAGTAATTACCTTTGGTGTCACTTTTGCATGACTGTGTTATGTAGCCAGTGCTTTAAGTGCGGACCTCGCATCAGAAAGGGAGTAAGCTAAAGGTTGTACCCGAACCTTGGGCTCTCACTGGGTTCTTAAGGCTGGTTAGGTTTCGAAGCAGGCGAAGCGACTAGTGCTTTGGACAAGAAATTGGTCTGTCATTCATGTAGGTTTCTCAACATGTAACAAGAAGAGGGAAACAAACATTTCAGTAAATTTAATCAAACTTTTTCACTCGGCAATGCCAGTTTCTCAGTTATTATGATTGCAACAAGTTGGGAAATGGTGTGCATGGAAAAAAAGTTCTTCAAGGTCAGAGAAATGTCATGGAGTTTTATTTTGGCTCAGGAAAAATTGACAATTTGAAAAAAAAGTCAGGGAAACACAACCTCGTTCCCAAGGCTTTCTCCTTAAAGATTGTTCGAACCTAAGGGAAAAGCCCTGGGAACCAGGTTTAGGGAAACAATGAATTGTGAAAGCTGAGCGTGAAAGCCATGGCTATAGAATGATCTACCTTTGTAATAACAGTTTCAGGCTTAAACTTTTCTAAGATGTAAAAATAAAAAGAGCGTGTTTAATCTTAATATCCTGTCTTCCAATTTGCTTGATTTGCTCACTCATGGACTGAACCTTGAAACACGAAAATTGTGTGTTATTAGTCATTGTTATAGATAGTTTAGATTACTGGTCTCAGAAACCACACAGCAGTATGACTTGTAGCTTGAACAACTTTTAGTGGACATATCTCTTCCAAAGAACATCTTAATTCTGAATTTGTGTTAAAAAGCAATAGTATAGTGTATATTTTGTAACATTACATAATGCGTTTAACTGTTGACTTCAGTGCCTAAATGGGATTCACGGTTTAATTTAGGTGAAGAGAAATGTTAATAAATTGTGACAATTTTTGCTAACACTTGTAGTGATGGTTAGTCGATGGTGAACAAGAAAAGTTTAATTCCGATGATTTATTTAAGAGATTGATTTAGCCAACAGATTAGTAATCTATTGATTACCGCCGCAATTAGATTTCACCAGAACGTTATCGCTTTCCCAAAACTGGAGTCTCTTTGTGTGAATATTACCACGTAACTTATTAACTTCATCCTTAAAAACAAAACGTCATGTGGAAATAGCTAGAAATCCATTCCCAGAGTTGATAATACACGAGTGTTGAAATTTCCCAACCTTGTTATTTTGCAATCGCTGGCGTCCCAGTCATTTTGTTGTCCTTTTACCCAAACTCCCCTTCCCCTCTCTTCCCGGGAATGTTTATTCCTGAATTGTAGACAATTTCGATAAATTTCTTAAAGAAACCAAAGAACATCTTCAATTCATCAGAGACAAGTGATGGAGATTTGATGGAGATGGTTTTCCAACAAAAAGATGCACATAGACTGATGCAGAAAGTCTATAACCTGTAAAGGCAGCTCGCTGTTTCGCAATCTTCTTCATAGGTCACGCTATTCTGAGGATTCCTAGGAATCTTGGTAATCAAAGTGTAAACAATTCAAAGAAGTCAGACATTACAGAAAGTCAAACCTCTTGTGACTGGTCAATATTAAAAGTCTGATAAGTACGGTATTTTTTTATATTACAAGGCTCCATTGTTGGAGGCGTTGTCATCTCGAGCCTCAGTTTGTCTCTCCGCCTTTAATCATGAATATACAAACCTTGCGAAACAATCTTCACGAAGAAGTATCCTGTTCTATGTGCATGATCACATTCACTGATCCAAAACAGCTGCCATGTTTACACAGTTTTGTCTTCACTGCTTGAACGGTATTCTACGAGCGAGTGGCCGCCATGATGTCATAGCTTGCCCAGAGTGTAGAAGAGAGAGTGGAGTCCCTAACGGAGTGGAAATCTGAAGGACTTACCGACCAACTTTCGCATCAACAGTTTGCTAGATGTGTTGGCAATCAAAGAGTGTAATTCCTCCAGAGTGAAATGTGGAAACTGCGACAAAAGAAGCGCACAGAGTTTGTACTGTTTCCAGTGTTGTACATTCTGGGGTGACGACTGTATTACCGCACACAACATAATCCGAGCTAGTAAAGAACACCGTGTGCTAGCGTTGAAAGACTTTCAAGATCAAGACATCGAGGAAGTGTCAAAACGACCAGCATTTTGCCAGCAGAAACACCATGAAAAAGAAGAGTTGAAGTTCTTTTGTAAGGACTGTTAAGTTGCCATTTTCAACGCCTGTGCTTTAACAGATCACGAAGGTCATGCCAAGATGCTTTTGGAAGTAGCTGCAACTGAACGCAAGTTACAAGTAAAATCAGCGATTGAATTGCAAAAACAAAAAGCGCAACAGAAGGGAAACAAAATTGCTGAACTTGAAGAGAACTGCATTCATATTGAAGACCAAGCCGCTGCCGTCAAACAAAACCTACACAGATTTGCAAAACATTTGATCGGAAAGTTGATACGGGCATGAATCTCTCACCCAAGCACTGTGCAAATCAATAGACTTCCACAAGTAAAATAAACGTGTGTAGATTTGAAGGAGGGCTAAAAGCAGTATCTTCAAAACGTTAGGTAAGCATTGGTTGGGATTCCGGAACCTAAAACGCGACTATGGCGCATCTCTCAACGCGCGAGAACTTACGAAAGAAAAGAAAGTTGATGTGGGCGGAAATCTCCAACCCAAACACAGTGCAAATCGATAGTTTTCCACAGATAAAAAAAAACACGTGTGTAGATTTGGGGCAGGGATCAAAGTAGCATCTTTAAAAACTTAGGTAAGCATTGGTTGGCATCTCTGCACCTAAAACGCAAGTGTGGCGCATCTCTAAACGCGCGACAACTTACAAGAGAAAAGAAAGTTGATATGGGCGGGAATCTCAAACCCAAGCACTTGGGCAAATCGACAATTTTCCACAAGTGAAAAACACGTGTGTAGATTTAAAGCAGGGCTAAAAGTAGCATGTTTAAAAAGTTAGGATCCGTGCACCTAAAACGCGAGAGTGGCGCATCTCTAAACGCGCGAAAACATACCAGAGAAAAGAAAGTTGATATGGGCGGGAATCTCCAACCCAAACACTAAGCAAATCGATAGCTTCCACAAGTGAAAAACACATGTCTAGATTTGGGGGAGGGCTGTAAGAAGCATGTTTAAAAAGTTAGGTAAGCATTGGTTGGGATCCCTGCACCTAAAACGAGAGTGTGCCGAATCTCTAAACGCGCGAGAACTTACGAGAGAAAAGAAAGTTGATATAAGCAAGGCTCTCTCGCCATAGCACTGTCCAAATCGAAAGACTTTAACAAGTGAAATACACGTTTGTAGATTTGGGGGAGGGCTAAAAGCAGCATCTTTAAAAAGTTAGGTAAGCATTGTTTGGAATGCCTGCACCTAAAACGCGAATGTGGCGCATTTCTAAACGCGGAAGAACTTACGAGAAAAAAGAAAGTTGATATGGGCGAGAATCTCTCACCCAAACACTGTCCAAATCGAAAGACTTCCACAAGTGAAATACACGTATGTAGACTTGGGGGAGGGCTAAAGGTAGCACCTTTAAAAAGTTAGGTAAGCATTGGTTGAGATCCAGGCACCAAAAACGCAAGTGTCGGGCATCTCTAAACGCCCGAGAACTTACGAGAGAAAAAAAAGTTGATAGTGGCGAGAGTCTCCCACCCAAGCACTGTCCAAATCGATAGACTTCCACAAGTGAAATAAACGTGTGTAGATTTGGAGAAGGGCTAAAAGTAGCCTCTTTAAAAAGTTAGGTAAGCATTGTTTAGGATCCCTGCACCTAAAACGCAAGTGTGGCGCATCTCTAAACGCCGGAGAATTTACGACACAAAAGAAAGTTGATATCGGCGAGAATCTCTCACCCAAGCACTGTCCAAATCGAAAGACTTCCAGAAGTTAAATAAACGTGTGTAGATTTTGGGATGGGCTAAAATTAGCATCTTTAAAACCTTAGGTAAGTTCTGCACTTAAAACGCGAGTGTGGCGTATCTCTAAAGGCATAAGAACTTACGAGAGAAAAGAAAGATGATATGGGCGAGAATCCCTCACTCAAGCACTGTCCAAAACGAAAGGCTTCAAGAAGTGAAAAACAGGTGTGTAGATTTGGGGGAGGGCTAAAAGTAGTACCTTTAAAAAGTTAGGTAAGCATTGGCTGGGATCCCTGCACCTAAAACCCGAGTGTGGCGCATCTCTAAAAGCGCGAGAACTTACAAGAGAAAAGAAAGTTGATATGGGCGGGAATCTCCAACCCAAACATTGTGCAAATGGATAGTTTTCCACAAAAGAAAGACACGTGTGTAGATTTGGGGCAAGGCTAAAACTAGCATCTTCAAAAACTTACGTAAGCATTGGTTGGGCTTCCCACACCTAAAACACGTGTGGCGCATCACTAAACGCGCGATAACTTACGAGAGAAAAGAAAGTTGATATGGGCAAGAATCTCTCACCCAAGCACTGTCCAAATGGCAAGACTTTACCAAATAAAATACACGTGTGTAGATTTGGGAGAGGGCTAAAAGCAGCACCTTTAAAAAGTTAGGTAAGGATTAGTTGCGATTCCCGCATCTAAAACGCGAGTGTGGCGCATCTCTAAATGTGCGAGAACTTACGAGAGAAAAGAAAGTTGATATGGGCGGGAATCTCTAACCCAAACACTGGGCAAATAGATAGTTTTCCACAAGTGAAAAACACGTGTGTAGGTTTGGGGCAGAACTAAAAGTAGCATCTTTAAAAATGTAGGTATGCATTGGCTGGGATTCCCGCACCTAAAACGCGAGTGTTGCGCATCTCTAAACGCGGGAGAACTTACGAGAGAAAAGAAAGTTGATATGGGCAAGAATCGCTCACCCAAACACTGTCCAAATCGAAAGACTTTCACAAGTTAAATACAAGTGTGTAGATTTGGGGGAGGGCTAAAAGTAGCATCTTTAAAAAGTTAGGTAAGCATTGGTTGAGATCCCTGCACCTAAAACGCGAGTGTGGGGCATCTCTAAACACGCGAGAACTTACGAGAGAAAACAAAGGTAATAGTGGGGAGAATCTCTCACCCAAGCACTGTCCAAATCGATAGACTTCCACAAGTGAAATAAAAGTGTGTAGATTTGGGGCAGGACTAAAAGAAGCCTCTTTTAAAAGTGAGGTAAGCATTGGTTGGGAACCCTGCACCTAAAGCGCGAGTGCGGCACATTTCTAAACGCGCGAGAACTTACGAGAGAAAAGAAAATTGATATGGGCAGGAATATCCAACCTAAACAATGTGCAAATCGATAGTTTTTCACAAGTGAAATACACGTGTTTAGATTTGAAGCAAGGCTAAAAGTAGCATCTTTAAAAAGTTAGGTAACCATTGGTTCGGATCCCTGCACCTAAAACGCAAGTTTCGCTCATCTCTAAACGCGCGAGAACTTCCGAGAGAAAAGAAAGTTGATATGGGCGAGAATGTCCAACCCAAGCACTGTCCAAATCAATAGACTTTCACAAGTGAAATACACGTGTTTAGATTTGAAGCAAGGCTAAAAGTAGCATCTTTAAAAAGTTAGGTAACCATTGGTTCGGATCCCTGCACCTAAAACGCAAGTTTCGCTCATCTCTAAACGCGCGAGAACTTCCGAGAGAAAAGAAAGTTGATATGGGCGAGAATGTCCAACCCAAGCACTGTCCAAATCAATAGACTTTCACAAGTGAAATACACGTGTTTAGATTTGAAGCAAGGCTAAAAGTAGCATCTTTAAAAAGTTAGGTAACCATTGGTTCGGATCCCTGCACCTAAAACGCAAGTGTGGCCCATCTCTAAACTTGTAAGAACATAAAAGAGAAAACAAAGTTGACATGGGCGGGAATCTTTAACCCATGAATATTCAACCAAAGCACATCAAGCACGAAGAATGTCCAACGCAAACACATCGAACACGTGTGTAGATTTTGGGGAGGACTAAAAGTAGCATCTTTAAAAACTTAGATAAGCGTTGGTTGGGATCACTGCACTTAAAACGCGCGTGTGGCGCATCTTTAAAGGCGCGAGAACTTACGAGAGAAAAGAAAGTTGATATGGGCAGGAAAGTCCAACCCAAACACTGTGCAAATCGATAGTTTTTCACAATTGAAAAACACGTGTGTAGATTTGTGGCAGGGCTAAAAAGTAGCATCTTTAAAAAGTTAGATAAGTATTGGTTGGGATTCCAGCACCTAAAACGCGAGATATGGGCGAGAATCTCTCACCCAAACACTGTCCAAATCGATAGACTTCCACAAGTAATATACACGTGTGTAGATTTGGAGGAGGACTAAAAGCAGCATCTTTAAAAGGTTAGGTAAGCATTGGTTGGGACCCTTGCAATTAAAATTCGAGTGTGGCGCATCTCTAAACGCGCGAGAAGTTACGAGAGAAAAGAAAGCTGATATGGTTAAGAATGTCCATTCCAAGCACTGTCCAAATCCATACACTTCTACGAGTGAAATACACGGGTGTAGATTTGGGGCAAGGCTAAAAGTAGCATTTTTAAAAAGTTAGGTAAGCATTGGCTGGGATTGCAGAACATAAAACGCGAGTGTGGCGCATCTCTAAACGTGCGAGAACTTACAAGAGAAAAGAAAGTTTATATGGGTACGAATGTACAACCCAAGCACTGTCCAAATCGATAGACTTCCACAAGTGAAATACACGTGTGTAGATTTGAAGCAAGGCTAATAGTAGCATCTTTAAAAGGTTAGGTAAGCATTGGTTGGCATCCCTGCACCTAAAACTCGAATTTGGGGCATTTCTAAATGCGCGAGAACTTACGAGAGAAAACAAAGTATATATGGGTGGGAATCTCCAACCCAAGAATATGCAACCCAAGTACATGAAGCACAAAGAATGTCCAACGCAAGCACATCAAATACGTGTTTAGATTTGGGGGAGGGCTAAAACCGGCACCTTTAAAGAGTTAGGTAAGCATGGGTTGGGATTCCCGAACCTAAAACGCGAATGTGGCGCATTTCTAAATGCGCGAGAACTTACAAGAGAAAAGAAAGTTGATATGGGCGAAAATCTCTCACCCAAGCACTGTCCAAATCGAAAGACTTCAACAAGTGAAGTACACCTGTGTAGATTTGTGGGAGGGGTAAAAGCAGCTCGTTTAAAAAGTTAGGTAAGCACTGTGTGGGATCCCTGCACGTAAAACGCGAGTTTGGCGCATCTTTAAACGCGCGAGAACTTACGAGAGAAAAAAAAGTTGATGTGGGCGAAAATCTCTTACCCAAGCACTGTCCAAATCGATAGACTTCCACAAGTGAAATACACGTGTGTAGATTTGGGGGAGGGCTAAAAGTAACATCTTTAAAAAGTTAGGTAAGCATTGGTTAGGATTGCAGAACCTAAAACGTTAGTGTGGCGCATCTCTAAACGTGCGAGAACTTACAAGAGAAAAGAAAGTTTATATGGGCACGAATGTACAGCCCAAGCACTGTCCAAATCGATAGACTTCCACAAGTGAAATACACGTGTGTAGATTTGGGGCTAGGCTAATAGTAGCATCTTTAAAAGGTTAGGTAAGCATTGGTTGGCATCCCTGCACCTAAATCTCGAGTATGGCGCATCTCTAAATGCGCGAGAGCTTACGAGAGAAAAGAAAGTTGATATGGGTGGTAATCTCCAACCCAAGAATATGCAACCCAAGTACGTGAAGTACAAAGAATGTCTAACGCAAGCAGATGAAATGCGTGTTTAGATTTGAGGGAGGGCTAAAACCAGCACCTTTAAAAAGTTAGGTAAGCATTGGTTGGGATTCTTGCACCTAAAACGCGAGTGTGGCGCATCTGTAAATGCACGAGAACTTACGAGAGAAAAGAAAGTTGATATGGGCGGAAATCTCCAACCCAAACATTGTGCAAATCGATAGTTTTCTATAAGTGAAAAACACGTGTGTAGATTTGGGGCAGGGCTAAAATTAGCATGTTCAAAAAGTTAGCTAGGCATTGGTTGGGATTCTCGCACTTAAAACGGGACTGTGGCGCGAGAACTTACGAGAGAAAACAAAGTTGATAGTGGCGAGAGTCTCTCACCCAAGCACTGTCCAAATCGATAGACTTCCACAAGTGAAATACACGTGTGTAGATTCGGTGGAGGGCTAAAAGTAGAGTTTTTAAAAAGTTAGGTAAGCATTGGTTGGGATCCCTACCTCTAAAACGCGAGTGTGGCGCATCTCTGAACGTGCGAGAACTTACGAGAGAAACGAAAGACTATATGGGTTGGAATCTCTCACCCCATGCGGGAACGCAAATGACTTCTACTGTACATATATTTTCCTGGTGTTTTTTTTTTTTTTTTTTTTTAATTCTATGATAACAGGGCTGTATTCCTCTAAGGTGTAGGTGTAATTCGTAAAAACACTGATTTCTTATAAATTGTTTAGAAATTCTTTAGTCCAGTTGAAATTTATGTTGCTGGCACATGGGTGGGCATTTTAGATGTAGGCCGTGACTTAAGATACCTTAAACTATTTTTACCGTTCATGATGCACTGCTACGTTAGTCTGCTTTATAAATATTTAACTGCTCTGGTCGAGTTTCTTATTTCAATATGATGAAACATTCTTTTTATGCGTTCCTGTTAATAATGATGCAAAGTTGTCAATTTTGATAATTTCATACTTGATGAAAATTTTGCGAGGTTTGTTTTACCAGGGCGCCTTATGACGCCTCCTGGAATAAGCTACACCTTCCCTAGTTGAATCGTCATCAGTTTATCGTACGTTATTTAGGTTATTGATTGGAAAAATAATTATACTTTTGAACCTTAGTTCCTTTATTTTCAGGGGATGGGAGGTGGGCTCACTTGTTTCGCAGGTCGTAACTTACGGACTTTTACGATTCGTTGCGTGTACGAGCCATTGGCCAAGCGATTGGTCAAGCGATTGGTAGCCGTGCATGGTCTACTAAAGCATTGACAATGTATCTGAGCTCCATGTACTAAGTTTCTCCTCGCGCTTTTTTCTTTCTTTTTTTTTTTTTTGCCCTCGGCTGTATAATTGTGCGATATTTTCTATACAATAACTTCAATTGCCGAGCATGATAATACTGCAAGTGACTCCCACTGCTAACGACATACTCAGACAAGTATTCCAGATCATCTGGGCTTTTATTCCTTAAGATCTGTGTTTGATTGATTAATCAAACGCTCCTTTACGCCCGGACAAGCATCCCGATGCAAGCTCAGAGTTTATTGTGATGGCTTTCATTGCGTAAACAAGACATTTACGTCTGCTCGCCGCGCTCAGCATCCATTCGTAGGCACTTTGGTACCTTTAAGTTCAGTTTGTGGATCTGAACTTGGTTCAGGAGGAGAAGCAGAGGAAGGTTCATGTTGTGTAATTCGTTCATTATTGGGGGATTACTTGATTTATCGGCATTCCCCGGTTTTGTCCGCTCACGTTTTTTTCCTGCCCAAGTCTTTCTTCGCGTGTGTTTAGACGTGATCCGATATATAATGACCTTGTTTTGTTCCAGATTATTGGCGTCGGTGGAGTCCGCCATCATTTGAAAGCATCGGGAATGACTCGAACGCACTATTTACTTTTAAAGCACTATTAATATCGTGACTTCATTTTAAAGCTTGTCTCATATTCCATCGGCCCTTTCTGGTTTATTTTTTATTTAATATCATCGACATATCACTGGAACAGATTATGACGCCTTCCCTGGCCGCAAGACGAACAACCCTAGGGAGAGTATGTAAGGAATGCTATGAAAATTTCCTACCATTTCTCTGCGGTACTTACAGTAGAAGTCCCGTGCGTCCCATCATGCAGTTGTCGAAGCGAAGGAGAAGGAAATATAGAACAAAGTGGACAAACAAGTAAAGGAATCTCAAGAACGTCTGCAAACTGAACAGCGCGATGTGGACAAACAAATAAAGCTTATCGAGACAGGGATTGAGAAAACGGAAACACTTTTAAAGCGAAAGCACAAGCGCTGAGATTGTACAGTTAGAAAAGTCATTTAACACAATGTTTAAGGAAGATGTCATCGATGGAGAAGAGCAAGTAGACTGCGACCTTGAAGGCTTTCGTCGATTCACTTTCGTAGAAAACGATTCATTAATGGCGAAAATCGTCACTGAAAGAATCGACGCTTTCAAAACACTTATCAGCAAATCTAGTGCGCATCAATCAAGCGCGCAAGGAGAAGGAACAAGTGAAGCTACTGTTGGACTTGAAGCACAGTTTGTTTTGACAGAAAGAAATGCTGATGGAGAACAATGTTATTACGGGAGTGACTGCGTGACAGTGGAAATCAAAAATTAGCAAGGACAGGACTGTGTGACGAAAGCGCCAGTCCAAGATAACAAAGACGGCAGCTACAACATCAGTTACTTCGCTAAAGAAACCGAGAAACGTAACTTGTCAGTGAAAGTAAATGAAGAACACGTTTATGGCAGCCCTTTTGTTGTTGACGTCAAACCGAGACATTTCAGGCCCGTCTTATCGTTTGGGCAACAAGAGCCAGCTGCTGGAATGCTTCGCCGTCATTCGGGAGTGGCAGTGAATGAACGTAATGAAATTGCAGTGACTGATTTTAGTAACCACAGAATTCAGGTATTTAGTAGTGATGGAACTTACTTAAGATCGTTTGGTAGAAAGGTTGATAAACAGGGCGAATTTAACTTTCCTGCTGGGATAGCTTTTGATAACAATGGCCATATTGTAGTGGTGGACAGTGATAACCACCGAGTCCAAGTTTTTAGAGAGGAGGATGAGTTCCCGAACCAGTTTGGTGAACAAGGAAGTCTTGATCACCAGCTTCAGGATCCTTATGGTTTATCCATAGAGAGTGACGGAAATTATATTGTTGCTGATTCAAATAACAAACTAATCCAGACCTTTTCTCCTACTGGTCAGTTTTTACGTTAAATTGGCGGAGAGGGCTCTTTTACCTTTCCCATCCACTGTGTCCAATATGACAACCATCTTATAGTATCAGACAGGAATGAACACTGTATCAAAGTATTTGATAGAGATGGGAATTTTGTTTACCAATTTGGAAAGAAGGGGGAGGGGGACAGGGAGTTCAATAGTCGTTACTCAATACTCGTTGCCTGACACTTGATGGTCTGTGATATTAGGAATCACAGAGTTCAGGTGTTTTAACTGAGTGGAAAGTTTCTGAAAATGTTTGAAAATAAAGGGAGCGGGATAGGAGAGTTTGATATTCCAGTCTCTACGGCAGTTCTTAGTGATGGTAGGATAGTTGTGACTGACTGCGGGAACGATCGCATTCAGATTCTTGAATAGATATGTTCCACTCGTTTGTGATGTAATATGAATCAGTTCCCTCGTTGCTATCGCTTAAATTTAGAACATGATTTTGCACCATTTGTCGTTGTTAGTCTGTAGCAGGTTACATATAAGAAAATCTCACAGAATAGAGATAGCTGAAAATTTACCTTTATAGTTACTATATTTAATTTCCGTTTCGACTGTGACATTTACATTACATTGTTTAAAACTTACATTGTTTAAAATTTAAATTTCAAGTGTTCTAAACCATTATGTTTTCTTAATTATATAGTGGTAGATTGTGTGGTATCAGTTGTCAATATCTATCATTGCTATAAGTGGTTTATATTACTTGTCTCAGAAATGACTCAACTGTATGACTGATAGGTTGAGCTAAGTTTAGCGGAAATATCTTTCACAAAGATCATTTCAATTCTGAATTTGTTGTTACTAAGCAGTACTGTCTGTTATGTGACATTAAAAAGCGTGTGGCTATTTACTCGCTTAAGGCAGATACAAGCTGTCTTGTAAGACTGAAAATGTTAGGTAGAGAAATGCCAATAAATTGTTTCAATATTTTCACATAGTTTTGTCGTGATACTTAATGCTTGTTCACAGGGGAAGACAGTAGCCAAAATTCACTTGGAGTTTTGCTGTCCCAGATCGCTCTTAAAATGAAGAAAAAATGTCTTGCTAAGTCAAATGAAACTTTCTCCGGGGGTGGGGGAGGGAGGAGGATATGGGAGAGGTACGGTTAACGGGAGATGAAATAAGGGAAACGGGAGTTCTAGCAGGGGAGAAAGCGAGGGAGAAACGAGAAATGTGAAGTTTCGTCATTTATTCATACGTTAGAATGTTTCAAAGACAAGAACCCAAAATATTATTTCATGAATTGTATTAATCGTCCGTGAGACTTCAGGACAAACAAGCAATCGAAATATCGTGCATGGGCTGAAAAAGAGACTTGCTTTCGCCTAGGAACCTCACAGCTAAGTGGCTAAGATATTTTTAGAGTCTCCTAATTTACAGGATACGGCAAGAGGACGTAAAAAGGCGGGGGTTGGGAGCCGAGACTTTTGCTCAGCTCAGTGTTTTCTTTTTCTTTTTTCATGTAAGGATGTGTTATGCATGTTTTTTCTTGCAAACATTGCAATTTTGCTGGAAACCAACACTTGCAGGAAACATTACTGAAAAGATTTTGTTTATTCTATCTACAACATGTACATCCTCATTTCTAAGTAAGACATATTTTTTATCAATGCTAAGCAGCGTCGAAAAAAGTAAACGATTATCCCGTTTTCAGGCCTCTAGGGGACAAAACGCACCCCAAAGGAACTGGAAACGAGCTTAAATGAACATATTACATCAAATGGAGTCGATATGAAAAACAAAGATAAGTGCAGAAATGCAAACCATTAATGTTTTTCATTAATCACGGAATCATGCGTCAATATCGTTCATTAACTACAAGATTTTTCCCATATTGAAACATTTTGTCATGGTTGGAAAGAGTAACAAACTGGCCCTAATTTTGAAAAAACAGGATACTTATTTCAGTACACGTTTCGCGTATCAAAAGCTGTAACTCTAACTTTGATAGCTAATATAATGTTTTGGTCACTCTTCAAAACTAGTGTGAATGTAATCATACTAGGAGAGTTTTCGGGATCGGCATCAGGACAATTGTTCTATTGTCCCGCGGGCGCGCCATGTTTCCTCGGGTCTGACTTGGCTAATATTCCCTTTTCAGGGTCTCGGAATATTGCCTGCACCGCGGCAAAGAATTCCACGCCAGTTACGTTGTGTCCGCGTTTTTCCAAACCTTCCAATATTTCGCGTGACATGCGATATTTGCCAGAAGTGTCAAAAGGTATCTTTTCATAAGATACATCCTGATCGGGCACCAGTTGAGTATGCAGTCGAGGCTTGTCCACTGCGTCAAATAGGGATTGTTCAAACCACAGCATGTTCATTAACACCTGCGCATGCGAACAAAACTGTTATCCGCTGAAGACAGACAGAGAACCTAAGTCCAAGCTGAGAGACTTAGGTATACGAACATGACTTGGTCCCAGTCTCATAATGACGATTTCACGGTTGATGTGAAAACACCAATCGCATTTGTATTTTAGAGCATTTGTTCTTGTATCTTCAGAGTTATGGGTTTGAAATCAAGGGAGGATAAAATAAGATAGTTATTTTTCCATTAAAGTCTGATTCTAAAGGTAATCCCCGGCAAGTTATTTTTAGAGATGGTATTTAGTACTTCCGCGTATAATGCTTCGACGAGCGTTGCGCAAATGTTTTCTTAGACGATGGAATTAAGTGTAAAGTCGTTTTTTTAAGTCGCTCGGGCTGTCCCCGTGAGAAAATTCGTGTCAAATGACTAACTATCCCTGGACCTTTCTGTGATTTGAAAAATCAGAATCGATCTAAAAATAACCTGAGAGTGATAAACTTGGTAATAAGTCCTGTATGGCGGATGAACTCTCGTACCCTTTATTTTCTCTTGTTTAAAATATGATTATGCCATTAAACATACCAGTGACACGGCGGTGGTGATCCTTTTCCCGCCAGAGGCGCCGATAACAAGTTCAACTCTGCCTTCGTCGCTTGTCAAAATGGCGGGAGATATGGACGAGAAAGGTCGCTTGTTTCGCTCGGGAAAGTTAAAAGGAGATGGAGAAATACCGTCCACTATGTTGTGACCGGGAATGTCAAAATCATCCATCTGGTCGTTGTAGATGATTCCTGTGACGTTAGATCGATATTTGGATCCAAGTCTGTCAAAAACAACGGTGAAAACGGAACGACAGTGGTAACTGATATTCAATCGAAATGTCAATTAATAGGTTGTGTACCTTTTGTCGAGAATCATGATCGAGCCTGCGAATGTCATTAGAGAGGTTGCTTGTCAACTCCATGTACGTGATGACGTCATGCTGATATCACAACGTTTGGAGAACTCACGTTAAGTTTAAGGCTAACAAATAAAGATTTGATTGTCTTTGAATGCTCCTACAAGCATTCGGCAAAACGACACTATAATGCAGCTCTGGCTAAGCGTAATTGGAAGGTTCTTACTGAAGGTCGAAAGGGTAATTTACTCAACCATCAAAGGCAAAAAGAGTTAATTAATAACTCGTAAGAAGTTCTAAACCTACCTCCTGTTGATTGTGGTTGTCACGGAAACCGCGTCACCATTTGGCGCCAAAACAGCCACGTGGGTTGTGCCGTAATCAGCGTCTGAGAATGATTCCGCGTAATATTTCACATCCTTGTACGTCATGCTATCCCGTATTTTGTGACGTAACCGGTCGCCTGTTTCCTGACTTAACATCTTTCTAGCAACCTGCGGTGAAACGTTGTGTAAACTTATAGAAAGTATTCTTGGAAAGCTCCACTCTCTGATGGACTGAAAAACATGTTTTTGTAACTCGTTCGTATAATTCACTGGAAGACTATTCAGTCTTGCGATTTGATTGATTAAGCAGCCATCTACTATGAAAAATTAGATTATGAGATCAAGGTGGCTTAGTAGGAACACAAGGGATTGTCTTCAATCGGGAATCACATCAAAGAGCAGCACGGAACAGTCCCAAGTGACATATATCGTGATTTTAAGATCTTGAGAAAGTGCCAAAGTAAATTCGACTGCCTGATCTACGAAATGCTCTTTATAAAGGACCTTAAGCCAACCTTGAACAAACAGTCAGATTCAATCTGTGCAAAGTTATTTATATAGGTTTTTTTTTTATAGCATATTATTTTATTATTTTAACACTTACATTTTAGCGCTTGTATTTACATATTTTATCGTTTGACATTCTCACGCCCTAATTTGTACTTATATATGTATATTTCATTCGTTTTTTCTGCAACTTGAAAATGATCTCAGAGAGATCGAAACGTCGTTTTTTACCGCTAGTTTTTATTCTGAAATGTTTTTCAAAAAAACTACTTATATGACTTATATTAACTAATTATAAAATTGTCGTTTACATGTTTCATGAATTGGCTTTACTGATGTGCTTTTTGAAGTCTGAGAAGTTACATAACCTTATAAAATTGGGTAGAGAATTCCATTCTTTTGTTGCCAGATAAGTAAAGGAGTGGAGACCAAAAGTTGTAGTTTTAGGTTTGGGCATTTCCAGTATATAGTTTCCACGCATGTTGTATGAAGTAGAACAGAACGAGAACATGTTTCTCATATAGGTCGGATAGCTAGTGAAAAATAGACTTTTGTACAAAATAGTAAGGAATTTACAGATGCGTTGATCATGAAGTTGGAGACAGTTTACCCTGTCTAGCAACACATTATAAGGCGATTCAAAATCGCTTAGAATGAATCTCAGAATCCTTTTGTTAAGAGCTTCTATTTCAGTTGTCCCTGTTGTTTGCACTGCAAAAGTGCCAAACTGTTGAGCAATAATCAAAATGAGGGAGTATGTAGGCCTTATACAGTTTCACTAAAATGTCTTTGCAAATAAGGTTTCTGAACCTTAGCATTACATTAAACTGGTTGTTGACTTTTTTTTCAAATAAGAGATATGTAATTGTGATATGTAATTATGAAATCATTAACGGCGGAAAGTCTCCCTCGGTATATATATCTAAATCACAAATGTAGCAGTTCTTGAAATGTCATTATCTGGGAAAAATCTCCCTCTGTAAATATATTTGAACGACAAATTTCGCAGTTATTGAATGTCATTAACTGCGAAAAGGCCAGGTCACTGAGCAGAGAACTGTACAGACGGATTTGGCTGACGCGTCTACATCCTTGGCGGCGCTCAATTCAGATCATGCGATGATTCATTTGGGAAATTACAGTTGTTCTGTTTATGCATATTCCCACACGTGATCTGAAGTGGGTGGCAAATGGATGTAAACACGTTAGCCGAATCACTCGTGTATTACAGAAACTGACTGAACTGATATGTTACTTGTCTTAACTCAATATGTCCAGACAAACCGTGCAACAATTCTTACTGATGCCATTCTTTTGAAATTCAAGAACTGAAACGGAGTGTTTTCCTTGCCTTGTTTCTACACACTGTTGACCGGCGCTGTTGCGCTTCGTCGGCAAAGAGCTTGAAACAAGGAGCGCGGTGCTTAATGGTTGGTAGCTTGAGTAGCAAACTTTGATTAGTAACAAGCGTTCTTCTACAAACACTCAACGTTCTGGCCAGGCGAAAATTGGGTCTGGAACAAAAAATATCCACAAAGTTACCTTCGACTCCGTCTGTTTTTTTGTTGTTGTTGCTGTTGTTTGTTTGTTTGTTTGTTTTTGCTCTCGCCTCTAGTTCAACGTGAGCAGACTCTACTCGTTCGCACTTTACTACAGAAACGCTTGCTACACGGGTTGATGGTTAGGTTGCGTTCGGATTTTTCTGGTTGTATATAGGCCCACAACACCATGGGCACCCACTCTGATGGACACCTCACTCTAGTCAAGGAGGAATTCTTAGGACGCGGCAGTAATTGTATCACTGCTTCTTTTCTCTATTTTTTCAGTAATCGTCTTAATCCATTAGCTCACAAAAGCACTGCTTAAATAAAAAAAAAAAAAATGGATTTTTTGTTCTCTTCATTGCTTTTAAAGTATTGATATTTATAACCAAAGCTGTAACGAGAAGCCCTAGCAAACCGAGACGTTACTTATTACCTTTTTTGTTAAAACGAATATTAAGTAAAACTGCTTTTTGAACAAAAAAAGATTCCGTATTTTTTTAAAAAAGTGACATTCCCCACGCTATATGCATTACTAGTATAACGCAATTTGTTTCAGGTTTTAAAAGGTCGAGTCGAATCAAGCGAAATAAATTTCTATTGTGAAATATCAGAGAAAAAATAATACAAGTTATCCCTTTTCCGTTCTTCTGTTGCATTTGGCCTTCCTTTGTTACTATCCCTGTGGATATATTTTGTTTTGTGATTTACAGCGCTATACCTCTTTTACTGGCTTTTGTTTCTCTAATTAAGCATGCATCTGTTCACATTCTGTGGACTAAAAATTCACGGAAGGAAAGTTTCCAGTCATCCAAAGTCTTTCTAGAAAAGAGTTACTATGTTCCATATTACTGATTAGGGTTAACCGCTTATGCTGTTAATCGTATCTATAACAAAATTCTCGAAATTCCGAAATTTGTTATAGATGCGATTAATTAATAATTAGACCTCGTCTCGTACAATTCAGGGACTAATCGTGCTCGTATTTTCAAATCGGCTTCGCGCTTCGCGCTCGTCCGATTTTGCAATTACTCGCGCGATTACTCCCTGAATTGTAAGACACGAGGCTACCTGTCGCTATATGAGTTTATACACCTTGAACCAAAAACAGATTACGTTTTAAAAAACGTAACGCTACCCACGATATATTCTTTACACTTACAAGGCGATTGGTGTCCATTATTGAGTTTTAAAAGGTCGAGTGCAAACATGCGAAATAAATTGCTATTGTTCAGACGATCTTTTCCTTAAAAGCAGAGAAATAATCAAATACTTTTGTTTTCCTTTTTGCTCATGGATGTTATGTAACATCCATGAGCTTAGGAGGCAGTCGGATGGCGCTCACTCACTCAGTCAGTCGATTCTAACTAATTTATTCATTAAACCTGGATTAAACAATTTTCTCCTACCTCCCCTTCTAAGTATTGTTTTTGTCCACGAGTGTTCATTCGTCTTCAGGAAGGTTCTTTGACCAGGGGGGACTAGAAAGGCGTACATTTTTGCCCGATAAATCGAGAGCCTGGTACGAGTTTGTCGAACACCTCGAAGATTGAAGTCGGCCATTTTGGTTTCATGTCATTTTCTTTCGTAAATATGTTGTTTTTTGCCTATCGGCTTTTGCTCACACCTAGATGAAAGCTGGTAGAGGTATTTATGACGAGGTCAAAGAATTGATGCAAGACACCCGGGAAGACAAAGCAGAAAGTAAGATCGTGATTAGCTTTTTTTCTTGGCAAGAGAATTTGATGGTTTCCACTCGCTCTCTGTCGTTGTGTAGTCTAAGGTAAGCTTAAATTCTTGTTAGGTTTTGGTTTCATTGTTTCTCTATTGTTTTATTTTGTACGCACACATTGAAATTCTGCCTGTGTTAGTATCGCAAGCTCGAAATTTGTAAGCTTGTTTTTAAATACTTAGGGGAAAAAAATGTCGAATTGCCTTATCTTTTAGTTTTGTTGTCGTTCACACTACATTTCTTTTGTATTCCATGCAGTTCGACCAGAGTGAAAATTTCTTCACAGATGATATGCAAGGCAACCTACATGTACGATTGAGTAAATATACACTGCAATATTTTAGTGATGGATGAACAAATTAAGTCCACGAGACTGTGTAGATCTATTTGTTTGCGACAAAGACATGCTGTTCAATTGTGTCAAAAAGCCGGACGCATGGTGGCTGATGATGTAGATATTTTTTTTTGCTCCTAGAAATGAGAGATTTAAACAAATTGACATCAAAACTTGAATTATGGAGAAGAGAATGCTTGATACTTGTCAACATAAGTATGTTCTGTAATCGTTGCAAAAATCTATTAGCAGAAACGTATCTGCAATCTTGTTTAGTATTATGGCATTGCTAGTGAGAGTAGCACAAACAATTACCAAGATATATAGGAATAAAATACCGTGATTGTTGTTTCCAAGAAGTATGAGTTATTGACCAAGTGTGAGGTCAAGATAGCTGGATGTTGGCCAAGTTCTTTTTTCGCGTGTTTATGGACCTCGACTCCGTCTCGGTCCATAAACTCGCAGAAAAAGAACGAGGCCAATATCCAGCCATCTTGACCAAACAAGCTTGGTCAATAAATGATTTATTATATGGCTTTCGGGGAAATTTTTCTTGCGGGACACGGCGGGTAGTCCCGAGCGGGCGAGATAGCTCCATCTTGCCCGCTCGGGTAGCCAATCACAGCGCAGGATTTGATTCATCTTACCCGCTCACGGAGCCAGCCATATAATAAAGAAAATTATTGTTATGTTACTTGCATGCGCTACAATATGTAGTATCCTTGTTATTGTATTGCACCAAGCTGGGGGACTTCTTGCTACAGTTGACTAAAGGTGCACTTTTTTTCAGGCTGGAGGTATTATAAGACTTAACAGAACGGGGATTTCAAACATTAATTGATTATTTATTCCAGAAATAAGATCTAGTGGGCCACATTAGGTTTTTAAAAGGGGCTCCAGGCAAGAAGCTACATGTATATGAAAGGAAAGCCTTTCCTGCAAGCTACAAATTGTTTATGTTTGACTTAGCCTAAAGTAAACAAGATTTTGCCAATATCCATGTCTCACTTAAGTGAAATTTGGCAAAATACTCTTGGCAGTCCTGGCATTCTCGATTTGGTTGTCTAAAATAAATTTTAAAATCATGTATTGTAATTCTTGCATAATAGTAATCATTGTTATACAGCTGTGCCATAATGTTGACTGAACAAGGTCCATAACCAATTTACCTTGACCCAAAATGCACTGCTGACTCATATACATAATTATATGGTCAATTTTGGACTGACTGGTAAATATGGTGAACTCTCATTTAATGATTTCATTTTGAAACAGACTGTTGTTATTCTTTGACACTACATCATGTACAAGTTAATATGATAACAATGCTCCAATTCATATCAAAATTAAGTATTATCCATTTTAAAATTTATAAGCTGTCTGTGTAAACAACCTGTTATTTGATTTTTGTATTTCTTTTCTATTTCGAGCAGTCTGGCCTCGCGCCCTGGCTGGGAACATTGTGTTGTGTTCTTGAGTAAGACACTTAACTGTCACAGTGCCTCTATCCACTCAGGTGTATAAATAAGTACTGGCAAATTTAATTGTGGGAGTAACCCTGCAATCGATTAGCATCCCATCCGGGGGTAGTAGAAATACTCCTAGTCGCTTCATGCTACAGAAACCGGGATAAGTGACGACCTGATGGGCCACTTGGCTCACATGCAGACTTTACTTCCACTTCGGTGGCAAAAGTCAACAAGTCATCCATGAGCTGGCTCAGGGAGCCTTTGATTACATTTCGGCATCGCCCTTTCGTGCTATCCAGTTGTTGTTGTTGTTGTTTTTTTTTTTGTAATTTACAGAGCTTTGCCTCTTTTACTGCATTTTTGTTCTCTATAAGCGTATTTGCTTCAAGAAACAAGAAAAACAATACATACATTGTTGCCGGCTTCAATCCGACAGCATAACACAGTTACGCAGTTCTAGATAAAGCTGTTACAAAGAATAATGTGTATTCGCTCATTCGAACACAAATCTATTCTCGTTCAAGAATACCGAGAACGTTCAGAATATGTCATGCCTGCTGCAATATGACTCTCTGAGTGACTTTCTAAGGAACAGCTAAGGAACAGACGGGTATATATATAAATTAAAATTTTTCAGTTAATTTTTCTACAGAAATTTAATAAAGTTTCGCAAAGAGCTTTATAAGTATATTTTACCATTTTATTATATACCGAGGGAAAATTTCGCAGTTATTAAAATGTCATAAACGGCGAAAAGTTTCCCTCTGTATAGGGTAGAATAATTTTAACAAATTGACCACAGGTTTTTATGCGTCTGTCCTCTTATAGATGATAAATTGCGTCATAACATTGTCAAAGTGGCTGTGGAGGCACGAGCCGAGGGCGAGTGGTTTCGCAGTAAACTTTGACAGTGTTATGACAAAATTTATCATCACTAAGAGGACAGAGGCATAAAAAACTGACGTCAATTTGTTTTTTACAATAACAAGACCCCAAAATGGTCAAATGCCGGGAATAAATGAGGGGAAAAGACGCCGTAAACTTGCCGTAAACAAAGATATGTGAATTTTATTCAAAATGACGCGAACATTGTCAATAGCTTTTCTCGCTTTTTGATTGGCTACTTTAAAAGTCCATAAAATCTCATTGGTTGAAGAATTGACAGTTTGACAGCTGTAAGTTACATTTGAAACCTTGCATAAATTAAAATGTTATCCGTCTGTACTCTTATTAATGATAAAAATGAGCCAATCAGCGCGCGAGAAATTAGACAGTTATTGTGAAAAAAAATTGCATTTGTCCAAGTACCGCTTATGACGACCCGGGCCATAAGATAATAGGGACTTTAAGATACGCTACGGCGAGTGCAACTATGGCTACTTTGCCCATGAAGGACTAGGCTGACAACGGTGTTTTACCCGCCAAACTCAAATGATTAAGATTTTATGTACGGCAACGGTATGTGCAGTCTCTACCTGTCTTTACAAAAATGACTACTTTCAAGGAAACCAGAGATTATTCTACTTTCATACGAAATAGACTTGATTAATGACGATGGTTTCCTTCTCCTGTATCCGTCTTACATCTCTCAGAACTCAGATTTGCCTTTTAGAACTTGATAGAACCGCCTGTAATTCCACTGAACCACAAAACAAAATATAAACTCTGATATAAAAAAGCTCGATTTCAACACGGACAGGTTGTTCGTACAACGATTACGTGTTAAGCCCGAAAATACAAAACTTTCGATTAAAATAAAATACATTTTGAGTAGTAATAAACAATTATAGCTCAGATTAGAACATACGAAGCTTTCTTATCTACGGCTGTTCGGCCCAATACTAATATGACTGAATTGATCACCTCGCGTTCTGTACAAATGACAAAGAAACAATAATCTTAGAACTGATTTTTATGATTAAGAACTTTATCTTCAAACTAGGCTGTTCAAACAGTGAAAAAAGCGTTAAAATGAGAAGTAGGCTTATACTCACGTAGTGAAGAGTACGTGAGACCAGGCACTTTCCCGTAGTAGATGGCAAGGCTACGGCGGGAAAGCCGTTCTGGTACGCGCGTCATGACGTCACCGGAAGCGATCTTCACTATCTGCCGCCGTACTATAGCCTAGCCGTACTATATCTTAAAGTCCCTAATAGCTCACCGATGTAGAACAGAATAAAGCAAGACCAGTTAAGATTGGAGAAGTTAAGATGGCTGATCGCTGATGAAAAATTAAGAATTTAGGATAACTTAAACTCAAAACAAAATATCGGTGATGATATATATAGATACGTTTACGTTTAAGAGTGAGCAGGCGTGATCAAAATTAAATTTCCATATTAACTCACGAAAATAAATGATCAACCAAGCGATGAGATTACGGAACATCTGATCATCCAAAGGCGTAAATCTGATTATAAAATAATTGTGATTAACGAGCCTGCACGGTGATACTTAACAGCATGTGTACTTTGAGAGATCGATGCATTCTAGAAATAATCAAACGAACAGTGCATAATCATTGGTAAAGAAGTTATAATCATCTTACTGACATAACAAACCAACTCCTCTGAAACAGCATTTATAGCTGCTATTTCACAATTTAAATCAAATCTCATCGAAAGAGGGTATCCTGAAACTCTCGTTTCAACAACTCTCGCAGAAATTACATTTGAGGAGAGAAACAAGACACGCGAATCTTGCGTTTTGTCACACAAAATCCCCCATCAGTGCCTAACTAAAAGCAAATACTTATGCAGAATTGGTATTTAATTCAACAACAACCATTGCTTAGAAGAATATTCAAAGATCCCGCTATTGTCTCGTACAAAAGGGGCAGATCTCTAAAGGATATACTCGTTAGAGCAAAGCTTTGACTGGCTATTACACGTGGATGGGAGTTGTGCAGGCCTGTCACCCCATTGTTATCAAGATTTTGGACAGAGAAATGTAATGCGTCACAAACGGTTACCAACCATGGCAACCTAAGTATCCAAACTAAAGTAATGTCTTACCCAGTTGACTCGGAAAGGAAATTTGTCAGTCACGCAGGCAAGGTTTTGTAATCTTATTCTGTTCCGTCCAGTAACCTAAGTTTTCAACCTCAACTTCGACTTCAACTTTTTGTTTTAGTACATGTTTCAGTACATGTTATTTTATGACCGTTAGTGACATAAATTATCTAGGGAAATGAACTAATTAAGTGCTGGTGTACCATGGGTCAATGAAAGCGTGTTCAAACTAGCCGGCGTGACAATAGTCTGCTGGCAGCCGTTTTTTTCTCTAAGGGTCACTAGGGTGAGTGTTTAGTCATCTCGAACGAAAAAGGGCAGTATCGCGGTGGCCGAGTGGGGAAGAAGGCGGGACAAGGGCGGTATGGCCGAGTAGGGAAGAAGGCGAGATGAAAACGTCTCGCCTCATAACCCCTGCTGAATTTCGAGAGAAAAACAGACTGCCAGCAGTCTAGCGTGACAATTACTAAGTGCCGGGTCCCACTAGAGCGAATTCACATATTTCCAATTTTGGGCGAGGAAAAAAATTGGCAAAAATTTCGCAAGTTCCAAATTTTGGCAGTGGTCGCATTAGACCAACATGTTTGAACCAAAACGTTACTGATTGAAATATACGTCACAAGATCTATATTTCTCAATTAGTATTTTATTAGATCCCATGCGAGAGTTTAACTCTTCGCAGATTTTTCGCCACGCTGCATGTTCTTGACTCTGCGCTCTCCAGCAACTCGTGATGTTCGCAACATAATTGCTGGTTTTCAGTGTCACGCAATTCAAAATAGATCAAAATAAAGATCAAAACCGGTCAATAGATAAAGTCCAGAATCTGGGAAATGAAAGAAGGTAGATATGCAAAGACTCTCGCCAAAATTCTGGTCACAACAATTTTTCTTATGCGAGATATGCGGAGAAATTTTTTACCCAAATTTATAGAGAAAAAAATAAATCTTGGCAACTGCCCTGAATCAATTAAAGAATTAGCTTATAAAGCACTAGTGAGACCTCATCTGGAATATGCAAGCCCGGTGTGGGATTCCTGGATTGACAAGCATATAAAGCAAATAGAAGATGTCCAACGGCGAGCTGCTCGATTTGTGAAGAACTGTTGGCAGCGAACACTGGGAACTGTTTCCAATTTACTTAACGATTTGGAATGGCCATCCCTTCAAAACAGAAGGAAATCTGCTCGCCTCACATTACTTCATAAAGCAATTCATGGTGAATCAGCATTAGAAATCGCATGCTATATCAAAAGGCGTAATTGTCAACTTCGATCTTTTCACAAAGACAAGATGATCGAACTAACTCCGAACACAGAAAGCTATAGGAACTCATTTTATTGTAGAACTATTAGAGAATGGAACGCCTTACCTAACGATGTTTTAGATGTTAAAAAAAGTCAATTATTCAAGAATGCTCTTAGATTAGAATGATGACAGTTTATTTAGGTTCTAATTTTTTAATCTTAATCTATGTACATATTTTATTATATATTTTAAAGGTTTTTTAACCCCCCCACCCCCCACCCTGCTTTTTATTTAATGTCTTGCAGTGATGGGAGCATGCCTCCCTTTGCAAGACCCCCATAATGTAGATGTAGATAGAGATTTGTATGGAGACGCCATGCTGGTGCCCATCCGTATGGGCACCAACATGGCGGCCGGAAACCAACAAACATCTGTTACTGAGTTTTGCCAGAAAAGCGTGAATTTATTCCTCGAGGAACTCTAAAACATTAAAATAACACTTTTTCTAAGACATGAACTGTTCAGATGGCCAAGTTCCCCGAAATAAGTCACTTTTTAACCATCATGACAGCTCTCTAGGCCGTCATGTAAATACCGCGTCACGCAAAAGCTTAGAAATTCAAGTGCAGTGTATCACAAAACCAAGAACCCATTCGGAGCGAAAATTTGTATGAATATTAGTTTTCAGCTGCTCTTATACATCATTTAAGTAAAATCTCAGGAAGATCAATAGTTTTGTAGTTCGAATTTCGGTGACGTCATGTGAAAACCAGCTATTGGACCAGCAGATTTTGCTCGGCTTGCGTTTGTGTTGTTGCTTGCGCCACTTGCGATCGAAGAAAATTGTCTCGCCAGTAACCGGATCCAGGGTACGAGTCATAAGAATTTGAATAAAAACGCTGCTCATATTCCTCGTTTGCATTGAAATAACTGTAAAAAGCGTCAGATTGACCGGATAAAAAATGATTTTGACCCGCCATCGCACGCGCTAAACTGGACTAGCCGTCAAAGTAATTTTCTCGCCGTAATTTTATCCAGACATGTTTTAAAAAATATGACAGTTAAATGGTTAAAAAAACAAAATTGTTTGCTTTGCCAAAATTTCGAAGCCTCCGAGGTAGCACTTCGGCTCCTTTGAAGATTGGCGAAATTTTGGCAATCCGCAAAAAATTGGCCACTTTTTGCAACTGGGGGTCGCACTTATTTTACACTACTTGGTGACAGATTTATTACTTGTACAAACAAAATTGGCTCAAATTGGCTTTAGTGCGACCCGGCCCTTACAGAGCTTGATATTCATGCAATATGCAAAACATGACTGATAGAGAGCTCTAGGTTTGAAGACAAAGAAAGGACATAATTGCGATCAAAAGCCTATCACGCCGAAATGAAATTAAAGTGCTGGTTCCTATAAGAGAATAAATACTAGGCTCCATTTCAGTTGAACGCAAACTAAATATAATGCACACAATCTTGAAATAGTGTCACGTCGTTAAAGTGCCATCAGTTGAGTAAATTTGGCTGAATTTTAAATTTAGCAAAACACTGCAGGCTCATTAAAATAAAGCTTCACCTGGAGCAGACAAGATAACATTGAGCTCAATTAAATATTCTAAATATTATTGAAAATGAAAACCATGTTTTCGCTTTCAAGCACGGTTCTTTTCTCGGATATCAACAATAGTACGATATCAACAAGTCGGACATCCAAACTGATCTGCCTTAAAGTCAGTGCTAGTCGCCACCAAGTTGATCTGATCATTCTCAGCATCACTTTCGGTTTGATTGCCATTCACATTTTCCTCAAAAGTCTTGCATCAACCTTGGTATTGACAATGTTTAAAGCTATGAATTTAATGATTAAAAGAATCACGATGCGCGAGCAGCCAATTGTGTAACGAACCACGGACGATGCAAATCTTCAGTTGATTATTATCATGATTTCTATTTGACCTGCAGCAAAAGCTGAAAAGCTGCTCGTGAGCACAAATGAATACGACAACGGAAACAAATAGCTCCGCTTACCGTTTATCCATTGTTTCTCCTCTAGTTGGAACTACCGTGAATTAAATTGAGCTCGTCTTTGAGTGCTAGTTGTGTTTGAGGTCGCAGGCTTCTTGGAAATATTGTCACAATGAAGCCCAAGCCTCTACCCCTGGGGATATATCTTGTCGCCCGTCTCTTTTGTTTTGCTGAGAGCTGGCTGAAATCACAGTAACACATTTTGGGTGTTCTTAAGAGATGATATAAAAGAAATTGGAGAGGATTGGTTTTCAAATATTTCACTTCAAAAAATACTGTTACGCAAAATGTACCAGTCATGCTTATTATTTGTTTGGTTTGAGATTTACTCGCATGATTGTCTCTTGACGAATAGAGAGACAGAGACGCTCTTGCATAAGAGTTTAGCAATCCGTCACACTTTTGTGATCAAGATTCGTATAAATCTCGGTAGACTGCTGGCAGTCTGTTTTTCTTTCGAAATTCAGTAGAGGTTATGAGGCGAGAATGGGACGAGACATGGGCGCCCTTGTCCCGCCTTCTTCCCTACTCAGCCACAGCCATACTGTACTGCCCGTTTTCGTTCGCGATAACTAAACACTCGTCGTAGTAACCCTTAGAGAAAAAAAACTGGCTGCCAGCAGACTAAAACCTCGGCGGCCAATAGAAACAATTCCTAGTAGTCATGCAGTCTGTCTAATCTCTCGTGATTGGTCAATATTAACAGTCTGATAAATACGGTATTTTTATATCACAAGGCTCCATTGTTGTCGGTTGTTGTTTTTATCTCGAAACCAATTTTGTGTTTCTGTCTTTAAACATGGATATAAAAACCTTGCTAGACAATCTTCATGAAGAAGTATCCTGTTCTGTGTGCATGACTACATTCACAGATCCCAAACAGCTGCCATGTTTACACAGCTTTTGTCTTCACTGCTTGAACGGGATTCTACGAACGAGTGGCCGCCATGATATCATAACTTGCCCAGAATGTAGAGGAGAGAGTAGAGTCCCTGGAAGTGGAAACCTGAGGGACTTACCGACCAACTTTCGCATCAACAGTTTGCTAGATGTGTTGGCAATCAAAGAGTGTAATTCTACCGGAGTGAAATGTGGAAATTGCGACAAAAAAAGCGGACAGAGTTTGTACTGCTTCCAGTGTTGTGCATTCTGGTGTGACGACTGTATTTCGGCGCACAACATAATTCGAGCTAATAAAGAACACCGTGTGTTGGCGATTAAAGATTTCGAAGATCAAGACATCGAGGAAGTGTTAAAACGCCCAGCATTTTGCCAATTGAGACACCATGAAAAAGACCAGTTGAAGTTCTTTTGCAAGGAATGTAAAGTTGCTATTTGCAATTCCTGTGTTGCCATTCTTCACGAAGGTCATGCCAAAATACATTTGGAAGAAGCTGCAAATGAACGACAGTCACAAGTGCAATCGGCGATTGAATCACAAAAGCAAAAAGCACAACAGAAGAGAAACAAAATTGCTGAACTTGACACGACCTGCATTCATATTGAAGAACAAGCCGCTGCCGTCAAACGAGACGTACAGAGATTTGCTGAACATTTGATGGCAGTTATCGAAGCGAAGAAGAATGAAATATTAAACAAAGTGGACAGACAAGTAAAAGGATCTCAAGAACGTCTGCGAACTGAACAGCGCGATGTGAACAAACAAGTAAAGCTTATCGAGACATGGATTGAAAAAACGGAAACACTTCTAAAGCGAGGAAGAAGTGTTGAGATTATGCAGTTAGACAAGTCATTAATCACCATGGTTGAGGAAGAAGTCAGCGATGGAGAAGACCAAGTGGACTGCGACCTTGAAGGCTTTCGTCGATTCGTTTTCGTAGAAAACGAATCATTAATGGCGAAAAGCGTCACTGAAGGAATCGGCGCTTTCAGAACATTTATCAGCAAAACTAGCGCGCATCAATCAAGCGCCCAAGGAAAAGGAACAAGTGAAGCTATTGTTGGACTTGAAGCACAGTTTGTTTTGACAACAAGAAATGCTGAAGGAGAACAATGTTACGAAGCGCGTGACTCCATAACAGTGGAAATCAGAAATCACCGAGGACAGGACTGTGCGACGAAAGCGCGAGTCCAAGATAACAAAGACGGCAGCCACAAGATCAGTTACTTCGCTAAAGAAACTGGAAAATGTGACTTGTCAGTGAAGGTAAATGAAGATCACGTTTGCGGCAGCCCTTTTGCTTTTGAAATCAAACCCAGACAGTTCAGACCCGTGCCATGGTTTGGACAACGAAGGTCAGCTGCTGGGATGCTTAACAGTCCCTGGGGAGTGGCAGTGAATGAACGTAATGAAATTGCAGTGACTGAGGTTGGTAACGGCAGAATTCAGGTATTTAGTAGTGATGGAACTTACTTAAGATCGTTTGGTAGGTTTGGTGATAAACAAGGAGAATTACGCTGGCCTGCTGGGATAGCTTTTGATAACAATGGCTATATTGTAGTGGTGGACAGTAATAACCACCGAGTGCAAGTTTTTAGTGAGCAGGGTGAGTTCCTGAATCAGTTTGGTGGAAAGGGAAATCTAGATCACCAGCTTCAGGATCCTTATGGTTTATCCATAGACAGTGACGGAAATTATATTGTTGCTGATTCAAGTAACAAACTAATCAAGGTCTTTTCTCCTAGTGGTCAGTTTTTACGTAAAATTTGCGGAAAGGGTTCTTTCACCTTCCCCCTTCACTGTGTGCAATATGACAACCATTTTATAGTATCAGACAGTGGTGAACACTGTATCAAAGTATTTGATAGGGATGGGAATTCTGTTTACCAATTTGGAAAGGAGGGGGACGGGGACGGGGAGTTCAATGATCCTTATTGCTTGTCTGTTAACAAGGCAGGACACCTGATGATCTGTGACACAGAAAATCACAGAGTTCAGGTGTTTGAACTGAATGGAAAGTTTCTAAAAAAGTTTGGAAAAACGGGGAGCGGGATAGGAGAGTTTGATCGCCCAGTCTCTACAGCAGTTCTTAGTGATGGTAGGATAGTAGTGTCTGACTACTGGAACGATCGCATTCAGATTTTTGAATAGATATATCCACTCACTTGTGATGTAATATGAATCGGTTCTCTCTTTGCTATCAGTTAAAATTATGGTTTTAAACTATTTGTCACTGGTAGTCTGTAGTTGGTGATGTATTAGAAAATCTCACAGAATAGAAAAAGCTGAATAGTTACCTTTATAGGTACCTCATTTATTTTTCGTTTCGAATGTAACACATGTTTTGTTTCAAAGGGAAAAGACTGAAAGCTCACATTGTTTCAAAAAAATATTATATTATATTTGCTCTTTAGTGGTAGATTGTGTGATATTAGTTACAAATATCTGTCATTGCTCTAGCTAGTTTAGCCGCCTGATAAGAAGTGAACCGCCTGTACGTATAATTTGAGGTTTAAACTAAGTTTAGGAAGAAACCTCTTCCACTAGGAAAATTTTAACTCTGAATTTGAACAATCAGTAGTGTATGTTGTGTGACATTTTAAACAAGACTAAGAATAATTGTGATGATGTATCAGCAGGCCGGCTAAAGTGGATGCACACTTCTCTCAGTTGTAAGATTAAAAATCATAGGAAAAGAAATCCTAATAAACTGATTTTATATTTTCCCATATTTGTCGTGATATTTAACGTTTGACGATGGTAAAGAGGAGAAATTTAAACGACGTTTGATCTATTTGATTGTACGTCTGGGAGATTGATTTCATAAAATGTTAAATATCTTTTGATATTATAAGCTCGCATTAGATTTCTCAAAAACGCTATCAGCTGCTATCGCATTTCTCAAGTCTGAAATCTCTTTGAGTGAAAGTCCATCAAATTGTAGAGCTTTCGGAATATGTACCCTGTTTACACAGGTATGTTTTTAGCTGTGTGCTAGCGGCAAACAAATTCGGGGGTGGAAGCGGAATAATTGGATCTCTCTCATTCGTTATTCCATTCATTTTTTTCTGAGTTATTCACTATTCCTTATTCAATTTTGCTCGATATTCATTATTCCGTTTCGAGTTTGTCGAGCAAAGTTTCGAGTTTGTCGAACAATTCCATCAACTTTGTATTCAAGATTAGCCAGTCCCACACAGTGCTCGCCAAAGATAGATCATATAATGTTTACCGTAGAAACAGTGGTGTCGCAGACTGAACTCAGCTATGAGGAAAATATAGGTATTGAACACAGACTGAATTGCGCTAATTTTGCGCGTCATATATGGTCATATATGGCATCAATGACAACACGTTTGATATTAAACGTTTGTTCCCTTTGTCGGACACGGTTTATTACTCATTATTCTTTTACGGAAAACCGTATAATTCTTTATTCTGAATGTGCAAACCCTATATATTCCTCATTCATTTTATTTTTTAAGCCGATATTCATTATTCATTATTCCGCTTCCACCCCCGAAACAAATGAATCATAATCCTGTTAATGAAGGTCAAAAATGGTGGTACATCAAACAATTAATTCTCATCACCTGTCTTCCTGCTGATGTGTTTCATTTGTTTATGGAGATAATTGACGTCGATCAGTTTTGGGATTAACAGGTTACCGAAGATAGCACAAGATTTAAAATGTATTACAGTAAAACTTCGTGTGATCAGTGATAGTATACAAGTAGCTCAGCCAATTAAATTTCCACATTTTGCACTAGTATATACTAGTATATCAAAGTGTTGCAGACTAATTTTACAGTTTGAGAGCCACTCATACAGGATTGGGATTGTCTGAGTGCATCGATAAAATAGAAATGATGATCACACAAACAATGTCACCATTCATTGTAATAATTTGAAACCTAATCAGAAAATTCCACCCTCAATTAGAGAAGGTGGGGCAAAACTAAATAAAGAAGCTGAATTACATTTCTTGTACACAAAAAGCCATCTACAAGAAGACATGTTGACTATTTCAAAAAAGGTACAAAATTTTATTTGTCACATTCTTTGGCCCTAAAGGATATTTGCTGAGCAAAATTCGTTCACTTACAAAGCCGTATATTGTACTGTAGTAAATGGAAATAACTCAAGAGAGATATTAAATACTTGCCATTCTACAACGAGATATACTTCATCAATTACGACAGCCCTCATATTGCGTTTCATATCTCCACAATCCAATGACTTCCTTAATTTTCCAACAAATGCCTCCGGGAAGTCATAAATTATTGGATACTTCGATTGCTTGATATCTTTAATTTAAACCTCGCTCAATGACTCAGTATTCCGAACCATTAGACAGCTGACCTGCAAATCGTTTTGCCTCACGGTCTGATCTCGCATTTAAAGGAGTCAAAAACAAAAGCCAATAACTGAAAAATCAATGACTTGCCAAAGCAGGTAAAAAAATTAATGTCTTTCGTTAAAACAACAATGTTCCTTATGTGAAGTTTATATGAAATAATTCATATATGAACTGCGGTTGTAGATGAAAGTGAAGAATGATCATCGCAGTTAATTTTCCAATTTAAGCAATTGGAAAGAAGAAGCCTGAAAAAATCAGGGCTTCAACGGGATTCGAACCCGTGACCTCCGCGATACCGGTGCGATGCTCTACCAACTGAGCTATGAAGCCACACATTGGGAGCGAGAATCCCGTTGAAGCCCTGATTTTTTCAGGCTTCTTCTTTCCAATTGCTTAAATTGGAAAATTAATTGCGATGATCATTCTTCACTTTCAATGTTCCTTATCACCTCTTTCTGGTCTTCACTGACGGAAACAGTCTCCAAATTGATACCATTTAAGGCCTGAGACAAAGATTCCTCAAATCCTGCCTCGACGCCGCCATTGTCAATCCCATACAGTATATAGAAACATCACGACTGCAATCATGAAGTCCTAGAATCTAGGACTCGAAAATCCGGGGTGCTTACCATTTAGCAAAAAAATCCGGAAATTTCGGTTGAAAGTCAAATGGAACAGTAATTTTCCGGAAAATCCGTTAGGAAATTGTAGATTACCTTCAGAGATAGTCCTCTTTTTCCGTTCGGAACGGAACGGCGGAAATGTCCTTACCATTTGGTAAATTTTCCAGTTTCCAGTCTCTCATCAGCCGAAAACAATTACGAGAAATCGAATTGCAAATGGTAAGCGCCATCTCGTCCGGTTGGTTTGCTGATTTTGGAAAAACCCTTTCCATTATACAACGGTCATCCCAACCGGTTTATTCTGACAAATGGTAAGCACCCCGATGTTTTCAGAGCCGACTCTCGTGCCAAGGCCCTCAGCCGGCTAAGAGAAGCGAAAAGGGCTATGGGGACTAGAATGTTGCAAATAATTTTCCGCTCCTTCTTCACCTTGGCAGGTGCTTGCAAGCTTCTCCCCGTCCTCTGCCTAATGCCGTGTCTGCATTACAAGAAATGTTCCCAAACGTGTCCCAGACAAAAAGTTTTGCCAATGGAACAAACTGGAACAAAATTCGCTCACTTATTCAAGAGCCAGAAACAGCAAGCGACCCCAAGATTATATCAAGTGCCGGCTTTGAACATCCTCGGTATAATAAGTTTTATTTTCTTTGTATCTACTTTTGATTCCTTAAATGGTTGAAAAGACTTTTATATGCTTTGATACATTTATTTGACCAAAACGAATCGTTATCTCGAGGATTAAAATCTCGGCAAAAACGAAGACTGCGGAGTGCAGATACGGACTGCCGACTGCAGATTACAGACTGCAGACTGCAGACCGGGGATAAAATGCAGACTGAGGGCAAAATCCAGACTGCAGACTACAGCTCGGACTTTTTACTTCCATTAGTGAGTGTTAACCGTAAATGGATGCATCGGTAGACAACTGATGCGGTTCTAAACTATCAGTGTACTAAGGTATGTGTGGGGCGCAGAACGGTACAACCACTGCACTTACGTAATTTTTTTAACATCAGATATTTCGTAACATCAGGCTATATAGCTATCCCTTATATTACTTAGGCTGTAGTTTTATCTGGGAGGTGGGGGACATGGTGGCGGGAGGGGGATCGGAACACTGCAACACTACAAAAAATATTAACAAACACCACATCACCGTGAGAAAAGTCAACTAAACACCGTCACTACAACACAAAGTTTTAGCCCCATGATTTGTACATCTACACTTGACATAATACTTTTATACCAGTTCTCAATAATTTTCCAGAAAATAAACACATCACAACGCCTTTCATTGCCTACATGTTGATACTGCTGATGCCTGACAATCATCTTCTTGTTCTTTTGAAGAAACCTTTTGTGAAGGAAGCAAACAAAGGAAAAAAGAGGGGAGCCTCGAGAGATGGCCTTTATCCCAGATCCCTCTCTTCTATTACTTTGCTCACTTTTCTTTGCATAACCCACTGACTGGAGCCCCATCCTGACTAGTCTGCTGGCAGCCATTTTTTTTCCAAGGGTCACTTAAACGAGTGTTTAGTCAGCGCAAATGCAAAAGGGCGATATGGAGGTGGCCAAGTAGGAAAGAAGGCGGGACAAGGGCGGTATGGCCGAGTAAGGAAGTGCGTGCAGCACCCATGTCTCGTCCAATTCCCCTTTAGGCTAAAGCATCTCGCCTCGTAACCCCCGCTGAATTTCAAGAGAAAAACAGACTGCCAGCAGTCTACATCCTGACTGAGAAAATTGCTTTTTGGATATATCGATAATCGTTCAAAAAAATCTGGAGCAAGTATAGACTGGTATTATAATGATCTCTGGATGACCCTAGACTATAAGGACTAATTTAAGTCATTCAGATGTAAAGGAAAGCAACAAAGACAGGAAAAAAAAAGGTAAAGATGTCTAAGTTACAAACTTACCAAATCCACTCCCTAACCTTACAAAGCCTTCTTTCTTCCCTGCTGACATGACATCTGTGAATTTATTTTGGGACTGGTAGTTTTCGCCACCTCATCCTTTTTTGTAGAAAAAAACTACGCAGTCAATAATACATTTGGCCTCGGCATTTCCAGAATTTCCAGGATTTCCAGGTGGCAGAGGTCAAGTTGCTCGTCAAGTTACATATAAATGAAAACAGCTTCAGATTGGCAGCTGATCAACTAGACAGCGTTGGTCTGTATTTTGGTACAAATTAAACAAAATGGTATGTGTTCGTCATGAATTAGCATCGGTTAATGAAGTTTTCACTAAAAAAGTTAACGTTAAAAAGTAACGACGTTTACACCGTTCGACGGTCATTTTCAAGTTGAAAAGTAAAATTTTTGCATGTGCCCAAATATATACAATTGATTATAAGAATGCTAATGAGACACTGACTAAAACTCCAAAATATTTACATACAAACAATACAAAAAATAATTAAGTAAATAGCTTTGCGCGGATCGAGTCACTCTGGTCAATCTTGGTTGAAGTTTACGAATAAAAAGCATTTCAAAAGTCAAACAGTCGAGTTTACTATGACATTTTTCCAAAATCCTGAAATTGCTTCCAGTGGTCTCTGGATCCTTTCCGTGCTTATCCTTTACGTGGATTGATTGAAATCCACCCCTCACTCAGCTTCACAATATAATCGATTGTATATATTTGAACGCATGCAAAAATTTTACTTTTTAACTTGAAAATGACCGTCGAATGGTCGAAACGTCGTTAACGTTAACTTTTTTAGTGAAATCTGTTTCTAAAAATTTGTTAATAAAGTTTACATGTTAAATTTAGGTCAAATTTAGGTTTGAGAAAGGTCATGCAAGAAACCCTAGCACTCCAAATGTGACCGCACACGGGAAAGCGTACCTTAACGCTTATCCGTTAGACGGGCAAAAGCGTTAAGCATCCGTTAGTCATCCGTTAGAAAGTTTTCTAACGTTAGAGGCGTTAGCCCAACTGTTAGACGTTAGCATCAGGCCGTTAGAACGGAGAGTGCAACCGCTAGCAAGAGACATGTATCCGTTAGCCGTTAGCATTAGACCGTTAGACGGGGACAGCATAACCGTTAGCAAAAACTCTGTGTCCGTTAGCACGGCTAGAGAAGCCGTTAGGATCCGTTAGAATAAACTAGCATCCGTTAAACGGGTAACGATTCCGTTAGAATGGCATGACACGTGTTGAAGTAGAATGTGGTAGCCTAACACAGTGTGAAACGTACGGTGACTTAGAAGGGTTATCGAAAGTATCTCTTTATTTTTTGTTTCGACTTTTAATAACTGTCGATCGCTAGTTATAAGTGTCGATCGACACTTATAACTAGCGATCGACAGTTATAAGTGTCGATCGACACATAATAATAACTGTCGATCGACACTTATAACTAGTAATCGACAGTTATAAGTGTCGATCGACAGTGGAAATAATTTTTTTAATGTTTGTCTCATCGACGACTGATGAAATCGGCACTTTGTGATTCGCTTTTTAAAATCGTGAGTGTAAGACTAATAACAGGGGTGTAATAATGGTTTGGCACGATTGTGTGTTTATAACATGGGACTGAAAGCTACGCTATTCGTTCGTTAAAAGTCCTTAGATGTAAACCGTTAGACAAACGTTAAACGTCCTTAGATGTAGACCGTTAGACAACCGTTAAACGGCTCCAGTCATCCGTTAGAATTAATTGCGCAACCGTTAGAACGTTTTCTTCATCCGTTAGGCATACTTAGTTTGCCGTTAGAACGTTAGGAGAAAGCGTTAGAACGCTTTGATCATCCGTTAGGCACAATTAGATAACCGTTAGAACGTTAGGACAAAACGTTAGAATGCTTTGAAGGCCAATAACTATCCGTTAGCTAAACGGATAAGCGTTAAGGTACGTTTTCCCGTTTACGGTCACAAATACATGTAATTTCATTTCACCAAACACCGCAGCATGAAAAGCACAAACGTCACACACCGTAGGGTTTGAGAGCACCTCAACACCGCAAGGTGGGATTTTATTCACTGCACCTAAAAAAAATTACATTGAAAAAACATCAACATCACAAATCCTCATGCCCCCCTCTGGCAGTAATTCTACTTCAGGCTGGGTACCTACTCTATATTGGCCGTGTTTTCACAAGCAATTTGACAGGTTGCTTGGTGAGTGACAACCGGAAATCCTGTAAAAACAGTTCCTTTTCCAACTCGCTTAAAGTTAAGAGAGTCGGCAAACTCCAATGGAATGCTTCATTAAATTTTATCCACCAAACCAGGTAGCTGAAGCGAAATGGCAATTTATGTAGGCCAATGGGTAGTTGCTTGCGGTTATTCATCTGACAGGGCTGTCAAATCGGAAATACAACAGCTTAGTGTTTAAAACTCGCGTCTTTACTAGAATCATGCGTCTCATGTTGGTTTGCAGTGAGAAACGGAAATGTCCCGGTCAAATGTTATCTGTGTAGTGGTTGAAAACCAGGTTTTCAAATCAGAATAAAATTGTGGCCTTTCAACAACCCACACAATTTTCCTTCTACGGAACATTTTTTTTCTCAGCGAATGAGGAAAATATGCCTCCGTTATTCTCTCCTGCTTCTAATTGCAAGCAATCTTTAAGTCTTTACTGAAATCGGTTCCTTCGTTGGACACAAAAGACAAACTAAGCGCATAAAAACAGTTATTTTAAGGAGACGAACGCACGTACACTGTACATGTACAAGCTTTGTTTGGATTTCCCACCATAATATTCAAATTGATTTATTTGCCAGCGTGCTCTGCTCAAATTACCTAAATGAAACATAATCTTACTCGTGAAAACACATATCATTTTCAAGCTGCTTAACAGAGTCTGTGAACAAAACGCCTTCAGGAATGTTAAGCGAGACAATGGCTGTCATGGAAACAAGGCCATTATAGGGATAGTTTATGGACCGAGCGTATTCAGCATAAGTCTTAATTGCACAAGCCACTTTGGCAGTTGGCAAGTGGCCTACACTGTATTTCTCCTTCCCTCCCACCCTGGGATTGGTGCCAGTTTCGTTTGTATTGACAGCCTTAAATATATTTTGTACTGGGTGTGGACAAAACGTGGGGTACGCCATGGCCTAGGCCAATAGACCATGGAGTGGGCCATGGCCTACCCTGTGGCCTACCCTATAGCCTACCGGTGGTCAGATTTTTAAAAACATTAACAAAACATCAGTGAGAGTTGAACGAGTTAGCTGGCATAAAATTATATCCCTCTAATAGGGGTATACTGAAAAGTCACTAACACGATTATCAACATCAGAGGGAACAAAACAATGCCAACCTTACAGCACTCAGACTTGAAACATCTTATTTCTCGCTCTCTTCGACGTCTATCTTCCCCAGCCAAGCAATCAACCATAACGGCAGGTTAAGAGGGAGGGGAAGGGCCCAGGGGAACTCCCATATAAAAAAGACAGGGGTGCTGGTCGGAAATTTTGAAAAGAACTCCTAAGAGGTGCCAAGATCCTTGTTTGCGGGCGTGGTTTGAAATTTTCTTCTCCCCTAAGAGATACCAATTCTCACATAAGACACTATCTCCTGTCATATTTTTGAGCTCAATACCCTAAAAAGTACCGCAAAAGCTCCCGCTGTGGACCTTTTGAGGCTAAACACCCTAAGAGGTAACAAAACTGCGTTTTTAACCCCAAAAGGTATAGAAAGCACCCTGGTTCGTTCGTTACCCTGGTTCGCAGTTTGCAGTCCGCAGTCTGTGTTTTACATTGACTGCACCAGAATTAAATCATATTTCAATGTACATGTAGTTCACCAGTAGTTTGAATTTCAGCCGTCTCTTCCCTTTACCCCGAGGGGGGCGCGGGAGAGAAACGACTAGTTCACCAGTTTATTACAGTTTGCTCGAGAAGGAAATAAAAATCTTACATGGTTATTAAGCCATAATATCATGATGTCACAAATAATTTGTCAACTTAATTTGATGGTGAACAGCTTTACTTCTTGCAACTAGTGCCTCGTGAAAAGCCATATAAAGTCAAATTCTTTACTTGTTTAGTACATGCATTTATCAGAAGTCAAACTTGTCAGAGTATTGAATATAAATACTGTGTTTTGATGGTTAGATTTTTGGTTTTAACACAGGAAATTAGTAATGCCTATTTTCAATGCAGTATTTTCAAATATCAGTACTCTGTGAGCAAAACTATGAATTTCCCTATGAATAATGATTGACATGGCAGGTAATCTTTGAATTATATGAAATTTCTCTTTCCATAAAAAACGCTATTCTTTTAAAGAGGGAAAATTATGATAAGCAAATAACTGAAAATAATGATTCTGACAGTAAACTTTCACAAAATTGTTTTTCTTCAAACTTCATGCCTACACCAGAAAGGTTATTTAAAAACTGATTACCAATGCAGTCACACAAAATGTTGCTGGACAGATATACAATGTATGCCACCCTTTCTGTGGCTTGAATTAAACTTTTCAAAGCATCTATGTCACCATTTTTGCATACGTCCAAACGATGGAGATTAACTCTTACCCTGACCATAGGTAAGCAGTTGTAAGCATGATATTTTTCCAAGCCTGCACAACATGTTTTCCTCCTCAACTGCTTCAGTTGCCTTTTTTGAGAAATTGGCTCCTCCTACCCCCCCCCCCCCCACCCCCACAATAATCTAAATAATGCACTACCCTTTATTTTAATGCACACTTTTCAGCGGTCTGTATTAATTTTACATGACTGATTCATTGATTGATCATTGTTTGAACGTTGCGGACATAATGTTGCATACATACAGTATGTTACTTATTAAAGTGTCTGTGTTACTTATCAGATAAAGCACGAAGCACATGAACATAAAGTGACAGGCCTGGAGTACGGAAAGGCCAATGGTGGACGTCAGGTAAAGCTATTAAAAAAAGGTAATTTTGTGTGTAGATATGGGAGTTAGCAACTGACTACATGGCAGCTACTATTACTACATGTAGTATTGGTTGGCATTCTCTCTGTTGAGACCTGACGAAGGGGATGACACGGTTTATAACACGACATTATTATCTTAGTGTAGGGATGTCCGACTCCTCATTACGAGTGGTGAACTTATCTTGATGTAAGCATAAAATGTTGTCCTTCAGTGGAACATTATTTGGATAATCTAGTGTTCTACTGTAATTAGTACTGTATTTATCTCGGTGTGTTGCGAAGGTTGAATGGAGGGTTCCAAATTTTAGGTCTAATAGGTGGAATGACCTGATAGTGACCACTTCTTGACCCAGCTAATTAAAATGTACAGTGTGTATAGAAATAGTTGTATCATAACGATAGTACTAAAAAAGAAGTTTTCAAATGGAAAACATTGAAATATAATCATTCTAGATCAAGAATGAAACTACAGGAATTAATCTACGACATTTCTGACCACAAAAACAAAGGCAGGGTGAGTACCTGAGCCAGCTGGGTGAATAAGGGAAGTCTTGATCACCAGCTTCAGAATCCGCAAGGTGTATCTGTAGGCAGTGAAGGAAATTATATTGTTGCCGATTAAGATAAAAAACTTAGAGGCCCGTTTTTGCGTAAAATTGGCGGAAAGGGTTCTTTCAACCTTGCCAACCACTGTGTTCAATATGACAAATATGTTATTGTGTCAGACCGGGAGGAACACTGTGTCAAAGTTCTCGATAGGGAGGGGAGTTTTTTTTATACAAATTTGGAAAGAAGGAGTTTGGGGCAGGGGGGTTCAATGAATTTCATTTCTTGTCAGTTAACAAGGCTGGACACATCATGGTTTGTGATTAATCGAATCACAGAGTTCAGGTGTTTGAACTAAGTGGAAAGCTAATCACAAGGTTTGGAACAGTATAGTAGGCAGCGAGGTTGGACAGTTTAATCACCTGGTCTCTACAGCAATTCTTAGTGATGGTAGGATAGTTGACTTGTTACTGACTACTGGGATGGCCGCCTTTAAATATTTGAATAGATACATCCCCTCACTTTTGACGTGATATGAATCAGTTCCGTTCACTGCTATCAATTAATTTTAAACTCTTTGTCAGCCTTTTATTCCAGGCAACAAATGTTATAACGTAGTTATAAGTTACAAATTAGGAATTCTCACTCAGTTGATATCACTGGAAAATTAAATGCATAGCTATTTCTTTTATTATCGGTTTCTCGTGTATTACATGTTACTTTAACGTTAGGGTATCTAAACCGTTATATTTCCTTGTCCTTGATAGACAATGATCTACTACTTGTTTCAATAGCTCTTAGGCTGAGCTGTTGTAAATATAAGTTCCTCAAAATTACTTTAGCGCTTTTAACGAACTCTTATCGAAGTTTCTTTAGCAGGCATTATATTGTTCAATCAGTGCTACAAACAAACAGTGGGATTCAGTTTGTGTTATAACACAAGTAAATTGTGTGATATTAATCATTGTTAGATAGTTTAAATTACTGGTCTCAGAAACAACATAGCAGTATGACTTGTAGGTTGAACCACGTTTAATTAGTGGACATATCTCTTCCAAAGAACGTCTTTATTCTGAATTTGTGTTAAAAAGCAGTAGTGCATGTATGTTTTGTAACATTACATAATGCGTTTGACTATTCACTTCAGTGCCTAAAAGGCATCCACGATTGTTAAGATTGAAAATTATGTAGACTCTTTTAATTTAGGTGTAGAGAAATGTTAATAAATACCTCTTACTAACCGAGTTCGAGGTCCGTTCTGTAAGTTACAGACCGAGTTTTTTCCCCCATCGATTTATGGCCCAAGCGCAAAGCACGCGGGCCAAAAATCGAAGGGGAAAAAACGAGGATCCGTAACCTACATTACGGACCGAGAGGACGAGGTTAGTAAGATATTTATTATATCTCTACTGTGCGCCTGACGCGCGTTCGTGAACGATTTCTATTCGCACGGAGCGGCTTCAAATTTCTGACGCACGTCAAAAGCAAAACGAGCCAATTTGAAATCGTTTTTAAGTCGTTAGCACGCTTTAATACACAATTTAGGGTAAAAGAAAGTTTTAAATTTTTACTTTCTATAAATGTTAAGAACAATTGGCGATAAATCGCGGAACAGTTTGGCAACAAAAACAACTTGAAATTTTAGCGGGCCGTACAGGAGAATACGGCCCGCTAAATTGACCAATCACAACGCGCGTACTAACTGAGAGATATTATAAACTATGCCAATTTTTGCTCAAACGTGTTGTGATGTTTTGTTGATGATGAACAGGTGAAGTTTAATTGCGACGATTTGTTTGGGAGATTGATTTAGCCAACAGATTAGTAATGTATCGATTACCGCCGCCATTAGATTTCACAAGAACGTTATCGCTTTTCCCAAATTTGGACTCTCTTTGAGTGAATATTTGAAGTCACTTAATATGGGGCCTACAAAATAAGTATTAGTTATACGCGCGTATCTTTTTAGCAGTGCTAATTACAAGCAAATCAATGTTCACTCAATCGTAACTCTGCCAACAGATGCTTAAGTGGTCAGTTCAAGGCAGTCACTGTCTAGGACAGGAAGCAACCACTCAGTATCTTGCTTAACTTCATCCTTAAATACACAGAAGGTCATGTGGAAATAGCTCGAAATCCATTCCCTGAGTTAATATTACACGAGCGCTGAAATTTCGCAACCTTGTTATTTTGCAATCGCTGGCGTCCCAGTCACCTTGTTGTCCTTTTACCAAAACTCCCCCTCCCTCCACTTCCCGTTCAGGTGTTTGAACAAAGTGGAAAGTTTCTAAAAAAGTTTGGAACAAAAGGGAGCGGGATAGGAGAGTTATTTCGTCCAGTCTCTACAGCAGTTCTTAGTGATGGGAAGATAGTTGTAACTGACTTGCGGAACCACCACATTCATATTTTTGAATAGATATATCCACTCATCTGTGATTTCAGTAATACCAATCAATTCCCTCATTGCTATCAATAAAATTGAGAACATGATTTTGAACTATTTTTCACTGGTGATCTGTAATTGGTTACATACTAGAAAATCTCACAGAATAGAAAAAGCTAAAAAGTTACCGTTGCGAGGGTTAAATAAAGAATTAATTAATTGAATCATTAATTGATTGATTGATTGATTGATTGATCGATCGATCGATCGATTGACCGTGATAGCTACCTTATTTAATTTCTGTTTCGAATGTACCAAGTGGTTTGTTTCAAGGGGAAAAGACTGCAAACTTTCATTGTTTAGAATTTAAATTTCAAGAGTTCTAAACCATTTTGTTTCCTTATTAGTGGTAGATTGTGTAATATTAGTTGTCAATATCTATCATTGCCATAGTTAGTTTAGATTACTTGTCTCGGAAATGACCGAACTGTATAACTGATAGGTTGAGCTAAGTTTAGTGGAAATATCTTTCACAAAGATCATTTTAATTCTGAATTTTTTGTTACTAAGCAGTACTGTATGTTGTGTGACATTATAAAGCGTGTTGCGTTTTCCTCGCTAAAGGCATATACAAGCTGTCTTGTAGGACTGAAAATGTTAGGTAGAGAAATGTCAATAAATTGTTTCAATATTTTCCTATATTTTGTCGTGATACTTAATGTTTGTTCAAAGGGGAAGTTTACAAACCGAAGACAGCAGCCAAAATCCACTTGGAATTTTGCTGTTTCTGATCGCTCTTAAAATGCAGAAAAAACTTCTTGATAAATCAAATGAAACTTTCTCGGGTGGGGGGGGGGGGGGAGGAGGATACGGGAGGGGTACGGTAAACGGGAGAAGAAATAAGGGAAACAGGAGTTCAAAGAGGGGAGGAAGCGAGGGAGAAACGAAAAATGTTAAGAGCAGCTTCGCCTAAATATCAACATGGCTTGGAAATAGCGAAAAAATCGAATTTCTTCAAACTCGCCCACAATGAAGCCCCACGGGCACTAGTTACAAAAATATCGTTTTAAGTTCGATAAATCAAAATTTATTTTTTTCCTCAATTTTTTCGTTTCGATGCCCCAAATTGGCCAAAATCCATCGAAAATGAGCGGCATATTCAGAGGCTCGTAAACTGAAAAGTAAAAATCTTCATTACAAACTGATTGTACGTCGTATTTGTACTTCCTTTCTTGTCTATTTAGAGCTAAATAGATTGTGATTTGATTAGAACTTAAATATTTGACGAATTTTCTAAATTAACGGCCCAAAACAGCTTTACAAGAGGTCTTCATTTAGCCTATTTTCAAATGCTAAAAAGGCGTTCTGTTACACGGCTTTTCCCAAAATGACTAGTTTGGTCTGAAAGAGCATTGTTTCTTCTTCAAATTAGTGAAATAAAATTTTTGGGTAAATAAAATCGCGAGCGCTGAGATAGCGAACTAAGTGCAGCACTTCCTCCTGAAAACGTGACCTTTGACCCGAGCGTAACGAAACCAATTAATGCACGAAAAACCCGGAAGAAAAGCAAACGCTTCGTTATTTCTAAACAATTTCTAGTGATATCTCTCCGAAACCATGATTGCAAGAAACTATTTCCAGCTATGAAATCTTGCAGGGTCAAAGAAGGAGCTAAAGGGCGCATTTTGACACAATAACTTTGTTTGCTGAGAATTGAATTGCAGTCAATTGCAGTGAAATTTGCAAACTTGAAGTATGTTAGCCGATACTTACCTGAATATTTATATTAATAGTAGAGTCGTCTTCTTGGATCAACCTTCAAAAGAAGCTGGATCCAGATTTGGAAACCTCTAAAAGAAGAAATGTTAAAATTCCGTGACCTGCCCGCTGCTATAAATTAGCTTAAATTCCATGCACATGCCGACCGCATGTTTGTCGTAAAACTCACTTAACTCCTCTGACAGTTTCCATGGGCAACCGCTAAATAAACAATCCCCAAAAATGTAAAGTGAAATTGGCTGTCTTCATGAACAGTTATAGAAGCTAGAATCAAGTTCCATTGCCTTTTAAAAGGGCTTGATTCTACGTTGTTCACTCAGTAGTTACTGTCACGTTCGAATACTGCGTAGTATCGGTCGTGCACACTGAGTAAGTTTCCCATACACAGTCTTGTACGCGTTTGTCTATTGAATCAAAAGTCAAATACTGCGCTTGTGCAGCCTGTGGATAAATGACAAACTTTCAGATATATTTAACACTATTTTGTAACTAGACCCAAAAAAAGGAGTCACAATGAAAAGCCCAAACAAGTGTCTGCAGTCTGCACGGTCTGCACTGTTTTGGCGTGACCGATTCGCGGCATTCGAACGTGAGAGTAGTGAACAAAGTCGACGCAAACAAATAAAATCAAGCACTTTTTAAAGGTAATGGAACTTGACTCTAGCTTCTGACTGTTCATGAAGACAGCCAATTTCACTTTACATTTTTGGGAATTGTTTATTTTGGGGTTGCCCATGGAAACTGTCAGTGGAGTTCAGTTGGTTTTACGACAAACATGCGGTTGGCACGTGCATGGAATTTATAGCATCGGGCAGGTCACGGAATTTTAAACATTTCTTCTTTTAGAGGTTTCCAAATCTGGGTCCAGCTTCTTTTGAAGGTTAATCCTAGAAGACGACTCTTCCATAAATATAAATATTCAGGTAAGTATCGGCTAACATACTTCAAGTTTGCAAATTTCACTGGAATTCGTTAACGGTCATTGACTTCAATTCTCAGCAAACAAAGTTATTGTGTCAAAATGCGCCGTTTAGCTCCTTCTTTGACCCTGTAAGATTTCATATCTGGAAATAGTTTCTTGCAATCATGGTTTCGGAGAGATATCACTAGAAATTGTTTAGAAATAACGAAGCGTTTGCTTTTCTTCCGGGTTTTCTTGCAGTAATCGGTTTCGTTACGCTCGGGTCAAAGGTCACGTTTTCAGGAAGAAGTGCTGCATTTAGTTCGCTATCTCAGCGCTCGCGATTTTATTTACCCAAAAATTTTATTTCACTAATTTGAAGAAGAAACAATGCTCTTTCAGACCAAACTAGTCATTTTGGAAAAAGCCGTGTAACAGAACGCCTTTTTAGCATTTGAAAATAGGCTAAATGAAGACCTCTTGTAAAGCTGTCTTGGGCCGTTAATTTAGAAAATTCGTCAAATATTTAAGTTCTAATCAAATCACAACCTATTTAGCTCTAAATAGACAAGAAAGGAAGTACAAATACGACGTACAATCAGTTTGTAATGAAGATTTTTACTTTTCAGTTTACGAGCCTCTGAATATGCCGCTCATTTTCGATGGATTTTGGCCAATTTGGGGCATCGAAACGAAAAAATTGAGGAAAAAAATACTTTTTGATTTATCGAACTTAAAACAATATTTTTGTAACTAGTGCCCGTGGGGCTTCATTGTGGGCGAGTTTGAAGAAATTCGATTTTTTCGCTATTTCCAAATCTAGTTGATATTTAGGCGAAGCTGTTCTTAAGTTTTGTCATATTTTTCAATGTAAAGATGTGTTGTGCATGTTTTTCTCTTGCATATATTGAAGTTTTAGTTGAAACCAACACTTACAGGAAACACTTCTGATAACATTCTATTTATTCTATCTACAGCATGTACATTCTCATTTCTAAGCAAGTCGAGGAAAGTAAACCATAATCCCGTTCACAGTCCTCTTGCGGGCAAAACCCATCTCAAAGGAACTAGGAACGAGATTAAATGAAGATATTGTAACAAATGGAGTCGATATGAAAAGCAAAGAGAAGGGCAGAAATGCACAGTATGAATGTCTTTCATTGATCACGGAATCATGAGTTAATATCGTTCATTAACTACAAGAAATTATTTCCATATTCAAACATTTTGTATAGGTTGGAAAGAGTTACAAACTGGCCCTAAGCTGGGAATAACAAGATGCTTAATCTAGCCGGTTTCTAGGGCTAATAATTCTTTTTGATGATGACTTTTAAGTTTCCAGTACACGTTTCACGTATCAAACGCTGTAACTCCAAATTCGCTAGCTAATATAGTGTTTTGGTCACTCTTCAATACTAGTGTGAATGGAATCATACTACCAGAGTTTTCGGGATCGGCATCGGGACAATCGTTCTATTGTCCCGCGGGCGCGCCATGTTTCCTCGGGTCTGATTTGGCGAATATTCCCTTTTCAGGGTCTCGGAATACTGCCTGCACCACAGCAAACAATTCCACGCCAGTTACGTTGTGCCCGCGTTTTTTCAAACCTTCCAATATTTCGCGTGACATGCGGTATTTCCCAGAAGTATCAAAAGGTATTTTTTCATACGATACATCCTGATTGGGCACCAGTTGAGTATGCAGTCGAGGCTTGTCCACCGCGTCAGATAAGGATTGTTCAAACCACAACTTGTTCATTAACACCTGCGCATGTGGACAAAACTGTTATCCACTGAACACAGACAGGGAACCTAAATTCAGGCTGAGAGACTTCGGTATACGAACATGCATTAGCCCGAGCCTTATAACGACGATTTCATTAATGAATAAAGAAGCCTAAGCCGTGTATTACACTGTGATAAAACACGACGGGCATTTGAGAACGCGAGTAAGATTTCTCGAGTGTTCTCAAATGTCCGGAGTTCATTTTCTTTATGATATAGACTTAACACGCGCAAAACAATAAAACACGCTTTTTCTATGTTTTATACTCTGATAAAACATGGGTTTTTGACCAATCAGAGCGCGCGTAGGGTTGTATCTACGTTATAACGGTAGAGGTAAAACACCAATCACATTTGTAATTTAGAGCATTTGTTCTTATATCTTAAGATTTATGGGTTTGAAATCAAGAGAGGATAAAGTAAGAGAGTTATTTCCCATTAAAGTTTTATTTTATAGGTAATCCCAGCAGGCAAGTTATTTTTAGAGATGGTACCCAGCTCAGTACACCCGCGTATAATGTTACGACGAGTGTTGCGCAAATATTTTCTTGGAGGATGAAATTAAGTGTATAACCGTGTTATTATGTCGCTCAGCCGGGCTATCCACGTGCGAAAATTCGTGTCACATGATTAGCTATCCCTGGACGCTTCTGCGATTTGAAAAATCAGAGTTGATCTAAAAATAACTAGCCTGCGAACGCAGACTTATTTCCGGCTGCCCCTTGTCTCCGCCGAAAATAACGTCTGCGAACCGGCGCCAGGAAACGATTTCTGTGACGTAATGACTTTTGTTTTCTCTTAGGCCAATCAGATTCCATGGTAAAATGAAACTCGAGTGCTCCTCGCAGCGAATACCTCGCGCCGTAGTTCTGGGGCTATTTGAGCTAAACTGTGATTGGCTTATTAGAATTCCTACGTTACAGAAATCGTTTCCTGGCTCGGGTTCGAAGACGTTTTTTTCGGCGGAGACAAGCGACAGCCGGAAATACGTCTGCGTTCGCAGGCTAAAAAATAACATGAGAGTGATAAACTTGGAAATAAGTCCTGTGTGGCGGATGAACTCTCGTACCCTTCATTTTCTCTTGTTCGAAATATGATGCCATTAAACATACCAGTGACACGGCGGTGGTGATTCTTTTCCCGCCTGAGGCGCCGATAACAAGCTGAACTCTGCCGTCGTCGTTTGTCAAAATGGCGGGAGATATGGACGAGAAAGGTCGCTTGTTTGGCTCGGGAAAGTTAAAAGGAGATGGAGAAATACCGTCCACTTTGTTGTGACCGGGAATGTCAAAATCGTCCATCTGGTCGTTGTAGATGATTCCGGTGACGTTAGATCGATATCTGGATCCAAATCTATCAAGAAACATCTCAAATTTGAGAATCATGATCGAGCCTGTGAATGTCATCAGAGAGGGTGCTTGTCAACTCGATGTAAGTGATGACGTCATGCTTATATCACAACGTTTGCAAAACTCTCGTTAAGTTAAAGGCTAACAAATAAAGATTTGATAATTTTTTTAGTGCTCCTACAAGCATTCGGCCAAACGACACTATAATGCACCTCTGGCTAAACGTGATTGCAAGGTTCTAAGTGAGGGTCGAAAGGAAAATTTACTCAACCATCAAAGACAAAAAGAGTTAATTAATAACTCGCGAGAAGTTCTAAACCTACCTCCTGTTGATTGTAGATGTCACGGAAACCGCGTCACCATTTGGCGCCAAAACAGCCACGTGCGTTGTACCGTAATCAGCGTCTGAGAATGATTGCGCGTAATATTTCACATCCTTGAACGTCATGCTATCCCGTATTTTGTGACGTAACCGGTCGCCTGTTTCTTGACTTAACATCTTTCTAGCAACCTGTGGTGAAACGTTGTGCAGACTTTAAGAAAGTATTCTTGGAAAAACGCCACTCTCTGATAGACTGAAGAACATGTTTCTGTGACTCGTTCGAATAATTCGCTGGAAGACTATTCACAGTCTTGCAACTTGATTGATTAGGCAGCCATCTACTACGAAAAATTAGATTATGAGATCGAGATTTCTTTGAGGTGGTTTACTCGTTCCACTGTTACGATTAACGCTAAGTTTTTGCCTTTAAACTTTTTATACTACAAAACTTTATCTGAATTGATGCACGACTTTAGCACTGCTTCTGCTCCAATTAATATACGTAATTTATATACGAAACCGTCCAGTGTCCATTTTTACAGCAGCACACGCTCTTCTACTTCCGATAGGTTTTTACATAAAACCCTCAAAACTTGAAATAAAAAAAAACCCGCGTTTTTAAGAATTGGCGGCAAACTAAGGAATGCGATGCCAAGCTCCCTGGGAGAACTACCAAAAGAAATCATTCAAACTCAGAATTAAAAACCAACTTCTAAGTGTTCTCGAAGACGAAGATTCCTTCATTGAGGTTCACCAGATTATTTGTAAATTAAAATATCAGTGGTAGTAAAAAAAAAAAATTTTCATAAATCTGACGACCCCACACTTCTTTTCTCATTCTTTTTCCACCTTTTTCTTTTATTCACATTTTTCCTAACTTTCTATTTTCCTATTTACTAATAAAAAACATTTGTAACCATATCTTGATAGACTGGCCCGCCTAGACTAGCACTAGCTATCCGAGGGCAAGTCCAGCTGTAAAGTGTAAATTAAGAAATAAAATACGATTGAAATTGTCATCATAAGCTACATCATGACCACTTTCTTTTGTTCGCATGGTGCACTCACACTTTCATTGTCGTCGTGTGCGCGGGCTTATCAGTTGTTTCAATAATTTCGTACGCATAGAAATCGACGTTGTGCTTAAACAAACCGACCGTTTAATCTCAGTTTCTGAAATTAACGATTAATTAGTTGGGCGAACCGACTATAAGTTTACCCTCGTATTTCGTATCAAAGCTCAGTCACGTGCAATGGGCAATACTGCAGACTCGTCGTAAAGCCTCAACTTTCTTTTCACGATGTCGGAGCCGATGCGGGAAAGAAAAAATTTATGACGAATATGTTAACAGATGGCGCCATTTTTTCTACGTTCGAACACACAGACCCGCTCACCGTTTGCGGTAGATCCACTCTAAAAGATGGCGTAGTCAATGAGCGTATATCTCGAAACGGGTCGTTCCGCGAACTCAAAATAGCGAGAGAATCGAATGATTTAGCGAAGGTCTTACTAGAACCAACTGAACCAGAAATCAAATGACTTATATGAGTTATCAATGAACAGAAAATGTGGACAGAGTGATACTTCAGAATTTACGAAAGTTTTAAGTGCTGATAAGAGCCCCTCCCAGGGGGGTACATGTTCCCATGATCCCTTGATATTTTTGGATTTTATCCCTTGTTCCCCATTAATAAAACCCCTTGTTCCCAAATATGTTTTAGCTCATAATCCTTTGATCCCGAAAAATTTTTGCACCGTTCCCTTGATCCCCAAAAATGTTTATCATTGTTCCGCATATTTGTTTGCTTGTTTTACTTTTCTATTCATAGTAGAAAAAATCGCTTTCGAACCTTCCTTTTCTTCTCCTTAAGATCCGCTCATGCTGTACTTCATTGGCTGCAGTTTCTGTCATCTCAACTGTCTCAGCTGCCTCTGCGACAGTCACGACTTCATTGGTATGGTGAAGCACATCAAGGAGAAGGATAACATCACCTTCTTCAAGCTCTAGGATATCTTCACGGTAGTTATAGCAAGTTAGGGCACAAACAATGTTGCTTACATCGACATATCTCTCTTCATCTTCCGTGAAAAGCACTGGATTGAAAGAATCTTGAATGAACACTTTGGCTTTCACCCTCTTCATGCCAACACTCACATTCTCTTGCAGACAGGCCATTATGAACAACTGACGAGTATCACTGGAATCAGCTTTAACACAGACAATCTGGCTTTGTTTATAAAAAGTCTCTGTTGTTTCCCTATGCGGCACTGGGACTGCTGCTGCTTCACTCAGCACTGTGAAATCTAGGGACTGTACAGTCGGAGAGTCAGTTGCATACAGATTTATGGGCAGAGTTCCTGGATTGTCCTTTGTTGTTATGTTTCGCACTGTTTTCTGGGGGACACTCTGACCATACATTGTTCTCCAGTTCCTCATTTCACTCACTTGCTTCTCAGATAGTTTGTGTGCCTTTGGAGGGCATAACTTGGGTAAATCCTTGTAATGTGTGGTGGTGAAAACCTGTGGGTAATAGGACTTCGGAGCTGTGAAGTAAGCAAATGGTGTAAAACATTGCCTCTTCAACCGTTCCTTGATTGCCCTGCTGAATCTGTAATCGAATTCAAGCTGTAGGGGCATGTCAGTGGCACCACTTCTCATTTCTGAAAATGTGTTTTCGACGACAAGCGTTAGAAGACTTTTGATACTAAACTTGGTGGTAAGGCTTGGATTAAAACGGTCCAGCAGGTCCTTGATGTTACGCAGAGACTTCAGGATCCTTCTTTCATCTTCCATGACAACAGATGAAACAGTTCCTTAAGGGTCTTGTGTCACAGCTGTGGTACCAATAAGGCTCATAACCGCATCAACACACTTTTTGTCAAAGGAGTAAACTTGCGCTAGTCTCTCGACTGCCTGGGGGAAACAAGCATTCCCAAGATGCCTTGCGAAGCTCGTAATAATAATCATTTCGAAATAATCTCGCATGACACTCAAGTACGTAATAGATTTTATATTTTAGGGGTTCGGAAAGTTAAAAAAAAAGAACATATTATTGAAAATAGATCGGTGTTCCCTTGTTCCCAAAAATCTACTCAAGAGTTCCCTTGTTCCCTGAAAATAAACTGAACATATCCCCTGTTCCCTGAAAATAAATGCTCCAGTTCCCTTGTTCCCTAAAACCCCTGGGAGGGGCTCTGATAAAGACAAGGTGTATCGTGATAAAACTAAGGAAACTATAACAAAGACGCCATGTTTGACTGCAAAAAGTGGCTTTCATCAAGGTGAAGAGAAACGGAATGGTCATATTTATGTGACCTCTGTCATGATCACTACATTTATTTTGTTTTTGCTCAAACAGAGTGCATTATCAGCTGTTATTTTTCCATTAGTGTTGTCGAGTGTTTGTGTGGTATCAAATAACGTGGTGATGTATTCTTGGTTTTCATGCGATGCAGTCATATTTTTAAAAAAATTACCTTTTCTTCGGAGGTTTTAGTTTTATCAGATATAAGATCCTTTAGGAACTTGACGTTTCACAACGTTTTAGCTCGACAAGATTCTTCGTTTTGTAATAGGGCAAGTTTGATTTTCGAAGCTTTTGCGTTGCGTGACATCAAATGGCGCCCCGAGAGGGCTGTCGCGTAGGTCAAACGATGAGTTATCGCTTAAGTTCCTGCTAACTGAACAATTCTTGCCCTAGAAGAAGTACAAAATTTCAACGTGTCAGAACTCTGGAGTAATAACTTTTTGTTTCAATTGCAAAACTCAATGACAGATGTTTCTGTAAATTTACGGCCGCCAAAGCTCAATAAATATTTTTCCCGATAACGCGCGAATGAAAAACTACAGAAGTCTTATCTCTCGGCGAGGATGTTTATCTATCAATCGTCTATCATATCCCAGATTCTTGACTTAATTTATTAAATGGTTACGATTTTTAATTTTGATCGCGTGAATTAGGAGCAATAATGACAGTGTCAAGTTTGTACAAAAGATGAGAAAGAAACGGCATTCTACACGGTCAACACTGAATCGAAAGTCGTCGAGTTGCAGAGAGTTTTTGGGCAAATATCTATCTTTGTATATGTATACAGGTTTCCAGGCTATTATAAAGATCTATAAACACTCACTTGGTGACAATATTATTTTGAACTCAGAGAAGTGCAGACTGTGTACATATGAAATAACCGCAGTGAACAGGGTGAGAGAAGAAGACAGTGACCCCAATCTCCTCAAACACATAAGTGACGTCACAATTCAAATCAACTTCACTACGATTACCGTAGCTTTCACTTTCATCTATCGGTCAGTTAAAATAAGCGATGTTTTCGTGATGATTACGGTTTAATGATATTTCTTTGAGACATGCATCAGTACATGCTATTTTTAGAATCGCTGCGCACCGCAAATGATCAACACTCGTAGCTAGTAGTGCATCTAGCTACAGCGCGACTTACGATCTTAGATTGTCTTGTTAATGATTTGATCATGAAGATCTCACTCTGCCCAGATTAAGTATAGTGTCTCTGATTAGCTGTTTTCTGCCCACCCATAACTATACACTATGAACATGCGAAATGCGAGGTAAATACGGATTTTATTCTGATCAAAAGTCGGATATGTGTTGAGCGGAGAGTGGGGCTTGACCATTTAGTGACACATGCTACTCAAAGTCATGCAGACTAAGCTATTCTTGTTCCCTGTTTCATTTTAACTCACCTTTTCTATTTGTGAATTAAAGTCTGGATCTCCAAGCCGACTGCGCCATGCATAACTGAACTTAAAAGCTTCAATGATGCGGTGATATGTCAGCACTGAGGCGTTCACGTCATTACTGAATGGTGACGTCAGATTGTATCCTGAAATGTCAAATGTTTGTCATCAAATAACTTTAACGTTTTGGTAAAGAATCCTTACTCCGCTCTTAACCCTTAGTTACATTAGGTTTTTTCTTCTATTTTAGAGCACCCAAGAATTTGTTTCTATGCTTTGCAGTTTAAGGAAACACTAGGTTGCCACAGGAGTGTTTTACTATTTGGTTCCAGGTGACTTTTTACGATAACTGCAAAAACTCTCGCGCGCTCATTGGCTAAGTTTCATTCTCAATAGAGCGTTTTCACTCACGTGGGCAACAGCCATGCAAATTTATTTAGAACAAAAGAAAAAGTTTACATAAGAAAAGAGTTCAACTCCCACAGGATTGGTTTGGTACACCGACATGGCCGCCGTTTCATTGTTTTGGAACACCGATATGGCTGCCATGACGTCATGTGAAAACGCTCTATAAGCGGACAGACACATGAATTTATAATTTATACGATGCATTAACGAGCGAAACCGGACAATTTGGCTATTTGCTTTTGTCAAAAAGCACCGCGGATCCACTCGGCTATCGCCTCGTAGATCCACAGCTACTTTGAAAATGTTAAGACGAAATTCATGATCAATAACAGGACAGACGCATGAAACACTGACGTCGATTTGTTAATTTAAATTAAGCAAGGATCAAGATATTTTCTGTCATATATATCTTTTCAAGAATGTTTGATGTTGATGACCTCTTCCAACTCAGGTGACAGAGAATAAAATAAGGACAAAAAAAACTTTGAAGAACAACACCCACCTTTTAAAATGTTCAAGATTAGCGCTAAAACGGCACCGCTTGTGGGGGGCGGGGTGAGGTACATATTCATGCCCGAGAGTTCACCCTTATATGGCGTTCTGCTGATCGACTTGTATTTCCTCAGATCTTCCAGAGTCACGGCCCCATTGATTATTCTCATATCTTTCGCGATATCATTGGCCAACTGTCCACTGTAAAACGATTCGGGATTGTTTTGCACTTGTTCCAGGGTCTTTGCATACTTTTCGTTCTTGATTTTATCTCCTCTTTCACGAAGCTTTTTGTTTTTATCCAGAAACAGTTCGCTGAAAACATATTGAAAACAACAACTCAGTATCGTGGCATTACCAGACCAGAGAGAACGAAGTAAGATTCAGAACTTTTACACATGTGACATCCCTCATGCATGAAATTTACTAAGAGTATGTTTAGATTTGCATTAGACCATCTTGTAACCAAGAGAAGATGAAGGGAAAATAGATACTCCCCTTTATAGGCTTTATTTCTCAAGTAATCCTTGTCAATTTATTTTTAGATCACCAGCTCCCGGTTTTGGAAATCCTAGAATCAATCCATCCAGTGACGCGTATTTTGTTCACGTGCCGGGACAGCCCTAGCAGCTTTACATGAATTTTTTCCGAAAACGCAGCAAGCGGGTGGTAACATTGCAATGATCCGTGCGTGCACTAGATAACACAGTTAAAAATAACTTGAGAAGGATTACCTCAGGAATAAGGGCTACACTGGGCATTAACACTCTTACGCTTTATCCTCTACTGCTTGTAATTGAGTTAGCAGGTGATATGAACTGACCTCAATCCTGGATCATTTCTGATGTCCTGTTCGATTCCTTTTGTCGTTTTCAGAGCATCGTCCACAGCTTTTGTTATTTCAAATCCATTTCTGGCCAAATCGATGGCAGGTTGAACGAGTTGTTTCCATGGCAACCAGCCATATCGTTTCCAGGCTTCGTGTTGACCGCGTACCTCGCCAGGCACGGCAATGGACAGACCACCTAAGAAGAAGTTAAGATAGTCTTTGCAGTATTTGCTTAAATTAGTCGAGGTTTTAAAAATTTAAACGGTCATCTTTAGTCCAAAGAACCCAAAAATGTTTCATCAAAATGTGAGAATTACTAGCCAGTTGACAGTCCGAGTCAGTGTTAAAAGCTGAGGGACATTAACACAATGTGCAGTTCCGATTGCGGGCACGCAAAATTAACAAACGAATAGCTTGTAAATTTGCTACACTGAATCCCAACCTGGCAGAAGGCGGGCCAATTGATTAGTCACAATAGTATGCAGGGCTCTTGTGTGACCGCTGCAAAATCAGTTAAATCCAGTACCCAGTCCATTCTACCATTCGGCCATTCTCGTGGCTTTTTCTGGACCTCGTTATACTATTTTGTTCATATTTTCAGAAGTCGTCGTTGCAGACAAAGCGGAAAAGAATACCTTTTTGGGCTTTCTCCTCGTTGCCCTTAAACATGTCCCTTTTTGCTAGTGCTGGAGCGGTTTCTCTGAAGTCGATGACACTGGCTTCCTGGCGGCTTCGGTTGTACACCAGCATTACTCCGCCTCCTCCTATCCCCGACGAATGCATGCTTACAACTCCCAAGCAGAACATGGCGGCGATGGCGGCATCCACGGCCGAGCCGTTGGCGTTGAGAATGTCCTTGCCGATTTGGGAGCATTGCGGTGTATCCGTGGCGACGGCCTGTCTTTTGTAGGGTCCACCAGATGATGGATCGGATTTTTTTATCACAAGAAAATAGACGGGAAGAACTATAGCAAGCACAATCACGACAATCAGGAATATCCCACCAAGGATCAGCAAACAACAACTACAAGAGAAACATTAGGTTGGTTTTACTGACTGGCAATTTACAAACTTGCAATTTAGGATGACTTAAACTCGAAACAAAATATAGCTGATGATATAGATACGTGAAGATATAAAAGAAAATGCTTGAACAATTCATTGCTCGCATATGCATATTGCTCCTATGTCGGTGTGATTGAATTCGAACTTCTCTGTACTCGGTCATTTCAATTCTGTGCACAAGCCACGATGAAAATAAAACATCTGATCGTCAAGGAGGTGAATAACTGTAAAATAACTGGAACTGGCGACTCTGTATGTTAATACTTTACAGCGTTTGTGCTTCAATGAATGGATCGATATACAGCCACCCTAGATCAGTTGGTGCCAAACCCGAACTCGAACAGCCCGAGGCGAGCAAACTAACCATGAGACCACTGCACCTCCACTGGTAACAGTGTTACCTGTCAAAAATGCTCTTACCTTTAAGTCTAATGGTCACCATGTTTAATAAAATACACCTTTTGGCAAAGTTTAAAAAATTCTCCGGGGAACTAGAAAGCCCATAAGCATTTACAAAAGATTACTAGTCATCACCACCTAGGTGAGCATTCTGCTTTCAGAAATGTTTTTTTAAAGAACTGTGAAAAAAAGCTTAGTGATCTATCTATATCTTTTATATCAACTGTTTTACGATTAAATATCTCTTCGTTGCCTGTCATTCCCTTTATTCTATACATTTAGTAAGTACCTAGTAGTTATCTGTGTATACATATTTTTCCAGTTTTGTATAAATATATTATCTTTTATAACATAGCCTTAACGAAGCGCGCGCTCTGATTGGCTAATACGCTCTATTCATTTGCCCGTGGGTTGCACGCTTACGTGAGTTTGTTTATTTGTACTTTTTTTCGGCAATTTTTTTTCATCGATGTTGACGCTTTGTAAAACATAATTCCTACTTTTCTTCTCCTAAAATATGGAAAAATCTAATAATTCTTCCGGAGAAGAGGAATATTATTAGTGTGAGCTACTAAATTTCGAGCTTAAGTTTCTTGCCGGACCTCCACCTAATAAATTTGCGAATTTACTAGTGGAGTTGAATTGGCTGGTTGAACAAAGGGACTCAGTACTCGGAGACGGACCACAAAAAACAACAAACTGGTCTGTATCAACCTTTCGAGGTTAATAGTGCATAGCGGGAATTTTAGAGAGAATTTCTAGCGATTTGACGACAATAAATTCAGCACAAGCTTTCATTGTAAAACTTTTCTGGCATCGAAAGCTATTTAAATGCTTTAGGCGAACGAAACAAGAAAGCTTTAACAAATCTCTGTTTGTGAAGTCTTACATACGAAATCCTTCTGTTCCAAAAACGTTAAAGGTAATAGTTTTTCTGAGCTTTAATAAAGGAAGTTTTATCAAATATTGGTAGCCTCTGATGAATTATTTCAGTTCCCAGGTTTTAGTTTTGCTCGAATGCTTGTCACGCGATCGTGAATTGAACATCTGAGGGACTTGAAGAAACAGCCGCTCGAAGGAAAGACGGCATCGTGCACAAATATATGCTTACATTTCCAGCATTTCTGACAGTTTCCTTTACCCCGCAGTCTTCTGTACATTTAAGCTTCTTCATTAAGTCTTGCATCATCCTGGCTATTGTCATTCTTTATCAAAGCTGGGCATTTAATAATCAAAAGAACTTCGATGGCCAAACTGAAGACGCGAGGTGCCACGTGCAACGCACCACGGACACTACCAATCTCGATCAGTTGATGATTAATATCAATTTGACTTGAAGCAAAAGATGAAAGGTGGAGCACAAATGAATGCGACAAAGAGAGAGAGAGAAAAAAAATTACACTCACCGTTTGTTGAATTTCTTGGCTGGCTTATTTTCGTCTCCTGCAACTATTGAGATCGAAATAGTACTAGTTGGCGATTCGCCCTTTCCTTGAAACATTGTTAAAATGCAGAGCCCAAGCTTCCACCTCTAGAGATATTTTCCTTGGAACAATGATTGTCCTCAAACTGAGACACAGAGAGACAGAGAAGAAGAATTAGCGAGAGATACGGAGAGACTACTGCATGTCTGAGAGTTTCGCATTCGGTGACATGGTCATCACACTATTGCGATCAAGATTCTTAGAAATCTTGGCAGTCAAAAAACAATTTTTAGAATTGACTCACATAAGACAGCATGTCGACCCTCTCGTGATTGCTCAATACTAATAGTCTAATAAATACGGTATCTTTATATCACAAGGCCCCATTGTTGGAGGTATTTTGATCTCTAAACCCAGTTTGTCTTTCCGCCTTTAATCATGGAAATAAAACTTTGCTAAACGATCTTCATGGATAAGTATCCTGTTCTGTGTGCATGACCACATTCGCAGCGGATCCAAAACAGTTGCCATGTTTACACAGTTTTTGGGTTCACGAGTCCTTAGCAGTGGAAACCTGGAGACCTTGCCGACCAACTTTCGCATCAACAGTTTGCTAGATATGTGGGCAATCAAAGAGTGTAATTCCACCGGAGTGAAATGAAGAAATTGCGACAAAAGAAGCGTACAGAGTTTGTACTGCTTCCAGTGTCATACATTCTCGTGTGACGACTGTGTTGCGGCGCACAACATAACTCGAGCTAATACTGAAAGAACACCGTGTGCTGGCGCTTCAGTCAATACTTAAGAGATCAAGACATCGAAGCGGTGTTAAAACGTCCAGCATTTTGCCAGCAGAAACACCACGAAAACGAAGAGTTAAAGTTCTTTTGCCTGAAGGACTGTGAAGTTGCCATTTGCAATTCCTGTCGGTTGCCATTCTTCACGGAGGTCATGCCAAATTACATTTGGAAGAAGCTGCAAGTGAACGCAAGTTACTAGTGAAATCGGCGATTGAATCACAAAAACAAAAACCGCAGCAGAAGAGAAACAGAATCGCTGAACTAGACGAAAACTGCATTCATATTGAAGAACAAGCCGCTGCCGTCTAACGTGACGTACACAGATTTGCTGAAGATTTGATGGCAGTTATCAAGGCGAAGAAGAAAATATCGAACAAAATGGACATACAAGTAAAAGAAAGTCACGAACGTCTGCGAACTCGACAGCGCGATGTGGACAAACGAGTAAAGCTTATCGAGACAGGGATTGAAAAAATGGAAACTCTTTTAAAGCGAAGAACGAGCGCTGAGATTGTACGGTTAGACAAATCATTAAACACAACCTTTCCGGCAGGAAGAAGTCAGCGATGGAGAAGACCAAGTGGCCTATGACCTTGAAGGCTTTCGTCAATTCTTTTTCGCAGAAAACGAATCACTAATGGCGAAAACCGTCACCGAAGGAATCGGCGCTTTCAAAACATTTATTAGCAAAACTAGTGCGAATCAGTCGAGTGTCCAAGGAAACGGAACAAGTGTTGCTAGGTAAATATGGAGTTTATTCTGAACATACGTCGAATGCGTCTTGAGCGGTGAGTGTGAATTGAGCATTTACTGAGACATGGCACGCCTAATTATGAAAACTGAGCTATTCTTGATTCCTGCCTCTTCAACTCACCTTGTCTATCTCTGAATCAAACGCTAGATCTCCAAGCCGACTTCGCCATGCATAACTGAACTTGCAAGCTTCAATGATGCGGTGATACGTCAATACTGAGGAATTCACGTCATTACTGAATGGCGACGTCAGATTGTATCCTAAATTGTCAAATACAGTGGAACCTCTCGTAAGCGACCAACCAAAATGTCTAGCCTAGGTGATCGCTTACGATAGCTTAGACCATGTTGGGTCAAAATTTTGCCTCATTAGCATATGGTAACTGCAATTGTCGCGTTAAAACGCGCTACTTTTCTCGGAAATCAACAATAGTACGACATCAGCAAGTCGAACATCCAAACTGATCTGTCAGCGCTAGTCACAACCAAGTTGATCTGATCATTCCCAGTATCATTTTCGGTTTGATGGCCATTCAAATTTTCTTCGTTAACCCTTGCATCAGCCTTTGTATTGACAATTTTTGAAGCTATGCATTTTGTGATCAAAAGAATCCCGATGTGTGAGCAGCCATGTGTAACGAACTGCGGACGATGCAAATCTTCATCACTTGATTATTATTATAGATTCAATTTGACCTGCAGCAAAAGCTGAAAAGCTGCTCGTGAGCACAAATGAATACGATGTCTGGATTTATGAAACCAGTGTTAAAGACTAAATCAAGCGTTTTCTATCTTTTTATTGATTTTTTTTTCTTGCTTTCGCTATGGCAGCAACTTGTAAATCTTACCTAACAAGAAATGTAGAGAACTTCTTGCTGCATGTTTCATTTATTTATCTATTTTTTTTAAAATTATTTATCGTGTTAAGTTTAGCCCAGGCTACACTCGTCTGAATTTCAGTTCGCGCGGTGACTCTGAGAAGGAGCTGACCGATTAGCGTGCCATACATCATTAAGGTTACAGTATACCTTCAGGGGTGTCTCGCGCGCAAGCGATGTAGCGCGTGCAGTTTAAGCTGTAGATACCTAAACCCCTATATCAAATTAAAGCTTATGGAGCTAGCTATCAAACTATACCAAGAATTTTGAAAGAAAATGAATTGTCGAATTTTTCACGACCACTAAATGCGAGCGCCCGAAATCACCTTTCGAAAGCTACAAGTCAAGGCGAATTTTGTTTTTCGCCAATTTAATTTTTTCCTCGGTTTCAGGGCTCAAAGCGCTTAAAAAACGTGTCTGCGTTTTGGCATATTCGATTGCAGTAAAAAGTTACAGAACATTTTCGAAATAGGATTTAAAAAATGTGGAGTGATCGTACAAAAATCGCTCACGAAGAAAAAGTATTTCGAAATTAACAATTCCCAGACATGCTTTTGTAGTTTATATGTTAAACTAGCCACTGTCCAAATTTAAGAGCAATTGAACAAATTCCCTTTGAATTATAACTCTTTAAAGTGTCTGCTTCAAGTGAAAAAATTTATTCGAGAAAACAGCGCTAAGAAAAATTTTCTGCTTCGCAAACAAACTCCGCCCACAAACGCCTTCAAATGGGTTCTCAGATAACTAAGCCAATCAGTGCAGGGAAACTTTACTACCGTTAACCTCCTGGTGAAATTTACGCGAGAATCTCTAAAAAACTCTTGTGTTTCGCAATGCGCTCAAGGAACCGAAGGCAGAGAGATAATTTTTCTGTAGCTCGGTTTTTCTTGAAGCTGGTCAGGCAAAATGGGGAAGACTAAAAAGGATACGAACGCTAGAGTGGCTAAGCGAAGGAAACAAACAAAAGACAGCGCGGAGAGCAACTGTGTGTGGGCAACTGTGCATGGATAATATTTCAAATGGTCTCAATGAGTCCGACGATTCGTCGATATCGGACTCATCAGAAGAGTCTCTGTCAGCATCCCTGTTATTGCTGTCAAGTTCCGAAATTTTTACAGAACCTTTCTTTTCTCTTACCACGAATATTTGCCCGCCTTACACGATAACTATAGCTTCATCCGCGTGGCGAACTTTCGCTTCTTCACTCATTGATGTATTTTCATTCGTTCTTCGCTGTTTTCGCTTTTTCGAACCGGTCCATGGTTTAAACGTGGTCTATGTTTACTTATAACTTAATAGAGACACGCCTAATATCAAAAATGCTGGGTGGTCAGAACAACAATGCTGATCAACTGAGTAGTCAATTCGTGACATCCATATAGGTAATTCCCGCGAAAATCGTCTCGGTTGATTGCATACGCGCCATAGGGCTGTCAATCAAGAGGTAAACTTTTACTTCCGGTGAAAACGTAAAACCGCCATTTCTCCGCCAATATTTAGCCTTTTTCAAAAAATTTTTTCAGAAATTAGAGATTATTCTTCGACCACTATTTTGACCCAAAAATCCAAATTTGAAGAAAATTGCCGACCCGAAGGTATACTGTAACCTTAAGTCCAATGAAGGTGCAAGTCTAACGATTTGCTAGCAAGCGTCGTCCATTATCGTACTTGAAGCGGTCCTGAGATGTACTGAAACGGGACGTCATTAAATTTAGCCCCATGATAGTAGACCGTTTGCACTGTGGCGGTAATGTTGTGCTTACTTTAGACAGCAGACATCAAGTTAGGGCTTAGACGTGCAATGGACTAGACATTTCTAGCTGCTGTTGGCGTTATTTGCTCTGAACTTTGATGTCGCTAACGGAAGACTGTCTGTGATTTGCTAGCGCGGAAGAAATTTATTTGCATGGCTTCCGGTCAGTAATTGACGCAGCGACAACATGTTGAGTGCCTAGTTTGTTTGAAGTTCAATCGATTCTCGATGTAGGAAGCTCTTGTTCAGTCCATTTAGGACGATGCAGGCCTTTAGAAAGCTATAGATCAACTCTCCGCCGCAGTTTTGATCTCTGTAAGTTCGTGTTGATTTAGACTCCAATTTCATATCAAAAGCACTCTTAATTAAATTGTACAACGCATGATTCAACGGAAAGACAGTGAATTTAGTCTTACTGGCCTCAAAAGGCATAAAGGCAGAGTTATTTCCTTTTATTTGAGCAACGATAAGCCTTGTGAAAAGCTAGCTCTAGGACAGAATTGTATCAAAATTATTAGTGACAAGTCAAATTCTGTGGCTATGTTTTTGCGAATCCAGACAGAATTATTGAAATTGAACGTCACGTAAGAGCTGCTTTTTCGCTGCAATATAGAAATAAATGACCGATGTGAGTGCTTTCCATGCTCTTGTCGAAATGATTGGCTAATTTAACCCACAGTAAAGACATAGTGAGGTCATTTAGGTGAGTCGCAGAGGTGAAACATGCCGCAAGTCAAATGATCAATTTAACCTTTAAATTCTAAAACAAGATTGATAAACAGTGCCTAAGCACTTCAAAATCTCAGGGAGTACCGCGTGGCGAGTTAATTTTTTACATTTCCTGCTGGGATAGCTTTTGATAACAATCGCCATATTGTAGTGGTGGACAGTAATAACCACCGAGTGCAAGTTTTTAATGAGCGGGGTGAGTTCCTGAACCGGTTTGGTGGTAGAGGAAGTCTTGATCACCAACTTCAGGATCCTTATGGTTTATAGCGGGAGAATGCCATTTTTCTTGGCGGGATTTTTAAAGAAAAACGATGGCGGAGGTTGATTTAATATTTTTAAGACAGGGTTGCACTGAAGCAAAAAACAGAAAGCAAGAATTAACAGGCAAAGAATTAGCGAAGAAGATCGCGAAAGACTGCCGAGCGGGCCAGCGCTGGGGAAGGAGGCGAAACAGTACTGAACAATGCCGTGAATTATAGCTAGTCAAGGGCTAGAGAAAGGAGGTGAAATAATACCGAACAATGCCGTGAACCAAAGCTAACGAGGGCTATAGAAAGGAGGCGAAAGTACCCGACAAATTGATGCAGAAGACTGCCGACCTCCCCATGGCCAAGTTCAAAATTCGCGCGAACGTGATGCTGTGCAGCCGTGCAAGAAAATTCAAAAGTCACCTGATTTGGTCAGGTGATGAACAAGAGGAATCAAACGTACCGGAGTGTTTTAGGAAAATTACAAAACAGTAAACGTAGCGGAAAGAAGTGGTTGATTCGTTGATGTATCGAAAATATAACGTCAGTTCAGTCTTCACAACTTTTGCTGCAAGTTTCTGCCTGGAAGATTTACACTGGCCAAACTGAATTGCCAACTTGCGGTAAGTGACTTTTGTTGTTGCGTTTGCAATGAAAATTAACAAGTTGCCTCGGCGATATAAGCTTATTTTCAATTGGAATCCATTAAAAATCTTCCTTATTTGAAGCCATGCTGTAAGAGATTTTAAAAATTTCATCGTTTTAATTTCGCTCGTCTCTAAACAATAACACGTGGGTCACTTTGGAGGTTGCTGTAAGTTGTAAACAAATTAAGTTTTCTGTCGATTTTCGTCGTCAACTTAAGCTTATAACCTCACGTCTAAAAATATGCTTAACCAAAACCGTACTTGTAAACACGGCCGGGCGAGTTTTGAAGTTTTCTCTGAGTAAGTTAGCACTGCCGCTTCGTAGACTGCTAAAATTTCTTATTCTGTTTTTGAAAACCAAGAAAGGTCTACAAACCATTTTAAGCCGAAGCGAACAGGATTTCCTAAATTTACTTTTGTTCCTATGTGAATATTTGCATATTGTGATCACAAAGTATGGAGATTTCCTCGTTTTGTTAGTTCAATTTATTCGGTTTGGCGAAATGCTTTTGTGAATTCCGAGGTTAATTTGGTTGAAGACTGGTAAAGGTACTGCCAATAAAATGACTGCAAAGCTAAATTAAGCCGTCGGCAAAAATACAGACTCTCAGTAATATTCAAATTTAAGCGTGAATAATTTTTAAACTTTAACACCGCAAGCTTAAACGAATTTTCTTTATCCTCTCTTTTATTCGGTCACCTTTCATTGAGAAGGGATTAATTGCTGTTGATACTCGAGCTCAGATGTAGTGATATGCATCTTGTGTTTATAATGTAGATTTCCTCGTTTTATTTTGTTGTCTGTCCAATTAGTTCGGTTTGGTGAAATGCTTATATAGTCCAAAATGTCGATTAGACGATTATGCATGGCAATCCTGTCTGCAAATAAAGCTCTGCTTTGATTTTGAATGGCTGTTTCATTTTATTTGTGCCATTGCTTTTGGTTGGGGGTACATGGACCCTATTTTCTTAATAAGAGGTTATTCCCCGATGCGGTATTTACACTTAATATGGAAATGTTCCTAAAAAGTGAGATGGTACTAATTAACTCGGTAAATTGAACAGTGTAATAGAAGTTCTTGCCCTGACCATTTCTCGGTAATTATATAAGAATAACTTTTACATACATATATACACAATTTAGTTGGAGAGAGCGCTCTCCTATCCCCACTCTCTCTGATCTCTCTGCTCTCTTCTTCACACTAATTTTTTATTAACTAACTTATTAAATGAATGTCACTGACTGTTTTCTTTGTTGTGCATGCATACTTTTTTGCTCGTCGAAGAAAGTTTCAGTTTCTTCGTGGCTGTACAGTTTCCTTTCTCCTGTCCTTTACCAATTCGTTTGTGATATAACTTTGTGAATTCTCTATTCTCCTTAAATTTTATCTCATCAGGTTGATAGAATGCACTCTCAGAGTGTTCCATCATTGTCTTCAGTCGCTACAATTTTCTGGAAAAAAGCAATACTTTTCTTAATTTCCTTTTACTTTGTGTTAGGACTTTTTAGCATGCCTGTAATTGGCCCATGGGCATTACGGGAGAATAATTTTCAAGTAAAGAATTACATTCGTTTTAGTGTTGATTATTTTATTTTATTTTATTTTAGTATCTCTAGCCTTTGCTGTGTGCTACATGTATATTCTGTTATCCTGCCTTAACTGCTAGAAACAATTTTGACAGAGCTGTTTCAACAATTTCACTTAAATTGATTTCCAGTAACAGCGCTACATGTAGCAGTGTTATTGAGTATGAACTTCATGGAGGATTTTAAATTTTTATTTTTTTATGATTACAGACGACAACAAAATATACATGTGTATACATCACCTGATGTTGGTGTTGGTTACAAACCGTACATGTAGTTCATAATGTATTATATGTTGTATTGGCATTATCGGACAATCTAGGCCATAATTTTAGCGTGTGTTAGTAATTGTACATTTCCTTAAACATTTTCTGAGATGGCTTTGGAGTCCGATTCGTGATCGGCAGATGCGGTGACAAGAACCACAGACATAAGTGGAATCAGTAGGTGGAGCAAGGGCCCTGGCCTTCTGACGTTCTCTCCTGGTATCCACTGTGATGTGCAGAAGCTTTTCTCCCTCTCGTAGGGCTTCAGTGCAATTTGTTTTCCATGCACTCCTGTCACTGGCAAGAGTCTCCCACGAATCGATTGGAAGACCAATGGCCTGCATGTCCCTCTTCGCCACGTCCTTGAAACGGAGCTTCGGTCGTCCTACCAGCCTTTTTCCTTGTACTAGTTCTCCATACAAGAGTTGCTTGGGAATGTGGCCCTCATCCATTCGATGTACATGGCCAATTCACCGCGGATGTCTCTGCGGTCATCCTATTACAGGTAAGGGGGAAAAGTTCAGAGAGTTTAGAACATTTCTTCCCCCAGCACACCTTCTGTCTATAGGTGCAATAATTGAGAGGTTATATATATATACGAAGAGTAATGTAAAGTTACAGTATCAACTTAGCATTAAAATCTGACATTTGAATGCCTCCTTTGCTAAAATTAGTCATGATTTAATTGTTATCACTCCCTGTGAATTCATAGAGATTCCAGAGGCAAATTATCACCTAATGTGGAAGTCCTGTCTTCAAGTGAGGGAAAATGACACAAAAGAGTTACAAATTATGAAAGTAAAAAGAATTGTGAATGTTGATATGGTGTACATTATACATCATGTAAAGGTATTTGGTGAGTGCCAAAGGCATAACATTTCATGTATTGCTTTTTCAGGACAAATTATATAACAGTGACGTTTTAAAAGGTGTGATCAGAAAAATAATGAGTACATTGTCCAGGCAGCACCAGTTTATGGACAACATATGCAGACAGTAAGAGGAACTGTAAGCACTACCACGTAAGTTAGTTTTATGCTTATGACTTCTTGTTCTTGGATTTCGTGTCATTTCATCACAAGAATAAGTAATGAAAGATGCATTAATAGTTATTGCAATATATTTTTGAAGGAAAACTTATAAGTCTGCCTATGCTGGATAACAGCCATGTGTAAACTGAATGTGAAGCAAACACTCTGTTAACAATGGGGCAACCCTAAAACCCAGAAACCAGAATCCGGAATCTGGAACCAAAAACCGGAATCCAGAAACCAGAAACCGGAATCCGCAAATCAAAGAAAATAAGTTCTTCAAATACGTGAAAATTGTTTTGCTTAGCTTTTCAACTGTAAAAAGTAAGCTGCCAAGTAAAAAGGACCTCAAACTTAACCTTTTTTGAAACAAAAATTCCCCATCTGTTGAAATCGTGCAACCGTTATGTTTAGTGAGGGCTATGATTATGAGAATCTCAGTAAAGTGCGTCTTAATTTTATTCCAAGCACCTCGAGAGTTCTTAAAATAAGCTTGCTGGTAATTGCCATTTTGTTTAATAAGTGATCTTCAATTTACCAGAAGTGTAAATTTATCCTTTATCTCTAGTAGATACTGAACAAGATAGAAAATGTCATAGAGAACAGGATATCCGTCAGTGGCAGCCCCTGTACATTGACGGTCACGCCCTCCACTTTTGAAGTCCAAAGGCTAACCCGTCTGGTCTAAATATGAAATTTGATTTTTCCAACAGATACAAGACCAATTCCAGATTAACACAATTTCCACACTGATACTGTGACAAATCAGCATTTCATATTCTTGGCGGCCATCATATTAAAACAATTTCTAGAAATGTTGCACACTTACTTCCATCTGCTTCTCATTTGCTAACAGATCAGACCACATGTTGTTAAAAGATGCTAAAAGACTGCCAGAAACTCACTGCAATAGCCTATAATAGCTTGTTGTTAATGTGCTGCTCACCAGTCTTCTCAGAGCAATTTGATCTAGACAAGAACCAGGCTCTCACCAGGGCCAGCTTGAACAAAAGATGGGTAACTTAGCCTATGAGCAGGCTCTCGTGTTTGGGCTGGGGGCGTGAGTGGCAAAGCCGCATGAAGGCTCTTGGTGACATGCCAATGCAGAAAAACACTAGACACCTATTTAGCCTGCTCAGACACTAGAGACAGATACTAGAGCCTCCTCGCAGGCTATGAGTAACTCTATCCACCCAAAAAATCAGTAACCCTGACTGGATAGTGATGTACCCAATGGATAGCTTTATGCAGCTTTTGGACAACCGGGCCAGATATATAGCTAAGGGTTGTTCAGAACTAGTCAATAATTTTTTAGCAATTACAGTCTGTGGCTGAAGTAAAGCCAAGAAAATAAATAACAACAAAATAATTTTTGCTCATATTTATTTATTAGACATTGCTGAAGTGAATTATTTCTATCATCATTCATAATATCTGGATTCCAGATTCTGGTTTTTGGTTCCAGATTCCAGAATCCAGATTCTGGATTCGGGATTTCGGTTTCCAAATTCAGTGTTTTAGGGTTGCCCCAGATGATGTATGTGCATATGTTAATCTTGAATAATTTGAAATTTCAGAAAGTTTAAAAATATCATATCATATCTGTGATGGTTCTGAGGTGAAGGGCTGTTACATGTACATGTAAATGTCTCATGCATGATTTTTCACTCGTTATGATTCAGGTGCAAATAGTTTCTCTATCTGTTGATGTGCAACAAGCTACACGAATATTTCAACCTAATAATGTACAGTGTATATTAATTAACCAAATTATGCTGTTTTTAGTTGACCAGTGCTACTACATAGTAATGTGATGTTGAAGGGCACAAATTTACAAACATGCCCAGTGTCAACTTGTCAAATATATGAACTGGCCAGACAGTGTAGATTACAAACTTCTCTGAAAGGTAAGATGTTTCTTAAACATTATTTTGTAATTAATGATTTCTCAGACATTGTTTTCTTCAAGAAAAGATTCATACCCCACATGGAGGGTTTTTCTCTCTTAGAACTCTTGATTCCTGATACTTTAATTTGGAATTTCTAAAGACTGGCCATGAATGGGTGTTGGGTGTGAATATCTTCTGGAACTGCACATTCATTCATTGAGTAAGCAAGAACATCAGTATTTATCCTGACGAACTCTGATTTTCTTCTGGAAGCTGAACTCATATACAGTTTTACAGTTATATGTACGACCAAACAGCCTGGATGACCCTGTGATTGGGACTGTGCACATTGTTGTAACCCTCAATGTTCCAGTTTCTTGTTTGAAGCAAATTGCATTTGCTCTCGAAAGCAAGTGGCGAAGTTCGTAAAAGTCATGTAAGTTTGCTTTGTATCTTAGGGCAGAGCCTGCCACAGTGAAAGTTGGAGTACCAACCCCTAGCATTTGATTCACTACGAACACTCAGTAAACAACTAACAATGAAGTACACTGTATATCAAAGAAAGGAATTACATGCCTGTTCCTGTCAGTCAATATATGAACAGTTTACAGATGGGGAGCCTGTATTAAAACATCAAAGATTTTCAAAGCAACCATGGCCTGGTGAGATATTTCTGAGGAAATATAAATTTAAGGTCCTTATGATTGCTTAGAGGCATTGATTTTTATTGTAAACAATATCTTACTGAGTGTATTTTTCTTGTGTACTAATTGTTGTAGAACACAGAGATCACTGTTATGACAGAGATATTAATTTGTGAAAAGTTCTATCAACAAATGCATCTGGGAACAAATTAATTTGTCATGGATGCAGCTTCTGAGAGATCCCAATATTAATGGAACATACACTGTTCATACACGTAAAAGAGTTCAGTAATTCATTACTTATGATTGTAATGCTTTGTTTGGTTTCTCTGTATTTACAGACAACTTGATGGGATTATAAATTCTGCACCAAGTTCATTGAATAAACTGACTTGGAGGTTCAGTTCTGCAACCCATCCTGTTTGTAGTAATATCATAGCTGCAACATTGTGACAGATACACTGCATTACATTATTAAGAAACACATATTAACTAATTATTTTTAAGTGCCTGTTAAATTAATCAGTTTTTCTTAGAGATAATTTACTCATGGTTTATTTAAATAATTGGCTTTTTGGCTTTAAAATGATATTTATTGAGCTTTTAAATCAATTTTGTGATAATCTGCATTGGACATGGCATAAATTGATATTTTGTCAACACGAAATGGAGAACTGGGTCTTAAGCAAAGTTTCAGGATTAGCATTTTTGTAGAAAGAAAGGGTTGAGAAATTTGTGACATTCTACAGACAGCTTTACCATTCGCAATGTCCGATAAGGTTAATTTGTTCCATTCTGTTGTAGAAATAGTGTTCTCTAATTTATAAATTATTTCAATCTGTTGTTTAAATGATTGCCTTGTAACCCCATGTCTGGCTTTGGTGCTTGTAGGATATTGATGTATTTTTTATCCATTTTGCTGTAAATTATCTTAATTGATATGTCAATCAAAACATATCTTGGATATGCTGGGCTCTTCTGACAAATGTACCTATGCCTGATAACCTTGGAGTGCATTTGGTTGTGTAGTGCAGACAAAATACATGTACATAATATAACTTCCTCTTAGCTTACTGATAATTCTTGGTATAATTTAATCATAGCAAAATTAATTAATGGAACCCAAAAACAGCTGTTGTAGTCCACAATGCCAGTCGAGAAAAAGAACAATTATCACATTGAAATTGAATAATAAAATTATTATTAGAAGCCTATGCAAGTATTCATGATCAGCAAAAAAAAATATCGTAATTACCATTCATGGGAGGGTGATTTTGCTTATTGCAAACCCTTCCAGCAGGAGGAGACTCTGTACAATAGTGAAGATGGCTAAATGTATCTTTGGGGACAAGTTAGAAAACAAAACTTTCCAACTTTTCACATATGTATACTGTTTTGGTATTTTTGTGAGATTTCATTTGGTAGAGATTCAGGGACTGAGTATATTGTAACCACTGCATTTCAATCAGTCCCCACAACAAAAAAATGTGTAAACTTCTTTTGTGAGGGAGTCCCCATGTTAACTAAGGAAGAATATAATGATTAATAACAATGCCTTGTCTTTCTAAATAAGGTAGGAAAGAACAAGAAATGCCACCAAAAAGCACAGAAGACAGTTCTGTTATGTGATCAAGATTTTTAGTGGCTTCCCAGAAATCCTTGAAATCGTGGCTCTATGTTTCATAATCACACCATCTTACACCTCGATCTGCTGATGTAATACTAGTTCCGGCTGAAACTATTAAATCATTCGTAATTTACCTCACATACATGTTGGATTATTTTCATTAGTAACAACATTCCGAAAAATAACTGAGGAGCTCTGCTTTTAGGCTGGCCTAAATCTATATATTAATTCTGTCATGGAGGTCAAAAGTGGTGGTACATCAAACATTATCACCCAGTTTAATTTCATTATTGCCTTAATTCTCATCACCGGTCTTCCTGCTGATGTGTTTATTTCTTTATGGAGATAATTGACGTTGATCAGTTTTGGGATTAAAGGCAACGAAGATAGGGCAAGATTCAAAGTGTTTTACAGTAATACTTCGCTTCACAAACGTCGTCACATGTGAAATGGCCGAAACCTTGCCTTGATTTCGTTGGGTGACACTTCCATTAAAATTTTACGCATTAAGACTGGTTTTCACTAGCCACGGAGTTGGAGTCGGAGTCGCAAGAGAGCTTACGACCTAGTGAAAAGTCGTGAGCGGAGCCATAAGCTCCAACTCAGACAGAATGTCAAACTTCTCGTGGTTGGTCAATATTAACAGTCTTTATGTCTTCTTCCCTTGTTTCCAAAGTTATAAGTATGAAGCTGTACCTATGTCAATTTTCTAGGTCAACAGTCGAGCTTTGTTTGCTAGAGCGCTCGGCAAGAAATCGAAACCAGACAAGTCGTCGTTGGGATAAATTTTGGCCACGCAGAATGGCCGATTTATTGATTAAAACTAATATGAAATACATTATTAACGAATTATTATAATTTGCTAAGCTCTTGCAGAGGTGAGAGCGCGAGAAAAAAGGAAAAGGGCCTAAATCACAAATACATATAATATAAAAGAGATGGAGGAAGGCAGGAGGAGGGTCGAACTCGCTGCGTGTGTCAGGTCTGGAGACAAAGAGGACGAACTCGAGAAACATGCCCCGTCCTATACCGATCGCTGAAAGCGAGGCTAAGTTATTTTCCAGTGAAACTCGTGACTATTACCAATGAATTTGCTATTGTTCTCGAAGTCACAAGATTGTCTTGTGATGGTCTTGAGACTATTGCTCAATCAAGTTTGTACTTTATGACCCCGTGCCCATTTAGTTCGACCGTTCAGTACTCCCAGCCTTTCCTCATCATCTTAATCTCTTGGTTGAAAATTTAACACTGCGTTTAAAGTAACTCTAGGAGCGTGGGTAGAAGCCATAAACGCTTTTATTTGGTGGCAAATAAAATTTATGTAATAAATACGGTATTTATTATCACAAGACTCAAGATACAAATTACGAAAACTCACTCGGTTAATATGACTGAAAAATTAAATGCATAGCTACTTCTTTTATTATCTGCTTCTCATGTATTACGTGTTCCTCGAACGTCAGGGTTCCTAAACCGTTATAGTATCTTATTTTGCCAGTGGAAGATCCATTACTTGTTACGTAAGTAGTCCAACAGAGTAACTTTAGGCTGAGCTGTTGTAAATATCAGTTCCTCAAAATTACTTTGGCGCTTTTAACGAATTCTTATCGAAGTTTCTTTAGCAGGCAACAAACAAATAGCGGGATTTGTTTTGTAATACGAGTAAATTGTGTGATATTAGTTGTCAATCATTGTTATAAATAAGTCCTTGGTCTCAGAAACGCCCCAGCAGTATAACTTATAAGTTGAACAACGTTTAGTGGACGTATCTTCCACAAAAAATATTTTAATTCATTAGCACCAGTTTATGTTGGGCGACATTAAATAATGCATGCATGTTGCTATTTACTTGCCTTAAAGGGATTCACGCTGGTAAGATTGAAAATTATGTAGACTCTTTTCATTTAGGTTGTAGAGAAATGTTAATAAACTGTGGCAATATTTGTTCAAACTTGTTCTGATATTTTGCCGATGATAAACAGGTGTAGTTAGATTGGGATGATTTATTTGAGAGATTGATTTAGCCAACAGATTAGTAATCTATTGATTACCTCCGCCGTTAGATTTTTCCCAAATCTGGACTCTCTTTGAGTGAATATTTGAAGGCACCTAATTATGAGCCTACAAAATAAGTGTTAGTAGTTATACCCGCGTATGTTTTTAGCTGTGCTAATTACGAGCAAATGAATGTTCACTCAATCGTAACTCTGCCAGCAGAGGTTTAAATGGTCAGTTCAGGGCAGTCACGGTCTAGGACAGGAAGCATTCACCCGGTAACTTACTTAACTTCATCCTTAAATACATTAAAGGAAATGTGGAAATAGCTAGAAACCATTCCCAGAGTTAATATTACACGAGCGTTGAAATTTCCCAATCTTGTTATTTTGCAATCGCTGACGTCCCAGTCATTTTGTTGTTCTTTTACCCAAACTCACCCTCCCCCCTCTTCCCAGGAATGTTTATCCTTTTAGACAATTTCGATAAATTTCTTAAACGAACCAAAGAACATCTTCTATTCATCAGACACAAGTGATGGAGATTTAGGTTTTGCAACAAAAAGAAGTAGACAGACTGATTCACAAAGTGTATAACCTGCAAAGCACACCTCGCAGTTTCGCAATCGTCTTCATAGGTCACGCTATTTTGAGGATTCCTAGAAATCTTGGCAATCAAAGTGTAAACAATTCTAAGAAGTCAGACATAATAGAAAGTCAAACCTCTCGTGATTGGTCAATATTAACAATCTGATAAATACAGTATTTTTATATCAGAAGGCTCCATTGTTGGAGGCGTTCTCATCTCGATACCAAGTTTGTCTCTCCGCCTTAAATCATGGATATAAAAACCTTGCTAGACAATCTTCATGAAGAAGTATCCTGTTCTGTGTGCATGACCACATTCACAGATCCAAAACAGCTGCCATGTTTACACAGTTTTTGTCTTCACTGCTTGGAAGGTATTCTACGAACGAGTGGCCGCCATGATGTCATAGCTTGCCCAGAATGTAGAAGAGAGAGTAGAGTCCCTGAAAGTGGAAAGCTGCAGGACTTGCCGACCAACTTTCGCATCAACAGTTTGCTAGATGTGTTGGCAATCAAAGAATGTAATTCCACCGGAGTGAAGTGTGGAAATTGCGACAAAAAGAGCGTACAGAGTTTGTACTGCTTCCAGTGTTGTGTATTCTGGTGTGACGACTGCATCACCGGGCACAACATAATTCGAGTCAACAAAGAACACCGAGTGTTGGCGCTTAAAGACTTTCAAGATCAAGACATCGAGGAAGTGTTAAAACGACCAGCGTTTTGCCAGCAGAAACACCATGAAAAAGAAGAGTTGAAGTTCTTTTGCAAGGACTGTGGAGTTGCCATTTGCAACGCCTGTGCTTTAACGGATCACGAGGGTCATGCCAAGATGCTTTTGGAAGTAGCTGCAAATGAACGCAAGTTACAAGTGAAAAAAGCGATTGAATTGCAAAAACAAAAAGCGCAACAGAAGAGAAACAAAATCGCTGAACTTGACGAGAACTGTATTCACATTGAAGAACAAGCCGCTGCCGTCAAACGAAAGGTACACAGATTTGCTGAACATTTGATGGCAGTTATCGAAGCCAAGGAGAAGGAAATATTGAACAAAGTGGACATACAAGTTAAAGAATCTCTCGAGCCTCTGCGAACTGAACAGCGCAATCTGGACAAGAACGTAAAGCTTATCGAGACAGGGATTGAAAAAACTGACACACTTTTAAAGCGAAGCACAAGCGCTGAGATTGTACAGTTAGACAAGTCACTGACCACAATGTTTAAGGAAGATGTCAGCGATGTTGGAAACCAAGTAGGTTGTGACCTTGAAGGCTTTCGTCGATTCATTTTCACAGAAAACGAATCAGTAATGGCGAAAACTGTCACTGAAGGAATCGGCGCTTTCCAAACATTTATCAGCAAAACTAGTGCGAATCAGTCAAGTGTCCAAGGAAACGGAACAAGTGAAGCTATCGTCGGTCTTGAAGCACAGTTTGTTTTGACAACAAGAAATGCTGAAGGAGAACAATGTTATGAAGCGCGTGACTCCATAACAGTGGGAATCAAAAATCATCAGGGAGAGGATTGTGTGACGAAAGTGCGAGTCCAAGATAACAAAGATGGCAGCTACAAGATCAGTTACTTCGCTAAAGAAACTGAAAAACGTGACTTGTCAGTGAAGGTAAATGAAGATCACGTTTATGGCAGCCCTTTCGTTGTTGAAGTTAAACCCAGACAGTTTAGACCCGTGCTATCGTTTGGGCAACGAGGGTCAGCTGCTGGAATGTTTAACGGTCCACGGGGAGTGGCAGTGAATAAAAGTGATGAAATTGCAGTGACTGATGAAGGTAATAACAGAATTCAAATATTTAGTAGTGATGGAACTTACCTAAGATCGTTTGGTAGAAAGTGTGATAAACAGGGAGAATTTAACTATCCTGTTGGGATAGCTTTTGATAACAATGACCACATTATACTGGTAGACAGTGATAATCACCGAGTGCAAGTTTTTAGTGAGCAGGGTGAGTTCCTGAACCAGTTTGGTGGAAAGGGAAATCTAGATCACCAGCTCAAGGATCCTTTTGGTTTATCCATAGACAGTGACGGAAATTATATTGTTGCTGATTCAAATAACAAACTAATCAAGATCTTTTTTCCCAGTGGTCGGTTTTTATGTAAAATTGGCGGAGAGGGTTTTTTCACCTTTCCTTATCACTGTGTGCAATATGACAACCATCTTATAGTATCAGACAAGGATAAACACTGTATCGATGTATTAGATAGGGATGGGAATTTCCTGTATAAGGTTGGAAAGAAGGGGGAGGGGGACGGGGAGTTCAGTAGTCCTCGTTGCTTGTTAGTTAACAAGGCAGGACAACTGATGGTTTGTGATTCAGCAAATCATAGAGTTCAGGTGTTTGAACTGAGTGGAAAGTTTGTAAAAACATTTGGAATAAGAGGGAGCGGGATAGGAGAGTTTGTTGGCCCACTCGCTACAGCAGTTCTTAGTGATGGTAGGATAGTAGTGACTGACTACCACAACCATCGCATCCAGATTTTTGAATAGATATATCCACTCACTTGCCATGTAATATGAATCGGTTCTCTCATTGCTATTAGTGAAATACATGATTTTAAACCATTTGTCACTGGTAGTCTGTAGTTGAATTGGTTACATATTAGAAAACTCACAGAATAGAAATAGCTGAAAAGTTACCTTTCAAGTAGCTACTCATCTATTTTCCGTTTCGAGTGTAACATATGTTTTGTTTCGAGGAGAAAAGACGGAAAACTCACTTTGTTTAAAATTTAAATTTCAAGTGTTTTAAACCATTATATTTCCTTATTAGTGGTAGATTGTCTGATCTTAGTTGCCAATATCTATCATTGCTATAGCTAGTTTAGATTACTTATCTCAAAACTGACTTAGCGGTGTAATTTGTAGGTTCACCTAAGTTTAGAAGATGCGTCCTTAACAAAGAACATTTTAATTTGGAATTTGTTGTACACTGAAACAATCAGTAGTGTATGTTGTGTGACATTAACAAGACTAATAATGGGTGTGACAATGTACCAGCGGGTAAAAGTAGATACGCGCTTCTCTTGTAAGATAAAAACTGTTAGGTGAAGAAATGTCAATAAACTGTTTCAATATTTTCCCATATTTGTCGTGATACTTTATGCATGTAAACAGGGGAAGTTTAAAGGGCGATTGTTTTATTTAACTGCCAATCTACGTGATTGATTTCATAGAATTCATAATGCCCTGAGTACAGCCCCGATTAGGTTTCACAATATGTTGTAGCCTTTCTACATTTTTGGGTGAATACTTGAGCTCGTTTCATTATTGAGCTTGAAATTAATTATTAGTTTTACACGCGTGCTAGCTCAGGCCTGTAGTTAGGGAATGTGCACCGAGTGCGTTCGCAGCTCCCTCCGCACAAAGTCCCTAAATGCCGATCAGCGTCGTTATAGTGAAGCCTGGTATTTACAGTACATTTTGTTAAAGTATAGGGTACCTATAAATCAGTTTTAAAATACTGAACAGTGGTAGTTTAACAAAACATAACAATGGAAATAGCAGTAACGATCACTACCACTATTTACTGGCATTGATTTGCAAATAAAAAGCGACTCGATTCTCTAGTAACCCGGGATGCGGCTACAATTTTTATTGGGTATATGCCGCTGTCCCCTCAGAACCACTATACCATTTTATAGTTCACCCCTAAATTTTCTCCGATTCGTATTGGTTTAAATTGATCACGTGTCGCGATAGTGTTCAGCCGCGAAGAGACACTATCAACCCATAGTGCCCGTCCGAGGAAAATAAAAGGATGGATAGTACTTGTCCGTGAAATTTTTTCTGTAAAAGAGCGGGTTTATAAAAAATAAACAATTGGAATTGTATTAGGTGGGTTTTTCTCTGTCTTCTTTTTCAAATTTACATTTGGCTTTCATGCATGGCTTTCATCTCTTTCATCTAAAAAAGTTGAAAATAATTAATATATGACTTTTGAACTGGCGCGCGGAAGAAAATTTAGAGGTGAACAGTAAAGACAATAGAGTGTTTATGTCTCGGAACTATCGGTTTCATAGTCGCCCTTGGAAATTTGGTTTTCTCTAATTTAGCATATTTGCCCTCGAAGCTTCGCTTCTCGGGCATGTATTTGTTTTAAGAGCATCAAATTTCCGCGGGGGCAACTATCAGCCGATAATTCCGCGACATAAACAATCTATTGTTTAAATAGTCTATTCTGTGGCCAATTTAGAGCCCATCTTACTCACTTTTAGTTAAATGTAATTTTCGCGATCCCAATTTAATCACTTTCTGTTTATGCACCTACCTTATGAAAACTACTTCATCCTAATATGAAGTGACACCTTTGTAAAACTGAACGTAGAACGGTAACAACTTTTTCACCGCAAATCTTCCCATTTTTAAATCCAAACTTTTCTTGCCACAGAAATCTCGAAAATGCGCGACCCCATTCTTTAAAAATGCAACCCATTCTAGTCAATCTACTTGTGAAAATGCGACCCCATTGAGCGGCCCATCCCCATTAGCCTACAAATGGGAAGTACCCCCTCTAGCCCCGGGCCCGAGCCATTGATTCTTTATTTGCATTAACTTGTCCATGAGCGCGAAACTCCGATCTAGTTAAATGGATAGTGTGCAAGGAAGAGAGACAGGCCACAGACAACAGCCAAAACTCCCACTTTCTCTCCTTTTGCTGTCCTTCCATCATTCGCTGTAGTTTAGGATACTGAGAGGTGAAGACGGAAAGGGAACAAGAAGTGGGAGAGGAAATAGCGAAATGCGGGAGTTCGAAGAGGGCGGGAAGCGAAGAAGAAATGCCAAACGAGTTTTTCCATGTATTGATACGTTACAATATTTCAGAAACAAGAACCCAAAATGTGCGGGACTTGTATTTATCGTTTCTGGGACTTCTGAGCAACCAAGCAAACAAAAATTCGTGCTTCGGCTGAAAAAAAGACTTACTCCCGCCTAAGAATTGCGCAGCTAAATGGCTAGGACATGTTTTGAGTCTCAGGAGCAGGACGGAAAGGGACGGAAGACTTATTTTTATTATATGGCTAGCTCCGTGAGCGGGCAAGATGAATCAAATCCTGCGCTGTGATTGGCTACCCGAGCGGGCAAGATGGAGCTATCTTGCCCGCTCGGGACTACCCGCCGTCTCCCACAAGAAAAATTTCCCCGAAAGCCATATGATAAATTCTTTATTGACCAAGCTTGTTCGGTCAAGATGGCTGGATATTGGCCTCGTTCTGTTTTTTGCGAGTTTATGGACCTCGACTCCGTCTCGGTCCATAAACACGCAAAAAAAGAACTTGGCCAATATCCAGCCATCTTGACCTCACACTTGGTCAATAACCCATACATCTCAGTTTATTTTTCCCTCGTACTGGGGGAAAACCGCCTGCTCACGCCGGGAATTTCTAGGTCATATTTCGGCCAAATATTTGTCCGCATTTTTTTCGATCGCCATATTGGCCGAGTGGGGGTCTGAGCGCTTGTTGGCAATTTTTTGTATCTAGAAGTAATTACCTTTGGTGTCACTTTTGCATGACTGTGTTATGTAGCCAGTGCTTTAAGTGCGGACCTCGCATCAGAAAGGGAGTAAGCTAAAGGTTGTACCCGAACCTTGGGCTCTCACTGGGTTCTTAAGGCTGGTTAGGTTTCGAAGCAGGCGAAGCGACTAGTGCTTTGGACAAGAAATTGGTCTGTCATTCATGTAGGTTTCTCAACATGTAACAAGAAGAGGGAAACAAACATTTCAGTAAATTTAATCAAACTTTTTCACTCGGCAATGCCAGTTTCTCAGTTATTATGATTGCAACAAGTTGGGAAATGGTGTGCATGGAAAAAAAGTTCTTCAAGGTCAGAGAAATGTCATGGAGTTTTATTTTGGCTCAGGAAAAATTGACAATTTGAAAAAAAAGTCAGGGAAACACAACCTCGTTCCCAAGGCTTTCTCCTTAAAGATTGTTCGAACCTAAGGGAAAAGCCCTGGGAACCAGGTTTAGGGAAACAATGAATTGTGAAAGCTGAGCGTGAAAGCCATGGCTATAGAATGATCTACCTTTGTAATAACAGTTTCAGGCTTAAACTTTTCTAAGATGTAAAAATAAAAAGAGCGTGTTTAATCTTAATATCCTGTCTTCCAATTTGCTTGATTTGCTCACTCATGGACTGAACCTTGAAACACGAAAATTGTGTGTTATTAGTCATTGTTATAGATAGTTTAGATTACTGGTCTCAGAAACCACACAGCAGTATGACTTGTAGCTTGAACAACTTTTAGTGGACATATCTCTTCCAAAGAACATCTTAATTCTGAATTTGTGTTAAAAAGCAATAGTATAGTGTATATTTTGTAACATTACATAATGCGTTTAACTGTTGACTTCAGTGCCTAAATGGGATTCACGGTTTAATTTAGGTGAAGAGAAATGTTAATAAATTGTGACAATTTTTGCTAACACTTGTAGTGATGGTTAGTCGATGGTGAACAAGAAAAGTTTAATTCCGATGATTTATTTAAGAGATTGATTTAGCCAACAGATTAGTAATCTATTGATTACCGCCGCAATTAGATTTCACCAGAACGTTATCGCTTTCCCAAAACTGGAGTCTCTTTGTGTGAATATTACCACGTAACTTATTAACTTCATCCTTAAAAACAAAACGTCATGTGGAAATAGCTAGAAATCCATTCCCAGAGTTGATAATACACGAGTGTTGAAATTTCCCAACCTTGTTATTTTGCAATCGCTGGCGTCCCAGTCATTTTGTTGTCCTTTTACCCAAACTCCCCTTCCCCTCTCTTCCCGGGAATGTTTATTCCTGAATTGTAGACAATTTCGATAAATTTCTTAAAGAAACCAAAGAACATCTTCAATTCATCAGAGACAAGTGATGGAGATTTGATGGAGATGGTTTTCCAACAAAAAGATGCACATAGACTGATGCAGAAAGTCTATAACCTGTAAAGGCAGCTCGCTGTTTCGCAATCTTCTTCATAGGTCACGCTATTCTGAGGATTCCTAGGAATCTTGGTAATCAAAGTGTAAACAATTCAAAGAAGTCAGACATTACAGAAAGTCAAACCTCTTGTGACTGGTCAATATTAAAAGTCTGATAAGTACGGTATTTTTTTATATTACAAGGCTCCATTGTTGGAGGCGTTGTCATCTCGAGCCTCAGTTTGTCTCTCCGCCTTTAATCATGAATATACAAACCTTGCGAAACAATCTTCACGAAGAAGTATCCTGTTCTATGTGCATGATCACATTCACTGATCCAAAACAGCTGCCATGTTTACACAGTTTTGTCTTCACTGCTTGAACGGTATTCTACGAGCGAGTGGCCGCCATGATGTCATAGCTTGCCCAGAGTGTAGAAGAGAGAGTGGAGTCCCTAACGGAGTGGAAATCTGAAGGACTTACCGACCAACTTTCGCATCAACAGTTTGCTAGATGTGTTGGCAATCAAAGAGTGTAATTCCTCCAGAGTGAAATGTGGAAACTGCGACAAAAGAAGCGCACAGAGTTTGTACTGTTTCCAGTGTTGTACATTCTGGGGTGACGACTGTATTACCGCACACAACATAATCCGAGCTAGTAAAGAACACCGTGTGCTAGCGTTGAAAGACTTTCAAGATCAAGACATCGAGGAAGTGTCAAAACGACCAGCATTTTGCCAGCAGAAACACCATGAAAAAGAAGAGTTGAAGTTCTTTTGTAAGGACTGTTAAGTTGCCATTTTCAACGCCTGTGCTTTAACAGATCACGAAGGTCATGCCAAGATGCTTTTGGAAGTAGCTGCAACTGAACGCAAGTTACAAGTAAAATCAGCGATTGAATTGCAAAAACAAAAAGCGCAACAGAAGGGAAACAAAATTGCTGAACTTGAAGAGAACTGCATTCATATTGAAGACCAAGCCGCTGCCGTCAAACAAAACCTACACAGATTTGCAAAACATTTGATCGGAAAGTTGATACGGGCATGAATCTCTCACCCAAGCACTGTGCAAATCAATAGACTTCCACAAGTAAAATAAACGTGTGTAGATTTGAAGGAGGGCTAAAAGCAGTATCTTCAAAACGTTAGGTAAGCATTGGTTGGGATTCCGGAACCTAAAACGCGACTATGGCGCATCTCTCAACGCGCGAGAACTTACGAAAGAAAAGAAAGTTGATGTGGGCGGAAATCTCCAACCCAAACACAGTGCAAATCGATAGTTTTCCACAGATAAAAAAAAACACGTGTGTAGATTTGGGGCAGGGATCAAAGTAGCATCTTTAAAAACTTAGGTAAGCATTGGTTGGCATCTCTGCACCAAAAACGCAAGTGTGGCGCATCTCTAAACGCGCGACAACTTACAAGAGAAAAGAAAGTTGATATGGGCGGGAATCTCAAACCCAAGCACTTGGGCAAATCGACAATTTTCCACAAGTGAAAAACACGTGTGTAGATTTAAAGCAGGGCTAAAAGTAGCATGTTTAAAAAGTTAGGATCCGTGCACCTAAAACGCGAGAGTGGCGCATCTCTAAACGCGCGAAAACATACCAGAGAAAAGAAAGTTGATATGGGCGGGAATCTCCAACCCAAACACTAAGCAAATCGATAGCTTCCACAAGTGAAAAACACATGTCTAGATTTGGGGGAGGGCTGTAAGAAGCATGTTTAAAAAGTTAGGTAAGCATTGGTTGGGATCCCTGCACCTAAAACGAGAGTGTGCCGAATCTCTAAACGCGCGAGAACTTACGAGAGAAAAGAAAGTTGATATAAGCAAGGCTCTCTCGCCATAGCACTGTCCAAATCGAAAGACTTTAACAAGTGAAATACACGTTTGTAGATTTGGGGGAGGGCTAAAAGCAGCATCTTTAAAAAGTTAGGTAAGCATTGTTTGGAATGCCTGCACCTAAAACGCGAATGTGGCGCATTTCTAAACGCGGAAGAACTTACGAGAAAAAAGAAAGTTGATATGGGCGAGAATCTCTCACCCAAACACTGTCCAAATCGAAAGACTTCCACAAGTGAAATACACGTATGTAGACTTGGGGGAGGGCTAAAGGTAGCACCTTTAAAAAGTTAGGTAAGCATTGGTTGAGATCCAGGCACCAAAAACGCAAGTGTCGGGCATCTCTAAACGCCCGAGAACTTACGAGAGAAAAAAAAGTTGATAGTGGCGAGAGTCTCCCACCCAAGCACTGTCCAAATCGATAGACTTCCACAAGTGAAATAAACGTGTGTAGATTTGGAGAAGGGCTAAAAGTAGCCTCTTTAAAAAGTTAGGTAAGCATTGTTTAGGATCCCTGCACCTAAAACGCAAGTGTGGCGCATCTCTAAACGCCGGAGAATTTACGACACAAAAGAAAGTTGATATCGGCGAGAATCTCTCACCCAAGCACTGTCCAAATCGAAAGACTTCCAGAAGTTAAATAAACGTGTGTAGATTTTGGGATGGGCTAAAATTAGCATCTTTAAAACCTTAGGCAAGCATTGGTTAGGACCCTGCACTTAAAACGCGAGTGTGGCGTATCTCTAAAGGCATAAGAACTTACGAGAGAAAAGAAAGATGATATGGGCGAGAATCCCTCACCCAAGCACTGTCCAAAACGAAAGGCTTCAAGAAGTGAAAAACAGGTGTGTAGATTTGGGGGAGGGCTAAAAGTAGTACCTTTGAAAAGTTAGGTAAGCATTGGCTGGGATCCCTGCACCTAAAACCCGAGTGTGGCGCATCTCTAAAAGCGCGAGAACTTACAAGAGAAAAGAAAGTTGATATGGGCGGGAATCTCCAACCCAAACATTGTGCAAATGGATAGTTTTCCACAAAAGAAAGACACGTGTGTAGATTTGGGGCAAGGCTAAAACTAGCATCTTCAAAAACTTACGTAAGCATTGGTTGGGCTTCCCACACCTAAAACACGTGTGGCGCATCACTAAACGCGCGATAACTTACGAGAGAAAAGAAAGTTGATATGGGCAAGAATCTCTCACCCAAGCACTGTCCAAATGGCAAGACTTTACCAAATAAAATACACGTGTGTAGATTTGGGAGAGGGCTAAAAGCAGCACCTTTAAAAAGTTAGGTAAGGATTAGTTGCGATTCCCGCATCTAAAACGCGAGTGTGGCGCATCTCTAAATGTGCGAGAACTTACGAGAGAAAAGAAAGTTGATATGGGCGGGAATCTCTAACCCAAACACTGGGCAAATAGATAGTTTTCCACAAGTGAAAAACACGTGTGTAGGTTTGGGGCAGAACTAAAAGTAGCATCTTTAAAAATGTAGGTATGCATTGGCTGGGATTCCCGCACCTAAAACGCGAGTGTTGCGCATCTCTAAACGCGGGAGAACTTACGAGAGAAAAGAAAGTTGATATGGGCAAGAATCGCTCACCCAAACACTGTCCAAATCGAAAGACTTTCACAAGTTAAATACAAGTGTGTAGATTTGGGGGAGGGCTAAAAGTAGCATCTTTAAAAAGTTAGGTAAGCATTGGTTGAGATCCCTGCACCTAAAACGCGAGTGTGGGGCATCTCTAAACACGCGAGAACTTACGAGAGAAAACAAAGGTAATAGTGGGGAGAATCTCTCACCCAAGCACTGTCCAAATCGATAGACTTCCACAAGTGAAATAAAAGTGTGTAGATTTGGGGCAGGACTAAAAGAAGCCTCTTTTAAAAGTGAGGTAAGCATTGGTTGGGAACCCTGCACCTAAAGCGCAAGTGCGGCACATTTCTAAACGCGCGAGAACTTACGAGAGAAAAGAAAATTGATATGGGCAGGAATATCCAACCTAAACAATGTGCAAATCGATAGTTTTTCACAAGTGAAATACACGTGTTTAGATTTGAAGCAAGGCTAAAAGTAGCATCTTTAAAAAGTTAGGTAACCATTGGTTCGGATCCCTGCACCTAAAACGCAAGTTTCGCTCATCTCTAAACGCGCGAGAACTTCCGAGAGAAAAGAAAGTTGATATGGGCGAGAATGTCCAACCCAAGCACTGTCCAAATCAATAGACTTTCACAAGTGAAATACACGTGTTTAGATTTGAAGCAAGGCTAAAAGTAGCATCTTTAAAAAGTTAGGTAACCATTGGTTCGGATCCCTGCACCTAAAACGCAAGTGTGGCCCATCTCTAAACTTGTAAGAACATAAAAGAGAAAACAAAGTTGACATGGGCGGGAATCTTTAACCCATGAATATTCAACCAAAGCACATCAAGCACGAAGAATGTCCAACGCAAACACATCAAACACGTGTGTAGATTTTGGGGAGGACTAAAAGTAGCATCTTTAAAAACTTAGATAAGCGTTGGTTGGGATCACTGCACTTAAAACGCGCGTGTGGCGCATCTCTAAAGGCGCGAGAACTTACGAGAGAAAAGAAAGTTGATATGGGCAGGAAAGTCCAACCCAAACACTGTGCAAATCGATAGTTTTTCACAATTGAAAAACACGTGTGTAGATTTGTGGCAGGGCTAAAAAGTAGCATCTTTAAAAAGTTAGATAAGTATTGGTTGGGATTCCAGCACCTAAAACGCGAGATATGGGCGAGAATCTCTCACCCAAACACTGTCCAAATCGATAGACTTCCACAAGTAATATACACGTGTGTAGATTTGGAGGAGGACTAAAAGCAGCATCTTTAAAAGGTTAGGTAAGCATTGGTTGGGACCCTTGCAATTAAAATTCGAGTGTGGCGCATCTCTAAACGCGCGAGAAGTTACGAGAGAAAAGAAAGCTGATATGGTTAAGAATGTCCATTCCAAGCACTGTCCAAATCCATACACTTCTACGAGTGAAATACACGGGTGTAGATTTGGGGCAAGGCTAAAAGTAGCATTTTTAAAAAGTTAGGTAAGCATTGGCTGGGATTGCAGAACATAAAACGCGAGTGTGGCGCATCTCTAAACGTGCGAGAACTTACAAGAGAAAAGAAAGTTTATATGGGTACGAATGTACAACCCAAGCACTGTCCAAATCGATAGACTTCCACAAGTGAAATACACGTGTGTAGATTTGAAGCAAGGCTAATAGTAGCATCTTTAAAAGGTTAGGTAAGCATTGGTTGGCATCCCTGCACCTAAAACTCGAATTTGGGGCATTTCTAAATGCGCGAGAACTTACGAGAGAAAACAAAGTATATATGGGTGGGAATCTCCAACCCAAGAATATGCAACCCAAGTACATGAAGCACAAAGAATGTCCAACGCAAGCACATCAAATACGTGTTTAGATTTGGGGGAGGGCTAAAACCGGCACCTTTAAAGAGTTAGGTAAGCATGGGTTGGGATTCCCGAACCTAAAACGCGAATGTGGCGCATTTCTAAATGCGCGAGAACTTACAAGAGAAAAGAAAGTTGATATGGGCGAAAATCTCTCACCCAAGCACTGTCCAAATCGAAAGACTTCAACAAGTGAAGTACACCTGTGTAGATTTGTGGGAGGGGTAAAAGCAGCTCGTTTAAAAAGTTAGGTAAGCACTGTGTGGGATCCCTGCACGTAAAACGCGAGTTTGGCGCATCTTTAAACGCGCGAGAACTTACGAGAGAAAAAAAAGTTGATGTGGGCGAAAATCTCTTACCCAAGCACTGTCCAAATCGATAGACTTCCACAAGTGAAATACACGTGTGTAGATTTGGGGGAGGGCTAAAAGTAACATCTTTAAAAAGTTAGGTAAGCATTGGTTAGGATTGCAGAACCTAAAACGTTAGTGTGGCGCATCTCTAAACGTGCGAGAACTTACAAGAGAAAAGAAAGTTTATATGGGCACGAATGTACAGCCCAAGCACTGTCCAAATCGATAGACTTCCACAAGTGAAATACACGTGTGTAGATTTGGGGCTAGGCTAATAGTAGCATCTTTAAAAGGTTAGGTAAGCATTGGTTGGCATCCCTGCACCTAAATCTCGAGTATGGCGCATCTCTAAATGCGCGAGAGCTTACGAGAGAAAAGAAAGTTGATATGGGTGGTAATCTCCAACCCAAGAATATGCAACCCAAGTACGTGAAGTACAAAGAATGTCTAACGCAAGCAGATGAAATGCGTGTTTAGATTTGAGGGAGGGCTAAAACCAGCACCTTTAAAAAGTTAGGTAAGCATTGGTTGGGATTCTTGCACCTAAAACGCGAGTGTGGCGCATCTGTAAATGCACGAGAACTTACGAGAGAAAAGAAAGTTGATATGGACGGAAATCTCCAACCCAAACATTGTGCAAATCGATAGTTTTCTATAAGTGAAAAACACGTGTGTAGATTTGGGGCAGGGCTAAAATTAGCATGTTCAAAAAGTTAGCTAGGCATTGGTTGGGATTCTCGCACTTAAAACGGGACTGTGGCGCGAGAACTTACGAGAGAAAACAAAGTTGATAGTGGCGAGAGTCTCTCACCCAAGCACTGTCCAAATCGATAGACTTCCACAAGTGAAATACACGTGTGTAGATTCGGTGGAGGGCTAAAAGTAGAGTTTTTAAAAAGTTAGGTAAGCATTGGTTGGGATCCCTACCTCTAAAACGCGAGTGTGGCGCATCTCTGAACGTGCGAGAACTTACGAGAGAAACGAAAGACTATATGGGTTGGAATCTCTCACCCCATGCGGGAACGCAAATAACTTCTACTGTACATATATTTTCCTGGTGTTTTTTTTTTTTTTTTTTTTTAATTCTATGATAACAGGGCTGTATTCCTCTAAGGTGTGGGTGTAATTCGTAAAAACACTGATTTCTTATAAATTGTTTAGAAATTCTTTAGTCCAGTTGAAATTTATGTTGCTGGCACATGGGTGGGCATTTTAGATGTAGGCCGTGACTTAAGATACCTTAAACTATTTTTACCGTTCATGATGCACTGCTACGTTAGTCTGCTTTATAAATATTTAACTGCTCTGGTCGAGTTTCTTATTTCAATATGATGAAACATTCTTTTTATGCGTTCCTGTTAATAATGATGCAAAGTTGTCAATTTTGATAATTTCATACTTGATGAAAATTTTGCGAGGTTTGTTTTACCAGGGCGCCTTATGACGCCTCCTGGAATAAGCTACACCTTCCCTAGTTGAATCGTCATCAGTTTATCGTACGTTATTTAGGTTATTGATTGGAAAAATAATTATACTTTTGAACCTTAGTTCCTTTATTTTCAGGGGATGGGAGGTGGGCTCACTTGTTTCGCAGGTCGTAACTTACGGACTTTTACGATTCGTTGCGTGTACGAGCCATTGGCCAAGCGATTGGTCAAGCGATTGGTCAAGCGATTGGTAGCCGTGCATGGTCTACTAAAGCATTGACAATGTATCTGAGCTCCATGTACTAAGTTTCTCCTCGCGCTTTTTTCTTTCTTTTTTTTTTTTTTGCCCTCGGCTGTATAATTGTGCGATATTTTCTATACAATAACTTCAATTGCCGAGCATGATAATACTGCAAGTGACTCCCACTGCTAACGACATACTCAGACAAGTATTCCAGATCATCTGGGCTTTTATTCCTTAAGATCTGTGTTTGATTGATTAATCAAACGCTCCTTTACGCCCGGACAAGCATCCCGATGCAAGCTCAGAGTTTATTGTGATGGCTTTCATTGCGTAAACAAGACATTTACGTCTGCTCGCCGCGCTCAGCATCCATTCGTAGGCACTTTGGTACCTTTAAGTTCAGTTTGTGGATCTGAACTTGGTTCAGGAGGAGAAGCAGAGGAAGGTTCATGTTGTGTAATTCGTTCATTATTGGGGGATTACTTGATTTATCGGCATTCCCCGGTTTTGTCCGCTCACGTTTTTTTCCTGCCCAAGTCTTTCTTCGCGTGTGTTTAGACGTGATCCGATATATAATGACCTTGTTTTGTTCCAGATTATTGGCGTCGGTGGAGTCCGCCATCATTTGAAAGCATCGGGAATGACTCGAACGCACTATTTACTTTTAAAGCACTATTAATATCGTGACTTCATTTTAAAGCTTGTCTCATATTCCATCGGCCCTTTCTGGTTTATTTTTTATTTAATATCATCGACATGTCACTGGAACAGATTATGACGCCTTCCCTGGCCGCAAGACGAACAACCCTAGGGAGAGTATGTAAGGAATGCTATGAAAATTTCCTACCATTTCTCTGCGGTACTTACAGTAGAAGTCCCGTGCGTCCCATCATGCAGTTGTCGAAGCGAAGGAGAAGGAAATATAGAACAAAGTGGACAAACAAGTAAAGGAATCTCAAGAACGTCTGCAAACTGAACAGCGCGATGTGGACAAACAAATAAAGCTTATCGAGACAGGGATTGAGAAAACGGAAACACTTTTAAAGCGAAAGCACAAGCGCTGAGATTGTACAGTTAGAAAAGTCATTTAACACAATGTTTAAGGAAGATGTCATCGATGGAGAAGAGCAAGTAGACTGCGACCTTGAAGGCTTTCGTCGATTCACTTTCGTAGAAAACGATTCATTAATGGCGAAAATCGTCACTGAAAGAATCGACGCTTTCAAAACACTTATCAGCAAATCTAGTGCGCATCAATCAAGCGCGCAAGGAGAAGGAACAAGTGAAGCTACTGTTGGACTTGAAGCACAGTTTATTTTGACAGAAAGAAATGCTGATGGAGAACAATGTTATTACGGGAGTGACTGCGTGACAGTGGAAATCAAAAATTAGCAAGGACAGGACTGTGTGACGAAAGCGCCAGTCCAAGATAACAAAGACGGCAGCTACAACATCAGTTACTTCGCTAAAGAAACCGAGAAACGTAACTTGTCAGTGAAAGTAAATGAAGAACACGTTTATGGCAGCCCTTTTGTTGTTGACGTCAAACCGAGACATTTCAGGCCCGTCTTATCGTTTGGGCAACAAGAGCCAGCTGCTGGAATGCTTCGCCGTCATTCGGGAGTGGCAGTGAATGAACGTAATGAAATTGCAGTGACTGATTTTAGTAACCACAGAATTCAGGTATTTAGTAGTGATGGAACTTACTTAAGATCGTTTGGTAGAAAGGTTGATAAACAGGGCGAATTTAACTTTCCTGCTGGGATAGCTTTTGATAACAATGGCCATATTGTAGTGGTGGACAGTGATAACCACCGAGTCCAAGTTTTTAGAGAGGAGGATGAGTTCCCGAACCAGTTTGGTGAACAAGGAAGTCTTGATCACCAGCTTCAGGATCCTTATGGTTTATCCATAGAGAGTGACGGAAATTATATTGTTGCTGATTCAAATAACAAACTAATCCAGACCTTTTCTCCTACTGGTCAGTTTTTACGTTAAATTGGCGGAGAGGGCTCTTTTACCTTTCCCATCCACTGTGTCCAATATGACAACCATCTTATAGTATCAGACAGGAATGAACACTGTATCAAAGTATTTGATGGGGATGGGAATTTTGTTTACCAATTTGGAAAGAAGGGGGAGGGGGACAGGGAGTTCAATAGTCGTTACTCAATACTCGTTGCCTGACACTTGATGGTCTGTGATATTAGGAATCACAGAGTTCAGGTGTTTTAACTGAGTGGAAAGTTTCTGAAAATGTTTGAAAATAAAGGGAGCGGGATAGGAGAGTTTGATATTCCAGTCTCTACGGCAGTTCTTAGTGATGGTAGGATAGTTGTGACTGACTGCGGGAACGATCGCATTCAGATTCTTGAATAGATATGTTCCACTCGTTTGTGATGTAATATGAATCAGTTCCCTCGTTGCTATCGCTTAAATTTAGAACATGATTTTGCACCATTTGTCGCTGTTAGTCTGTAGCAGGTTACATATAAGAAAATCTCACAGAATAGAGATAGCTGAAAATTTACCTTTATAGTTACTATATTTAATTTCCGTTTCTACTGTGACATTTACATTACATTGTTTAAAACTTACATTGTTTAAAATTTAAATTTCAAGTGTTCTAAACCATTATGTTTTCTTAATTATATAGTGGTAGATTGTGTGGTATCAGTTGTCAATATCTATCATTGCTATAAGTGGTTTATATTACTTGTCTCAGAAATGACTCAACTGTATGACTGATAGGTTGAGCTAAGTTTAGCGGAAATATCTTTCACAAAGATCATTTCAATTCTGAATTTGTTGTTACTAAGCAGTACTGTCTGTTATGTGACATTAAAAAGCGTGTGGCTATTTACTCGCTTAAGGCAGATACAAGCTGTCTTGTAAGACTGAAAATGTTAGGTAGAGAAATGCCAATAAATTGTTTCAATATTTTCACATAGTTTTGTCGTGATACTTAATGCTTGTTCACAGGGGAAGACAGTAGCCAAAATTCACTTGGAGTTTTGCTGTCCCAGATCGCTCTTAAAATGAAGAAAAAATGTCTTGCTAAGTCAAATGAAACTTTCTCCGGGGGTGGGGGAGGGAGGAGGATGTGGGAGAGGTACGGTTAACGGGAGATGAAATAAGGGAAACGGGAGTTCTAGCAGGGGAGAAAGCGAGGGAGAAACGAGAAATGTGAAGTTTCGTCATTTATTCATACGTTAGAATGTTTCAAAGACAAGAACCCAAAATATTATTTCATGAATTGTATTAATCGTCCGTGAGACTTCAGGACAAACAAGCAATCGAAATATCGTGCATGGGCTGAAAAAGAGACTTGCTTTCGCCTAGGAACCTCACAGCTAAGTGGCTAGGATATTTTTAGAGTCTCCTAATTTACAGGATACGGCAAGAGGACGTAAAAAGGCGGGGGTTGGGAGCCGAGACTTTTGCTCAGCTCAGTGTTTTCTTTTTCTTTTTTCATGTAAGGATGTGTTATGCATGTTTTTTCTTGCAAACATTGCAATTTTGCTGGAAACCAACACTTGCAGGAAACATTACTGAAAAGATTTTGTTTATTCTATCTACAACATGTACATCCTCATTTCTAAGTAAGACATATTTTTTATCAATGCTAAGCAGCGTCGAAAAAAGTAAACGATTATCCCGTTTTCAGGCCTCTAGGGGACAAAACGCACCCCAAAGGAACTGGAAACGAGCTTAAATGAACATATTACATCAAATGCAGTCGATATGAAAAACAAAGATAAGTGCAGAAATGCAAACCATTAATGTTTTTCATTAATCACGGAATCATGCGTCAATATCGTTCATTAACTACAAGATTTTTCCCATATTGAAACATTTTGTCATGGTTGGAAAGAGTAACAAACTGGCCCTAATTTTGAAAAAACAGGATACTTATTTCAGTACACGTTTCGCGTATCAAAAGCTGTAACTCTAACTTTGATAGCTAATATAATGTTTTGGTCACTCTTCAAAACTAGTGTGAATGTAATCATACTAGGAGAGTTTTCGGGATCGGCATCAGGACAATTGTTCTATTGTCCCGCGGGCGCGCCATGTTTCCTCGGGTCTGACTTGGCTAATATTCCCTTTTCAGGGTCTCGGAATATTGCCTGCACCGCGGCAAAGAATTCCACGCCAGTTACGTTGTGTCCGCGTTTTTCCAAACCTTCCAATATTTCGCGTGACATGCGATATTTGCCAGAAGTGTCAAAAGGTATCTTTTCATAAGATACATCCTGATCGGGCACCAGTTGAGTATGCAGTCGAGGCTTGTCCACTGCGTCAAATAGGGATTGTTCAAACCACAGCATGTTCATTAACACCTGCGCATGCGAACAAAACTGTTATCCGCTGAAGACAGACAGAGAACCTAAGTCCAAGCTGAGAGACTTAGGTATACGAACATGACTTGGCCCCAGTCTCATAATGACGATTTCACGATTGATGTGAAAACACCAATCGCATTTGTATTTTAGAGCATTTGTTCTTGTATCTTCAGAGTTATGGGTTTGAAATCAAGGGAGGATAAAATAAGATAGTTATTTTTCCATTAAAGTCTGATTCTAAAGGTAATCCCCGGCAAGTTATTTTTAGAGATGGTATTTAGTACTTCCGCGTATAATGCTTCGACGAGCGTTGCGCAAATGTTTTCTTAGACGATGGAATTAAGTGTAAAGTCGTTTTTTTAAGTCGCTCGGGCTGTCCCCGTGAGAAAATTCGTGTCAAATGACTAACTATCCCTGGACCTTTCTGTGATTTGAAAAATCAGAATCGATCTAAAAATAACCTGAGAGTGATAAACTTGGTAATAAGTCCTGTATGGCGGATGAACTCTCGTACCCTTTATTTTCTCTTGTTTAAAATATGATTATGCCATTAAACATACCAGTGACACGGCGGTGGTGATCCTTTTCCCGCCAGAGGCGCCGATAACAAGTTCAACTCTGCCTTCGTCGCTTGTCAAAATGGCGGGAGATATGGACGAGAAAGGTCGCTTGTTTGGCTCGGGAAAGTTAAAAGGAGATGGAGAAATACCGTCCACTATGTTGTGACCGGGAATGTCAAAATCATCCATCTGGTCGTTGTAGATGATTCCTGTGACGTTAGATCGATATTTGGATCCAAGTCTGTCAAAAACAACGGTGAAAACGGAACGACAGTGGTAACTGATATTCAATCGAAATGTCAATTAATAGGTTGTGTACCTTTTGTCGAGAATCATGATCGAGCCTGCGAATGTCATTAGAGAGGTTGCTTGTCAACTCCATGTACGTGATGACGTCATGCTGATATCACAACGTTTGGAGAACTCACGTTAAGTTTAAGGCTAACAAATAAAGATTTGATTGTCTTTGAATGCTCCTACAAGCATTCGGCAAAACGACACTATAATGCAGCTCTGGCTAAGCGTAATTGGAAGGTTCTTACTGAAGGTCGAAAGGGTAATTTACTCAACCATCAAAGGCAAAAAGAGTTAATTAATAACTCGTAAGAAGTTCTAAACCTACCTCCTGTTGATTGTGGTTGTCACGGAAACCGCGTCACCATTTGGCGCCAAAACAGCCACGTGGGTTGTGCCGTAATCAGCGTCTGAGAATGATTCCGCGTAATATTTCACATCCTTGTACGTCATGCTATCCCGTATTTTGTGACGTAACCGGTCGCCTGTTTCCTGACTTAACATCTTTCTAGCAACCTGCGGTGAAACGTTGTGTAAACTTATAGAAAGTATTCTTGGAAAGCTCCACTCTCTGATGGACTGAAAAACATGTTTTTGTAACTCGTTCGTATAATTCACTGGAAGACTATTCAGTCTTGCAATTTGATTGATTAAGCAGCCATCTACTATGAAAAATTAGATTATGAGATCAAGGTGGCTTAGTAGGAACACAAGGGATTGTCTTCAATCGGGAATCACATCAAAGAGCAGCACGGAACAGTCCCAAGTGACATATATCGTGATTTTAAGATCTTGAGAAAGTGCCAAAGTAAATTCGACTGCATGATCTACGAAATGCTCTTTATAAAGGACCTTAAGCCAACCTTGAACAAACAGTCAGATTCAATCCGTGCAAAGTTATTTATATAGGTTTTTTTTTTATAGCATATTATTTTATTATTTTAACACTTACATTTTAGCGCTTGTATTTACATATTTTATCGTTTGACATTCTCACGCCCTAATTTGTACTTATATATGTATATTTCATTCGTTTTTTCTGCAACTTGAAAATGATCTCAGAGAGATCGAAACGTCGTTTTTTACCGCTAGTTTTTATTCTGAAATGTTTTTCAAAAAAACTACTTATATGACTTATATTAACTAATTATAAAATTGTCGTTTACATGTTTCATGAATTGGCTTTACTGATGTGCTTTTTGAAGTCTGAGAAGTTACATAACCTTATAAAATTGGGTAGAGAATTCCATTCTTTTGTTGCCAGATAAGTAAAGGAGTGGAGACCAAAAGTTGTAGTTTTAGGTTTGGGCATTTCCAGTATATAGTTTCCACGCATGTTGTATGAAGTAGAACAGAACGAGAACATGTTTCTCATATAGGTCGGATAGCTAGTGAAAAATAGACTTTTGTACAAAATAGTAAGGAATTTACAGATGCGTTGATCATGAAGTTGGAGACAGTTTACCCTGTCTAGCAACACATTATAAGGCGATTCAAAATCGCTTAGAATGAATCTCAGAATCCTTTTGTTAAGAGCTTCTATTTCAGTTGTCCCTGTTGTTTGCACTGCAAAAGTGCCAAACTGTTGAGCAATAATCAAAATGAGGGAGTATGTAGGCCTTATACAGTTTCACTAAAATGTCTTTGCAAATAAGGTTTCTGAACCTTAGCATTACATTAAACTGGTTGTTGACTTTTTTTTCAAATAAGAGATATGTAATTGTGATATGTAATTATGAAATCATTAACGGCGGAAAGTCTCCCTCGGTATATATATCTAAATCACAAATGTAGCAGTTCTTGAAATGTCATTATCTGGGAAAAATCTCCCTCTGTAAATATATTTGAACGACAAATTTCGCAGTTATTGAATGTCATTAACTGCGAAAAGGCCAGGTCACTGAGCAGAGAACTGTACAGACGGATTTGGCTGACGCGTCTACATCCTTGGCGGCGCTCAATTCAGATCATGCGATGATTCATTTGGGAAATTACAGTTGTTCTGTTTATGCATATTCCCACACGTGATCTGAAGTGGGTGGCAAATGGATGTAAACACGTTAGCCGAATCACTCGTGTATTACAGAAACTGACTGAACTGATATGTTACTTGTCTTAACTCAATATGTCCAGACAAACCGTGCAACAATTCTTACTGATGCCATTCTTTTGAAATTCAAGAACTGAAACGGAGTGTTTTCCTTGCCTTGTTTCTACACACTGTTGACCGGCGCTGTTGCGCTTCGTCGGCAAAGAGCTTGAAACAAGGAGCGCGGTGCTTAATGGTTGGTAGCTTGAGTAGCAAACTTTGATTAGTAACAAGCGTTCTTCTACAAACACTCAACGTTCTGGCCAGGCGAAAATTGGGTCTGGAACAAAAAATATCCACAAAGTTACCTTCGACTCCGTCTGTTTTTTTTTTGTTGTTGTTGCTGTTGTTTGTTTGTTTGTTTGTTTTTGCTCTCGCCTCTAGTTCAACGTGAGCAGACTCTACTCGTTCGCACTTTACTACAGAAACGCTTGCTACACGGGTTGATGGTTAGGTTGCGTTCGGATTTTTCTGGTTGTATATAGGCCCACAACACCATGGGCACCCACTCTGATGGACACCTCACTCTAGTCAAGGAGGAATTCTTAGGACGCGGCAGTAATTGTATCACTGCTTCTTTTCTCTATTTTTTCAGTAATCGTCTTAATCCATTAGCTCACAAAAGCACTGCTTAAATAAAAAAAAAAAAAAATGGATTTTTTGTTCTCTTCATTGCTTTTAAAGTATTGATATTTATAACCAAAGCTGTAACGAGAAGCCCTAGCAAACCGAGACGTTACTTATTACCTTTTTTGTTAAAACGAATATTAAGTAAAACTGCTTTTTGAACAAAAAAAGATTCCGTATTTTTTTAAAAAAGTGACATTCCCCACGCTATATGCATTACTAGTATAACGCAATTTGTTTCAGGTTTTAAAAGGTCGAGTCGAATCAAGCGAAATAAATTTCTATTGTGAAATATCAGAGAAAAAATAATACAAGTTATCCCTTTTCCGTTCTTCTGTTGCATTTGGCCTTCCTTTGTTACTATCCCTGTGGATATATTTTGTTTTGTGATTTACAGCGCTATACCTCTTTTACTGGCTTTTGTTTCTCTAATTAAGCATGCATCTGTTCACAATTTTCTCCTGCATCTGTTCACATTCTGTGGACTAAAAATTCACGGAAGGAAAGTTTCCAGTCATCCAAAGTCTTTCTAGAAAAGAGTTACTATGTTCCATATTACTGATTAGGGTTAACCGCTTATGCTGTTAATCGTATCTATAACAAAATTCTCGAAATTCCGAAATTTGTTATAGATGCGATTAATTAATAATTAGACCTCGTCTCGTACAATTCAGGGACTAATCGTGCTCGTATTTTCAAATCGGCTTCGCGCTTCGCGCTCGTCCGATTTTGCAATTACTCGCGCGATTACTCCCTGAATTGTAAGACACGAGGCTACCTGTCGCTATATGAGTTTATACACCTTGAACCAAAAACAGATTACGTTTTAAAAAACGTAACGCTACCCACGATATATTCTTTACACTTACAAGGCGATTGGTGTCCATTATTGAGTTTTAAAAGGTCGAGTGCAAACATGCGAAATAAATTGCTATTGTTCAGACGATCTTTTCCTTAAAAGCAGAGAAATAATCAAATACTTTTGTTTTCCTTTTTGCTCATGGATGTTATGTAACATCCATGAGCTTAGGAGGCAGTCGGATGGCGCTCACTCACTCAGTCAGTCGATTCTAACTAATTTATTCATTAAACCTGGATTAAACAATTTTCTCCTACCTCCCCTTCTAAGTATTGTTTTTGTCCACGAGTGTTCATTCGTCTTCAGGAAGGTTCTTTGACCAGGGGGGACTAGAAAGGCGTACATTTTTGCCCGATAAATCGAGAGCCTGGTACGAGTTTGTCGAACACCTCGAAGATTGAAGTCGGCCATTTTGGTTTCATGTCATTTTCTTTCGTAAATATGTTGTTTTTTGCCTATCGGCTTTTGCTCACACCTAGATGAAAGCTGGTAGAGGTATTTATGACGAGGTCAAAGAATTGATGCAAGACACCCGGGAAGACAAAGCAGAAAGTAAGATCGTGATTAGCTTTTTTTCTTGGCAAGAGAATTTGATGGTTTCCACTCGCTCTCTGTCGTTGTGTAGTCTAAGGTAAGCTTAAATTCTTGTTAGGTTTTGGTTTCATTGTTTCTCTATTGTTTTATTTTGTACGCACACATTGAAATTCTGCCTGTGTTAGTATCGCAAGCTCGAAATTTGTAAGCTTGTTTTTAAATACTTAGGGGAAAAAAATGTCGAATTGCCTTATCTTTTAGTTTTGTTGTCGTTCACACTACATTTCTTTTGTATTCCATGCAGTTCGACCAGAGTGAAAATTTCTTCACAGATGATATGCAAGGCAACCTACATGTACGATTGAGTAAATATACACTGCAATATTTTAGTGATGGATGAACAAATTAAGTCCACGAGACTGTGTAGATCTATTTGTTTGCGACAAAGACATGCTGTTCAATTGTGTCAAAAAGCCGGACGCATGGTGGCTGATGATGTAGATATTTTTTTTTTGCTCCTAGAAATGAGAGATTTAAACAAATTGACATCAAAACTTGAATTATGGAGAAGAGAATGCTTGATACTTGTCAACATAAGTATGTTCTGTAATCGTTGCAAAAATCTATTAGCAGAAACGTATCTGCAATCTTGTTTAGTATTATGGCATTGCTAGTGAGACTAGCACAAACAATTACCAAGATATATAGGAATAAAATACCGTGATTGTTGTTTCCAAGAAGTATGAGTTATTGACCAAGTGTGAGGTCAAGATAGCTGGATGTTGGCCAAGTTCTTTTTTCGCGTGTTTATGGACCTCGACTCCGTCTCGGTCCATAAACTCGCAGAAAAAGAACGAGGCCAATATCCAGCCATCTTGACCAAACAAGCTTGGTCAATAAATGATTTATTATATGGCTTTCGGGGAAATTTTTCTTGCGGGACACGGCGGGTAGTCCCGAGCGGGCGAGATAGCTCCATCTTGCCCGCTCGGGTAGCCAATCACAGCGCAGGATTTGATTCATCTTACCCGCTCACGGAGCCAGCCATATAATAAAGAAAATTATTGTTATGTTACTTGCATGCGCTACAATATGTAGTATCCTTGTTATTGTATTGCACCAAGCTGGGGGACTTCTTGCTACAGTTGACTAAAGGTGCACTTTTTTTCAGGCTGGAGGTATTATAAGACTTAACAGAACGGGGATTTCAAACATTAATTGATTATTTATTCCAGAAATAAGATCTAGTGGGCCACATTAGGTTTTTGAAAGGGGCTCCAGGCAAGAAGCTACATGTATATGAAAGGAAAGCCTTTCCTGCAAGCTACAAATTGTTTATGTTTGACTTAGCCTAAAGTAAACAAGATTTTGCCAATATCCATGTCTCACTTAAGTGAAATTTGGCAAAATACTCTTGGCAGTCCTGGCATTCTCGATTTGGTTGTCTAAAATAAATTTTAAAATCATGTATTGTAATTCTTGCATAATAGTAATCATTGTTATACAGCTGTGCCATAATGTTGACTGAACAAGGTCCATAACCAATTTACCTTGACCCAAAATGCACTGCTGACTCATATACATAATTATATGGTCAATTTTGGACTGACTGGTAAATATGGTGAACTCTCATTTAATGATTTCATTTTGAAACAGACTGTTGTTATTCTTTGACACTACATCATGTACAAGTTAATATGATAACAATGCTCCAATTCATATCAAAATTAAGTATTATCCATTTTAAAATTTATAAGCTGTCTGTGTAAACAACCTGTTATTTGATTTTTGTATTTCTTTTCTATTTCGAGCAGTCTGGCCTCGCGCCCTGGCTGGGAACATTGTGTTGTGTTCTTGAGTAAGACACTTAACTGTCACAGTGCCTCTATCCACTCAGGTGTATAAATAAGTACTGGCAAATTTAATTGTGGGAGTAACCCTGCAATCGATTAGCATCCCATCCGGGGGTAGTAGAAATACTCCTAGTCGCTTCATGCTACAGAAACCGGGATAAGTGCCGACCTGATGGGCCACTTGGCTCACATGCAGACTTTACTTCCACTTCGGTGGCAAAAGTCAACAAGTCATCCATGAGCTGGCTCAGGGAGCCTTTGATTACATTTCGGCATCGCCCTTTCGTGCTATCCAGTTGTTGTTGTTGTTGTTGTTTTTTTTCTTTTGTAATTTACAGAGCTTTGCCTCTTTTACTGCATTTTTGTTCTCTATAAGCGTATTTGCTTCAAGAAACAAGAAAAACAATACATACATTGTTGCCGGCTTCAATCCGACAGCATAACACAGTTACGCAGTTCTAGATAAAGCTGTTACAAAGAATAATGTGTATTCGCTCATTCGAACACAAATCTATTCTCGTTCAAGAATACCGAGAACGTTCAGAATATGTCATGCCTGCTGCAATATGACTCTCTGAGTGACTTTCTAAGGAACAGCTAAGGAACAGACGGGTATATATATAAATTAAAATTTTTCAGTTAATTTTTCTACAGAAATTTAATAAAGTTTCGCAAAGAGCTTTATAAGTATATTTTACCATTTTATTATATACCGAGGGAAAATTTCGCAGTTATTAAAATGTCATAAACGGCGAAAAGTTTCCCTCTGTATAGGGTAGAATAATTTTAACAAATTGACCACAGGTTTTTATGCGTCTGTCCTCTTATAGATGATAAATTGCGTCATAACATTGTCAAAGTGGCTGTGGAGGCACGAGCCGAGGGCGAGTGGTTTCGCAGTAAACTTTGACAGTGTTATGACAAAATTTATCATCACTAAGAGGACAGAGGCATAAAAAACTGACGTCAATTTGTTTTTTACAATAACAAGACCCCAAAATGGTCAAATGCCGGGAATAAATGAGGGGAAAAGACGCCGTAAACTTGCCGTAAACAAAGATATGTGAATTTTATTCAAAATGACGCGAACATTGTCAATAGCTTTTCTCGCTTTTTGATTGGCTACTTTAAAAGTCCATAAAATCTCATTGGTTGAAGAATTGACAGTTTGACAGCTGTAAGTTACATTTGAAACCTTGCATAAATTAAAATGTTATCCGTCTGTACTCTTATTAATGATAAAAATGAGCCAATCAGCGCGCGAGAAATTAGACAGTTATTGTGAAAAAAAATTGCATTTGTCCAAGTACCGCTTATGACGACCCGGGCCATAAGATAATAGGGACTTTAAGATACGCTACGGCGAGTGCAACTATGGCTACTTTGCCCATGAAGGACTAGGCTGACAACGGTGTTTTACCCGCCAAACTCAAATGATTAAGATTTTATGTACGGCAACGGTATGTGCAGTCTCTACCTGTCTTTACAAAAATGACTACTTTCAAGGAAACCAGAGATTATTCTACTTTCATACGAAATAGACTTGATTAATGACGATGGTTTCCTTCTCCTGTATCCGTCTTACATCTCTCAGAACTCAGATTTGCCTTTTAGAACTTGATAGAACCGCCTGTAATTCCACTGAACCACAAAACAAAATATAAACTCTGATATAAAAAAGCTCGATTTCAACACGGACAGGTTGTTCGTACAACGATTACGTGTTAAGCCCGAAAATACAAAACTTTCGATTAAAATAAAATACATTTTGAGTAGTAATAAACAATTATAGCTCAGATTAGAACATACGAAGCTTTCTTATCTACGGCTGTTCGGCCCAATACTAATCTGACTGAATTGATCACCTCGCGTTCTGTACAAATGACAAAGAAACAATAATCTTAGAACTGATTTTTATGATTAAGAACTTTATCTTCAAACTAGGCTGTTCAAACAGTGAAAAAAGCGTTAAAATGAGAAGTAGGCTTATACTCACGTAGTGAAGAGTACGTGAGACCAGGCACTTTCCCGTAGTAGATGGCAAGGCTACGGCGGGAAAGCCGTTCTGGTACGCGCGTCATGACGTCACCGGAAGCGATCTTCACTATCTGCCGCCGTACTATAGCCTAGCCGTACTATATCTTAAAGTCCCTAATAGCTCACCGATGTAGAACAGAATAAAGCAAGACCAGTTAAGATTGGAGAAGTTAAGATGGCTGATCGCTGATGAAAAATTAAGAATTTAGGATAACTTAAACTCAAAACAAAATATCGGTGATGATATATATAGATACGTTTACGTTTAAGAGTGAGCAGGCGTGATCAAAATTAAATTTCCATATTAACTCACGAAAATAAATGATCAACCAAGCGATGAGATTACGGAACATCTGATCATCCAAAGGCGTAAATCTGATTATAAAATAATTGTGATTAACGAGCCTGCACGGTGATACTTAACAGCATGTGTACTTTGAGAGATCGATGCATTCTAGAAATAATCAAACGAACAGTGCATAATCATTGGTAAAGAAGTTATAATCATCTTACTGATATAACAAACCAACTCCTCTGAAACAGCATTTATAGCTGCTATTTCACAATTTAAATCAAATCTCATCGAAAGAGGGTATCCTGAAACTCTCGTTTCAACAACTCTCGCAGAAATTACATTTGAGGAGAGAAACAAGACACGCGAATCTTGCGTTTTGTCACACAAAATCCCCCATCAGTGCCTAACTAAAAGCAAATACTTATGCAGAATTGGTATTTAATTCAACAACAACCATTGCTTAGAAGAATATTCAAAGATCCCGCTATTGTCTCGTACAAAAGGGGCAGATCTCTAAAGGATATACTCGTTAGAGCAAAGCTTTGACTGGCTATTACACGTGGATGGGAGTTGTGCAGGCCTGTCACCCCATTGTTATCAAGATTTTGGACAGAGAAATGTAATGCGTCACAAACGGTTACCAACCATGGCAACCTAAGTATCCAAACTAAAGTAATGTCTTACCCAGTTGACTCGGAAAGGAAATTTGTCAGTCACGCAGGCAAGGTTTTGTAATCTTATTCTGTTCCGTCCAGTAACCTAAGTTTTCAACCTCAACTTCGACTTCAACTTTTTGTTTTAGTACATGTTTCAGTACATGTTATTTTATGACCGTTAGTGACATAAATTATCTAGGGAAATGAACTAATTAAGTGCTGGTGTACCATGGGTCAATGAAAGCGTGTTCAAACTAGCCGGCGTGACAATAGTCTGCTGGCAGCCGTTTTTTTCTCTAAGGGTCACTAGGGTGAGTGTTTAGTCATCGCGAACGAAAAAGGGCAGTATCGCGGTGGCCGAGTGGGGAAGAAGGCGGGACAAGGGCGGTATGGCCGAGTAGGGAAGAAGGCGAGATGAAAACGTCTCGCCTCATAACCCCTGCTGAATTTCGAGAGAAAAACAGACTGCCAGCAGTCTAGCGTGACAATTACTAAGTGCCGGGTCCCACTAGAGCGAATTCACATATTTCCAATTTTGGGCGAGGAAAAAAATTGGCAAAAATTTCGCAAGTTCCAAATTTTGGCAGTGGTCGCATTAGACCAACATGTTTGAACCAAAACGTTACTGATTGAAATATACGTCACAAGATCTATATTTCTCAATTAGTATTTTATTAGATCCCATGCGAGAGTTTAACTCTTCGCAGATTTTTCGCCACGCTGCATGTTCTTGACTCTGCGCTCTCCAGCAACTCGTGATGTTCGCAACATAATTGCTGGTTTTCAGTGTCACGCAATTCAAAATAGATCAAAATAAAGATCAAAACCGGTCAATAGATAAAGTCCAGAATCTGGGAAATGAAAGAAGGTAGATATGCAAAGACTCTCGCCAAAATTCTGGTCACAACAATTTTTCTTATGCGAGATATGCGGAGAAATTTTTTACCCAAATTTATAGAGAAAAAAATAAATCTTGGCAACTGCCCTGAATCAATTAAAGAATTAGCTTATAAAGCACTAGTGAGACCTCATCTGGAATATGCAAGCCCGGTGTGGGATTCCTGGATTGACAAGCATATAAAGCAAATAGAAGATGTCCAACGGCGAGCTGCTCGATTTGTGAAGAACTGTTGGCAGCGAACACTGGGAACTGTTTCCAATTTACTTAACGATTTGGAATGGCCATCCCTTCAAAACAGAAGGAAATCTGCTCGCCTCACATTACTTCATAAAGCAATTCATGGTGAATCAGCATTAGAAATCGCATGCTATATCAAAAGGCGTAATTGTCAACTTCGATCTTTTCACAAAGACAAGATGATCGAACTAACTCCGAACACAGAAAGCTATAGGAACTCATTTTATTGTAGAACTATTAGAGAATGGAACGCCTTACCTAACGATGTTTTAGATGTTAAAAAAAGTCAATTATTCAAGAATGCTCTTAGATTAGAATGATGACAGTTTATTTAGGTTCTAATTTTTTAATCTTAATCTATGTACATATTTTATTATATATTTTAAAGGTTTTTTAACCCCCCCACCCCCCACCCTGCTTTTTATTTAATGTCTTGCAGTGATGGGAGCATGCCTCCCTTTGCAAGACCCCCATAATGTAGATGTAGATAGAGATTTGTATGGAGACGCCATGCTGGTGCCCATCCGTATGGGCACCAACATGGCGGCCGGAAACCAACAAACATCTGTTACTGAGTTTTGCCAGAAAAGCGTGAATTTATTCCTCGAGGAACTCTAAAACATTAAAATAACACTTTTTCTAAGACATGAACTGTTCAGATGGCCAAGTTCCCCGAAATAAGTCACTTTTTAACCATCATGACAGCTCTCTAGGCCGTCATGTAAATACCGCGTCACGCAAAAGCTTAGAAATTCAAGTTCAGTGTATCACAAAACCAAGAACCCATTCGGAGCGAAAATTTGTATGAATATTAGTTTTCAGCTGCTCTTATACATCATTTAAGTAAAATCTCAGGAAGATCAATAGTTTTGTAGTTCGAATTTCGGTGACGTCATGTGAAAACCAGCTATTGGACCAGCAGATTTTGCTCGGCTTGCGTTTGTGTTGTTGCTTGCGCCACTTGCGATCGAAGAAAATTGTCTCGCCAGTAACCGGATCCAGGGTACGAGTCATAAGAATTTGAATAAAAACGCTGCTCATATTCCTCGTTTGCATTGAAATAACTGTAAAAAGCGTCAGATTGACCGGATAAAAAATGATTTTGACCCGCCATCGCACGCGCTAAACTGGACTAGCCGTCAAAGTAATTTTCTCGCCGTAATTTTATCCAGACATGTTTTAAAAAATATGACAGTTAAATGGTTAAAAAAACAAAATTGTTTGCTTTGCCAAAATTTCGAAGCCTCCGAGGTAGCACTTCGGCTCCTTTGAAGATTGGCGAAATTTTGGCAATCCGCAAAAAATTGGCCACTTTTTGCAACTGGGGGTCGCACTTATTTTACACTACTTGGTGACAGATTTATTACTTGTACAAACAAAATTGGCTCAAATTGGCTTTAGTGCGACCCGGCCCTTACAGAGCTTGATATTCATGCAATATGCAAAACATGACTGATAGAGAGCTCTAGGTTTGAAGACAAAGAAAGGACATAATTGCGATCAAAAGCCTATCACGCCGAAATGAAATTAAAGTGCTGGTTCCTATAAGAGAATAAATACTAGGCTCCATTTCAGTTGAACGCAAACTAAATATAATGCACACAATCTTGAAATAGTGTCACGTCGTTAAAGTGCCATCAGTTGAGTAAATTTGGCTGAATTTTAAATTTAGCAAAACACTGCAGGCTCATTAAAATAAAGCTTCACCTGGAGCAGACAAGATAACATTGAGCTCAATTAAATATTCTAAATATTATTGAAAATGAAAACCATGTTTTCGCTTTCAAGCACGGTTCTTTTCTCGGATATCAACAATAGTACGATATCAACAAGTCGGACATCCAAACTGATCTGCCTTAAAGTCAGTGCTAGTCGCCACCAAGTTGATCTGATCATTCTCAGCATCACTTTCGGTTTGATTGCCATTCACATTTTCCTCAAAAGTCTTGCATCAACCTTGGTATTGACAATGTTTAAAGCTATGAATTTAATGATTAAAAGAATCACGATGCGCGAGCAGCCAATTGTGTAACGAACCACGGACGATGCAAATCTTCAGTTGATTATTATCATGATTTCTATTTGACCTGCAGCAAAAGCTGAAAAGCTGCTCGTGAGCACAAATGAATACGACAACGGAAACAAATAGCTCCGCTTACCGTTTATCCATTGTTTCTCCTCTAGTTGGAACTACCGTGAATTAAATTGAGCTCGTCTTTGAGTGCTAGTTGTGTTTGAGGTCGCAGGCTTCTTGGAAATATTGTCACAATGAAGCCCAAGCCTCTACCCCTGGGGATATATCTTGTCGCCCGTCTCTTTTGTTTTGCTGAGAGCTGGCTGAAATCACAGTAACACATTTTGGGTGTTCTTAAGAGATGATATAAAAGAAATTGGAGAGGATTGGTTTTCAAATATTTCACTTCAAAAAATACTGTTACGCAAAATGTACGAGTCATGCTTATTATTTGTTTGGTTTGAGATTTACTCGCATGATTGTCTCTTGACGAATAGAGAGACAGAGACGCTCTTGCATAAGAGTTTAGCAATCCGTCACACTTTTGTGATCAAGATTCGTATAAATCTCGGTAGACTGCTGGCAGTCTGTTTTTCTTTCGAAATTCAGTAGAGGTTATGAGGCGAGAATGGGACGAGACATGGGCGCCCTTGTCCCGCCTTCTTCCCTACTCAGCCACAGCCATACTGTACTGCCCGTTTTCGTTCGCGATAACTAAACACTCGTCGTAGTAACCCTTAGAGAAAAAAAACTGGCTGCCAGCAGACTAAAACCTCGGCGGCCAATAGAAACAATTCCTAGTAGTCATGCAGTCTGTCTAATCTCTCGTGATTGGTCAATATTAACAGTCTGATAAATACGGTATTTTTATATCACAAGGCTCCATTGTTGTCGGTTGTTGTTTTTATCTCGAAACCAATTTTGTGTTTCTGTCTTTAAACATGGATATAAAAACCTTGCTAGACAATCTTCATGAAGAAGTATCCTGTTCTGTGTGCATGACTACATTCACAGATCCCAAACAGCTGCCATGTTTACACAGCTTTTGTCTTCACTGCTTGAACGGGATTCTACGAACGAGTGGCCGCCATGATATCATAACTTGCCCAGAATGTAGAGGAGAGAGTAGAGTCCCTGGAAGTGGAAACCTGAGGGACTTACCGACCAACTTTCGCATCAACAGTTTGCTAGATGTGTTGGCAATCAAAGAGTGTAATTCTACCGGAGTGAAATGTGGAAATTGCGACAAAAAAAGCGGACAGAGTTTGTACTGCTTCCAGTGTTGTGCATTCTGGTGTGACGACTGTATTTCGGCGCACAACATAATTCGAGCTAATAAAGAACACCGTGTGTTGGCGATTAAAGATTTCGAAGATCAAGACATCGAGGAAGTGTTAAAACGCCCAGCATTTTGCCAATTGAGACACCATGAAAAAGACCAGTTGAAGTTCTTTTGCAAGGAATGTAAAGTTGCTATTTGCAATTCCTGTGTTGCCATTCTTCACGAAGGTCATGCCAAAATACATTTGGAAGAAGCTGCAAATGAACGACAGTCACAAGTGCAATCGGCGATTGAATCACAAAAGCAAAAAGCACAACAGAAGAGAAACAAAATTGCTGAACTTGACACGACCTGCATTCATATTGAAGAACAAGCCGCTGCCGTCAAACGAGACGTACAGAGATTTGCTGAACATTTGATGGCAGTTATCGAAGCGAAGAAGAATGAAATATTAAACAAAGTGGACAGACAAGTAAAAGGATCTCAAGAACGTCTGCGAACTGAACAGCGCGATGTGAACAAACAAGTAAAGCTTATCGAGACATGGATTGAAAAAACGGAAACACTTCTAAAGCGAGGAAGAAGTGTTGAGATTATGCAGTTTGACAAGTCATTAATCACCATGGTTGAGGAAGAAGTCAGCGATGGAGAAGACCAAGTGGACTGCGACCTTGAAGGCTTTCGTCGATTCGTTTTCGTAGAAAACGAATCATTAATGGCGAAAAGCGTCACTGAAGGAATCGGCGCTTTCAGAACATTTATCAGCAAAACTAGCGCGCATCAATCAAGCGCCCAAGGAAAAGGAACAAGTGAAGCTATTGTTGGACTTGAAGCACAGTTTGTTTTGACAACAAGAAATGCTGAAGGAGAACAATGTTACGAAGCGCGTGACTCCATAACAGTGGAAATCAGAAATCACCGAGGACAGGACTGTGCGACGAAAGCGCGAGTCCAAGATAACAAAGACGGCAGCCACAAGATCAGTTACTTCGCTAAAGAAACTGGAAAATGTGACTTGTCAGTGAAGGTAAATGAAGATCACGTTTGCGGCAGCCCTTTTGCTTTTGAAATCAAACCCAGACAGTTCAGACCCGTGCCATGGTTTGGACAACGAAGGTCAGCTGCTGGGATGCTTAACAGTCCCTGGGGAGTGGCAGTGAATGAACGTAATGAAATTGCAGTGACTGAGGTTGGTAACGGCAGAATTCAGGTATTTAGTAGTGATGGAACTTACTTAAGATCGTTTGGTAGGTTTGGTGATAAACAAGGAGAATTACGCTGGCCTGCTGGGATAGCTTTTGATAACAATGGCTATATTGTAGTGGTGGACAGTAATAACCACCGAGTGCAAGTTTTTAGTGAGCAGGGTGAGTTCCTGAATCAGTTTGGTGGAAAGGGAAATCTAGATCACCAGCTTCAGGATCCTTATGGTTTATCCATAGACAGTGACGGAAATTATATTGTTGCTGATTCAAGTAACAAACTAATCAAGGTCTTTTCTCCTAGTGGTCAGTTTTTACGTAAAATTTGCGGAAAGGGTTCTTTCACCTTCCCCCTTCACTGTGTGCAATATGACAACCATTTTATAGTATCAGACAGTGGTGAACACTGTATCAAAGTATTTGATAGGGATGGGAATTCTGTTTACCAATTTGGAAAGGAGGGGGACGGGGACGGGGAGTTCAATGATCCTTATTGCTTGTCTGTTAACAAGGCAGGACACCTGATGATCTGTGACACAGAAAATCACAGAGTTCAGGTGTTTGAACTGAATGGAAAGTTTCTAAAAAAGTTTGGAAAAACGGGGAACGGGATAGGAGAGTTTGATCGCCCAGTCTCTACAGCAGTTCTTAGTGATGGTAGGATAGTAGTGTCTGACTACTGGAACGATCGCATTCAGATTTTTGAATAGATATATCCACTCACTTGTGATGTAATATGAATCGGTTCTCTCTTTGCTATCAGTTAAAATTATGGTTTTAAACTATTTGTCACTGGTAGTCTGTAGTTGGTGATGTATTAGAAAATCTCACAGAATAGAAAAAGCTGAATAGTTACCTTTATAGGTACCTCATTTATTTTTCGTTTCGAATGTAACACATGTTTTGTTTCAAAGGGAAAAGACTGAAAGCTCACATTGTTTCAAAAAAAAATTATATTATATTTGCTCTTTAGTGGTAGATTGTGTGATATTAGTTACAAATATCTGTCATTGCTCTAGCTAGTTTAGCCGCCTGATAAGAAGTGAACCGCCTGTACGTATAATTTGAGGTTTAAACTAAGTTTAGGAAGAAACCTCTTCCAGTAGGAAAATTTTAACTCTGAATTTGAACAATCAGTAGTGTATGTTGTGTGACATTTTAAACAAGACTAAGAATAATTGTGATGATGTATCAGCAGGCCGGCTAAAGTGGATGCACACTTCTCTCAGTTGTAAGATTAAAAATCATAGGAAAAGAAATCCTAATAAACTGATTTTATATTTTCCCATATTTGTCGTGATATTTAACGTTTGACGATGGTAAAGAGGAGAAATTTAAACGACGTTTGATCTATTTGATTGTACGTCTGGGAGATTGATTTCATAAAATGTTAAATATCTTTTGATATTATAAGCTCGCATTAGATTTCTCAAAAACGCTATCAGCTGCTATCGCATTTCTCAAGTCTGAAATCTCTTTGAGTGAAAGTCCATCAAATTGTAGAGCTTTCGGAATATGTACCCTGTTTACACAGGTATGTTTTTAGCTGTGTGCTAGCGGCAAACAAATTCGGGGGTGGAAGCGGAATAATTGGATCTCTCTCATTCGTTATTCCATTCATTTTTTTCTGAGTTATTCACTATTCCTTATTCAATTTTGCTCGATATTCATTATTCCGTTTCGAGTTTGTCGAACAATTCCATCAACTTTATATTCAAGATTAGCCAGTCCCACACAGTGCTCGCCAAAGATAGATCAAATAATGTTTACCGTAGAAACAGTGGTGTCGCAGACTGAACTCAGCTATGAGGAAAATATAGGTATTGAACACAGACTGAATTGCGCTAATTTTGCGCGTCATATATGGTCATATATGGCATCAATGACAACACGTTTGATATTAAACGTTTGTTCCCTTTGTCGGACACGGTTTATTATTCATTATTCTTTTACGGAAAACCGTATAATTCTTTATTCTGAATGTCCAAACCCTATATATTCCTCATTCATTTTATTTTTTAAGCCGATATTCATTATTCATTATTCCGCTTCCACCCCCGAAACAAATGAATCATAATCCTGTTAATGAAGGTCAAAAATGGTGGTACATCAAACAATTAATTCTCATCACCTGTCTTCCTGCTGATGTGTTTCATTTGTTTATGGAGATAATTGACGTCGATCAGTTTTGGGATTAACAGGCTACCGAAGATAGCACAAGATTTAAAATGTATTACAGTAAAACTTCGTGTGATCAGTGATAGTATACAAGTATCTCAGCCAATTAAATTTCCACATTTTGCACTAGTATATACTAGTATATCAAAGTGTTGCAGACTAACTTTACAGTTTGAGAGCCACTCATGCAGGATTGGGATTGTCTGAGTGCATCGATAAAATAGAAATGATGATCACACAAACAATGCCACCATTCACTGTAATAATTTGGAACCTAATCAGAGAATTCCACCCTCAATTAGAGAAGGTGGGGCAAAACTAAATAAAGAAGCTGAATTACATTTCTTGTACACAAAAAGCCATCTACAAGAAGACATGTTGACTATTTCAAAAAAGGTACAAAATTTTATTTGTCACATTCTTTGGCCCTAAAGGATATTTGCTGAGCAAAATTCGTTGACTTACAAAGCCGTATATTATACTGTAGTAAATGGAAATAACTCAAGAGAGATATTAAATACTTGCCATTCTACAACGAGATACACTTCATCAATTACGACAGCCCTCATATTGCGTTTCATATCTTCACAATCCAATGACTTCCTTAATTTTCCAACAAATGCCTCCGGGAAGTCATAAATTATTGGATACTTCGATTGCTTGATATCTTTAATTTAAACCTCGCTCAATGACTCAGTATTCCGAACCATTAGACAGCTGACCTGCAAATCGTTTTGCCTCACGGTCTGATCTCGCATATTTTAAGGAGTCAAAAACAAAAGCCAATAACTGAAAAATCAATGACTTGCCAAAGCAGGTAAAAAAATTAATGTCTTTCGTTAAAACAACAATGTTCCTTATCACCTCTTTCTGGTCTTCACTGACGGAAACAGTCTCCAAATTGATACCATTTAAGGCCTGAGACAAAGATTCCTCAAATCCTGCCTCGACGCCGCCATCGTCAATCCCATACAGTATATAGAAACATCACGACTGCAATCATGAAGTCCTAGAATCTAGGACTCGAAAATCCGGGGTGCTTACCATTTAGCAAAAAAATCCGGAAATTTCGGTTGAAAGTTAAGTCAAATGGAACAGTAATTTTCCGGAAAATCCGTTAGGAAATTGTAGATTACCTTCAGAGGTAGTCCTCTTTTTCCGTTCGGAACGGAACGGCGGAAATTTCCTTGCCATTTGGTAAATTTTCCAGTTTCCAGTATCTCATCAGCCGAAAACAATTACGAGAAATCGAATTGCAAATGGTAAGCGCCATCTCGTCCGGTTGGTTTGCTGATTTTGGAAAAACCCTTTCCATTATACAACGGTCATCCCAACCGGTTTATTCTGACAAATGGTAAGCACCCCGATGTCTTCAGAGCCGACTCTCGTGCCAAGGCCCTCAGCCGGCTAAGAGAAGCGAAAAGGGCTATGGGGACGAGAATGTTGCAAATAATTTTCCGCTCCTTCTTCACCTTGGCAGGTGCTTGCAAGCTTCTCCCCGTCCTCTGCCTAATGCCGTGTCTGCATTACAAGAAATGTTCCCAAACGTGTCCCAGACAAAAAGTTTTGCCAGTGGAACAAACTGGAACAAAATTCGCTCACTTATTCAAGAGCCAGAAACAGCAAGCGACCCCAAGATTATATCAAGTGCCGGCTTTGAACATCCTCGGTATAATAAGTTTTATTTTCTTTGTATCTACTTTTGATTCCTTAAATGGTTGAAAAGACTTTTATATGCTTTGATACATTTATTTGACCAAAATGAATCGTTATCTCGAGGATTAAAATCTCGACAAAAACGAAGACTGCGGGGTGCAGATACGGACTGCCGACTGCAGATTACAGACTGCAGACTGCAGACCGGGGATAAAATGCAGACTGAGGGCAAAATCCAGACTGCAGACTACAGCTCGGACTTTTTAACTATATATTGTGTTACTTCCATTAGTGAGTGTTAACCGTAAATGGATGCATCGGTAGACAACTGATGCGGTTCTAAACTATCAGTGTACTAAGGTATGTGTGGGGCGCAGAACGGTACAGCCACTGCACTTACGTAATTTTTTTAACATCAGATATTTCGTAACATCAGGCTATATAGCTATCCCTTATATTATTTAGGCTGTAGTTTTATCTGGGAGGTGGGGGACATGGTGGCGGGAGGGGGATCGGAACACTGCAACACCACAAAAAATATTAACAAACACCACATCACCGTGAGAAAAGTCAACTAAACACCGTCACTACTACACAAAGTTTTAGCCCCATGATTTGTACATCTACACTTGACATAATACTTTTATACCAGTTCTCAATAATTTTCCAGAAAATAAACACATCACAACGCCTTTCATTGCCTACAGGTTGATACTGCTGATGCCTGACAATCATTTTCTTGTTCTTTTGAAGAAACCTTTTGTGAAGGAAGCAAACAAAGGAAAAAAGAGGGGAGCCTCGAGAGATGGCCTTTATCCCAGATCCCTCTCTTCTATTACTTTGCTCACTTTTCTTTGCATAACCCACTGACTGGAGCCCCATCCTGACTAGTCTGCTGGCAGCCATTTTTTTTTTCAAGGGTCACTTAAACGAGTGTTTAGTCAGCGCAAATGCAAAAGGGCGATATGGAGGTGGCCAAGTAGGAAAGAAGGCGGGACAAGGGCGGTATGGCCGAGTAAGGAAGTGCATGCAGCACCCATGTCTCGTCCAATTCCCCTTTAGGCTAAAGCATCTCGCCTCGTAACCCCCGCTGAATTTCAAGAGAAAAACAGACTGCCAGCAGTCTACGTCCTGACTGAGAAAATTGCTTTTTGGATATATCGATAATCGTTCAAAAAAATCTGGAGCAAGTATAGACTGGTATTATAATGATCTCTGGATGACCCTAGACTATAAGGACTAATTTAAGTCATTCAGATGTAAAGGAAAGCAACAAAGACATGAAAAAAAAGGTAAAGATGTCTAAGTTACGAACTTACCAAATCCACTCCCTAACCTTACAAAGCCTTCTTTCTTCCCTGCTGACATGACATCTGTGAATTTATTTTGGGACTGGTAGTTTTCGCCTCCTCATCCTTTTTTGTAGAAAAAAACTACTCAGTCAATAATACATTTGGCCTCGGCATTTCCAGAATTTCCAGGATTTCCAGGTGGCAGAGGCCAAGTTGCTCGTCAAGTAACATATAAATGAAAACAGCTTCAGATTGGCAGCTGATTAACTAGACAGCGTTGGTCTGTATTTTGGTACAAATTAAACAAAATGGTATGTGTTCGTCATAAATTAGCACCGGTTAATGAAGTTTTCACTAAAAAAGTTAACGTTAAAAAGTAACGACGTTTCCACCGTTCGACGGTCATTTTCAAGTTGAAAAGTAAAATTTTTGCATGTGCCCAAATATATACAATTGATTATAAGAATGCTAATGAGACACTGACTAAAACTCCAAAATATTTACATACAAACAATACAAAAAATAATTAAGTAAATAGCTTCGCGCGGATCGAGTCACTCTGGTCAATCTTGGTTGAAGTTTACGAATAAAAAGCATTTCAAAAGTCAAACAGTCGAGTTTACTATGACATTTTTCCAAAATCCTGAAATTGCTTCCAGTGGTCTCTGGATCCTTTCCGTGCTTATCCTTTACGTGGATTGAATGAAATCCACCCCTCACTCAGCTTCACAATATAATCGATTGTATATATTTGAACGCGTGCAAAAATTTTACTTTTTAACTTGAAAATGACCGTCGAATGGTCGAAACGTCGTTACTTTTTAACGTTAACTTTTTTAGTGAAATCTGTTTCTAAAAAATTGTTAATAAAGTTTACATGTTAAATTTAGGTCAAATTTAGGTTTGAGAAAGGTCATGCAAGAAACCCTAGCACTGCAAATGTGACCGTGCACGGGAAAGCGTACCTTAACGCTTATCCGTTAGACGGGCAAAAGCGTTAAGCATCCGTTAGTCATCCGTTAGAAAGTTTTGTAACGTTAGAGGCGTTAGCCCAACTGTTAGACGTTAGCATCAGGCCGTCAGAACGGTGAGTGCAACCGTTAGCAAGAGACATGTATCCGTTAGCCGTTAGCATTAGACCGTTAGACGGGGACAGCATAACCGTTAGCAAAAACTCTGTGTCCGTTAGCACGGCTAGAGAAGCCGTTAGGATCCGTTAGAATAAACTAGCATCCGTTAAACGGGTAACGATTCCGTTAGAATGGCATGACACGTGTTGAAGTAGAATGTGGTAGCCTAACACAGTGTCAAACGTACGGTGACTTAGAAGGGTTATCGAAAGTATCTCTTTATTTTTTGTTTCGACTTTTAATAACTGTCGATCGCTAGTTATAAGTGTCGATCGACACTTATAACTAGCGATCGACAGTTATAAGTGTCGATCGACACATAATAATAACTGTCGATCGACACTTAAAACTAGTAATCGACAGTTGTAAGTGTCGATCGACAGTTATAAGTGTCGATATAAAGTTTAATATGAAGATATAGAGTTTTGCTTTCAATGCTCACCGTGGAAATAATTTTTTTAACGTTTGTCTCATCGACGACTGATGAAATCGGCACTTTGTGATTCGCTTTTTAAAATCGTGAGTGTAAGACTAATAACAGGGGTGTAATAATGGTTTGGCACGATTGTGTGTTTATAACATGGGACTGAAAGCTACGCTATTCGTTCATTAAAAGTCCTCAGATGTAAACCGTTAGACAAACGTTAAACGTCCTTAGATGTAGACCATTAGACAACCGTTAAATGGCTCCAGTCATCCGTTAGAACTAATTGCGCAACCGTTAGAACGTTTTCTTCATCCGTTAGGCATACTTAGTTTGCCGTTAGAACGTTAGGAGAAAGCGTTAGAACGCTTTGATCATCCGTTAGGCACAATTAGATAACCGTTAGAACGTTAGGACAAAACGTTAGAATGCTTTGAAGGCCAACAAGAAGATCTGTTAGATCTTATAACCGCGCTTTTAAAATTTAACTGTTTTCTTAGTACTACAGTCGCAACGCAGTGCATATTCCAAAGCAATCTTTGATGATTCATTGATTACTGTAGACATCACAGCACTTGATCAACCATGTCAACACAAACTCTATTATCGCACCATCAGTCGTAGCCGTTGTGACATCTCCGATGACATAATAGTCTTAATCTGGAACTTTCTTCGGGATACGTATGGGCATGAAGATACGAACACTATTACAAATCGCTTTCTTTCTTTAAAGTCACGATTAAATTTAATTAGTTTTTTTCCCTTGAGTTAAGGGTTAGCAAAGATGTCAGACGAGTCACATAATTCAAGAATTGCGTTATCTACGGCTATCTTTAGTACGGTGGTTATTTCCCTATCAATGACGTAATCTTTGCACGTTCTGACACGTTCTTTGCTTGGCTTGCAAATATTTAATTTTCCTTCCGATCTATGAACTCGCTGCGATGAAACAGTCAAAGGATTTACTTCATTTGCCTAAAACCACAAGAAATACTCGCAAAATTACAAATAAATTAATGACCGTCCGTTCTGCCGAAATAAACTTGCAAAGTAAACACGATCTTATTTGTCACGTAGCGAAAGTGAAAGCTGCAAAGTCAGCGCATTCCATGGCTGACGTAATACCTTTTTTTAGCGTATTTATTATTCCCTTTGAATCCAACGCTTTGGTAAAACGAGAAGAAAATATATTTTACCCACAAAAAAGAAAATAATATCCGTAAAATTGTCCGTGTATTTATGTTTTAACAGCTTCTGGCGGAAAAACATCACACGTTTCGTGACTCAAAGTTTGGCGGAGCGGAGGTCTGCGTCTGGTCACCGACAAAAAAAAAAAAAAAAAAACCACGGGTAAACCTAGAACCGCGCTCGGCCCATGGCCGCGCGGTTAATAACTATCCGTTAGCTAAACGGATAAGCGTTAAGGTACGTTTTCCCGTTTACGGTCACAAATACATGTAATTTCATTTCACCAAACACCGCAGCATGAAAAGCACAAACGTCACACACGGTAAGGTTTGAGAGTACCTCAACACCGCAAGGTGGGATTTTATTCACTGCACCCAAAAAAAATTACATTAAAAAAACATCAACATCACAAATCCTCATGCCCCCCTCTGGCAGTAATTCTACTTCAGGCTGGGTACCTACTCTATATTGGCCGTGTTTTCACAAGCAATTTGACAGGTTGCTTGGTGAGTGACAACCGGAAATCCTGTGAAAACAGTTCCTTTTCCAACTCGCTTTTAACTTCAATGGAATGCTCATTAAATTTTATCCACCAAACCAGGTAGCTGAAGCGAAATGGCAATTTATGTCGGCCAATGGGTAGTTGCTTGCGGTTATTCATCTGACAGGGCTGTCAAATCGGAAATACAACAGCTTAGTGTTTAAAACTCGCGTCTTTGCTAGAATCATGCGTCTCATGTTGGTTTGCAGTGAGAAACGGAAATGTCCCGGTCAAAAGTTATCTGTGTAGTGGTTGAAAACCAGGTTTTCAAACCAGAATAAAATTGTGGCCTTTCAACACCCCACACAATTTTCCTTCTACGGAACACTTTTTTTCTCAGCGAATGATGAAAATATGCCTCCGTTATTCTCTCCTGCTTCTAATTGCAAGCAATCTTTAAGTCTTTACTGAAATCGGTTCCTTCGTTGGACACAAAAGACAAACTAAGCGCATAAAAACAGTTATTTTAAGGAGAAGAACGCACATACACTGTACATGTACAAGCTTTGTTTGGATCTCCCACCATAATATTCAAATTGATTTATTTGCCAGCGTGCTCTGCTCAAATTACCTAAATGAAACATAATCTTACTCGTGAAAACACATATCATTTTCAAGCTGCTTAACAGAGTCTGTGAACAAAACGCCTTCAGGAATGTTAAGCGAGACAATGGCTGTCATGGAAACAAGGCCATTATAGGGATAGTTCATGGACCGAGCGTATTCAACATAAGTCTTAATTGCACAAGTCACTTTGGCAGTTGGCAAGTGGCCTACACTGTATTTCCCCTTCCCTCCCACCCTGGGATTGGTGCCAGTTTCGTTTGTATTGACTGCCTTAAATATATTTTGTACTGGGTGTGGACAAAACGTGGGGTACGCCATGGCCTAGGCCAATAGACCATGGTGTGGGCCATGGCCTACCCTGTGGCCTACCCTATGGCCTACCGGTGGTCAGATTTTTAAAAACATTAACAAAACATCAGTAAGAGTCGAACGAGTTGGCTGGCATAAAATTATATCCCTCTAATAGGGGTATACTAAAAAGTCACTAACACGATTATCAACATCAGAGGGAACAAAACAATGCCAACCTTACAGCACTCAGACTTGAAACATCCTATTTCTCGCTCTCTTCGACGTCTATCTTCCCCAGCCAAGCAATCAACCATAACGGCAGGTTAAGAGGGAGGGGAAGGGCCCAGGGGAACTCCCAGATAAAAAAGACAGGGGTGCTGGTCGGAAATTTTGAAAAGAACTCCTAAGAGGTGCCAAGATCCTTGTTTGCGGGCGTGGTTTGAAATTTTCTTCTCCCCTAAGAGGTACCAATTCTCACATAAGACACTATCTCCTGTCATATTTTTGAGCTCAATACCCTAAAAAGTACCGCAAAAGCTCCCGCTGAGGACCTTTTGAGGCTAAACACCCTAAGAGGTAACAAAACTGCGTTTTTAACCCCAAAAGGTATAGAAAGCACCCTGGTTCGTTCGTTACCCTGGTTCGCAGTTTGCAGTCCGCAGCTAGTCTGTGTTTTACATTGACTGCACCAGAATTAAATCATATTTCAATGTACATGTAGTTCACCAGTAGTCTGAATTTCAGCCGTCTCTTCCCTTTACCCCGAGGGGGGCGCGGGAGAGAAACGACTAGTTCACCAGTTTATTACAGTTTGCTCGAGAAGGAAATAAAAATCTTACATGGTTATTAAGCCATAATATCATGATGTCACAAATAATTTGTCAACTTAATTTGATGGTGAACAGCTTTACTTCTTGCAACTAGTGCCTCGTGAAAAGCCATATAAAGTCAAATTCTTTACTTGTTTAGTACATGCATTTATCAGAAGTCAAATTTGTCAGAGTATTGAATATAAATACTGTGTTTTGATGGTTAGATTTTTGGTTTTAACACAGGAAATTAGTAATGCCTATTTTCAATGCAGTATTGTCAAATATCAGTACTCTGTGAGCAAAACTATGAATTTCCCTATGAATAATGATTGACATGGCAGGTAATCTTTGAATTATATGAAATTTCTCTTTCCACAAAAAACGCTATTCTTTTAAAGAGGAAAAATTATGATAAGCAAATAACTGAAAATAATGATTCTGACAGTAAACTTTCACAAAATTGTTTTTCTTCAAACTTCATGCCTACACCAGAAAGGTTATTTAAAAACTGATTACCAATGCAGTCACACAAAATGTTGCTGGACAGATATACAATGTATGCCACTCTTTCTGTGGCTTGAATTAAACTTTTCACAGCATCTATGTCACCATTTTTGCATACGTCCAAACGATGGAGATTAACTCTTACCCTGACCATAGGTAAGCAGTTGTAAGCATGACATTTTTCCAAGCCTGCACAACATGTTTTCCTCCTCAACTGCTTCAGTTGCCTTTTTTGAGAAATTGGCTCCTCCTACCCCCCCCCCCACCCCCACAATAATCTAAATAATGCACTACCCTTTATTTTAATGCACACTTTTCAGCAGTCTGTATTAATTTTACATGACTGATTCATTGATTGATCATTGTTTGAACGTTGTGGACATAATGTTGCATACATACAGTATGTTACTTATTAAAGTGTCTGTGTTACCTATCAGATAAAGCACGAAGCACATGAACATAAAGTGACAGGCCTGGAGTACGGAAAGGCCAATGGTGGACGTCAGGTAAAGCTATTAAATAAAGGTAATTTTGTGTGTCTTCACCTTGGGCTGACACCTTGCCGTGGTGGTGAAGCTTGTGTGTCTCCATGACCTGGAGAGCTGTGCCGGCGGGGACTTTGTTCCCTGGCAGGTCTAACCATGCCGGATTGGTCGAAGGGTAGAGGCCAGACGAAGAACAGCCCCTGGTCCTCCAGGTTGGGGGTTGGGCGGCGGGCTGATAACCCGCTCCCAGAAAATGCTATTTATTACAGAAACCGAAGCTAGAACTACCACTGCACCCTATCGGGAAGCAGGGGTAAAAGATGTTAACACCCGGTTGGAACAACGTGCGAAGCAGCGAATGACGTATAAACCGCCGACGAAATTGCTGTCGCCAAAAGCGTGTGTGAAGATCGGGCAATGGAATGTTAGGATAATTTTGTGTGTAGATATGGGAGTTAGCAACTGACTACATGGCAGCTACTATTACTACATGTAGTATTGGTTGGCATTCTCTCTGTTGAGACCTGACGAAGGGGATGACACGGTTTATAACACGACATTATTATCTTAGTGTAGGGATGTCCGACTCCTCATTACGAGTGGTGAACTTATCTTGATGTAAGCATAAAATGTTGTCCTTCAGTAGAACATTATTTGGATAATCTAATGTTCTACTGTAATTAGTACTGTATTTATCTCGGTGTGTTGCGAAGGTTGAATGGAGGGTTCCACTTGAAATTTTAGGTCTAATAGGTGGAATGACCTGATAGTGACCACTTCTTGACCCAGCTAATTAAAATGTACAGTGTGTATAGAAATAGTTGTATCATAACGATAGTACTAAAAAAGAAGTTTTCAAATGGAAAACATTGGAATATAATCATTCTAGATCAAGAATGAAACTACAGGAATTAATCTACGACATTTCTGACCACAAAAACAAAGGCAGGGTGAGTACCTGAGCCAGCTGGGTGAACAAGGGAAGTCTTGATCACCAGCTTCAGAATCCTCAAGGTGTTTCTGTAGGCAGTGAAGGAAATTATATTGTTGCCGATTAACAAACTTATAAAGATCTTTTCTCCTAGAGGCCCGTTTTTGCGTAAAATTGGCGGAAAGGGTTCTTTCAACCTTGCCAACCACTGTGTTCAATATGACAAATATCTTATTGTGTCAGACGGGGAGGAACACTGTGTCAAAGTTCCCGATAGGGAGGGGAGTTTTTTTATACAAATTTGGAGAGAAGGAGTTTGGGGCAAGGGGGTTCAATGAATCTCATTTCTTGTCAGTTAACAAGGCTGGACACATCATGGTTTGTGATTAATCGAATCACAGAGTTCAGGTGTTTGAACTAAGTGGAAAGCTAATCACAAGGTTTGGAACAGTATAGTAGGCAGCGAGGTTGGACAGTTTAATCACCTGGTCTCTACAGCAATTCTTAGTGATGGTAGGATAGTTGACTTGTTACTGATTACTGGAATGGCCGCCTTTAAATATTTGAATAGATATATCCCCTCACTTTTGACGTGATATGAATTAGTTCCCTTCACTATTATCAATTAATTTTAAACTCTTTGTCAGCCTTTTATTCCAGGCAACAAACGTTATAACGTAGTTATAAGTTACAAATTAGGAATTCTCACTCAGATGATATAACTGGAAAATTAAATGCATAGCTGTTTCTTTTATTATAGGTTTCTCGTGTATTACATGTTACTTTAACGTTAGGGTATCTAAACCGTTATATTTCCTTGTCCTTGATAGACAATGATCTACTACTTGTTTCAATAACTCTTAGGCTGAGCTGTTGTAAATATAAGTTCCTCAAAATTACTTTAGCGCTTTTAACGAACTCTTATCGAAGTTTCTTTAGCAGGCATTATATTGTTCAATCAGTGCTACAAACAAACAGTGGGATTCAGTTTGTGTTATAACACAAGTAAATTGTGTGATATTAATCATTGTTAGATAGTTTAAATTACTGGTCTCAGAAACAACATAGCAGTATGACTTGTAGGTTGAACCACGTTTAATTAGTGGACATATCTCTTCCAAAGAACATCTTTATTCTGAATTTGTGTTAAAAAGCAGTAGTGCATGTATGTTTTGTAACATTACATAATGCGTTTGACTATTCACTTCAGTGCCTAAAAGGCATCCACGATTGTTAAGATTGAAAATTATGTAGACTCTTTTAATTTAGGTGTAGAGAAATGTTAATAAATACCTCTTACTAACCGAGTTCGAGGTCCGTTCTGTAACTTACAGACCGAGTTTTTTCCCCCATCGATTTATGGCCCAAGCGCAAAGCACGCGGGCCAAAAATCGAAGGGGAAAAAACGAGGATCCGTAACCTACATTACGGACCGAGAGGACGAGGTTAGTAAGATATTTATTATATCTCTACTGTGCGCCTGACGCGCGTTCGTGAACGATTTCTATTCGCACGGAGCGGCTTCAAATTTCTGACGCACGTCAAAAGCAAAACGAGCCAATTTGAAATCGTTTTTAAGTCGTTAGCACGCTTTAATACACAATTTAGGGTAAAAGAAAGTTTTAAATTTTTACTTTCTATAAATGTTAAGAACAATTGGCGATAAATCGCGGAACAGTTTGGCAACAAAAACAACTTGAAATTTTAGCGGGCCGTACAGGAGAATACGGCCCGCTAAATTGACCAATCACAACGCGCGTACTAACTGAGAGATATTATAAACTGTGCCAATTTTTGCTCAAACGTGTTGTGATGTTTTGTTGATGATAAACAGGTGAAGTTTAATTGCGACGATTTGTTTGGGAGATTGATTTAGCCAACAGATTAGTAATGTATCGATTACCGCCGCCATTAGATTTCACAAGAACGTTATCGCTTTTCCCAAATTTGGACTCTCTTTGAGTGAATATTTGAAGTCACTTAATATGGGGCCTACAAAATAAGTATTAGTTATACGCGCGTATCTTTTTAGCAGTGCTAATTACAAGCAAATCAATGTTCATTCAATCGTAACTCTGCCAACAGATGCTTAAGTGGTCAGTTCAAGGCAGTCACTGTCTAGGACAGGAAGCAACCACTCAGTATCTTGCTTAACTTCATCCTTAAATACACAAAAGGTCATGTGGAAATAGGTAGAAATCCATTCCCTGAGTTAATATTACACGAGCGCTGAAATTTCGCAACCTTGTTATTTTGCAATCGCTGGCGTCCCAGTCACCTTGTTGTCCTTTTACCAAAACTCCCCCTCCCCCCCACTTCCCGTTCAGGTGTTTGAACAAAGTGGAAAGTTTCTAAAAAAGTTTGGAACAAAAGGGAGCGGGATAGGAGAGTTATTTCGTCCAGTCTCTACAGCAGTTCTTAGTGATGGGAGGATAGTTGTAACTGACTTGCGGAACCACCACATTCATATTTTTGAATAGATATATCCACTCATCTGTGATTTCAGTAATACCAATCAATTCCCTCATTGCTATCAATAAAATTGAGAACATGATTTTGAACTATTTTTCACTGGTGATCTGTAATTGGTTACATACTAGAAAATCTCACAGAATAGAAAAAGCTAAAAAGTTACCGTTGCGAGGGTTAAATAAAGAATTAATTAATTAAATCATTAATTGATTGATTGATTGATTGATTGATTGATCGATCGATCGATCGATTGGCCGTGATAGCTACCTTATTTAATTTCTGTTTCGAATGTACCAAATGGTTTGTTTCAAGGGGAAAAGACTGCAAACTTTCATTGTTTAGAATTTAAATTTCAAGAGTTCTAAACCATTTTGTTTCCTTATTAGTGGTAGATTGTGTAATATTAGTTGTCAATATCTATCATTGCCATAGTAAGTTTAGATTACTTGTCTCAGAAATGACCCAACTGTATAACTGATAGGTTGAGCTAAGTTTAATGGAAATATCTTTCACAAAGATCATTTTAATTCTGAATTTTGCGTTTTCCTCGCTAAAGGCATATACAAGCTGTCTTGTAGGACTGAAAATGTTAGATAGAGAAATGTCAATAAATTGTTTCAATATTTTCCCATATTTTGTCGTGATACTTAATGTTTGTTCAAAGGGGAAGTTTACAAACCGAAGACAGCAGCCAAAATCCACTTGGAATTTTGCTGTCTCTGATCGCTCTTAAAATGCAGAGAAAACTTCTTGATAAATCAAATGAAACTTTCTCGGGTGGGGGGGGGGGGGGAGGAGGACACGGAAGGGGTACGGTAAACGGGAGAAGAAATAAGGGAAACAGGAGTTCAAAGAGGGGAGGAGCGAGGGAGAAACGAAAAATGTTAAGAGCAGCTTCGCCTAAATATCAACTTGGCTTGGAAATAGCGAAAAAATCGAATTTCTTCAAACTCGCCCACAATGAAGCCCCACGGGCACTAGTTACAAAAATATCGTTTTAAGTTCGATAAATGAAAATTTATTTTTTTCCTCAATTTTTTCGTTTCGATGCCCCAAATTGGCCAAAATCCATCGAAAATGAGCGGTATATTCAGAGGCTCGTAAACTGAAAAGTAAAAATCTTCATTACAAACTGATTGTACGTCGTATTTGTACTTCCTTTCTTGTCTATTTAGAGCTAAATAGATCGTGATTTGATTAGAACTTAAATATTTGACGAATTTTCTAAATTAACGGCCCAAAACAGCTTTACAAGAGGTCTACATTTAGCCTATTTTCAAATGCTAAAAAGGCGTTCTGTTACACGGCTTTTCCCAAAATGACTAGTTTGGTCTGAAAGAGCATTGTTTCTTCTTCAAATTAGTGAAATAAAATTTTTGGGTAAATAAAATCGCGAGCGCTGAGATAGCGAACTAAATGCAGCACTTCCTCCTGAAAACGTGACCTTTGACCCGAGCGTAACGAAACCAATTAATGCACGAAAAACCCGGAAGAAAAGCAAACGCTTCGTTATTTTGAAACAATTTCTAGTGATATCTCTCCGAAACCATGATTGCAAGAAACTATTTCCAGCTATGAAATCTTGCAGGGTCAAAGACGGAGCTAAAGGGCGCATTTTGACACAATAACTTTGTTTGCTGAGAATTGAATTGCAGTCAATTCCAGTGAAATTTGCAAAGTTGAAGTATGTCAGCCGATACTTACCTGAATATTTATATTAATAGTAGAGTCGTCTTCTTGGATCAACCTTCAAAAGAAGCTGGATCCAGATTTGGAAACCTCTAAAAGAAGAAATGTTAATGTTCCGTGACCTGCCCGCTGCTATAAATTAGCTTAAATTCCATGCATATGCCGACCGCATGTTTGTCGTAAAACTCACTTAACTCCTCTGACAGTTTCCATGGGCAACCGCAAAATAAACAATCCCCAAAAATGTAAAGTGAAATTGGCTGTCTTCATGAACAGTTATAGAAGCTAGAATCAAGTTCCATTGCCTTTTAAAAGGGCTTGATTCTACGTTGTTCACTCAGTAGTTACTGTCACGTTCGAATACTGCGTAGTATCGGTCGTGCACACTGAGTAAGTTTCCCATACACAGTCTTGTACGCGTTTGTCTATTGAATCAAAAGTCAAATACTGCGCTTGTGCAGCCTGTGGATAAATGACAAACTTTCAGATATATTTAACACTATTTTGTAACTAGACCCAAAAAAAGGAGTCACAATGAAAAGCCCAAACAAGTGTCTGCAGTCTGCACGGTCTCCACTGTTTTGGCGTGACCGATTCGCGGCATTCAAACGTGAGAGTAGTGAACAAAGTCGACGCAAACAAATAAAATCAAGCACTTTTTAAAGGTAATGGAACTTGACTCTAGCTTCTAACTGTTCATGAAGACAGCCAATTTCACTTTACATTTTTGGGAATTGTTTATTTTGGGGTTGCCCATGGAAACTGTCAGTGGAGTTCAGTTGGTTTTACGACAAACATGCGGTTGGCATGTGCATGGAATTTATAGCATCAGGCAGGTCACGGAATTTTAAACATTTCTTCTTTTAGAGGTTTCCAAATCTGGGTCCAGCTTCTTTTGAAGGTTAATCCTAGAAGACGACTCTTCCATAAATATAAATATTCAGGTAAGTATCGGCTAACATACTTCAAGTTTGCAAATTTCACTGGAATTCGTTAACGGTCATTGACTTCAATTCTCAGCAAACAAAGTTATTGTGTCAAAATGCGCCCTTTAGCTCCTTCTTTGACCCTGTAAGATTTCATATCTGGAAATAGTTTCTTGCAATCATGGTTTCGGAGAGATATCACTAGAAACTGTTTAGAAATAATGAAGCGTTTGCTTTTCTTCCGGGTTTTCTTGCAGTAATCGGTTTCGTTACGCTCCGGTCAAAGGTCACGTTTTCAGGAGGAAGTGCTGCATTTAGTTCGCTATCTCAGCGCTCGCGATTTTATTTACCCAAAAATTTTATTTCACTGATTTGAAGAAGAAACAATGCTCTTTGAGACCAAACTAGTCATTTTGGGAAAAGCCGTGTAACAGAACGCCTTTTTAGCATTTGAAAATAGGCTAAATGAAGACCTCTTGTAAAGCTGTTTTGGGCCGTTAATTTAGAAAATTCGTCAAATATTTAAGTTCTAATCAAATCACGATCTATTTAGCTCTAAATAGACAAGAAAGGAAGTACAAATACGACGTACAATCAGTTTGTAATGAAGATTTTTACTTTTCAGTTTACGAGCCTCTGAATATGCCGCTCATTTTCGATGGATTTTGGCCAATAGGCCCTTTGCAGCTAAGCCATCACGTGACCTGTTTTTCATAAAATTATGGGCTACAACTTAAAGAATGCCAGAAATGGAAAGAGCGCATCGAAAATATCAAAATGGCCAAGTTTGAGGCCCCCATCATTAAAGAAGGAGATTTTATGACGCTCCAAATTTTTAAAAGAATAAGAAGATTTGTATGGAAAAGGTTGTTGGAGAGCAAGGCCTTGCTCTCCAGCAACATTTTCCATACAAATCCTCTAAATTTTCGGAAAATTCAAACTGTCGTATAAACTTACTCTTTAATTCCACGGGCCTCAAACTTGGCCATTTTGATATTTTCGATGCACTCTTTCCATTTCTGGCATTCTTTAAGTTAAAGCCCATAATATAAAAATTTTATAGGAAAAATTTGGTCACGTGACCCCAGCTGCAAAGGGCCTATTTGGGGCATCGAAACGAAAAAATTGAGGAAAAAAAATACTTTTTGATTTATCGAACTTAAAACAATATTTTTGTAACTAGTGCCCGTGGGGCTTCATTGTGGGCGAGTTTGAAGAAATTCTATTTTTTCGCTATTTCCAAATCTAGTTGATATTTAGGCGAAGCTGTTAATTCTTAAGTTTTGTCATATTTTTCAATGTAAAGATGTGTTGTGCATGTTTTTCTCTTGCATATATTGAAGTTTTAGTTGAAACCAACACTTACAGGAAACACTTCTGATAACATTCTATTTATTCTATCTACAGCATGTACATTCTCATTTCTAAGCAAAGACATCTATCAGTCCCAAGCAGAGTCGAGGAAAGTAAACCATAGTCCCGTTCACAGGCCTCTTGCGGGCAAAACCCATCTCAAAGGAACTAGGAACGAGATTAAATGAAGATATTGTAACAAATGGAGTCGATATGAAAAGCAAAGAGAAGGGCAGAAATGCACAGTATGAATGTCTTTCATTGATCACGGAATCATGAGTTAATATCGTTCATTAACTACAAGAAATTATTTCCATATTCAAACATTTTGTATAGGTTGGAAAGAGTTACAAACTGGCCCTAAGCTGGGAATAACAAGATGCTTAATCTAGCCGGTTTCTAGGGCTAATAATTCTTTTTGATGATGACTTTTAAGTTTCCAGTACACGTTTCACGTATCAAACGCTGTAACTCGAAATTCGCTAGCTAATATAGTGTTTTGGTCACTCTTCAATACTAGTGTGAATGGAATCATACTACCAGAGTTTTCGGGATCGGCATCGGGACAATCGTTCTATTGTCCCGCGGGCGCGCCATGTTTCCTCGGGTCTGATTTGGCGAATATTCCCTTTTCAGGGTCTCGGAATACTGCCTGCACCACAGCAAAGAATTCCACGCCAGTTACGTTGTGCCCGCGTTTTTTCAAACCTTCCAATATTTCGCGTGACATGCGGTATTTCCCAGAAGTATCAAAAGGTATTTTTTCATACGATACATCCTGATTGGGCACCAGTTGAGTATGCAGTCGAGGCTTGTCCACCGCGTCAGATAAGGATTGTTCAAACCACAACTTGTTCATTAACACCTGCGCATGTGGACAAAACTGTTATCCACTGAACACAGACAGGGAACCTAAATTCAGGCTGAGAGACTTCGGTATACGAACATGCATTAGCCCGAGCCTTATAACGACGATTTCATTAATGAATAAAGAAGCCTAAGCCGTGTATTACACTGTGATAAAACACGATGGGCATTTGAGAACGCGAGTAAGATTTCTCGAGTGTTCTCAAATGTCCGGAGTTCATTTTCTTTATGATATAGACTTAACACGCGCAAAACAATAAAACACGCTTTTTCTATGTTTTATACTCTGATAAAACATGGGTTTTTTAACAATCAGAGCGCGCGTAGGGTTGTATCTACATTATAACGGTAGAGGTAAAACACCAATCACATTTGTAATTTAGAGCATTTGTTCTTATATCTTAAGATTTATGGGTTTGAAATCAAGAGAGGATAAAGTAAGAGAGTTATTTCCCATTAAAGTTTTATTTTAGGTAATCCCTGCTGGCAAGTTATTTTTAGAGATGGTACCCAGCTCAGTGCACCCGCGTATAATGTTACGACGAGTGTTGCGCAAATATTTTCTTGGAGGATGAAATTAAGTGTATAACCGTGTTATTATGTCGCTCAGCCGGGCTATCCACGTGCGAAAATTCGTGTCACATGATTAGCTATCCCTGGACGCTTCTGCGATTTGAAAAATCAGAGTTGATCTAAAAATAACTAGCCTGCGAACGCAGACTTATTTCCGGCTGCCCCTTGTCTCCGCCGAAAATAACGTCTGCGAACCCGCGCCAGGAAACGATTTCTGTGACGTAATGACTTTTGTTTTCTCTTTGGCCAATCAGATTCCATGGTAAAATGAAACTCGAGTGCTCCTCGCAGCGAATACCTCGCGCAGTAGTTCTGGGGCTATTTGAGCTAAACTGTGATTGGCTTATTAGAATTCCTACGTTACAGAAATCGTTTCCTGGCTCGGGTTCGAAGACGTTATTTTCGGCGGAGACAAGCGACAGCCGGAAATACGTCTGCGTTCGCAGGCTAAAAAATAACATGAGAGTGATAAACTTGGAAATAAGTCCTGTATGGCGGATGAACTATCGTACCCTTCATTTTCTCTTGTTCGAAATATGATGCCATTAAACATACCAGTGACACGGCGGTGGTGATTCTTTTCCCGCCTGAGGCGCCGATAACAAGCTGAACTCTGCCGTCGTCGTTTGTCAAAATGGCGGGAGATATGGACGAGAAAGGTCGCTTGTTTGGCTCGGGAAAGTTAAAAGGAGATGGAGAAATACCGTCCACTATGTTGTGACCGGGAATGTCAAAATCGTCCATCTGGTCGTTGTAGATGATTCCGGTGACGTTAGATCGATATCTGGATCCAAATCTGTCAAGAAACATCTCAAATTTGAGAATCATGATCGAGCCTGTGAATGTCATCAGAGAGGGTGCTTGTCAACTCGATGTACGTGATGACGTCATGCTTACATCACAGCGTTTGCAGAACTCACGTTAAGTTTAAGGCTAACAAATAAAGATTTGATAATTTTTTGAGTGCTTCTACAAGCAGTCGGCCAAACGACACTATAATGCACCTCTGGCTAAACGTGATTGCAAGGTTCTAAGTGAGGGTCGAAAGGAAAATTTACTCAACCATCAAAGACAAAAAGAGTTAATTAATCACTCGCAAGAAGTTTTAAACCTACCTCCTGTTGATTGTAGATGTCACGGAAACCGCGTCACCATTTGGCGCCAAAACAGCCACGTGCGTTGTGCCGTAATCAGCGTCTGAGAATGATTGCGCGTAATATTTCACATCCTTAAACGTCATGCTATCCCGTATTTTGTGACGTAACCGGTCGCCTGTTTCTTGACTTAACATCTTTCTAGCAACCTGTGGTGAAACGTTGTGCAGACTTTAAGAAAGTATTCTTGGAAAAACGCCACCCTCTGATGGACTGAAGGACATGTTTCTGTGACTCGTTCGAATAATTCGCTGGAAGACTATTCACAGTCTTGCAATTTGATTGATTAGGCAGCCATCTACTACGAAAAATTAGATTATGAGATCGAGATTTCTCTGAGGTGGTTTACTCGTTCCACTGTTTATTAACGCTAAGTTTTTGCCTTTAAACTTTTTATACTATAAAACTTTATCTGCTTCTGCTCCAATTAACATACGTAATTTATATACGAAACCGTTCAGTGTCCATTTTTACAGCAGCACACGCTCTTCTACTTCCGATAGTTTTTTACATAAAACCCTCAAAACTTGAAATTAAAAAAAAACGCGTTTTTAAGAATTGGTGGTAAACTAAGGAATGCGATGCCAAGCTCCCTGGGAGAACTACCAAAAGAAATCATTCAAACTCAGAATTAAAAACAAACTACTAAGTGTTCTTGAAGACGAAGATTCCTTCATTGAGGTTCACCAGATTATTTGTAAATTAAAATATCAGTAGTAGTAAAAGAAAAATTATCTCATAAATCTGATAACCCCTCACTTCTTTTCTCATTCTTTTCCCACCTTTTTCTTTTATTCACATTTTTCCTAACTTTCTATTTTCCTATTAACTAATAAAAAAACATTTGCAACCATATCTTGATAGACTGGCCCGCCTAGACTAGCACTAGCTATCCGAGGGCAAGTCCAGCTGTAAAGTGTAAATTAAGAAATAAAATACGATTGAAATTGTCATCATGAACTACATCATGACCACTTTCTTTTGTTCGCATGGTACATGTATCGCTCACACTTTCATTGTCGTCGTATGCGCGGGCTTATCAGTTGTTTCAATAATTTCGTACGCATAGAAATCGACGTTGTGCTTAAAAAAACCGACCGTTTAATCTCAGTTTCTGAAATTAACGATTAATTAGTTGGGCGAACCGACTATAGGTTTACCCTCGTATTTCGTATCAAAGTTCAGTCACGTGCAATGGGCAATACCGCAGACTCGTCGTTAAGCCTCAACTTTCTTTTCACGATGTCGGAGCCGATGCCGGAAGGAAAAAATTTATGACGAATATGTTAACAGATGGCGCCATCTTTTCTACGTTCGAACATACAGACCCGCTCACCATTTGCGGTAGATCCACTCTAAAAGATGGCGTAGTCAATGAGCGTATATTTCGAAACGGGTCGTTCCGCGAACTCAAAATAGCGAGAGAATCGAATGATTTAGCGAAGGTCTTACTAGAACCAACTGAACCAGAAATCAAATGACTTATATGAGTTATCAATGAACAGAAAATGTGGACAGAGTGATACTTCAGAATTTACGAAAGTTTTAAGTGCTGATAAGAGCCCCTCCCAGGGGGGTACATGTTCCCATGATCCCTTGATATTTTTGGATTTTATCCCTTGTTCCCCATTAATAAAACCCCTTGTTCCCAAATATGTTTTTAGCTCATGTTCCTTGGATCCCGAAAAATTTTTGCACCGTTCCCTTGATCCCCAAAAATGTTTATCATTGTTCCGCATATTCGTTTGCTTGTTTTACCTTTCTATTCATAGTAGAAAAAATCGCTTTCGAACCGCCCCTTTCTTCTCCTTAAGATCCGCTCATGCTGTACTTCATTGGCTGCAGTTTCTGTCATCTCAACTGTCTCAGCTGCCTCTGCGACAGTTACGACTTCATTGGTATGGTGAAGCACATCAAGGAGAAGGATAAGATCACCTTCTTCAAGCTCTAGGATATCTTCACGGTAGTTATAGCAGGTTAGGGCACAAACAATGTTGCTTACATCGACATATCTCTCTTCATCTTCCGTGAAAAGCACTGGATTGAAAGGATCTTGAATGAACACTTTGGCTTTCACCCTCTTCATGCCAACACTCTCATTTTCTTGCAGACAGGCCATTATGAACAACTGACGAGTATCACTGGAATCAGCTTTAACACAGACAATCTGGCTTTGTTTATAAAAAGTCTCTGTTGTTTCCCTATGCGGCACTGGGACTGATGCTGCTTCACTCAGCACTGTGAAATCTAGGGGCTGTACAGTCGGAGAGTCAGTTGCATACAGATTTATGGGCAGAGTTCCTGGATTGTCCTTTGTTGTTATGTTTCGCACTGTTTTCTGGGGGACACTCTGACCATACATTGCTCTCCAGTTCCTCATTTCACTCACTTACTTCTCTGATAGTTTGTGTGCCTTTGGAGGGCATAACTTGGGTAAATCCTTGTAATGTGTGGTGGTGAAAACCTGTGGGTAATAGGACTTCGGAGCTGTGAAGTAAGCAAATGGTGTAAAACATTGCCTCTTCAACCGTTCCTTGATTGCCCTGCTGAATCTGTAATCGAATTCAAGCTGTAGGGGCATGTCAGTGGCACCACTTCTCATTTCTGAAAATGTGTTTTCGACGACAAGCGTTAGAAGACTTTTGATACTAAACTTGGTGGTAAGGCTTGGATTAAAACGGTCCAGCAGGTCCTTGATGTTACGCAGAGACTTCAGGATCCTTCTTTCATCTTCCATGACAACAGATGAAACAGTTCCTTGAGGGTCTTGTGTCACAGCTGTGGTACCAATAAGGCTCATAACCGCATCAACACACTTTTTGTCAAAGGAGTAAACTTGCTCTAGTCTCTCGACTGCCTGGGGGAAACAAGCATTCCCAAGATGCCTTGCGAAGCTCGTAATAATAATCATTTCGAAATAATCTAGCATGACACTCAAGTACGTAATAGATTTTATATTTTAGGGGTTCGGAAAGTTAAAAAAAAAGAACATATTATTGAAAATAGATTGGTGTTCCCTTGTTCCCAAAAATCTACTCAAGAGTTCCCTTGTTCCCTGAAAATAAACTGAACATATCCCCTGTTCCCTGAAAATAAATGCTCCAGTTCCCTCGTTCCCTAAAACCCCTGGGAGGGGCTCTGATAAAGACAAGGTGTATCGTGATAAAACTAAGGAAACTATAACAAAGACGCCATGTTTGACTGCAAAAGTGGCTTTCATCAGGGTGAAGAGAAACGGAATGGTCATATTTATGTGACCTCTGTCATGATCACTACATTTATTTTGTTTTTGCTCAAACAGAGTGCATTATCAGCTGTTATTTTTCCATTAGTGTTGTCGAGTGTTTGTGTGGTATCAAATAACGTGGTGATGTATTCTTGGTTTTCATGCGATGCAGTCATATTTTAAAAAAAATTACCTTTTCTTCGGAGGTTTTAGTTTTATCAGATATAAGATCCTTTAGGAACTTGACGTTTCACAACGTTTTAGCTCGACAAGATTCTTCGTTTTGTAATAGGGCAAGTTTGATTTTCGAAGCTTTTGCGTTGCGTGACATCAAATGGCGCCCCGAGAGGGCTGTCGCGTAGGTCAAACGATGAGTTATCGCTTAAGTTCCTGCTAACTGAACAATTCTTGCCCTAGAAGAAGTACCAATTTCAACGTGTCGGAACTCTGGAGTAATAACTTTTTGTTTCAATTGCAAAACTCAATGACAGATGTTTCTGTAAATTTACGGCCGCCAAAGCTCAATGAATATTTTTCCCGATAACGCGCGAATGAAAAACTGCAGAAGTCTTATCTCTTGGCGAGGATGTTTACCTATCAATCGTCTATCATATCCCAGATTCTTGACTTAATTTATTAAATGGTTACGATTTTTAAGTTTGATCGCGTGAATTAGGAGCAATAATGACAGTGTCAAGTTTGTACAAAAGATGAGAAAGAAACGGCATTCTACACGGTCAACACTGAATCGAAAGTCGTCGAGTTGCAGAGAGTTTTTGGGCAAATATCTATCTTTGTATATGTATACAGGTTTCCAGGCTATTATAAAGATCTATAAACACTCACTTGGTGACAATATTATTATGAACTCAGAGAAGTGCAGACTGTGTACATATGAAATAACCGCAGTGAACAGGGTGAGAGAAGAAGACAGTGACCCCAATCTCCTCAAACACATAAGTGACGTCACAATTCAAATCAACTTCACTACGATTACCGTAGCTTTCACTTTCATCTATCGGTCAGTTAAAATAAGCGATGTTTTCGTGATGATTACGGTTTAATGATATTTCTTTGAGACATGCATCAGTACATGCTATTTTTAGAATCGCTGCGCACCGCAAATGATCAACACTCGTAGCTAGTAGCGCATCTAGCTACAGCGCGACTTACGATCTTAGATCGTCTTGTTAATGATTTGATCATGAAGATCTCACTCTGCGCAGATTAAGTATAGTGTCTCTGATTAGCTGTTTTCTGCCCACCCATAACTATACACTATGAACATGCGAGATGCGAGGTAAATACGGATTTTATTCTGATCAAAAGTCGGATATGTCTTGAGCGGAGAGTGGGGCTTGACCATTTAGTGACACATGCTACTCAAAGTCATGCAGACTAAGCTATTCTTGTTCCCTATTTCATTAACTCACCTTTTCTATTTGTGAATTAAAGTCTGGATCTCCAAGCCGACTGCGCCATGCATAACTGAACTTAAAAGCTTCAATGATGCGGTGATACGTCAGCACTGAGGCGTTCACGTCATTACTGAATGGTGACGTCAGATTGTATCCTGAAATGTCAAATGTTTGTCATCGAATAACTTTAACGTTTTGGTAAAGAATCCTTACTCCGCTCTTAACCCTTAGTTACATTAGGTTTTTTCTTCTATTTTAGAGCACCCAAGAATTTGTTTCTATGCTTTGCAGTTTAAGGAAACACTAGGTTGCCACAGGAGTGTTTTACTATTTGGTTCCAGGTGACTTTTTACGATAACTGCAAAAACTCTCGCGCGCTCATTGGCTAAGTTTCATTGTCAATAGAGCGTTTTCCCTCACGTGGGCAACAGCCATGCAAATTTATTTGGAACAAAAGAAAGTGTTTACATAAGAAAAGAGTTCAATTCCCACAGGATTGGTTTGGTACACCGACATGGCCGCCGTTTCATTGTTTTGGAACACCGATATGGCTGCCATGACGTCATGTGAAAACGCTCTATAAGCGGACAGACACATGAATTTATAATTTATACGATGCATTAACGAGCGAAACCGGATAATTTGGCTATTTGCTTTTATCAAAAAGCACCGCAGATCCACTCGGCTATCGCCTCGTAGATCCACAGCTACTTTGAAAATGTTAAGACGAAATTCATGATGAATAACAGGACAGACGCATGAAACACTGACGTCGATTTGTTAATTTAAATTAAGCAAGGATCAAGATATTTTCTGTCACATATATCTTTTCAAGAATGTTTGATGTTGATGACCTCTTCCAACTCAGGTGACAGAGAGTAAAATAAGGAAAAAAAAAACTTTGAAGAACAACACCCACCTTTTAAAATGTTCAAGATTAGCGCTAAAACGGCACCGCTTGTGGGGGGTGGGGTGAGGTACATATTCATGCCCGAGAGTTCACCCTTATATGGCGTTCTGCTGATCGACTTGTATTTCCTCAGATCTTCCAGAGTCACGGCCCCATTGATTATTCTCATATCTTTCGCGATATCATTGGCCAACTGTCCACTGTAAAACGATTCGGGATTGTTTTGCACTTGTTCCAGGGTCTTTGCATACTTTTCGTTCTTGATTTTATCTCCTTTTTTACGAAGCTTTTTGTTTTTATCCAGAAACAGTTCGCTGAAATCATATTGAAAACAACAACTCAGTATCGTGGCATTACCAGGCTAGAGAGAACGAAGTAAGATTCAGAACTTTTACACATGTGACATCCCTCATGCATGAAATTTACTAAGAGTATGTTTAGATTTGCATTAGACCATCTTGTAACCAAGAGAAGATGAAGGGAAAATAGATACTCCCCTTTATAGGCTTTATTTCTCAAGTAATCCTTGTCAATTTATTTTTAGATCACCAGCTCCCGGTTTTGGAAATCCTAGAATCAATCCATCCAGTGACGTGTATTTTGTTCACGTGCCGGGACAGCCCTAGCAGCTTTACATGAATTTTTTCCGAAAACGCAGCAAGCGGGTGGTAACATTGCAATGATCCGTGCGTGCACTAGATAACACAGTTAAAAATAACTTGAGAAGGATTACCTCAGGAATAAGGGCTACACTGGGCATTAACACTCTTACGCTTTATCCTCTACTGCTTGTAATTGAGTTAGCAGGTGATATGAACTGACCTCAATCCTGGATCATTTCTGATGTCCTGTTTGATTCCTTTTGTCGTTTTCAGAGCATCGTCCACAGCTTTTGTTATTTCAAATCCATTTCTGGCCAAATCGATGGCGGGTTGAACGAGTTGTTTCCATGGCAACCAGCCATATCGTTTCCAGGCTTCGTGTTGACCGCGTACCTCGCCAGGCACGGCAATGGACAGACCACCTAAGAAGAAGTTAAGATAGTCTTTGCAGTATTTGCTTAAATTAGTCGAGGTTTTAAAAATTTAAACGGTCATCTTTAGTCCAAAGAACCCGAAAATGTTTCATCAAAATGTGAGAATTACTAGCCAGTTGACAGTCCGAGTCAGTGTTAAAAGCTGAGGGACATTAACACCATGTGCAGTTCCGATTGCGGGCACGCAAAATTAACAAACGAATAGCTTGTAAATTTGCTACACTGAATCCCAACCTGGCAGAAGGCGGGCCAATTGATTAGTCACAATAGTATGCAGGGCTCTTGTGTGACCGCTGCAAAATCAGTTAAATCCAGTACCCAGTCCATTCTACCATTCGGCCATTCTCGTGGCTTTTTCTGGACCTCGTTATACTATTTTGTTCATATTTTCAGAAGTCGTCGTTGCAGACAAAGCGGAAAAGAATACCTTTTTGGGCTTTCGCCTCGTTGCCCTTAAACATGTCCCTTTTTGCTAGTGCTGGAGCGGTTTCTCTGAAGTCGATGACACTGGCTTCCTGGAGGCTTCTGTTGTACACCAGCATTACTCCACCTCCTCCTATCCCCGACGAATGCATGCTTACAACTCCCAAGCAGAACATGGCGGCGATGGCGGCATCCACGGCCGAGCCGTTGGCGTTGAGAATGTCCTTGCCGATTTGGGAGCATTGCGGTGTATCCGTGGCGACGGCCTCTCTTTTGTAGGGTCCACCAGATGATGGATCGGATTTTTTTATCACCAAAAAATAGACGGGAAGAACTATAGCAAGCACAATCACGACAATCAGGAATATCCCACCAAGGATCAGCAAACAACAACTACAAGAGAAACAGGTTGGTTTTACTAACTGGCAATTTACAAACTTGCAATTTAGGATGACTTAAACTCGAAACAAAATATCGGTGATGATATAGATACGTGAAGATATAAAAGAAAATGCTTGAACAATTCATTGCTCGCATATGCATATTGCTCCTATGTCGGTGTGATTGAATTCGAACTTCTCTGTACTCGGTCATTTCAATTCTGTGCACAAGCCACGATCAAAAGAAAACATCTGATCGTCAAGGAGGTGAATAACTGTAAAATAACTGGAACGGGCGACTCTGTATGTTGATACTTTACAGCGTTTGTGCTTCAATGAATGGATCGATATACAGCCACCCTAGATCAGTTGGTGCCAAACCCGAACTCAAACAGCCCGAGGCGAGCAAACTAACCATGAGACCACTGCACCTCCACTGGTAACAGTGTTACCTGTCAAAAATGCTCTTACCTTTAAGTCTAATGGTCGCCATGTTTAATAAAATACACCTTTTGGCAAAGTTTAAAAAATTCTCCGGGGAACTAGAAAGCCCATAAGCATTTACAAAAGATTACTAGTCATCACCACCTAAGTAAGCATTCTACCTATCTGCTTTCAGAAATGGTCTTTTAAAGAACTATGAAAAAAAGTTTAGTGATCTATCTATATCTTTTATATCAACTGTTTTACGATTAAATATCTCTTCGTTGCCTGTCATTCCCTTTATTCTATACATTTAGTAAGTACCTAGTAGTTATCTGTGTATACATATTTTTCCAGTTTTGTATAAATATATTATCTTTTATAACATAGCCTTAACGAAGCGCGCGCTCTGATTGGCTAATACGCTCTATTCATTTGCCCGTGGGTTGCACGCTTACGTGAGTTTGTTTATTTGTACTTTTTTTCGGCAATTTTTTTTCATCGATGTTGACGCTTTGTAAAACATAATTCCTACTTTTCTTCTCCTAAAATATGGAAAAATCTAATAATTCTTCCGGAGAAGAGGAATATTATTAGTGTGAGCTACTAAATTTCGAGCTTAAGTTTCTTGCCGGACCTCCACCTAATAAATTTGCGAATTTACTAGTGGAGTTGAATTGGCTGGTTGAACAAAGGGACTCAGCACTCGGAGACGGACCACAAAAAACAACAAACTGGTCTGTATCAACCTTTCGAGGTTAATAGTGCATAGCGGGAATTTTAGAGAGAATTTCTAGCGATTTGACGACAATAAATTCAGCACAAGCTTTCATTGTAAAACTTTTCTGGCATCGAAAGCTATTTAAATGCTTTAGGCGAACGAAACAAGAAAGCTTTAACAAATCTCTGTTTGTGAAGTCTTACATACGAAATCCTTCTGTTCCAAAAACGTTAAAGGTAATAGTTTTTCTGAGCTTTAATAAAGGAAGTTTTATCAAATATTGGTAGCCTATGATGAATTATTTCAGCTCCCGGGTTTTAATTTTGCTCGAATGCTTGTCACGCGATCGTGAATTGAACACCTGAAGGACTTGAAGAAACAGCCGCTCGAAGGAAAGACTGCATCGTGCACAAATATATGCTTACATTAATATTTCCAGCATTTCTGACAGTTTCCTTTAACCCGCAGTCTTCTGTTCATTAAAGCTTATTTTACCAAGTAACGAAAGTGACAGATCATTTTTAAAAGCCATTTGTGTGTTCAAGTTCAGCCTTAGACGCGCGACTCATCAAATTTAAAACGCAGTGGAAAGGAAAACGTAACTGCTATTGAATAAGAGCATCTCAAACAGCTCAAAGCCAGGGGTGTTTGTTCGTTTTCTTCTTCACTCTCGCTTTTAAGAAATGTCTGGTTCCATATTCAGTGTTCTTTTCTTTTGCCGAAGAGGCCGTGAAGGACAGAGAGCTCAACCACCAGAAGCTTCAACCATGTGCAGTTTGTTTTCAATTCTTCGGAAAACTAATCCAAATTTAAGCTTAGCCAATTTTTTGAGAAACGCTATTACCGAGTGCAATTTTCGTTCGTTGCCAGCTTGATATTTGGGTTAACTGAGCAGTTTGAAATTGTTTGCTTGCCCTAGAAACTACTAACTCGCCGCGATCCAAGAAAAGTTTTAATGTGTCACTTTGTCAGATTTTTGACTGAACATTTTCGCGCGGTTTATCGCGCTTTTCACTTCATGTAAGCCGGACGAGATTGAGAGTCGCACGAGGCGATAGCCTCGTGCGACTCTTACGCTTCTTTCGTGCTTAGCAACCTCCCGCGTGCATCCATAACGCGATAGTTGCACGCTGCACGCTTACCATTCCTTAAGTTTAGTTTGCATTTAAATACCAATACTAATTCAAAATACGAAGCATAATTGAGGGATTTCGAGCAAAAAGGGCTTATATCGCTTTTTGGGCCGATTTTCATTGTTTGCAGGATATGGGAGCTTATTTTTGGCAGACTGACTTGTTGTGACATGAAAAGCATCGTTCCGTAATTGTTCTTGTTGATTTGCGCTTCATTTTCGAGAAATAACGTATGCAAAAACTCAGTTTTCCAAGCGGCATCTTTTGGAGCGAATCCTTCGAAGGTGGATTTCGACGCGACGCAAACTTAAACGGTTACTTTTAGCAGCTTCGACAGCACGGTTTTTTTTTTTTAAGTAGATGTTTTGGTTTTCGAAAGAAGTAAAGAAATAGACCGAAAAAAAAAAAAAAAATCGACCGACCCTCGTATCGAACCGGTGTCACGACAAAACAAACTTGAATCAGGCTCGTTAACAGATTAGCGTAATTATATGGATTATAAAACTTGCATGATATGATTGATCATCGCAGTTATACACGCAACTACTCGATTAACCAAATGTATTGTTAAGAACATTCATTCATTCATCAGGTTGCGTGCCTGATGTTTTTGCGTGTTTCAATAGACCGTGACAATTACCCGGGGACAACAATAGGCCACGTTCGGTATACCAATATTCTAACATGGCTCCGAGACTTTCGGGTCAAAATTGTAAATTTTTTAAGTTTCTTTTGTCCCTCAATTCCCAAAAGAGACTTAGATGCAAAGAAACCAACACAAAATATAGAAGTTTGTCCTGAAAGCCTCGGAGCCATGTTAGAAAACTGATATACCGAACGTCGCCTATTACAGAACTTTAAAATATTCATGGCGTATGCAAAATATAATTGATGTAGCTCTAGATATGACATTTGAAAACAAAGCGACGACTGAATAGTAATCAAGAGTCTAGCGTTGAAAGCAAATTAAAGCGGGTTCCTATAAGAGAGTAAATGTTAGAATCACTTTGACTGTATGGAAATCTTGAATTATCCTTTCATGGCAAAATAGCGAACTCTGACTGCTGCCTCGTTAGATTTCAGCTTTACCTGGAGCAAGCGTATAAATTTCGTTTAGTTAAATATTCTGAATATTATTGAAAATTAAAACAGTGTTTACGCTTTAAAACGCAAAATTTTTCTCGGAAATCAACAACAGTCGAAACAACTGTCAAACAAGTCGAAGCAAGTCGGATTACACTGATCTTCGTTGAAGTCCTAGTCGCTACCAAGCTAATCGAACTTTCCCAGCATTATATTCGGCTTGATTCCTGTTCGCTTTTCTTGATTAAGTCTTGCATCAACCTGGCTATTCTCATTCTTTATCAAAGCTGGGCATTTAATAATCAAAAGAACTTTAATGGCCAAACGTAAGATGCGAGGTGCCACGTCCAACGCACCATGGACACTACTAATCTCAATCAGTTGATGATTATATAATTCCAATTTGACTTGAAGCAAAAGATGAAAGGTGGAGCACAAATGAATGCGACAAAGAGAGAGAGAGAGAGAGAGAGAGAGAGAGAGAGAGAGAGAGAGAGAGAGAGAGAGAGAGAGAGAGAGAGAGAGAGAGAGAGAGAGAGAGAGAGAGAGAGAGAAATAGCACTTACCTTTTGCTGAATTTCATGGCTGGCTCATTTTTGTCTCCTGCAACTACTGAAATTTCAAGTTGACTTTCCGCAAGAGTACTAGTTGGCGGTTCGCCCGTTCCGGGAAAAATTGTTAAAATGCAGAGCCCAAGCTTCCACCTCTAGAGATATTTTCCTTGGAACAGTGATTGTCCTCAAACTGAGACAGAAAGAGATCTAGCCAGAGAAGAAGAATTAGCGAGAGATACCGAGAGACTATTGAATGTCTAAGAGTTTCGCATTCGGTCACATTGTCGTCACGCTACTGTGGTCAAGATTCTTAGAAATCTTAGCGGTCAAAAAACAATTCTTAGAATACACCGATTCCAGAAAAAACCGGAAGTTGCACCGAAACGAGGCTTAATAGCCCTCGCGGTAATTAAAGCAACATGGCGAACGAAGAAGAAAGGCCAATCTCTCTTCTGATGATATTCCCGGCGTCAGTGTGAGCGAAGAACATTGAAAAATTGACACTCAGCCAATCGAAATTCTGGCTTAAAAGTCGCCGAATAAATCAAAGGGGCAAAATAAAGGAACTTTTAGACGGGTATGTTTTCCATCCTTCGATCGTCTCGATCTCCAATATGCGCAAAAACAACCTGTTCTCACCATTTTTATTGCCTAAAAGAACTTTGTTCATGGTCGGTTTATGAAAAAGAATCTGAATGAAATGAAAATTGTAAAAGTTTTCGACCCTGACCCGAAGAATGCTTTACTTAAGCTACGGAAGTAAATTTTAAAATTGTGCCGGATATCGGGAATATTGCAACAAAACACTTTAAAAAATTTCCTTCGGCTGATTCATTTTTCTCTGACGACTTCAGTCTTCTCAAGTTAGAGAACATCCAATCTCTCTTCATAAATTAACAATCGGTGTTAGAGAATAAAGGGAAATCCTTTAAAATTTCAAAAGATGCTAATCAGAGTATCAAACAAGACCACGATCTACTCGCCAAGAATGGTATAAGCAAGGGTTCGGTACAGTGACAGCATCATTGCGTTACAGAGTAGGACGCAATCACAAAGCTGATTCATCAGTCAAATCACCAATAAAATTATCAGTGACGTGTTCTACAGTGTAACAAAGACTATCAGTCACATGCCATGAAAGATGGCCTAGAAAACTAGTAACTAGTAATGAACAAGTACACTGAAATGATGCATCAACAGGGATCGACGAAGGTGCAAGTAACAAAATGCTTTTTTTTTGTTCAAGAGAAAAGGGAAATTTTGGGGACCTCCCCAGGGTCCCCCAGCTGGACTAAGGTTACAGACCCAAGTAAGGGCAATCTCCATGAAATAATTTAAGCTAGGAATGTCATTGTCATGGATAGTGAGACCCTGAAAGATTGCCTTATAAAATCAATGTGCAAAATGTTTGACACTGGTTTAAAAGTAAACAAGAGTCATATGAACTTCAGTTTATGATGTACAATGTACAACAACTACTCTTTGTTGTGAACAGACTTTGGAATGTCCTGGCTATAAATTGAAAGTAACTGCAAATTTTTAATGAGCAAAATGCCTTGGACATAGAATGGTAGAAGGAGATGCTAAAGAATATTGAACAATTTATGATAAATATATTATATATGAATTGGCTTACCTAATGCTTAGAGATGGCCTTACACGATGTGATTATTGCTAAAGCCAGAATAAATAATGTATATCAAAGGTCCAAAAAGTTTGTCCAGCATCTAATATGAGAGAATTCAGCTACTTCCAGTTTTTCTCTGGTGATGAATATTTGAATAAATATTTCAAAATAGTTCAAAACAATTGGGAATCTATAAGATCATACGATGTAGGAAATTCTCAATGAGGTCAAATTCAATTGCACTTTTATGTTGTTAGCAAAATTATACACCAGCTCTACCATGCGTCCTTCTATGTTACACCCTGTGCCAGAAAATAGAACATGAAGCCACATAATGCACAATTTCAGTACGGTGGAAATCACCAAATGTTTAATTACCACTGATGAACAATATCATGTACTCTGTTTAAAGTCACTACCAAATGACAAATAAACATCAGATAACTTTTTTCTGCCAGTTTACAAGCAAATAGCTCACTATCCAGGGTTGATTAACAACTCTACACAACCTTAGTGGAGTTACACCATCAAATACATGCCATCCATTTATTTTCCTAATAGCCATTTCAGCTTGTATTCTTACATTTGCAGTTCTGGTTCATGGTTGGAAAACAGTCTTCCTTAGAAAATTGTTACTAAAATTATAGTCAGTTCTGATTTACTTGGTTGCATAGAATGGATGAAGATTATAACCTTCCTGCTTGCCAGTACAAGCTGTCTATCAAATCTACGACATTAAGGAAAATTCCTACTAGGCCTTAAAATGTGTTGTCAGACTTATTCAGAGTAAAGTTCACTTTTGGATGTCCAGGTCTTGGGTGTCTGACCTGTTATCTCTCTGCAGTCTATTCTGCACCTTATGTTTTTCATCAATGGCTGTATTTAAATCACTAATGTCCTTCCACATTCAACATTGTTTTTGGGAAACTTTTTTTGTTTACCTCAGAGGCATGAAAACTGATTAATTCCTAAGTTGATTGAAGCTGATGGGTATTCATATGCCAGACTCAGATGCATCACATATTTCGCTCTACACAGAGATTCCTCATCAACTTTTGCCCAAGGGAAAGCCGAGGGTACGGCTCCCAGTTTCAAAAAGTGTACTCAGTTTAAAATCACTTGGCAAGAAGTGCTCGGAAAAACAACAATTATTTCCTACCGAGGTAAAATAGACATCTCCCCTTTGCATAAGTATTTCCCACTTTTTTCTTCTTTGTTTATCTGGCTAGCTTGTCCGAAGGAAACTCAGTCGTGGAAATGATAAATCAGGTCGGTTTTTGCTTCGATTATTAGAGTTTGCAGCCGCACAACACTTCTGTCCAACTCTTTTCCTTTTCTTTACCACATTTACTCCAGACAAGTAGCTCTAACCTACATACATTCAAATTTTTTCGTTCTTCCCCAGCATTTCGTCCGCCATTTTGAAAGCTCGAGGGCTATTAAGCCTCGCTTGCGTGCAACTTCCGGTTTTTTTCTGGAATCGGTGTATTGAGTCACATCAGAGAGCATGTCGAACCTCTAGTGATTGGTCAATAATAATGGTTTGATAAGTACGGTATCTTTATATCACAAGGCCCCATTGTTGGAGGTATTTTGATCTCTAAACCCAGTTTGTCTTCCCGCCTTTAATCATGGATATAAAAGCTTTGTTAAACAATCTTCATGGAGAAGTATCCTGCTCTGTGTGCATGACCACATTCGCAGATCCAAAACAGTTGCCATGTTTACAGAGTTTTTGGCTTCACGAGTCCCTAGCAGTGGAAACCTGGAGAACTTGCCGACCAACTTTCGCATCAGCAGTTCGCTAGATATGTGGGCAATCAAAGAGTGTAATTCCACTGGAGTGAAATGAAGAAACTGCGACAAAAGAAGCGTACAGAGCTTGTACTGCTTCCAGTGTCATGCATTCTCGTTTGACGACTGTGTTACGACGCACAACACTGAACTCGAGCTAATACTGAAAGAACACCGTGAGCTGGCGCTTAAAGACAAGACATCGAGGAAGTGTTAAAACGACCAGCATTTTGCCAACAGAAACACCATGAAAAAGAAGAGTTGAAGTTCTTTTGCAAGGGCTGTGAAGTGGCCATTTGCAACGCCTGTGCTTTAACAGATCATGAAGGTCATGCCAAGATGCTTTTGGAGGTAGCTGCAAATGAACGCAAATTACAAATGAGATGAGCGATTGAATTGCAGAAGCAAAAAGCGCAACAGAAGAGAGACAAAATTGCTGAACTTGACGAGAACTGCATTCATATTGAAAAACAAGCTGCTGCCGTCAAACGAAAGGTACACAGATTTGCTGAACATTTGATGGCAGTTATCGAAGAAGGAAATATCGAACAAAGTGGACAAACAAGTAAAAGAATCTCACGAACGTCTGCGAAGTGAACAGCGCGATGTGGACAAACGAGTAAAGCTTATCGAGACAGGGATTGAAACAACGGAAACACTTTTAAGGCGAAGCCCAAGCGCTGAGATTGTATAGTTAGAAAAGTCATTGAACACAATGTTTAAGGAAGATATCATCGATGGAGAAGACCAAGTGGACTCCGACCTTGAAGGCTTTCGTCGATTCATTTTCGTAGAAAACGATTCATTAATGGCGAAAAGCGTCACTGAAGGAATCGGCGCTTTCAAAACATTTATCAGCAAAACCAGCGCGCATCAATCAAGCGCCCAAGGAAAAGGAACAAGTGAAGCTATTGTTGGACTTGAAATTGGCGGAGAGGGTTCTTTCACCTTTCCCTATCACTGTGTGCAACATGACAACCATCTTATAGTATCAGACAGGTATGAACACTGTATCAAAGTGCACGATAGGGATGGGAAGTTTGTTTACCAATTTGGAAAGCAGGGGGAGGGGGACGGGGAGTTGAATGAACCTCATTACTTGTCTGTCAACAAGGCAGGACACTTGATGGTCTGTGATGCAGAGAATCACAGAGCTCAGGTGTTTGAATTGAGTGGAAAGTTTGTAAAAAAGTTTGGAACAAAAGGGAGCGGGATAGGAGAGTTTGATAGCCCATTCTCTACAGCAGTTCTTAATGATGGTAGGATAGTTTTGACTGACTGCGGGAACGCTCGCATTCAGATTTCTGAATAGATATATCCACTCACTTGTGATGTAATATGAATCAGTTCCCTCATTGCTATCAGTGAAGTTTAGAACATGATTTTGCACTATTTGTCGCTGTTAGTCTGTAGCAGGTTACATGTAAGAAAATCTCACAGAATAGAGATATCTGAAAAATTTACCTTTATAGTTACCATATTTAATTTCCGTTTCGACTGTAACATTTCCATTACATTGTTTAAAACTTGCATTGTTTAAAATTTAAATTTCAAGGTTCTAAACCATTATGTTTTCTTAATTACATAGTTGTAGATTGTGTGAGATTAGTTGTCAATATCTATCATTGCTATATGTAGTTTAGATTACTTGTCTCAGCTGTATAACTGATAGGTTGAGCTAAGTTTAGCGGAAATATCTTTCACAACAGTCATTTCAATTCTGAATTTGTTGTAACTAAGGAGTACTGTATGTTGTGTGACATTAAAAAGCGTGTGGCTATTTACTCGCTAAAGGCAGTTACAAGCTGTCTTGTAAGACTGAAAATGTTAGCTAGAGAAATGGCAATAAATTGTTTCAATATTTTCACATAGTTTTGTCGTGATACTTAATCATTGTTCACAAGGGAAGACAGCAGCCAAAATTCACTTGGAGTTTTGCTGTCCCAGATCGCTCTTATGATGAAAAAAAACGTCTTGATAAGTCAAATGAATCTTTCTCCGGGAGTGGGGGGAGGGAGGAGGATATGGGAGAGGTACGGTTAACGGGAGATGAAATAAGGGAAACGGGAGTTCAAAGAGGGGAGAAAGCGAGGGAGAAACGAGAAATGGGAAGTTTTGTCATTTATTCATACGTTAGAATGTTTGAAAGACAAGAACCCAAAATATTATTTCATGAATTGTATTAATCGTCGAAATATCGTGCTTGGGCTGAAAAAGAGACTTGCTTTCGCCTAGGAACCTCACAGCTAAGTGGCTAGGATATTTTTAGAGTCTCCTAATTTACAGGATACGGCAACAGGACGGAAAAGGCGGGAGTTGGGAGCCGAGACTTTTGCTTATCTCGGTGCTTTCTTTTTCTTTTTTCATGTAAGGATGTGTTATGCATGTTTTTTCTCGCAAACATTGCAATTTTGCTGGAAACCAACACTTGTAGGAAACATTACTGAAAAGAGTTTGTTTATTCTATCTGCAACATGTGCATCCTGATTTCTAAGTAAAGACATATTTTTCATCAATGCTAAGCAGCGTCGAAAAAAGTAAACCATTATCCCGTTTTCAGGCCTCTAGGGGACAAAACGCACCCCAAAGGAACTGGGAACGAGCTTAAATGAACATATTACATCAAATGGAGTCGATATGAAAAACAAAGATAAGTGCAGAAATGCAAAGCATGAATGTTTTTCATTAATCACGGAATCATGCGTCAATATCGTTCATTAACTACAAGATTTTTCCCATATTGAAACATTTTGTTATGGTTGGAAAGAGTAACAAACAACTGGCCCTGATTTTGAAAAAACAAGATACTTAATTTCAGTACACGTTTCGCGTATCAAAAGCTGCAACTCTAATTTTACTAGCTAATATAATGTTTTGGTCACTCTTCAAAACTAGTGTGAATGTAATCATACTACGAGAGTTTTCGAGATCGGCATCGGGACAAGTGTTCTATTGTCCCGCGGGCGCGCCATGTTTCCTCGGGTCTGATTTGGCGAATATTCCCTTTTTAGGGTCTCGGAATACTGCCTGCACCACGGCAAAGAATTCCACGCCAGTTACGTTGTGCCCGCGTTTTTCCAAACCTTCCAATATTTCGCGTGACATGCGATATTTGCCAGAAGTGTCAAAAGGTATCTTTTCATAAGATACATCCTGATCGGGCACCAGTTGAGTATGCAGTCGAGGCTTGTCCACCGCGTCAGATAAGGATTGTTCAAACCACAACTTGTTCATTAACACCTGCGCATGTGAACAAAACTGTTATCCGCTGAATTCAGACAGAGAACCTAAGTCCAAGCTGACAGACCTCGGTATACGAACATGAATTGGCCCGAGTCTCATAACGACGATTTCACGGTTAATGTAAAACACCAATCACATTTGTGTTTTAAAGTATTTGTTCTTGTATCGTAAGAGTTATGGGTTTGAAATCAAGAGAGGATGAAGGGTTAGGGTTAGGTAAGAGAGTTATTTCCCATTAAAGTTTTATTCTAAAGGTAATCCCTGGCAAGTTATTTTTAGAGTGGTACCCAGTACTCCCGCGTGTAACGTTACGACAAGCGTTGCGCAAATGTTTTCTTGGAGGATGAAATTAAGTGTGAAGTCAAATTAAGTGTAAAGTCAAGTCAAGTTTTTCTCACGCGGGCAGTCCACGTGAGAAAATTCGCGTCACATGATTAGCTATCCCTGGACCTCTCTGCGATTTGAAAAATCAGAACTGATCTAAAAATAACCTGAGAGTGATAAACTTGGAAATTAGTCCTGTTTGGCAGATGAACCCGGCTCGTACCCTTCATTTTCTCTTGTTCGAAACATAATGCCATTAAACATACCAGTGACACGGCGGTGGTGATCCTTTTCCCGCCAGAGGCGCCGATAACAAGCTGAACTCTGCCGTCGTTGTTTGTCAAAATGGCGGGAGATATGGACGAGAAAGGTCGCTTGTTTGGCTCGGGAAAGTTAAAAGGAGATGGAGAAATACCGTCCACTATGTTGTGACCGGGAATGTCAAAATCATCCATCTCGTCATTGTAGATGATTCCTGTGACGTTAGATCGATATCTGGATCCAAATCTGTCAAGAAACAACAGTGAGAATCTACGTCAGTCATGTGGTAACTGATTTTTAGTCAAAATGTCAGCTAACAGGCTGTGCAGGGAAAAGGGTTTGTCCAGAATCATGAACGAGCCTGTAAGTGACATCAGAGAGGTTGCTTGGCAACGTGGCGTTCGTAATGATGTCATGCTGTTATGGCAACTTTGCGAGAACTCACGTTAAGTTTAAGGCAAAAAAATATACATTTAGTGGGTTTTGATTGCTCCTACGAATAGTAGACAAAACAACACTGTAATGCACCTCTGGCAGGAGCCCAACACTAGGATGTTGCAACTACCCCATATTCCTGTCACGGCGTTTTCACAGACCGATCTATTTTTAGTTTGAATTTACCGCGAATTTGGACCTCCTCCACCCCACCACCAATCACAAGCACGGTCTTAATTTTTAATTAGCGTATTTACTTTGTCGACATGTCCATCTTAGGCCGCCATTTTTGTCTTTACCGATGCGCGTTCATGTAGACCGGAAATGACCTGTTTCGCGGGAAAAAAAATCCCCAAAACAGACAGGTGTGTAAAAATGCCGTGACAGAGGCTTAGCATGGGAGTTGTACGCTCCTAGTGATGGACTCCTGAACTCTAGCTAAATAGTAGAAAATCTCGATTTATTATTGATTTATAACTAACAACAAGTTCCAAACCTACCTCCTGTTGATTGTAGTTGTTACAGAAACCGCGTCACCATTTGGCGCCAAAACAGCCACGTGTGTTGTGCCGTAATCAGTGTCTGAGAATGATTGCGCGTAATATGATACGTTGTCGTGCGTCATGTTATCCCATATTTTCTGACGTAAACGGTCGCCTGTTGTTTGGTTTAACATCTCTCTAGCAACCTGTGGTGAAACGTGGTATAAACTTTACAAAAGTATTCTTGCAGAAACTCCACTCTCTGATGGACTAAAAAAACTAATGGATATCTACTCACGAACTTGCCGTTTTGATTGGATAGGCAATCACCTGCTATTAACAATTAACAATTAGACAATATGAGTTCCAGATTTGTTTAAGTTGATAGTTGAACTACTACCGTATTACCTCATAGAAATCGAGAGCGATCATTTCACTTGGTTGTATCACGTAGACTTAATTGTCACTGAAACTTGCAATGACCCATTGCCCTTTATGAGATGAGCCTGCAGGGAATCATGGTAGCGTATTTATCGTCTTAGAATGGATATTCGTTTTGATGAATACAACTACCATGATTCCCTCAGGCACGTGCCATAGAAGGAGTTGGCCATTGTGCACCGCGCTCGTCAGTTTTTTCAACAATGCTACACAAAGCAATCGAGATTATGCTTGAATAAATAGACCTTTCGCTCTCCATTTCTGCAATTAACGATTAACGATTCCATCCTGAACATGAAGGTGTACATGCAACTCTACGTAGATCAGTGCAGTGTCTTTGATTGGACGTTTCTAACGCATGCGCATCAGCCCATTAAGACCGTACACTGCAGGGATCTGTGTCGATCGAGATGCGAGATAAATATGGAGTTTATTCTGAACATACGTCGAATGCGTCTTGAGCGGTGAGTGTGAATTGAGCATTTACTGAGACATGGCACGCCTAATTATGAAAACTGAGCTATTCTTGATTCCTGCCTCTTCAACTCACCTTGTCTATCTCTGGATCAAACGCTGGATCTCCAAGCCGACTTCGCCATGCATAACTGAACTTGCAAGCTTCAATGATGCGATGATATGTCAATACTGAGGAATTCACGTCATTACTGAATGGTGACGTCAGATTGTATCCTGTAATGTCAAATACAGTGGAACCTCTCGTAAGCGACCACCCAAAGTGTCAAGCCTAGCTGGCCGCTTACGACAGCTTAGACCGTACTAGGTCAAAATTTTGCCTCATTATCATATGGTAACTGCAGAGACTTAAGTCAATTTCGAATAAAAAGTACGGTCAGTTCTCATTGAGAAATTTCCGTCTCTTGTTCTGTCCAGGAATGCGATAATGTTACAACACCTTATTATCCGAATTCCGTTCTATTATCTGTCGAGTGGTCGCTTACAGGAGGTTAAAATTTCAAACTTTTAGCCTAAAAGTTGTCGTGGTCGCTTACGAGAGGTGGTCGCATACCAGAAGTTCCAGATATGGTGATTTGATTTGGAATATTAATTTTTATTTTGGTATCTTGGAAAACTGGCTGCTGAGGAGAGCTGGTCGCTTACGAGAGCTGGTCGAAACCGGAGGTTCGAGTGTATTTGTCATCGAAGAACTTAAGTGGTTTGCAAATAATCCTTTCTCGGCTCTTAACCTCGTTTAAGGAAACACTAGGTTAAGCACACACCTTTTAAAATGTTCAAGATTAATGCTAAAACAGCACCGCTTGTGGGGGGTGGGGTGAGGTACATATTCATGCCCGAGAGTTCACCCTTATAAGGCTTTCTGCTGATCGACTTGTATTTCCTCAGATCTTCCAGAGTCACGGTCCCATTGACTATTCTTATGTCTTCCGTGATATTATTGGCCAGCAGTCCACTGTAAAACGATTCGGGATCGTTTTGCACTTGTTCCAGGGTCTTTGCATACTTTTCGTTCTTGATTTTGTCTCCTTTTTTACGAAGCTTTTTGTTTTTATCCAGAAGCAGTTCGCTGAAATAATATTAAAATAACAACACAAAATTATGGCTTTGTCAGGCCCAAGCTCGAGAGAATTAAGTAAGAAAAAGAATCTTCACACACGTGACCCTCTCGTGACATTTACTAAGAGTATGTTTAGATTTGTCACGTGCATGTGCGTTATTTTTGACATGCGATAGAGAGGCGTTTCATTGATACCAACTTTGCACTTTGCAGGAAAGAACAATTTCCTCTGAACTGAGTCGATACGTGACGGAACTAAAAAAAAAAAGGTTACGTAACTACATGACTATGAATGAACTGACCTCAATCCTGGATCATTTCTGATGTCCTGTTCGATTCCTTTAGTCGTTTTCAGAGCGTCTTCCACAGCTTCTGTTATTTCAAATCCATTTCTGGCCAAATCGATGGCAGGTTGAACGAGTTGTTTCCATGGCAACCAGCCGTATTTTTCCCAAGCTTCGTATTGACCGCGTACCTCGCCAGGCACGGCAATGGACAGACCACCTAAGGAGATATTAAGGTGCTCTTTGTATTATTTGCTTAAATCAGTCGAGGTTTTAAAAAATTAAATGGTCATCTTTAGTCCGGACAACCCAAACCTATTTCTTCAAACGTGTGAGATATTACCAACTTAATTTAAGTGTCCGAATCAGTGCTACAAGGGCATCAATAGAATGCAGTTCCCGAATTGCGGACATGAAAAATTAACAAACGAATAGCTTGTAAATTTGCTACAGCCTACAGAATCCCAGCAGGAGCAAGGCGGGTTAATTGACTAGTCACCATAGTGTTACCGACAAGTTCAACCCAGGGCTGTCGTGTGACCGCTGCAGAAGAGCTTGTTACGTCATCAGAATTGGGGAGTTGAATCCGGGATATTGAATCAGTCAAATCCAGCACCCGCAACATTCTTCCGTTCGGCCATTCTCCCGCCTTTTTCTGAACCTCGTTATATTATTTGCTTGATATTTCAATTAAAGGTCTTCACCGAGTGCAAAGCGGAAAAGAATACCTTTTTGGGCTTTCGCCTCGTTGCCCTTAAACATGTCCCTTTTTGCTAGTGCTGGAGCGGTTTCTCTGAAGTCGATGACACTGGCTTCCTGGAGGCTTCTGTTGTACACCAGCATTACTCCACCTCCTCCTATCCCGGACGAATGCATGCTTATAACCCCCAAGCAGAACATGGCGGCGATGGCGGCATCCACGGCCGAGCCGTTGGCGTTGAGAATGTCCTTGCCGATTTGGGAGCATTGCGGTGTATCCGTGGCGACGGCCTCTTTTCTGTAGGGTCCACCAGATGATGGATCTTCAGATGATGGATTGTCAGATGATTGATCGGATTTTTTTATCACAAAAAAATAGACGGGAAGAACTACAGCCAACGCAATCACAATCAGCACCAACAGAGCAACAATTACGATGATCGTCCTGCAAGAGAAATATTAGGCTGGTTTTACTGGTCGCCTGTTGTGCGTGCTCCAGAAGCGACTGTGAAGCCAGACCCACTCAGTTCGTGACTGATTCGCGCGAGTTCAATTCGTTATGATATGATACAGTGGTGGTATGTAGCTATGCGTTCAATTCTAAGAAAAGCCTTAAGACATTAGTTTAATTACCGATTTAGAGTAGAATAAAGGAAGGATCATGTTAACACTGGGGAAGGTTGAGATGGCTGAGTGTAAATGACAAACTTGGAAGTTTATGATAACGTGATTTCAAAACAATCGGTGATATATAGACACGTTAAGATTTAGGAGATAAGCCTTTAACAAACGTTCTTCGTTTTAGTAGAATATTGAAAGGCTAGCAATTAAACCTGTTGCAAAGTTTAAAAAATTCTCCGGCGCATACTTAGATACGCGTTAAATTTAAAACAAGTGGTCACTTGAGAACCCAAGTATTCAACATGACTACAGAATGTCTGATTTCAATTCTGGACCACAGAAAGAAAACTTGTTAGTCACGCAAGCAAGGTTTGTATTCGTATATATTACGTTTCTTTCAGCACTTTCTTGAGTTTTGTTTCAGTACGTGTTATTTTATGACCGTGGGTGACATAAGCTATAGAAATGAACTGAATTGAATTAAATCAATCAGTTTTGATATCCTTGGGTCAATGGATTCGTGTTTAAACTAGCCGGCGTGAGTGATACTCAAAACATCACTGACCTGAGAGCTCTAGGTATGACATTTGAAGACAAAGCCACGACGAAATTTCAATCAAAAGCCTATTGTGCCGAAAGGAAATTAAAGTGCTCGTTCCTATAAGAGAGTAAATACTAGAAACCACTTTAAACACAAACTAATGCGCACAATTTTGAAATAGCCTCTGATTGTAAAAGTGGCATCAATTGAGTGAATTTGGCTGGATTTCAAATTCAGCAAAACACTGCAGTCTCATTAAAATTCAACCTGGAACTGACTGATTGATTGAGCTCATTTAAATAATCTAAATATTGTTCAGAATTAAAACAATGATTTCGCTTTCAAGCACGGTACTTTTCTCGGAAATCAACAATAATACGTCATCAACAAGGCGAACATCCAAACTGATCTGTGTTAAAGTCAATGCTAGTCGCAACCAAGTTGATCTGATCATTCCCAACATTACCTTCGGTTTGATTGCCATTCACATTTTCCTCAAAAGTCTTGCATCAACCTTGGTATTGACAATGTTTAAAGCTATGAATTTAATGATCAAAAGAATCTTGATGTGTGAGCTGCCATGTGTAACGAACCACAAACAATGCCAATCTTGATCAGTTGATTATTATCATAATTTCTATTTGACCTGCAGCAAAAGCTGAAAAGCTGCTCGTGAACACAAATGAATACAAGAGCGGAAAAATAGTGCTTACCGTTTCTCCATTGTTTCCTCCCCTGTTGAAACCATCGCGAATTAAATTGAGCTCGTCTTTCAGGGATAGCTGTGTTTGAGGTCGCACGTTTCCCGGAAATATTGCTACATTGAAGCCCAAGCTGCGACCCCTGGGGATATATCTTGTCACCCTTCTCTTAGCTGGCTAAAATCACAGTAACATATTCTGGGTGTTCTTAAGAGGTGATATAAAATAAATTGGAGAGGAGTGGTTTTCAAATATTTTGCTTCAAAAAATACTGCTTTGCAAAATATACCAGTCATGCTTGTTGTTTGTTTGCTTTGAGATTTACACGCATGATTGTCTCTTGACGAAGAGAAAGACAGAGAGGCTCTTGCATCAAAGTTTCGCAATCCGTCACACTTTTGAGATCAAGATTCGTGGAAGTCACGGTGGCCAATAGAAACAATTCCTAGAGATCGTGCAGCTTGTCTTATCTTTCGTGATTGGCCAATATTAACGGTCTGATAAAGACGGTATTTTTATGTCACAAGGCTCCATTGTTGGAGGTTGTTGTTTTCATCTCCAAACCCATTTTCTGTTTCTGCCTTTAAACATGGATATAAAAACCTTGCTAGACAATCGTCATGAAGAAGTATCCTGCTCTGTGTGCATGACCACACTCACTGATCCAAAACAGCTGCCATGTTTACACAGTGTTTGTCTTCACTGCTTGGAAGGTATTCTACGAACGAGTAGACGCCATGATGTCATAGCTTGCCCAGAATGTAGAGGAGAGAGTAGAGTCCCTGGCAGTGGAAACCTGAAGGACTTGCCGACCAACTTTCGCATCAACAGTTTGCTAGATGTGTTGGCAATCAAAGAGTGTAATTCCACCGAAGTGAAATGTGGAAATTGCGACAAAAGTAGCCTACAGAGTTTGTACTGTTTCCAGTGTTGTGCATTCTGGTGTGACGACTGTATCACCGGGCACAACATAATTCCAGTTAACAAAGAACATCGCGTGTTTGCGCTTAAAGAATTTCAAGATCAAGACATCGAGGAAGTGTTAAAACGACCAGCTTTTTACCAGCAGAAACACCATAAAAAAGAAGAGTTGAAGTTCTTTTGCTGGGACTGTGAAGTTGCCATTTGCAACGCCTGTGCTTTAACAGATCATGAAGGTCATGCCAAGATGCTTTTGGAAGTAGCTGCAACTGAACGCAAGTTACAAGTGAAATCAGCAATTGAATTGCACAAACAAAAAGCGCAACACAAGAAAAAAAAAAATCGCTGAACTTGACGAGAACTGCATTCATATTGAAGAACAAGCCACTCCCGTCAAACCAGACCTACAAAGATTTGCAGAACATTTGATGGGAAAGTTAATATGGGCGCGAATCTCTCACACAAGCACTGTCCAAATCGATACACTTCCACAAGTAAAATAAACGTGGTAGATTTGGGGGAGGGCTAAAACCAGCATCTTCAAAAAGTTACGTAAGCAGTGGTTGGGAACCTAAAACGAGACTGTGGCGCATCTCTAAACGCGCAAGAACTTACGAAAGAAAAGAAAGTTGATCTGGGAGGGAATCTCCAACTCAAACACTGCAAATCAATAGTTTTCCACAAGTAAAAAAACACGTGTGTAGATTTGGGGCAGGGCTAAAAGTAGCACCTTTAAAGAGTTAGGTAAGCATTGGTTGTGATCCCTGCACCTAAAACGCAAGTGTCGCGCATCTCTAAACGCGCGAGAACTTACGAGAGAAAACAAAGTTGATATGGGCGGGAATCTCCAACCCAAACACTGCTAATCGAAAGTTTTCCACAAGTAACAAACCACGTGTGTAGATTTGGGGCAGGGCTAAAAGTAGCTACTTTCAAGAGTCAGGTAAGCATTGGTTGTGATCCCTGCACCTACAACGCCAGTGTGGCGCATCTCTAAACGCGCGAGAACTTACGAGAGAAAACAAAGTTGATATGGGCGGGAATCTCCAACCCAAACACTGTACAAATCGATAGTTTTCCATAAGTCAAATACACGTGTGTAGATTTTCAAGAAGGCTGAGAGCAGCATCTTTAAAAAGTTAGGTAAGCATTGGTTGGGATCTCTGTACCTAAAACGCAAGCCATCTCTAAACGCGCGAGAACTTACGAGAGGAAAAAAAGGTTGATATGGGCAAGAATCTCTCCCCCAACCACTGTTGAAATCGAAAGACCTCAACAAGTGAAATACAGCTGTGTAGATTTGCGGGAGGGCTAAAAGTAGTACCTTTAAAAAGTTAGGTAAGCATTGGTTGGGATTCCTGCACCTAAAATGCAAGTGTGGCGCATCTCTAAACGCGCGAGAACTTACAAGAGAAAACAAAGTTGATACGGGCAGGGATCTCTCAGTCAAGCACTGTCCAGATCGAAAGACTTCAACAAGTGAAATGCACGTGTGTAGATTTGCAAGAGGGCTAGAAGCAGCACCTTTAAAAAGTTACGTAAGCATTGGTTGGGATCCCCGCACCTAAAACGCGATTGTGGCGCATCTCTAAACGCGCAACAACTTACGAGAGAAAAAAAAGCTGATATGGGCGGGAATTTCCAACCCAAACACTGTGCAAATCGATACTTTTCCACAAGTGAAAAACACGTATGCAGATTTGGGGCAGGGCTAAGAGTAGCACCTTCCAAAAAGTTAGATAAGAATTGATTGGGATTTCCGGACAAAAAACGCGAGTGTGGCGCCTCTCTAAACGCGCGAGAACTTACGATGGAAAACAAAACACTTGATATGAGCAAGAATCTCTCACCAAAGCACTCTCCAAATCGAAAGACCTTAACAAGTGAAATACACGTGTGTAGATTTGCAAGAGGGCTAAAAACAAAACCTTTAAAAACTTAGGTAAGCATTGGTTGGGATTCCCGCACGTAAAACGCAAGTGTGGCGAATCTCTAAACGCGCGAGAACTTGCAAGAGAAAAGAAAGTCGACATGGGCAAGGATCTCTCATTCAAGCACTGTCCAAATCGAGAGACTTTAAAAGTGAAATACACGTGTGTAGATTTGGGGGAGGGTTAAAAGCAGCACCTATAAAAAATTAAGTAAGCATTGGTTGGGATCCCTACACCTAGAACGCGAATGTGGCGCATGTCTAGACGCGGGAGAACTTACAATAGAAAAGAAAGTTGATATGGGCAAGAATCTCTCACCCAAGTACTGTTCAAATCGAAAGACTTCCACAAGTAAAATACAGGTGTGTAGATTTAATGGAGGGCTAAAAGTAGCACCTTTAAAAAGTTAGGTAAGCATTGGTTGGGATTCCCGCACCTAAATTGCAAGTGTGGCGCATCTCTAAACGCGCGCGAACTTACAAGAGAGAAGAAAGTTGATATGGGCAAGGATCTCTCACCCAAGCACTGTCCAAATCGAAAGACTTTAACAAGTAAAATACACGTGTACAGATTTGCAAGAGGGCTAAAAGCAGCACCCAAGTACTGTTCAAATCGAGAGACTTCCACAAGTGAAATAAAGGTGTGTAGATTTAATGGAGGGCTAAAAGTAGCACCTTTAAAAAGTTAGGTAAGCATTGGTTGGGATGCCGCTCCTAAAACGCGAGTGTGGCGCATCTCTAAAATCGGGAGGACCTACGAGACAAAAGAAAGCTGATACGGGCGGGAATCTCCAACCCAAACACTGTCCAAATCGATAGTTTTTCACAAGTGAAAAACACGTGTGTAGATAAAAAGTAGCACCTTTAAAAAGTTAGGTAAGCATTGGTTGGGATTCCCGCACGTAAAACGCAAGTGTGGCGCATCTCTAAACGCGGGAGAACTTACCAGAGAAAAGAAAGTAGATATGGGCAAGAATCTCTCACCCAAGCACTGTTCAAATCGAAAGACTTCCACAAGTGAAATACAGGTGTGTAGATGTGGGGGAGGGCAAAAAGTAGCACCTTTACAAAGTTAGGTAAGCATTGGTTGGGATTCCCGCACCAAAAATTCAAGTGTGCCGCTTCTCTAAAAGCGCGAGAACTTAAAAGAGAAAAGAAAGTTGATATGGGCAAGGATCTCTCACCCAAGCACTGTCCAAATCGAAAGATTTTAACAAGTGAAATACACGTATGCAGATTTGAAAGAGGGCTAAAAGCAGCACCTTTAAAAAGTTTCAAACTTTTTTATTAGTGTTGTGTTATTATTTTTCTTCTTACTATTTGGGTTATTTTCCTACATTATTTTGGTTTCCTTACACCTTATTTTGGTATGTGTTGGTGATTCATTCCCACACACTTCTCTTAGCTAAATCCTGTTGTGTAGGAGAAGTTACCTCCTAGTTCCCTTAGCTAAATCCTGTATTCGTGGGCAACAGATACACTCCCTAGCCTTATTTGGTTTAGAGTTATTCCTACACTTTCCTCAAATCTGTTATAAATTGGCAACCATTTGTTCAGCAAATTCAGTTGATTCAATTGGTTTATTCTGAGCTATACTCAAGGTCTCAAGTCAAGCACTGGTTTAGTTCGAATGCTATATTCTCAATAACCCTTGTGTTACTCGTTCCCGTTTATTTTGTTATTGTCTCAGCTATTTTTGTCAATAAACTCTTAAATCGTACATTCGTATCTGTCGTAACTACGTCGACCGTTTTGACCGTCTTACATCTAAACGCAGGAGAACTTACAAGAGAAAAGAAAGCTGGCATGGGCGGGAATCTCCAACCCAAAAACTGTGCAAATCGATAGTTTTCAACAAGTGAAACACACGTGTGTAGATTTGGGGCAGGGCTAAAAGTACCATTTTTAAAAAGCTAGGTAAGCATTGGTTGGGATTCCCGCACGTAAAGCGCAAGTGTGGCGCATGTCTAAACGCGCGAGAACTTGCAAGAGGAAAGAAAATTAATATGCGCAAGGATCTCTCACCCAAGCACTGTTCAAATCGAAAGACTTTCACAAGTGAAATACAAGTGTGTAGATTTGGGGCAGGCCTAAAACCAGCACCTTTAAAAAGTTAGGTAAGCATTGGTTGGGATCCCTGCACCTAAAACGCGAGCGTGTGCCATCTCTAAACGCGCGAGAACTTACGAGAGGAAAGAAAGTCGATAGTGGCGAGAATCTCTCATCCAAGCAACCGCTGTCCAAATCGATAGACTTTCACAAGTGAAATAAAAGTGTGTAGATTTGGGGCAGGGCTAAAAGTAGCCTCTTTAAAATGTTAGGTAAGCATTGGTTGGGATGCGTGCACCTAAAACGTGAGTGTGGCGAAGCTCGAAACGCGCAAAAACTTACGAGAGAAAACGAAGTTAACGGGCAGGAATCTCCATCCCAAACACTGTGCAAATCGATAGTTTTCACAAGTGAAAAACACGTGAGTAGATTTGGGGCAAGACTAAAAGTAGCATATTTAAAAGGTTTGGTAAGCATTGAATGGGATACCTTTACCTGAACGCGAGTGTGTCGTAACTCTAAACGCGCGAGAACTTACGAGAGAAAACAAAGTTGATATGGGCTAAAATGTCCAACCCAAGCAGTGTGCAAATCGAAAGACTTCAACAAGTGAAATACACTTGTGTAGATTTGGGGAAGTGCTAAAAGTAGCATCTTTAAAAAGTTAGGTAAGCACTGGTTGGGATTCCTGCACCTAAATCGCGAGTGTGGCGCATCTCTAAGCGTGCGAGAACTTACGAGACAAAAGAAAGTTGATAGTGGCGAGAATCTCTTACCCAAGCACTGTCCAAATCGATATACTTCCACAAGCGAAATACACGTGTGTAGATTTGGGGGAGGGCTAAAAGCAGCATCTTAAAAAAGTTAGGCAAGCATTGGTTTGGATCCCTGCAGCTAAAACACAAGTGTGGCGCATCTCTAAACGCGCGAAAACTTGCGAAAGAAAAGAAAGTTGATAGTGGCAAGAATCTCTCACCCAAACAATGTCCAAATCGATAGAATTCCACAAGTAAAATAAACGTGTGTAGATTTCGGGGAGGGCTAAAAGTAGCATCTTTAAAAAGTTAGGTAAGCATTGGTTGGGATTCGTGAACCTAATGTGCGGGTGTGGCGCATCTCTAAACGCGCGAGAACTTATGAGAGAAAAGAAAGTTGATATTGGCGGGAATCTCCAACCCAAACACTGTGCAAATCGATTGTTTTCCAAAAGTGAAAAAAACATGTGTTGATTTGCGGCAGGGCTAAAAGTAGCATCTTTAAAAAGTTAGCTAAGCATTGCTTGGAATTGCCGAACCTAAAACGCAAGTGTGGCGTATCTCTAAACGTGCGAGAACTTCCGAGAGAAAAGAAAGTTTGTATGGGCAGGAATGTCCAACCTAAGCACTGTACAAACCGAGAGACTTCCACAAGTGAAATACACGTGTGTAGATTTGGGGCAAGGCTAAGAGTAGCATCTTTAAAACGTTTCGTAAGGATTGGTTGGGATTCCTACACTTAAAACTCGAGTGAGGGGCATCTCTAAAGGCACGAGAACTTACGAGATAAAATAAAGTTGATATGGTCCGGAATCTCCAACACAAGCACATCAAGCACAAAAAATGTCCAACCCAAGCACACCAAACAAGTGTGTAGATTTGGGGGAGGGCTAAAAGCAGCACCTTTAAAAAGTTAGGTATGCAACTGTTGGAATCCCTGCACCTAAAACGCGAGTGTGGCGCGTTTGTAAAAGCGCGAGAACTTACGAGAGAAAAGGAAGTTGATATGGGCAGGAATTTCCAACCCAAACACTGTGCAAATCGATAGTTTTTCACAAGTGGAAAACACGTGTCTAGATTTGGGGTAAGGCTGAAAGTAGCATCTTTAAAAAGTTAGGTCAGCATTGGTTAGGATTCCCGCACCTAAAACGCGAGTGTGGCGCATCTTTAACCGCGCGAAAACTTCCGTTGATATGAAGTTGATATGGGCGAGAATCTTCAACCCGAGCACTGTCCAAATCGATAGACTTCCACAAGTGAAATACTCGTGTGTAGATTTGGGGCAAGGCTAAAAGTAGCATTTTTAAAAAGTTAGGTAACCATTGTTTGAGATCCCTGCACCTAAAACTCTACTATGGCGCATCTCTAAACGCCCGAGAACTTACGAGAGAAAAGAAAGTTGATATGGACGGGAATCTCCAACCCAAGAATATCCAACCCAAGCAAATCAAGCACAAAGAATGTCCAACCCAAGCACATCAAACACGTGAGTAGGTTTGAGGGAGGGCTAAAAGCAGCACCTTTAAAAAGTTAGGTAAGCATTGGTTGGGATCCTTGCACCTAAAACGCGAGAGTGGCGCATCTGCAAACGCGCGAGAACTTACGAGAGAAAAGAAAGTTGATGTGGTCGGGAATCTCCAACCCAAGAATATCCAACCCAAGCACATAAAGCACAAAGAATGTCTAACCCAAGCACATCAAACACGTGTGTAGAATTGGGTGAGGGCTAAAAGTAGCATCTTTAAAAAGTTTAGTAAGGATTGGTTGGGATCCCTGCACCTGAAACGCGAGTGTGGCGCATCTGTAAGCGCGCGAGAACTTACGAGAGTAAAGAAAGTTGATATGGGCGAGAATGTCCAACCCAAACCCTGTGCAAATCGATAGTTTTTCACAAGTGAAATACACGTGCGTAGATTTGGTGGAGGGCTAAAAGTAGAGTTTTTAAAAAGTTAGGCAAGCATTGTTTGGGATTCCTGCACCTGAAACGCGAGTGTGGCGCATCTCTTAACGTGCGAGAACTTACCAGAGAAAAGAAAGTTGATATGGGCGAGAATCTCTCACCCCATGAGGGAACGCAAACGACTTCTACTGTAGGTATATTTTCTTGGTGTTTGTTTGTTTGTTTGTTTGTTTTTTCAATTCTATGATAACATGGCTGTGTTCCTCTAAGGCTGTGGGTGTAATTCGTAACAACACGGATTTCTTATAAATCGTTTAGAAATTCTTCAGTCCAGTTGAAATTTATGTTGCTGGCACATGGGTGGGCACTTTAGATGTAGACCTTGATGTAAGATACCTTAAAATGACAAACAAGCACCTCAGATCAGCAATACTCATCATGAATATGCAAAATGTGATTAGGCCAATCAGCTGACAAATACGTCACGAATTTTTGACAAAAAACACCTTTTGCACGCTTTCTTCGCTTCAACTTTGCATGTCCCTTGTTTATATGGAGACCACGTGAACCCGAATAAAACAAATGAGCATTTTCCAAATGTTATAAACCTTTTTTTTTACAGCCCTTCTCTTAGCTGGCTGAAATCACGGTAACATATTCTGGGTGTTCTTAAGAGGTGATATAAAATAAATTGGAGAGGACTGGTTTTCAAATATTTCCCTACAAAAAATACTACTTTGCAAAATGTACCAGTCACGCTTGTTATTTGTTTGCTTTGATATTTACACGCATGATTGTCTCTTGACGAAGAGAGAGACAGGGAGGCTCTTGCATAAGAGTTTCGCAATCCGTCACACTTTTGCGATCAAGATTCTTAGAAATCTCGGCGACCAATAGAAACAATTCCTAGAGGTCATGCAGCATGTATAATCTCTCGTTATTGGTCAATATTAATAGTTTGATAAATACGGTATTTTTATTTCACAAGGCTCCATTGTTGTAGGTTGTTGTTTTCATCTCCAAACCCATTTTGTCTTTCTGCCTTTAATCATGGATATAAAAACCTTGCTAGACAATCTTCACGAAGAAGTATCCTGTTCTGTGTGCATGACCACATTCACTGATCCAAAACAGCTGCCATGTTTACACAGTTTTTGTCTTCACTGCTTGAACGGGATTCTACGAACGAGTGGCCGCCATGATATCATTACATGCCCAGAATGTAGAAGAGAGAGTAGAGTCCCTAGCAGTGGAAACCTGAAGGACTTGCCGACCAATTTTCGCATCAACAGTTTGCTAGATGTGTTGGCAATCAAAGAGTGTAATTCCACGGGGGTGAAATGTGGAAATTGCGACAAAAGAAGCGCGCAGAGTTTGTACTGTTTCCAGTGTTGTGCATTCTGGTGTGACGACTGTATAACCGGGCACAACATAATTCGAGTCAACAAAGAACACCGAGTGTTGGCGCTTAAAGACTTTCAAGATCAAGACATCGAGGAAGTGTTAAAACGACCAGCATTTTGCCAACAGAAACACCATGAAAAAGAAGAGTTGAAGTTCTTTTGCAAGGGCTGTGAAGTTGCCATTTGCAACGCCTGTGCTTTAACAGATCATGAAGGTCATGCCAAGATGCTTTTGGAGGTAGTTGCAAATGAACGCAAGTTACAAGTGAAAACAGCGATTGAATTGCAAAAACAAAAAGCGCAACAGAAGAGAAACAAAATCGCTGAACTTGACGAGAACTGCATTCATATTAAAGAACAAGCCGCTGCCGTCAAACGAAAGGTACACAGATTTGCTGAACATTTGATGGCAGTTATCGAAGCAAAGGAGAAGGAGATATCGAACAAAGTGGACAAACAAGTAAAAGAATCTCAAGAACGTCTGCGAACTGAACAGCACGAAGTGGACAAACAAGTAAAGCTTATCGAGACAGGGATTGAGAAAACGGAAACACTTTTAAAGCGAGGCACAAGCGCTGAGATTGTACAGTTAGAAAAGTCATTGAACACAATGTTTAAGGAAGATGTCATCGATGGAGAAGACCAAGTGGACTGCGACCTTGAAGGCTTTCGTCGATTCATTTTCGTAGAAAACGATTCATTAATGGCGAAAAGCGTCACTGAAGGAATCGGCGCTTTCAAAACACTTATCAGCAAAACTAGCGCGCATCAATCAAGCGCCCAAGGAAAAGGAACAAGTGAAGCTATTGTTGGACTTGAAGCACAGTTTGTTTTGACAACAACAAATGCTGATGGAGAACAATGTTATGAAGCGCGTGACTGTGTAACAGTGGAAATCAAAAATCATCAAGGACAGGACTGCACAACGAAAGCGCGAGTGCAAGATAACAAAGACGGCAGCTTCAAGATCAGTTACTTCGCTAAAGAAACCGGGAAACGTGACTTGGCAGTGAAGGTAAATGAAGATCACGTTTATGGCAGCCCTTTTGTTGTTGAAGTCAAACCCAGACATTTCAGACCCGTGCTATCGTTTGGACGAACTGGAATGTTTTTAGCCCTTTGTGGAGTCGCAGTGAATGAACGTAATGAAATTGCAGTGACTGATTTTATTAACCAGAGAATTCGGGTATTTAGTAGTGATGGAACTTACTTAAGATCATTTGGTAGAAATGGTGATAAACAGGGAGAGTTTAACTTTCCTACCGGGATAGCTTTTGATAAGAATGGCCATATTGTAGTGGTGGACAATAATAACCACCGAGTCCAAGTTTTTAGTGAGCAGGGTCAATTCCTGAACCAGTTTGGTGGAAAGGGAAATCTAGATCACCAGCTCAGGGATCCTTATGGTTTATCCATAGACAGTGACGGAAATTATATTGTTGCTGATTCAGGTGACAAACTAATCAGGATCTTTTCTCCTAGCGGTCAGTTTTTACGTAAAATTGGCGGAGAGGGTTCTTTTACCTCTCCCTATCACTGTGTGCAACATGACAACAATTTTATAGTATCAGACAGGAGTGAACACTGTATCAAAGTGCACGATAGCGATGGGAAGTTTGTTTACCAATTTGGAAAGCAGGGCGAGGGGGAAGGGGAGTTGAATGGACCTGGCTGCTTGTCTGTTAACAAGGCAGGACACTTGATGGTCTGTGATACAGGGAATCACAGAGTTCAGGTGTTTGAACTGAGTGGAACGTTTGTAAAAAAGTTTGGAACAAAAGGTAGCGGGATAGGAGAGTTTCATACTCCAGACTCTACAGCGGTTCTTAGTGATGGTAGGATAGTTGTGGCTGACTTCGGGAACCATCGCATTCAGATTTTTGAATAGATATGTTCCACTCACTTGTGATGTAATATGAATCAGTTCCCTCATTGCTATGAGTGAAGTTTAGAACATGATTTTGCACTATCTGTCGGTGCTAGTCTGTAGCAGGTTACATATAATAAAATCTCACAGAATAGAGATAGCTGAAAATGTACCGTCATAGTTATCATATTTAATTTCCGTTTCGACTGTAACATTTACATTACATTGTTTAAAACTTACATTGTTTAAAATTTAAATTTCAAGGGTTCTAAACCATTATGTTTTCTTAATTACATAGTTGTAGATTGTGTGATATTAGTTGTCAATATCTATCATTGCCATAGGTAGTTTAGATTACTTGTCTCAGCTGTATAACTGATAGGCTGAGCTAAGTTTAGCGGAAATATCTTTCACAAAGATTATTTCAATTCCGAATTTGTTGTAACTAAGCAGTACTGTATGTTATGTGACATTAAAAAGCGTGTGGCTATTTACTCGCTAAAGGCAGATACAAGCTGTCTTGTAAGACTGAAAATGTTAGCTAGAGAAGTGTCAATAAATTGTTTCAATATTTTCACATAGTTTTGTCGTGATACTTAATCATTGTTCACAGGGGAAGACAGCAGCCAAAATTCACTTGGAGTTTTCCTGTCCCAGATCGCTTTTAAAATGGAGAAAAAACTTCTTGATAAGTCAAATGAAACTTTCTTCGGGGGGGGGGGGGGTGGGGGAGGAGGACGATACGGAAGAGGTACGGCAAACGGGAGAGGAAATAAGGGAAACGGGAGTTCAAAGAGGGGAGGAAGCAAGGGAAAAACGAAAAATGTTAAGTTTTGTCATTTATTCATTCGTTAGAATGTTTCAAAGACAAGAACCCAAAATGCTATTTGATGAATTGTATTAATCGTCTGAGAGACTTCAGGACAAACAAGCAAACGAAATATCGTGCCTGGGCTGAAAAACAGACTTGCTTTCGCCTAGGAACCTCACAGCTAAGTGGCTAGGATATTTGTGGAGTCTCCTAATTTACAGGATACGGCAACAGGACGGAAAAGGCGGGAGTTGGGAGCCGAGACTTTTGCTTATCTCGGTGCTTTCTTTTTCTTTTTTCATGTAAGGGTGTGTTATGCATGTTTTTTCTCGCAAACATTGCAATTTTGCTGGAAACCAACACTTCCAGGAAACATTACTGAAAAGATTTTGTTTATTCTATCTACAACATGTGCATCCTGATTTCTAAGTAAAGACATATTTTTCATCAATGCTAAGCAGCGTCGAAAAAAGTAAACCATTATCCCGTTTTCAGGCCTCTAGGGGACAAAACGCACCCCAAAGGAACTGGGAACGAGCTTAAATGAACATATTACATCAAATGGAGTCGATATGAAAAACAAAGATAAGTGAAGAAATGCAAAGCATGAATGTTTTTCATTAATCACGGAATCATGCGTCAATATCGTTCATTAACTACAAGATTTTTCCCATATTGAAACATTTTGTTATGGTTGGAAAGAGTAACAAACAACTGGCCCTGATTTTGAAAAAACAAGATACTTAATTTCAGTACACGTTTCGCGTATCAAAAGCTGCAACTCTAATTTTACTAGCTAATATAATGTTTTGGTCACTCTTCAATACTAGTGTGAATGTAATCATACTACAAGAGTTTTCGAGATCGGCATCGGGACAAGTGTTCTATTGTCCCGCGGGCGCGCCGTGTTTCCTCGGGTCTGATTTGGCGAATATTCCCTTTTTAGGGTCTCGGAATACTGCCTGCACCACGGCAAAGAATTCCGCGCCAGTTACGTTGTGCCCGCGTTTTTCCAAACCTTCCAATATTTCGTGTGACATGCGATATTTGCCAGAAGTGTCAAAAGGTATCTTTTCATAAGATACATCCTGATCGGGCACCAGTTGAGTATGCAGTCGAGGCTTGTCCACCGCGTCAGATAAGGATTGTTCAAACCACAACTTGTTCATTAACACCTGCGCATGTGAACAAAACTGTTATCCGCTGAATTTAGACAGAGAACCTAAGTCCAAGCTGACAGACCTCAGTATACGAACATGAATTGGCCCGAGTCTCATAACGACGATTTCACGGTTAATGTAAAACACCAATCACATTTGTGTTTTAAAGTATTTGTTCTTGTATCGTAAGAGTTATGGGTTTGAAATCAAGAGAGGATGAAGGGTTAGGGTTAGGTAAGAGAGTTATTTCCCAAGTTTTATTCTAAAGATAATCCCTGGCAAGTTATTTTTAGAGTGGTACCCAGTACTCCCGCGTGTAACGTTACGACAAGCGTTGCGCAAATGTTTTCTTGGAGGATGAAATTAAGTGTAAAGTCAAATTAAGTGTAAAGTCAAGTCAAGTTTTTCTCACGCGGGCAGTCCACGTGAGAAAATTCGCGTCACATGATTAACTATCCGTGGACCTTTCTGCGATTTGAAAAATCAGAATTGATCTAAAAATAACCTGAGAGTGATAAACTTGGAAATAAGTCCTGTATGGCAGATGAACCCGGCTCGTACCCTTCATTTTCTCTTGTTCGAAACATAATGCTATTAAACATACCAGAGACACGGCAGTGGTGATCCTTTTCCCGCCAGAGGCGCCGATCACAAGCTGAACTCTGCCGTCGTTGTTTGTCAAAATGGCGGGAGATATGGACGAGAAAGGTCGCTTGTTTGGCTCGGGAAAGTTAAAAGGAGATGGAGAAATACCGTCCACTATGTTGTGACCGGGAATGTCAAAATCATCCATCTCGTCGTTGTAGATGATTCCTGTGACGTTAGATCGATATCTGGATCCAAATCTGTCAAGAAACAACAGTGAGAATGTACGTCAGTCATGTGGTAACTGATTTTTAATCAAAATGTCAGCTAACAGGCTGTGCAGGGAAAAGGGTTTGTCCAGAATCATGAACGAGCCTGTAAGTGACATCAGAGAGGTTGCTTGGCAACGTGGCGTTCGTAATGATGTCATGCTGTTATGGCAACTTTGCGAGAACTCACGTTAAGTTTAAGGCAAAAAAATATACATTTAGTGGGTTTTGATTGCTCCTACGAATAGTAGACAAAACAACACTGTAATGCACCTCTGGCAGGAGCCCAACACTAGGATGTTGCAACTATCCCATATTCCTGTCACGGCGTTTTCACAGACCGATCTATTTTTAGTTTGAATTTACCGCGAATTTGGACCCCCTCCACCCCACCGCAAGAACCTCAGTGACCAATCACAAGCACGGTTTTAATTTTTAATTAGCGTATTTACTTTGTCGACATGTCCATCTTAGGCCGCCATTTTTTTCTTTACCGATGCGCGTTCATGTAGACAGGAAATGACCTATTTCGGGGGAAAAAAAGCCCCAAAATAGACCGGTCTGTAAAAATGCCGTGACAGAGGCTTAGCATGGGAGTTGTACGCTCCTAGTGATGGGCTCCTGAACTCTAGCTAAATAGCAGAAAATCTCGATTTATCATTGATTTATAACTAACAAGAAGTTCCAAACCTACCTCCTGTTGATTGTGGTTGTTACAGAAACCGCGTCACCATTTGGCGCCAAAACAGCCACGTGTGTTGTGCCGTAATCAGCGTCTGAGAATGATTGCGCGTAATATGATACGTTGTCGTGCGTCATGTTATCCCATATTTTCTGACGTAAACGGTCGCCTGTTGTTTGGTTTAACATCTTTCTAGCAACCTGTGGTGAAACGTGGTATAAACTTTAAGAAAGTATTCTTGCAGAAACTCCACTCTCTGATGGACTAAAAAAACTAATGGATATCTACTCACGAACTTGCCATTTTGATTGGATAGGCAATCACCTGCTATTAACAATTAACAATTAGACAATATGAGTTCCAGATTTGTTTAAGTTAATAGTTGAACTACTACCGTATTACCTCATAGAAATCGAGAGCGATCATTTCACTTGGTTGTATCACGTAGACTTAATTGTCATTGAAACTTGCAATGACCAATTCCCCTTTATGAGATGAGCCTTCATGGAATCATGGTAGCGTATTTATCGTCTTAGAATGGATATTCGTTTTGATGAATACAACTACCATGATTCCCTGCAGGCACGTGCCATAGAAGGAGTTGGCCATTGTGCACCGCGCTCTTCAGTTTTTTCAACAATGCTACACAAAGCAATCGAGATTATGCTTGAATAAATAGACCTTTCGCTCTCCATTTCTGCAATTAACGATTAACGATTCCATCCTGAACATGAAGGTGTACATGCAACTCTACGTAGATCAGTGCAGTGTCTTTGATTGGACGTTTCTAGCGCACGCGCATCTGCCCATTAAGACCGTACACTGCAGGGATCTGTGTCGATCGAGATGCGAGATAAATATGGAGTTTATTCTGAACATACGTCGAATGCGTCTTGAGCGCTGAGTGTGAATTGAGCATTTACTGAGACATGGCACGCCTAATTATGAAAACTGAGCTATTCTTGATTCCTGCCTCTTCAACTCACCTTGTCTATCTCGGAATCAAACGCTGGATCTCCAAGCCGACTTCGCCATGCATAACTGAACTTGCAAGCTTCAATGATGCGATGATACGTCAATACTGAGGAATTCACGTCATTACTGAATGGTGACGTCAGATTGTATCCTGTAATATCAAATACAGTGGAACCTCTCGTAAGCGACCACCCAAAATGTCAAGCCTAGCTGGCCGCTTACGACAGCTTAGACCATACTGGGTCAAAATTTTGCCTCATTAGCATATGGTAACTGCAGAGACTTAAGTCAATTTCGAATAAAAAGTACGGTCAGTTCTCATTGAGAAATTTCCGTCTCTTGTTCTGTCCAGGAATGCGATAATGTTACAACAACTTATTATCCGAATTCCGTTCTAATATCTGTCGAGTGGTCGCTCACAGGAGGTTACAAACAAAAGAAAATTTCAAACTTTTAGCCTAAAAGTTGTCGTGGTCGATTACAAGAGGTGGTCGCATACCAGAAGTTCCAGATATGGTGATTTGATTTGGAATATTTTGGTATCTTGGAAAACTGGTTGCTGAGGAGAGCTGGTCGCTTACGAGAGCTGGACGAAACCGGAGGTTCGACTGTATTTGTCGTCGAAGAACTTAAGTGGTTTGCAAATAATCCTTTCTCGGCTCTTAACCTCGTTTAAGGAAACACTAGGTTAAGCACACACCTTTTAAAATGTTCAAGATTAATGCTAAAACAGCACCGCTTGTGGGGGGTGGGGTGAGATACATATTCATGCCTGAGAGTTCACCCTTATATGGCTTTCTGCTGATCGACTTGTATTTCCTCAGATCTTCCAGAGACACGGTCCCATTGACTATTCTTATGTCTTCCGCGATATCATTGGCCAGCAGTCCACTGTAAAACGATTTGGGTTCGTTTTGCACTTGTTCCAGGGTCTTTGCATACTTTTCGTTCTTGATTTTGTCTCCTTTTTTACGAAGCTTTTTGTTTTTATCCAGAAGCAGTTCGCTGAAATAATATTAAAATAACAACACAAAATTATAGCTTTGTCAGGCCCAAGCTCGAGAGAATTAAGTAAGAAAAAGAATCTTCACACACGTGACCCTCTCGTGACATTTACTAAGAGTATGTTTAGATTTGTCACGTGCATGTGCGTTATTTTTGACATGCGATAGAGAGGCGTTTCGTTGATACCAACTTTGCACTTTGCAGGAAAGAACAATTTCCTCTGAACTGAGTCGATACGTGGCGGAACTAAAAAAAAAAAGGTTACGTAACTACATGACTATGAATGAACTGACCTCAATCCTGGATCATTTCTGATGTCCTGTTCGATTCCTTTAGTCGTTTTCAGAGCGTCTTCCACAGCTTCTGTTATTTCAAATCCATTTCTGGCCAAATCGATGGCAGGTTGAACGAGTTGTTTCCATGGCAACCAGCCGTATTTTTCCCAAGCTTCGTATTGACCGCGTACCTCGCCAGGCACGGCAATGGACAGACCACCTAAGGAGATATTAAGGTGCTCTTTGTAGTATTTGCTTAAATCAGTCGAGGTTTTAAAAAATTAAATGGTCATCTTTAGTCCGGACAACCCAAACCTATTTCTTCAAACGTGTGAGATATTACAAACTTAATTAAAGTGTCCGAATCAGTGCTACAGGGGCATCAATAGAATGCAGTTCCAATTGCGGACATGAAAAATTAACAAACGAATAGCTTGTAAATTTGCTACAGCCTACAGAATCCCAGCAGGAGCAAGGCGGGTTAATTGACTAGTCACCATAGTGTTACCGACAAGTTCAACCCAGGGCTGTCGTGTGACCGCTGCAGAAGAGCTTGTTACGTCATCAGAATTGGGGAGTTGAATCCGGGATATTGAATCAGTCAAATCCAGCACCCGCAACATTCTTCCGTTCGGCCATTCTCCCGCCTTTTTCTGAACCTCGTTATATTATTTGCTTGATATTTCAATTAAAGGTCTTCACCGAGTGCAAAGCGGAAAAGAATACCTTTTTGGGCTTTCGCCTCGTTGCCCTTAAACATGTCCCTTTTTGCTAGTGCTGGAGCGGTTTCTCTGAAGTCGATGACACTGGCTTCCTGGAGGCTTCTGTTGTACACCAGCATTACTCCACCTCCTCCTATCCCGGACGAATGCATGCTTATAACCCCCAAGCAGAACATGGCGGCGATGGCGGCATCCACGGCCGAGCCGTTGGCGTTGAGAATGTCCTTGCCGATTTGGGAGCATTGCGGTGTATCCGTGGCGACGGCCTCTTTTCTGTAGGGTCCACCAGATGATGGATCTTCAGATGATGGATTGTCAGATGATTGATCGGATTTTTTTATCACAAAAAAATAGACGGGAAGAACTACAGCCAACGCAATCACAATCAGCACCAACAGAGCAACAATTACGATGATCGTCCTGCAAGAGAAATATTAGGCTGGTTTTACTGGTCGCCTGTTGTGCGTGCTCCAGAAGCGACTGTGAAGCCAGACCCACTCAGTTCGTGACTGATTCGCGCGAGTTCAATTCGTTATGATATGATACAGTGGTGGTATGCAGCTATGCGTTCAATTCTAAGAAAAGCCTTAAGACATTAGTTTAATTACCAATTTAGAGTAGAATAAAGGAAGGATCATGTTAACACTGGGGAAGGTTGAGATGGCTGAGTGCAAATGACAAACTTGGAAGTTTATGATAACGTGATTTCAAAACAATCGGTGATATATAGACACGTTAAGATTTAGGAGATAAGCCTTTAACAAACGTTCTTCGTTTTAGTAGAATATTGAAAGGCTAGCAATTAAACCTGTTGCAAAGTTTAAAAAATTCTCCGGCGCATACTTAGATACGCGTTAAATTTAAAACAAGTGGTCACTTGAGAACCCAAGTATTCAACATGACTACAGAATGTCTGATTTCAATTCTGGACCACAGAAAGAAAACTTGTTAGTCACGCAAGCAAGGTTTGTATTCGTATATATTACGTTTCTTTCAGCACTTTCTTGAGTTTTGTTTCAGTACGTGTTATTTTATGACCGTGGGTGACATAAGCTATAGAAATGAACTGAATTGAATTAAATCAATCAGTTTTGATATCCTTGGGTCAATGGATTCGTGTTTAAACTAGCCGGCGTGAGTGATACTCATAACATCACTGACCTGAGAGCTCTAGGTATGATATTTGAAGACAAAGCCACCACGAAATTTCAATCAAAAGCCTATTGTGCCGAAAGGAAATTAAAGTGCTCGTTCCTATAAGAGAGTAAATACTAGAAACCACTTTAAACACAAACTAATGCGCACAATTTTGAAATAGCCTCTGATTGTAAAAGTGGCATCAATTGAGTGAATTTGGCTGGATTTCAAATTCAGCAAAACACTGCAGTCTCATTAAAATTCAACCTGGAACTGACTGATTGATTGAGCTCATTTAAGTAATCTAAATATTGTTCAGAATTAAAACAATGATTTCGCTTTCAAGCGCGGTACTTTTCTCGGAAATCAACAATAGTACGTCATCAACAAGTCGAACATCCAAACTGATCTGCGTTAAAGTCAATGCTAGTCGCAACCAAGTTGATCTGATCATTCCCAACATTACCTTCGGTTTGATTGCGATTCACATTTTCCTCAAAAGTCTTGCATCAACCTTGGTATTGACAATGTTTAAAGCTATGAATTTAATGATCAAAAGAATCTCGACGGGTGAGCTGCCATGTGTAACGAACCACGGACGATGCCAATCTTGATCACTTGATTATTATCATAATTTCTATTTGACCTGCAGCAAAAGCTGAAAAGCTGCTCGTGAACACAAATGAATACAAGAGCGGAAAAATAGTGCTTACCTTTTCTCCATTGTTTCCTCCCCTGTTGAAACTATCGCGAATTAAATTGAGCTCGTCTTTCAGGGATAGCTGTGTTTGAGGTCGCACGTTTCCCGGAAATATTGCTACATTGAAGCCCAAGCCCCGACCCCTGGGAATATATCTTGTCGCCCTTCTCTTAGCTGGCTAAAATCACAGTAACATATTCTGGGTGTTCTTAAGAGGTGATATAAAATAAATTGGAGAGGACTGGTTTTCAAATATTTTGCTTCAAAAAATACTGCTTTGCAAAATGTATCAGTCATGCTTGTTGTTTGTTTGCTTTGAGATTTACACGCATGATTGTCTCTTGACGAAGAGAAAGACAGAGAGGCTCTTGCATCAAAGTTTCGCAATCCGTCACACTTTTGAGATCAAGATTCGTGGAAGTCACGGTGGCCAATAGAAACAATTCCTAGAGATCGTGCAGCTTGTCTTATCTTTCGTGATTGGCCAATATTAACGGTCTGATAAAGACGGTATTTTTATGTCACAGGGCTCCATTGTTGGAGGTTGTTGTTTTCATCTCCAAACCCATTTTCTGTTTCTGCCTTTAAACATGGATATAAAAACCTTGCTAGACAATCGTCATGAAGAAGTATCCTGCTCTGTGTGCATGACCACACTCACTGATCCAAAACAGCTGCCATGTTTACACAGTGTTTGTCTTCACTGCTTGGAAGGTATTCTACGAACGAGTAGACGCCATGATGTCATAGCTTGCCCAGAATGTAGAGGAGAGAGTAGAGTCCCTGGCAGTGGAAACCTGAAGGACTTGCCGACCAACTTTCGCATCAACAGTTTGCTAGATGTGTTGGCAATCAAAGAGTGTAATTCCACCGAAGTGAAATGTGGAAATTGCGACAAAAGTAGCCTACAGAGTTTGTACTGTTTCCAGTGTTGTGCATTCTGGTGTGACGACTGTATCACCGGGCACAACATAATTCCAGTTAACAAAGAACACCGAGTGTTGGCGCTTAAGGAATTTCAAGATCAAGACATCGAGGAAGTGTTAAAACGACCAGCTTTTTGCCAGCAGAAACACCATAAAAAAGAAGAGTTGAAGTTCTTTTGCTGGGACTGTGAAGTTGCCATTTGCAACGCCTGTGCTTTAACAGATCACGAAGGTCATGCCAAGATGCTTTTGGAAGTAGCTGCAACTGAACGCAAGTTACAAGTGAAATCAGCGATTGAATTGCACAAACAAAAAGCGCAACACAAGAGAAAAAAAATCGCTGAACTTGACGAGAACTGCATTCATATTGAAGAACAAGCCACTCCCGTCAAACGAGACCTACAAAGATTTGCAGATGGGAAAGTTAATATGGGCGCGAATCTCTCACACAAGCACTGTCCTAATCGATACACTTCCTCAAGTAAAATAAACGTGTGTAGATTTGGGGGAGGGCTAAAACCAGCATCTTCAATAAGTTACGTAAGCAGTGGTTGGGAACCTAAAACGAGACTGTGGCGCATCTCTAAACGCGCAAGAACTTACGAAAGAAAAGAAAGTTGATCTGGGAGGGAATCTCCAACTCAAACACTGCAAATCAATAGTTTTCCACAAGTAAAAAAACACGTGTGTAGATTTGGGGCAGGGCTAAAAGTAGCACCTTTAAAGAGTTAGGTAAGCATTGGTTGGGATCCCTGCACCTAAAACGCAAGTGTCGCGCATCTCTAAACGCGCGAGAACTTACGAGAGAAAACAAAGTTGATATGGGCGGGAATCTCCAACCCAAACACTGCTAATCGAAAGTTTTCCACAAGTAACAAACCACGTGTGTAGATTTGGGGCAGGGCTAAAAGTAGCTACTTTCAAGAGTCAGGTAAGCATTGGTTGTGATCCCTGCACCTAAAACGCAAGTGTGGCGCATCTCTAAACGCGCGAGAACTTACGAGAGAAAACAAAGTTGATATGGGCGGGAATCTCCAACCCAAACACTGTACAAATCGATAGTTTTCCATAAGTCAAATACACGTGTGTAGATTTTCAAGAAGGCTGAGAGCAGCACCTTTAAAAAGTTAGGTAAGCACTGGTTGGGATCCCCGCACCTAAAACGCGAGTGTGGCGCATCTCTAAACGCGCGACAACTTACAAGAGAGAAAAAAAATGATATAGGAGAGAATCTCTCACCCAAACACTGTCCAAATCGAAAGACTTCAACAAATAAAATACACGTGCGTAGATTTAGGGTAGCGCTAAAAGTAGCATCTTTAAAAATATGGGTTAGTATTAATTAAAATCCCCGCACCTAAGGCGCGAATGTGGCGCATCTCTAAACGCGCGAGAACTTACGAGGGAAAAAAAAGTTGATATGGGCAAGGATCTCTCACCATAGCACTGTCCAAATCAAAAGACTTTAAAAAGTGAAATGCACGTGTGTAGATTTCCAAGAGGGCTAAAAGAAGCACCTTAAAAAAGTTAGGTAAGCATTGGTTGGGATCCCCGCACCTAAAACGCGAGTGTGACGCGTCTCTAAACGCGGGAGAACTTACGAGAGAAAAGAAAGCTGGTATGGGCGGGAAGCTCCAACCCAAACACTGTGCAAATCGATAGTTTTCCACAAGTGAAACACACGTGTGTAGATTTGGGGCAGGGCTAAAAGTAGCACCTTTAAAAAGTTAGGTAAGCATTGATTGGGATTCCCGCACGTAATACGCAAGTGTGGTGAATTCCTAAACGCGCGAGAACTTGCAAGGGAAACGCAAGTCGATATGGGCAAGGATCTCTCACCCAAGCACTGTCCACATCGAGAGACTTTAAAAAGTGAAATACACGTGTATAGATTTGGGGGAGGGTTAAAAGCAGCATCTTTAAAAAGTTAGGTAAGCATTGGTTGGGATCTCTGCACCTAAAACGCAAGCGTGTGCCATCTCTAAACGCGCGAGAACTTACGAGAGGAAAAAAAGTTGATATGGGCAAGAATCTCTCCCCCAACCACTGTTGAAATCGAAAGACCTCAACAAGTGAAATACAGCTGTGTAGATTTGCGGGAGGGCTAAAAGTAGTACCTTTAAAAAGTTAGGTAAGCATTGGTTGGGATTCCTGCACCTAAAATGCAAGTGTGGCGCATCTCTAAACGCGCGAGAACTTACAAGAGAAAACAAAGTTGATATGGGCAGGGATCTCTCAGTCAAGCACTGTCCAAATCGAAAGACTTCAACAAGTGAAATGCACGTGTGTAGATTTGCAAGAGGGCTAAAAGCAGCACCTTTAAAAAGTTACGTAAGCATTGGTTGGGATCCCCGCACCTAAAACGCGAGTGTGGCGCATCTCTAAACGCGCAACAACTTACGAGAGAAAAAAAAGCTGATATGGGCGGGAATTTCCAACCCAAACACTGTGCAAATCGATAGTTTTCCACAAGTGAAAAACACGTATGTAGATTTGGGGCAGGGCTAAGAGTAGCACCTTCCAAAACGTTAGATAAGAATTGATTGGGATTTCCGGACAAAAAACGCGAGTGTGGCGCATCTCTAAACGCGCGAGAACTTCCGAGAGAAAAAAAAGTTGATACGGGCGAGAATCTCTCAGCCAAGCACTCTTAAAATCTAAAGACTTCAACAAATAAAATACACGTGCGTAGATTTGGGGTAGCGCTAAAAGTAGCATCTTTAAATAGATAGGTAAGCATTAATTAAAATCCCAGCACCTAAAACGCGAGTGTGGCGCATCTCTAACCGCGCGAGAACTTACGATGGAAAACAAAACACTTGATATGAGCAAGAATCTCTCACCAAAGCACTCTCCAAATCGAAAGACCTTAACAAGTGAAATACACGTGTGTAGATTTGCAAGAGGGCTAAAAACAAAACCTTTAAAAACTTAGGTAAGCATTGGTTGGGATTCCCGCACGTAAAACGCAAGTGTGGCGAATCTCTAAACGCGCGAGAACTTGCAAGAGAAAAGAAAGTCGACATGGGCAAGGATCTCTCACCCAAGCACTGTCCAAATCGAGAGACTTTAAAAGTGAAGTACACGTGTGTAGATTTGGGGGAGGGTTAAAAGCAGCACCTATAAAAAATTAAGTAAGCATTGGTTGGGATCCCTGCACCTAGAACGCGAATGTGGCGCATGTCTAAACGCGGGAGAACTTACAATAGAAAAGAAAGTTGATATGGGCAAGAATCTCTCACCCAAGTACTGTTCAAATCGAAAGACTTCCACAAGTGAAATACAGGTGTATAGATTTAATGGAGGGCTAAAAGTAGCACCTTTAAAAAGTTAGGTAAGCATTGGTTGGGATTCCCGCACCTAAATTGCAAGTGTGGCGCATCTCTAAACGCGCGCGAACTTACAAGAGAGAAGAAAGTTGATATGGGCAAGGGTCCCTCACCCAAGCACTGTCCAAATCGAAAGACTTTAACAAGTAAAATACACGTGTACAGATTTGCAAGAGGGCTAAAAGCAGCACCCAAGTACTGTTCAAATCGAAAGACTTCCACAAGTGAAATAAAGGTGTGTAGATTTAATGGAGGGCTAAAAGTAGCATCTTTAAAAAGTTAGGTAAGCATTGGTTGGGATGCCGCTCCTAAAACGCGAGTGTGGCGCATCTCTAAAATCGGGAGGACCTACGAGACAAAAGAAAGCTGATACGGGCGGGAATCTCCAACCCAAAGACTGTCCAAATCCATAGTTTTTCACAAGTGAAAAACACGTGTGTAGATAAAAAGTAGCACCTTTAAAAAGTTAGGTAAGCATTGGTTGGGATTCCCGCACGTAAAACGCAAGTGTGGCGCATCTCTAAACGCGGGAGAACTTACCAGAGAAAAGAAAGTAGATATGGGCAAGAATCTCTCACCCAAGCACTGTTCAAATCGAAAGACTTCCACAAGTGAAATACAGGTGTGTAGATGTGGGGGAGGGCAAAAAGTAGCACCTTTACAAAGTTAGGTAAGCATTGGTTGGGATTCCCGCACCAAAAATTCAAGTGTGCCGCTTCTCTAAAAGCGCGAGAACTTAAAAGAGAAAAGAAAGTTGATATGGGCAAGGATCTCTCACCCAAGCACTGTCCAAATCGAAAGACTTTAACAAGTGAAATACACGTATGCAGATTTGAAAGAGGGCTAAAAGCAGCACCTTTAAAAAGTTAGGTAAGCATTGGTTTGGATCCCCGCACGTAAAACGCGATTGTGGCGCATCTCTATGTGACAAGGTCACTTTAGTTCATTTTCAGTCCTAATTTTCAAACTTTTTTATTAGTGTTGTGTTATTATTTTTCTTCTTACTATTTGGGTTATTTTCCTATATTATTTTGGTTTCCTTACACACCTTATTTTGGTATGTGTTGGTGATTCATTCCCACACACTTCTCTTAGCTAAATCCTGTTGTGTAGGAGAAGTTACCTCCTAGTTCCCTTAGCTAAATCCTGTATTCGTGGGCAACAAATACACTCCCTAGCCTTATTTGGTTTAGAGTTATTCCTACACTTTCCTCAAATCTGTTATAAATTGGCAACCATTTGTTCAGCAAATTCAGTTGATTCAGTTGGTTTATTCTGAGCTATACTCAAGTTCTCAAGTCAAGCACTAGTTTAGTTCGAATGCTATATTCTCAATAACCCTTGTGTTACTCGTTCCCGTTTATTTTGTTATTGTCTCAGCTATTTTTGTCAATAAACTCTTAAATCGTACATTCGTATCTGTCGTAACTACGTCGACCGTTTTGACCGTCTTACATCTAAACGCAGGAGAACTTACAAGAGAAAAGAAAGCTGGCATGGGCGGGAATCTCCAACCCAAAAACTGTGCAAATCGATAGTTTTCAACAAGTGAAACACACGTGTGTAGATTTGGGGCAGGGCTAAAAGTACCATTTTTAAAAAGCTAGGTAAGCATTGGTTGGGATTCCCGCACGTAAAGCGCAAGTGTGGCGCATGTCTAAACGCGCGAGAACTTGCAAGAGGAAAGAAAATTGATATGCGCAAGGATCTCTCACCCAAGCACTGTTCAAATCGAAAGACTTTCACAAGTGAAATACAAGTGTGTAGATTTGGGGCAGGCCTAAAACCAGCACCTTTAAAAAGTTAGGTAAGCATTGGTTGGGATCCCTGCACCTAAAACGCGAGCGTGTGCCATCTCTAAACGCGCGAGAACTTACGAGAGGAAAGAAAGTTGATAGTGGCGAGAATCTCTCACCCAAGCAACCGCTGTCCAAATCGATAGACTTTCACAAGTGAAATAAAAGTGTGTAGATTTGGGGCAGGGCTAAAAGTAGCCTCTTTAAAATGTTAGGTAAGCATTGGTTGGGATGCGTGCACCTAAAACGTGAGTGTGGCGAAGCTCGAAACGCGCAAAAACTTACGAGAGAAAACGAAGTTAATACGGGCAGGAATCTCCATCCCAAACACTGTGCAAATCGATAGTTTTCACAAGTGAAAAACACGTGAGTAGATTTGGGGCAAGACTAAAAGTAGCATCTTTAAAAGGTTTGGTAAGCATTGAATGGGATACCTTTACCTGAACGCGAGTGTGTCGTAACTCTAAACGCGCGAGAACTTACGAGAGAAAACAAAGTTGATATGGGCTAAAATGTCCAACCCAAGCAGTGTGCAAATCGAAAGACTTCAACAAGTGAAATACACTTGTGTAGATTTGGGGCAGGCCTAAACCCAGCACCTTTAAAAAGTTAGGTAAGCATTGTTTAGGACCCTGCACTTAAAACGCGAGTGTGGCGCTTCTCTAAACGCACGAAAACTTACGAGAGAAAAGAAAGATGATATGTGCGAGATTCTTTCGCCCAAACACTGTCCAAATCGATAGACTTCCACAAGTAAAATAAACGTGTGTAGATTTTAGGGAGGGCTAAAGGTAGCATCTTTAAAAAGTTAGGTAAGCATTGGTTGTGATTCTTGAACCTTAAAAGCGAGTGTGGCGCATCTCTAAACGCGCGAGAACTTACGAGAGAAAACAAACTTGATATAGGCAAGAATGGCACACCCAAGCACTCTTCAAATCGGTAGACATCCACTAGTGAAAAACACGTATGAGATTTGGGGCAAGGCGGAAAGTAGCATCTTGAAAAAGTTAGATAAGCATCGGTTGGGATTCCCGCACTTAAAACGCGAGTGTGGCGCATCTCTAAACGCGCGAGGACATACGAGAGAAACGAAAGTTGATATGGGCGAGAATGTCCAACTCAAGCACTGTCGAAATCGATAGACTTCCACAAGTGAAATACACGTGTGTAGATTTGGGGCAAGGCTAAAAGTAGCATCTTTGTAAATTTAGGTAAGCATTGGTTTGGATCCCTGCACCTAGAACTCGAGTGTGGCCCATCTCTAAACGCGCGAGAACATACAAGATAAAAGAAAGTTGATATGGGCGGGAATCTGCAACCCACTAATATCCAACCAAAGAAAATCAAGCACAAAGAATATCCAACGCAAGCACATCAAACACGTGTATAGATTTGGGGGAGGGCTAAAAGTAGCACCTTTAAAAACTTAGGTAAGCATTGGTTGGGATCCCTGCATTCAAAACGCGAGTGTGACGCGTCTTTAAAGGCACGAGAACTTACGAGAGAAACTTTCTCACTCAAGCACTGTCCAAATCGATAGACTTCCACGAGTAAAATAAAGGTGTGTAGATTTGGGGGAGGACTAAATGTAGCATCTTTAAAAACTAAAATAAGCATTTATTGGGATTCTCGCACCTAAAACGCGAGTGTGGCGTATCTCTAAACGCGGAAGAATTTACAAGAGCAAAGAAAGTTGTTATGGGCGAGAATCTCTTACGCAAGCACTGTCCAAATCGAAAGACTTCAACAAGTAAAATACACGTGTGTAGATTTGGGGAAGTGCTAAAAGTAGCATCTTTAAAAAGTTAGGTAAGCACTGGTTGGGATTCCTGCACCTAAATCGCGAGTGTGGCGCATCTCTAAGCGTGCGAGAACTTACGAGACAAAAGAAAGTTGATAGTGGCGAGAATCTCTTACCCAAGCACTGTCCAAATCGATATACTTCCACAAGCGAAATACACGTGAGTAGATTTGGGGGAGGGCTAAAAGCAGCATCTTAAAAAAGTTAGGCAAGCATTGGTTTGGATCCCTGCAGCTAAAACACAAGTGTGGCGCATCTCTAAACGCGCGAAAACTTGCGAAAGAAAAGAAAGTTGATAGTGGCAAGAATCTCTCACCCAAGCAATGTCCAAATCGATAGAATTCCACAACTAAAATAAACGTGTGTAGATTTCGGGGAGGGCTAAAAGTAGCATCTTTAAAAAGTTAGGTAAGCATTGGTTGGGATTCGTGAACCTAATGTGCGGATGTGGCGCATCTCTAAACGCGCGAGAACTTATGAGAGAAAGGAAAGTTGATATTGGCGGGAATCTCCAACCCAAACACTGTGCAAATCGATTGTTTTCCAAAAGTGAAAAAAACATGTGTTGATTTGCGGCAGGGCTAAAAGTAGCATCTTTAAAAAGTTAGCTAAGCATTGCTTGGAATTGCCGAACCTAAAACGCAAGTGTGGCGTATCTCTAAACGTGCGAGAACTTCCGAGAGAAAAGAAAGTTGATATGGGCAGGAATGTCCAACCTAAGCACTGTACAAACCGAGAGACTTCCACAAGTGAAATACACGTGTGTAGATTTGGGGCAAGGCTAAAAGTAGCATCTTTAAAACGTTTGGTAAGGTTTGGTTGGGATCCCTGCACTTAAAACTCGAGTGAGGGGCATCTCTAAAGGCGCGAGAACTTACGAGAGAAAAGAAAGTTGATATGGTCGGGAATCTCCAACCCAAGAATATCCAACCCAAGCACATAAAGCACAAAGAATGTCTAACCCAAGCACATCAAACACGTGTGTAGAATTGGGTGAGGGCTAAAAGTGGCATCTTTAAAAAGTTTAGTAAGGATTGGTTGGGATCCCTGCACCTGAAACGCGAGTGTGGCGCATCTGTAAGCGCGCGAGAACTTACGAGAGTAAAGAAAGTTGATATGGGCGAGAATGTCCAACCCAAACCCTGTGCAAATCGATAGTTTTTCACAAGTGAAATACACGTGCGTAGATTTGGTGGAGGGCTAAAAGTGGAGTTTTTAAAAAGTTAGGCAAGCATTGTTTGGGATTCCTGCACCTGAAACGCGAGTGTGGCGCATCTCTTAACGTGCGAGAACTTACCAGAGAAAAGAAAGTTGATATGGGCGAGAATCTCTCACCCCATGAGGGAACGCAAATGACTTCTACTGTAGGTATATTTTCTTGGTGTTTGTTTGTTTGTTTGTTTTCAATTCTATGATAACATGGCTGTGTTCCTCTAAGGCTGTGGGTGTAATTCGTAACAACACGGATTTCTTATAAATCGTTTAGAAATTCTTCAGTCCAGTTGAAATTTATGTTGCTGGCACATGGGTGGGCACTTTAGATGTAGACCTTGATGTAAGATACCTTAAAATGACAAACAAGCACCTCAGATCAGCAATACTCATCATGAATATGCAAAATGTGATTAGGCCAATCAGCTGACAAATACGTCACGAATTTTTGACAAAAAACACCTTTTGCACGCTTTCTTCGCTTCAACTTTGCATGTCCCTTGTTTATATGGAGACCACGTGAACCCGAATAAAACAAATGAGCATTTTCCAAATGTTATAAACCTTTTTTTTTACAGCCCTTCTCTTAGCTGGCTGAAATCACGGTAACATATTCTGGGTGTTCTTAAGAGGTAATGTAAAATAAATTGGAGAGGACTGGTTTTCAAATATTTCCCTACAAAAAATACTACTTTGCAAAATGTACCAGTCACGCTTGTTATTTGTTTGCTTTGATATTTACACGCATGATTGTCTCTTGACGAAGAGAGAGACAGGGAGGCTCTTGCATAAGAGTTTCGCAATCCGTCACACTTTTGCGATCAAGATTCTTAGAAATCTCGGCGACCAATAGAAACAATTCCTAGAGGTCATGCAGCATGTATAATCTCTCGTTATTGGTCAATATTAATAGTTTGATAAATACGGTATTTTTATTTCACAAGGCTCCATTGTTGTAGGTTGTTGTTTTCATCTCCAAACCCATTTTGTCTTTCTGCCTTTAATCATGGATATAAAAACCTTACTAGACAATCTTGACGAAGAAGTATCCTGTTCTGTGTGCATGACCACATTCACTGATCCAAAACAGCTGCCATGTTTACACAGTTTTTGTCTTCACTGCTTGAACGGGATTCTACGAACGAGTGGCCGCCATGATATCATTACATGCCCAGAATGTAGAAGAGAGAGTAGAGTCCCTAGCAGTGGAAACCTGAAGGACTTGCCGACCAACTTTCGCATCAACAGTTTGCTAGATGTGTTGGCAATCAAAGAGTGTAATTCCACGGGGGTGAAATGTGGAAATTGCGACAAAAGAAGCGCACAGAGTTTGTACTGTTTCCAGTGTTGTGCATTCTGGTGTGACGACTGTATTACCGGGCACAACATCATTCGAGTTAACAAAGAACACCGAGTGTTGGCGCTTAAAGACTTTCAAGATCAAGACATCGAGGACGTGTTAAAACGACCAGCATTTTGCCAACAGAAACACCATGAAAAAGAAGAGCTGAAGTTCTTTTGCAAGGGATGTAAAGTTGCAATCTGCAACGCCTGTGCTTTAACAGATCATGAGGGTCATGCCAAGATGCTTTTGGAGGTAGTTGCAAATGAACGCAAGTTACAAGTGAAATCAGCGATTGAATTGCAAAAACAAAAAGCGCAACAGAAGAGAAACAAAATCGCTGAACTTGACGAGAACTGCATTCATATTGAACAACAAGCCGCTGCCGTCAAGCGAAAGGTACACAGATTTGCTGAACATTTGATGGCAGTTATCGAAGCAAAGGAGAAGGAAATATCGAACAAAGTGGACAAACAAGTAAAAGAATCTCACGAACGTCTGCGAACTGAACAGCGCGATGGGGACCAACAAGTAAAGCTTATCGAGACAGGGATTGATAAAACGGAAACACTTTTAAAGCGAAGCACAAGCGCTGAGATTGTACAGTTAGAAAAGTCATTGAACACAATGTTTAAGGAAGATGTCATCGATGGAGAAGACCAAGTGGACTGCGACCTTGAAGGCTTTCGTCGATTCATTTTCGTAGAAAACGATTCATTAATGGCGAAAAGCGTCACTGAAGGAATCGGCGCTTTCAAAACACTTATCAGCAAAACTAGCGCGCATCAATCAAGCGCCCAAGGAAAAGGAACAAGTGAAGCTATTGTTGGACTTGAGGCACAGTTTGTTTTGACAACAGCAAATGCTGATGGAGAACAATGTTATGAAGCGAGTGACTGTGTAACAGTGGAAATCAAAAATCATCAAGGACAGGACTGCACAACGAAAGCGCGAGTTCAAGATAACAAAGACGGCAGCTTCAAGATCAGTTACTTCGCTAAAGAAACCGGGAAACGTGACTTGGCAGTGAAGGTAAATGAAGATCACGTTTATGGCAGCCCTTTTGTTGTTGAAGTCAAACCCAGACATTTCAGACCCGTGCTATCGTTTAGACCACCTGGCTCAGCTTCTGGAATGTTTTTAGCCCTTTGGGGAGTCGCAGTGAATGAACGTAATGAAATTGCAGTGACTGATTTTATTAAACACAGAATTCGGGTATTTAATAGTGATGGAACTGACTTAAGATCGTTTGGTAGAAAGGGTGATAAACAGGGAGAGTTTAACTATCCTGTTGGGATAGCTTTTGATAAGAATGGCCATATTGTAGTAGTGGACAGTGACAACCACCGAGTCCAAGTTGTTAGTGAGCAGGGTCAGTTCCTGAACCAGTTTGGTGGAAAGGGAAATCTAGATCACCAGCTCAAGGATCCTTATGGTTTATCCATTGACAGTGACGGAAATTAGATTGTTGCTAATTCAAGTAACAAACTAATCAAGATCTTTTCTCCTAGCGGTCAGTTTTTACGTAAAATTGGCGGAGAGGGTTTTTTTACCTTTCCCTATCACTGTGTGCAACATGACAACCATTTTATAGTATCAGACAGGTATGAACACTGTATCAAAGTGCACGATAGCGATGGGAAGTTTGTTTACCAATTTGGAAAGGAGGGCGAGGGGGACGGGGAGTTCAATGAACCTGGCTGCTTGTCTGTTAACAAGGCAGGACACTTGATGGTCTGTGATGCAGAGAATAACAGAGTTCAGGTGTTTGAACTGAGTGGAAAGTTTGTACAAAAGTTTGGAACAAAAGGTAGCGGGATAGGAGAGTTTTATACTCCAATCTCTACAGCAGTTCTTAGTGATGGTAGGATGATAGTGACTGACTACCGGAACCATCGCATTCAGATTTTTGAGTAGATACACCCACTCACTTGTAATGTAATATGAATCGGTTTACTCATTGCTATAAGTTAAATATATGATTTTAAACTGTTTGTCAATGGTAGTCGTTAGTTCGTTACATATTAGAAAAACTCACAGAATAGAAGAAGCTGAAAAGTTACCTTTCAAGTAGCTACCACATTTATTTTCCGTTTCGAGTGTAACGTGTGCATTGTTTCGAGGGGAAAAGATTAAAAACTTGCATTGTTTAAAATTTAAATTTCAAGGGTTCTAAAACCAGTATATTTCCTTATTAGTGGTAGAGTGTGTGATATTAGTTGTCAATATCTATCATTGCTATAGCTAGTTTAGATTACTTGTCTCAAAATTATTTAGCGGAGTAATTTGTAGGTTCACCTAAGTTTAGAAGATGCGTCCTTAACAAAGAACATTTTAATTTTGAATTTGTTGTACACTGAAACAATCAGTAGTGTATGTTGTGTGACATTAACAAGACTAATAATGAGTGTGACAATGTACCAGCGGGTAAAAGTGGATTCGCGCTTGTCTTGTAAGATAAAAACTGTTAGGTGAAGAAATGTCAATAAACTCTTTCAATATTTTCCCATATTTGTCGTGATGCTCTATGCTTGTAAACAGGGGAAGTTTAAAGGGCGATTGATTTATTTAACTACCAATCTACGCGATTGATTTCACAGAATTCAAAATCCTTTGAGCACAGCTGGGGTTAGGTTTCACAATTTTTTGTAGCTTTTCTACATTTTTGGGTAAGTGTTTGAACTCGTTTAATTATTGTGTTTGAAATTAATTATTAGTTTTACACGCTTGCTAGCTCAGGCCTGTAGTTAGAGGATGTGCACCGAGTGCGTTCGCACCCCCCTCCGCACAAAGTCCCTAAATGCCGATCAGCGTCGTTATAGTGAAACCCAGTATTAACAGTACATTTTGTTTAAGCATAGGGTACCTATAAATCATGTTTAGAACGCTGAACAGTGGTAGTTTAACAAAACATAACAATGGAAATAGCAGTAATGATAACCACCACTATTCACTGGCATTGATTTGCAAATGAAAAGCGACTTGATTCTCTCAGTAGTAACCCGGGATGGGGCCTTAATTTTTACTGGGTATTGGCCGCTGTCCCCTCAGAACCCCTATCCCATTTTATAGGTCACCACTAAATTTTCTCCGATTCGTATTGGTTTAAATTGATCACACGTCGCGATCGTGTTCAGCCGCGGAGAGAGACTATCAGCCCATAGTGCCCGTCCGAGGAAAATAAAAGGATGGATAGCACTTGTCCGTGAAATTTTTTCTGTAACCAAGCGGGTTTATGAAAAATGAACAATTGGAATTGTATTAAGTGGGTTTTTGTCTGTCTTCTTTTTCAAATTTTATTTGGCTTTCATGGTTTTGATCTAAAAAAGTTGAAAATAATTAATATATGACTTTTGAACTGGCGCGCGGAAGAAAATTTAGAGGTGAACAATAAAGACAACAGAGTGTTTATGTCTCGGAACTATCGGTCTGATAGTCGCCCTTGGAAATTTGATTTTCTTAAAAGTAGTATATTTGCCCTCGAAGCTTTGCTTCTCGGGCATGTATTTGTTTTAACCCTTTGAATACCAAACTTTGGCCAAAAAATACCGTTTTTAACCGTTTAGTCAGGTTTTTCAGCTGCCATGACGCTATGCGTAGTTGGTATTCAAAGGGTTAAGGACATCAAATTTCCGCGGGGGCAACTATCAGCCGATAATTCCTCGACATAAACACTCTATTGTTTAAATACCCTAGTCTGTGGCCAATTTAGAGTCTATCTTACTCACTTTTAAGTAAATGTAATTTTCGCAATCCTAATTTAGTCACTTTCTGTTTATGCACCTACCTTATGAAAACTAGTTCACCCTAAAATAAAGTGACACCTTTGTAAATCTGAACGTAGAATGGTAACAACTTTTTCACCGCGAATCTTCCCATTTTTAAATCCAAACTTTTCTTGCGCGACCCCATTCTAGTAACTCCTTTGAAAATGCAACCCATTCTAGTCAATCCACTTGTGAAAATGCGATCCCATCAAGCGGCCCATCTCCATTAGCCTAATATAAAGATTTAGCCAGGCCTAAAAGCGGAGCTCCTCAGAATTTTAATTGGATGTTGTTAATAGTTAAAATCATTATACATTGTAGTCACCATCTGTCTTCTCATTGGCTAAAAAAAAAACTACAGTTAATTCTGGGAAACAGCGCAACCTACAGATTATTCACTAATCTGCTAGCAGATCAGTGAATAATCTGTAGGTTGCGCGCGCCATGCATGATTTTCAAGAGTAACGTCAAGTTCACGAACAGCGAAGTAAGAAGATGGCTTGTCGAAAATAAACTGTGTTCGGTGCGATAATGCGTTTGTCGTTATTTTCTTTAAATCAATGTATAAGAAAACAATTATTAGATTCGGTTTTTGTGATATCCGAAATAATCAAGGGCTCGGTTAGTGTTATCAGCTTCACTTACCTCCACCTTGATTATTCCGGATATCACAAAAACCTCAGCCAATAAATTGTTTATAATCCAACTTGCATGGCATCCGCATGGCATGGATTACATTGTAATGCAAATAAAAAAAGCTAAGCATTAAACTTAAAGGGCTATTGGGCTGAATTGTATGCACCAAATAAATCAACGTGTGAGAAGAACAGAGAAAGGGTTTTTCTGTATTGAACACATTCCACGCATGCTATACCGAAAACCGTGGGAAAGAACGCAAAACAAGTAAGCGTGCGAGCGTGACTGTGAGCGTGACGTGCCAGCGACGAATGGCAATGCCGCGAGCCGCTAGCAGCCGTCTTCCGATGTCCGCGCTACTAGCGGCTCGCGGCATCGTTGCTCGCACGTCACGCTCACAGTCATGAGTCACGCTCGCGCGCTTACTTGTTTTGCGTTCTTCCCCATGGATTTTCGAGGAAGAGAGAGACTGCTCGCAGTCTAGGTGATGTGATAATGAAAACGAAAATTGAGCCTTAATTCATGGGCAGATTTCAGGGGAACTTAAGACGCCACCCCTTCCCCCTGCCCCACGACTTTTTTCTATCTAGATCTCTTCGAACGTTCGTTGCACAAATCGTCCCATGTTGGGTCGCCGTTCACGTAGCCCTGCGCCTGCACTCAGCGGATTTTCCCCTTTCGAGAGGGGCCGAGGAACACTGGGAACAAGACATTAATTCGCCGCTCGTGGCAAGTATATAACCCTGCAAAACACGTCGGATTTAACCATTTTGATCAGAGTTTTTAGGTTTCAAGTGATTTTTCCTCTTTATTAGGTATCGGAAAAATTAACGCTCAGTTATAAACATGTCAGATCATAAGCAACGTGTTCACGAAAGGTCTAACAAGATCCGCAACAGAAAAATTCGAAGTTGAACGCCATGAAATGTTGACACAAGAATAGGTACTTTCTTGAAAAGATTAAGAGGTAAGCCATCTGATATTTTTCATTGTTGATAGTGGTAGGCTTTAGGGTTGATTACAATGTTACAGTGTAAGTAGGCTTATTTTACACTAGATTTTTGATTCGGTCAGTGTAAAACGTAGACTGCGGACTGCAAACTACAGACTAAAATGTAGACTGACCATTGAGTCCTAAGCGAAAACAGGGTAACTGGAGGCGACACCGCGGAAATACGTTTTTTGGGGCGCGATACAGTATTTTGCTGGTCAGCGGTACACCTTAACACAACTACAAAATTTCTGCAACTTTTACATTGTTTACGCAGCGAGTCTTGTCGACAGTCAAAAAGATACAAAACTTAGAGCGCACACTGTAAACTTAGCTTTTAGACTCCGCTCATTTGTTGGTTAGTTCTCAGTTAATATTATATATTGTGCCAAAGCAAAACTGAACCTGCACACGGTGTGAAATTGTTGTTGTTTCGTGAAAGTTCATGGTCGCAAGCGGCGAGCCAGTGGCAATTTACGTTACGATGTGCGCTAAGGCTAAAACTAAGCAGCTTTTGTGTTGCTGTAGCGGTGTTCTGAGGACATCAACTTCTCAAGTTTGTTGAATTGATGGGCTTGAACCGTGTGAGTCGGTATGTCAACGGCGTTTCGATCAAATTCGTCGGGAAGACAAGCTCGTGTTCATCCACTTGTTCGATTGAGGGCACTCGCGTAAGTAAACACGGTCATCCTGTCTCCACTCGGTATCACCGAATTATGGACCAAGTTGGCCGAAATCGAAGCAGTGCTTCGTATAAATCTTGCACACGTTGGTGTAACAAGTGTAGGACTGAATCCCTAAAAGGGTTCAAAATCTGGACTCAACTCGGGGAAGAATTCACCGAGGTATGTTTTATCATAAATTACCCAATTTTAATTATACTGTACTTCAGTAAGCTTGAGGCTGGCGAAAATAAAATTTTAAATTTTCATGTTTATTATTGTTTCTTTGTTTCTTGTCATAATTTCGAATTATTGCAGTTCTGTATTTTGCTTTTAGCGCCTCTAAAGTGTGAAAATTATTTTAAACTAGTTGCATAGCTATTAGAGTTTAGAAAAAAAGCTATTTAGCTATTAGAAAAACCACAAGAAGTACATGACATCTGATTATCTAAAGATGGCAGAAGTCATGGAATACAAAGCTGTTAAAAGGGTAATTAAAAATACATGCATATGTTATTGCAAGACAATAAAAATACCATAAAATCTGGGTAATAACAACTTCCAATTAAAACTCAATAAATGAATTTCATTTTTAGTTACAAATAGGCTATCCCCCCCTGTATTCACAAAGCAATCTTCTGATTGTAAGGCCACCCAGATAATTTCTGACCACATTACCTTAGAGCCTGAGACTCTGTATAACTTTCTAAGATTAATATTTGTTTACATATTACTATTATCTGGATTTCCCAATAGAAAACTTCTCCTATTGTAAATTTTTTTCTATTTTGGCTCAGCAAAAATCCTTTTAGATACTGTCCATGGATGATTTCCACAACATCAATGCTGTAAAAACACCAACTGAGAGAACAGTGACCAATGCTCTCCATATGGCAACTCCTCTCCTGAACATTCAGCCATCTGTTGATGGTGGGGAGAGGCAGGGGGCAGGAGCCCGGGAGAATAGGGGGCAGGAATCCAGAGAGAAATGCAAAATGCTAATTTTTGTCATTCATTAAGGCTTCAAATACTTTCAAAAACAAGAACTGAAAATGTTACTTGACTTTCATTTAGTGTCTTTAGAGACTTCTAGGCCGACGGGCAAAGAAAAATTCACCCTTGGGCTCAAAATGAGGCCCAAAATGAAACCCTTTGACAGTGGTTACGTCATAGGTCATTCACTTGAAAGACATGGGTAAGAGTAGCCAGGCTGAAAACAAAGGAAAAGGAAATGCCCAAGGGGTGTGCAGCTAAATGACTAAGATGTGTTTTGGGTCTCTTAATTTACAGGGGACAGGAGCAGGATGAACAAGGGTGCGAGTCAAGAGATAGAGGAATGGTAAGTGGGAGAACAGGGTATGGGAAGTGGGAGGTTCTGACTCCACCGTCTCTTCCCCCACTTGATGCAGTACCTTGTCCCTAAGTAAAAGGTAAAGTCTGCATAGAGCCAAGTGTGGCCCATCAGGCCAGGCTTATCTTGGGTTCTGTAGCATGAACCGACTAGGAGTATTTCTACTACCCCCTGCCGGATAGGATGCTAGTCAATCACAGGGTTACCCCCAGCATTATATTCACCAATACCCATATGTACACCTTTGTGGAGAGAAGCACCGTGAGAGTAAAAGTGTCTTGCCCAAAAACACAACACAATGTCCTTGACAAGGGCTCAAACACAGACCCCTTGATCCATTGCTGAGTACACTAACCACAAGGCCACCGCACCTCCCACCTTGTCCCTTAGGCCTAACCTTAACCCTAAACCTAAAAAAAGGAGTCTGTAGACTTCAGTCAAGTTTATCTCTTTTATCACTTGTGTATTTGAGACAATTTCTAATTTCCTCGCTTTCTGCCATTCAGTTTACAGTACCAGAGCCTGATTTTAAGTGATTCGTAACTACTGACGGAACTTGTTTTTGCAACTTACAACTTCAGACTTTGCACAAAATTTCTCACTGGAGAAAAGCAATGTTGTAGAACTTAAGTGATGAACTAAATCCAAAAAAATATTAATTTGTAAGAAATGTATCTGTTGTTTAATACATGCTTTTGTGTCTAGTATCTGAGTTGGATGTAGCGAAGATACATTACCAATGGTTTGTAGACGACAGTAAGCCAATTCAGAGACACAGTGGCATAAACAAACCCACTTGTTAGCCAAATATCACAGGAAAAAAAATAAATGCATATAATTATATAATTTATTGCCATCAGGTGCTATAATGTCTTGTAATAAAGTGGTTACAAGTTAAGTAAGAATCTTACAGAAGGGAGGATGATACAATATTATGACTAAGGGAATCATAATTAATTTCATATTGATTCAAAGCACATGATATGTACATGTCTGATTCATTAAGCACATACAATGTAAAAATTATTTTGTAGTGATTGAGCAAAGCTCATCTGAATTAAATTAAATGAAAGGAAAAACAACAGTCAATTATTTATATCAGTTGATACACTGCACATGTAAGATTGGGAAATAGAAATCGAAAAGCTTCAAATGACTGAGTAAACAACATAAACTAGTGGGTTTCATTGAAGAGTTGATTACTGCCTCTCTGAAATGTTGAATGTCTTTTCAGCATCAAAAGATGTGAAACTTGACCACATCCCATAAGTGGAAGCGGTTTCGTGTAAACAAATTCAGGTGTTTGGGCATTTTAAAATATATAGTTACCTGTGCATGCATGTCCAAGGAAACGGCCTTGAAAATTTCCATGTACTATCAACATGTACAGTAATCGATGTAAACAAAAAAGACCTCAAGCGAGGAAAAATGGTCTATGAACCGAACATATTGAGCGGTGTTGAATGTTTTCAGTATTTCCAGCGTTCGCTGCCGCCAACAAATCACAATATTTTCGATCTCTACTCCCTTCGCAAACGCCATCATTATATATAAATGTAGGCTTAAACAATCTTTAATGATAGAGAAATATCTTGTGAATGAAATGAACAAATGTTTTATTCTGACAACAAACGGCAGGTACAAAAAAATTATTTCACCTGTTCCAAAAGGCGCAGAAAGTCAGAAAGGTGATAGAAACGCCAAACAAGCCAGTCTTTAACGACAAATTCTTATCAAAGTTTCTTTGACGCGTTGCGAAATATAATCTAAATGAACAAGCACCACATGTCGGCGCAAAGTGAGTGTGAATAAAACGGTCCCGACTTACATGTACCTTAACCACTTCATACAAATTACACTTGCAATCCAACTAGTCTTCAAAATCCTTGCAAAAGCTTCATACAGAACCAATCTTCTGCTTTGCTGGATACCCATCGTTGTTTTCGACAATTCTGAGGCGAGGGCGACTGAAGCAACACGATCCAGGTTCGAGTCAGCAAACCACACATTACTCCACACAAAATGACTCCCCTGTACCCCTATTCATTACCGGAACATTGTTTGAGTATTAAAAACCCATTTAAGGACGTCAAACTCACCAATAACGAGAAGTATCAAGGATATTTTCGACCTTAAACCGAACCAAAATACTGATCTCGGAGAACTGATCGATCGAAGGACAGCACAGCCTGATGGTGATGACCACTGACCAGTTACGGTGACGTCAAAAAACGTATTTCCGCGGTGTCACTGGAGGCTAACCTAAGTGATATCCAGGCCAACTGGAGTGATATTCAGTCTAACCGGAGCGCGAGTCAGCTGACCGGAGCACAGTCTTTCACTGCAATTAGCCTGAATAATCATGTTTAAGACCAGCGCCTGATACTATTATTATAAAACGATATGTACTTATGAAGTCTGTAGTCTGCAGTCTGCATTTTACTCTCAGTCTGCATTTTACCCCGGTTTGCAGTCCACAGTCTGCGTTTTACACTGACGATTTTCAATTTGATTGCCAGCAAAGTGGAAGTGAAATCGGAACATCTTTGTACATTACTAAATTACATAGGCCATCAAGGAATATTCGACCATACAGGCCCTTTGATAAAATAACCACAGAATCATTTAAATATATAGAACAGCTAAACTGTTTGAATTTTGTAAGCAGTATCATCAGTATAGAGTAAATGATGCAGTGCATAAATTAGTATCTTTAGAACATAAAGGAAAAAGAGTCTACTCCCATATACAATGTACTTAAATGTTGGGTGTTAAAGTTCAAAATATCATAGGTAATCAAATTTCTGTAGGTCCCAGGTTAGAATCTAGTTGTAGTTTATAACAAATTAGGTGGCTATTATGTTAGTTACAGTAATTTAATGGAATAATTTTGAATAATTAATTTGTTTATTTATTTATGTCCATTTATATTCTGTTTGCAGAATGCTAAAATGGATACAATTTATTGGTTCTATTTGACAAACAAATCATACAAGAGGCATGCAGGTTGTGGTTTCACTAGATAGTACAACGGTAACCAGAGTTGTGGGAATATTGTTCCAGATTTGTACTATCCTTGTCAGCGAAAGCTTATACTAAGTATGTGTTGCTTGACTAAAACAATAATGAGGCTTAATCATTCTGTAATCATTGCAGGCTTTGTTAAATTTACTTTCTAGACTGTTCTTTGTTTTTGGACTATTTGTATTTTGGCCAATGTACTATAATGTGTTGTCCCTAAAAAGGCCAACCACTGTTATAAAATTGTACAATTGAAGTGCATGGTACCTTTGCAGTTATTGGAGAGCAAACTGAGTTGCTAGTTTAACCAAAGATGATACCAAAGTTAGCGAAACCACCAAAATTTTAAATTTTTATTCATCCCTATTTATAGCTGTGTCAAATTAACCATCGCTTTACTTGAGTAACCGTAAGCGTCGGGGGATTCTTGTTTTTCAAAACCCCACAAACTATTAAAATACTGGATGTGGTTCTTGATACAAAAGGATAGCAATTATGTGGACTTTCAGTAATATATAAAGACAGAGTGTTTATCCTGGGACAAAGCGAAAACCAAAACTATACATGAATTTATAGTTCCATGGCCTATGCAATACATCTTTGTTCTGTGGTTTATGTGGTTTGAGATCTCACTTGTGATTGGTTATTACACAATAATCATTCCAGGCATATTTTAGGTGTTCACAGTTTTGTGAGTTTGACTGTAATAAGTATTTCTTTAAAAAATAGTGTTTCCTGCATTTTAAGAATACATTATTGGGAAACTTTGCTTGAACCCCTAACAAGTAAGCTGTTAGTGGTATTTCTGTCTTATGTAGTTTTGACTTGCAGGAGTCACAACCAGAAAGTACAACATAAAAGATTTTCAATTGTTTACTCACATCACTCCTCTCCTATTGGCAAGCAAGCTTAAAATGCATAGGGCTGTTTGTACTTCAAGCATCAATTTTCAGGGTAGTTAATTTTTCAGACATTCTGAGGTGTCACCCATTATATTTAGGACATTCATATGAAGTGGGAGAAGTTGTGTATATCCACCTGTAGATTTGATCATTGACAAAAGAGCATGCATTTTCAATGTAATGGAAATTTTGATCATGTAACAAAACTGTCTCCTGTGCTTGGTGACATTCTTATTGCCTCCTTAAGCAGAAAGACAGCATTATAATTAATCATTATATGCTTTGTTTACTCAGTTCCTAAATCTCTACCATATCTCCCCCAAAAATATCAAAAGTTAATAGATAAGTGTACCCTTGTGTAAAGTTGGAGATTTTTGTATCTAACTTGAAGATACAATTACATGTAGTGCTCTTCACTTCTGCTGGAACGGTTTGCACCATCTCGCAAAGTATAACTAAGTATAAGCAGGGTGTGGAGAAATGAAAACCAATTTTTTGGCCTATCCTCTCAGTAAGCTGTAACTATGATGTACTTGTCTAAAAGTCATTCTCGCTACCCTTGTGAGATAACTTTAAGAATTCCTAGGAAAAAATTCCTAGGAATTCCTAGGAATCTAAGGTGTGAATTTTCACGGTAATTCGGACTTGGAATTCCTAGGAATTCCTAGGAATTCCAAGTTTACATAGAGCTGACTTGGAATTCCTAGGAATTCCTAGGAATTCCAACTGAAATATACTCACCTTGAAAATTCCTTAAAATTCCCAAAAATTCCTAGGAATTTCTGAGAATAACTTGGAATTTGTAGGATTTTTTGAGAATAGGTTGGAATTTTTTGGAAAATCTGAGAAAAACTGGGAATTTTGTATCATTTGTAGGTCAGACAAAATTTTGATGATTAATGCCCCGCATTAAAATAACAAATAAAGTCACTGATATCACATCAAACAGGTTTTAAATCAATGGTTTATTACATTTGCTTTCATGAATTTATACATAAGATTAACTATCCTGTTTCTTTTTCATTACATCAAGAATCAAAAGCAAAACTGAAAACAGATATGATGGTCAAACTTTTACATGTTTGATAAAAAGAGAACTCTTTCAGATAATTTACTTACTTTTTTGGTTTAGAAATCCAACAATTTTCCATTCTCAAGATTGTAGCTTAAATTATTGTTATTATGTGGAACAAATCTGGATTTTCATGATTGTAAGGAATCAATGGTAAGAACAAAACTGAAACACTCCTTAAAATTAAAAAAGGCTGAGTTTGGGCAAACTTAGCTGCTGTTCAGTTATTTCTGGTGATTCTGCAGCTTCTTTTGTTGCCCTCTAATTAGGGTGTCAACAGCTAGCCTCTTAATCGTCATCTTTGTTGTATGACACCTAAAACAAATTTTAAAAAAATACATTACATTGCGCTATATATGAGGTACTGTAAGACTGAGATCCAAATGTTTATGTGCTCACAGTTTAATACATGCAGCTAATTAAGACCTGACTGTAAGCTGGTTGAAATGTTAAAAGAGAAGACTTGATAATTGTGAAGGTGCTTGTATACTATTGATAAATATGTTACATAAATCTTGAGCTTACAGTTGATTAAATCAAGGTTTTCCTTCTTCTGTCAGTGTATCATCAACTCTCGAATTGGAGGATATATTTATCACGGTTTTTAGCCAAATTTAGACATTAGAAATATTAAAAAAGACACTTAAAACATTAAAGGAACATTTAAATAATAGAGTAAACACAAAGGAATATACGGATGGACAAAAATTGAAGATCAACACGGATTGCCATACAGTAAGGCTGAAACACACAGGAGACACGTATCAAACTCATGCACACTGTGGCTGCCTCGTCGGAGTTTTTGTGAAGAACTTTGACTGGGATCAGAGAGAACTGCTATATTTGTTTTGTTTGAACAAGTGTGGCGAGAGAAACTACTTGTTATTCGCAAATCAAATTGTTTAGGCACGCACTGACTGGGCAACCGAAATTGTTTCAACTTTGCTTTAGCCAGAATTAATTTCATACCATGACTGAGTGACCCACTCGTGTATGATTCGTGATGATAAAGTTCATTGAAAAGCTTCTGTCTAAATACAAGAATTTACTTTGTATAATATAAGGTTACTTGAATTCGATTACTCACCAAATAATTTTGTATACGGCTAATCTTCCCTTTGAATTTTTCCCCGTTGAAACATCCACAGTAAGACTTTCCTTTAGCTCCAAATCTTCGCCAAGAATAACTTGTTTCTCGTTAATGACACTCACCCTGTTTTCTTCTGGTCACAGGACCGCAGCAAAAACCATTTTGATATAATTTTGGAAGTGAAATCTAAAACGCACGAGCGATCAACCGTTAACGCTGAATTCAAAGATGGGCGCCAAAAGAGAATGAATAACGCGATCTTTGTCACGTTCAGTCACGAGGATAGTCAGGTGAAAATTGGCGTGCTGTGATTGGTTCCGTTGATCAGTTGAGGAGAGAATGGAACTGGAGAAGAAGGAGAGAGAGACTGGCAACGAGGCTGCCGGACCAGTCGCTTTCGATGGCAAGTCTGTTTCCCTTTCCACGCGATTTTGGTGGTCTTTTGAAAGATGGGTCTTGCTTCAAAAGGAAAAAACTACACAGACCTTTTACGAAGAAATCAAGGAGGAAAATGGAACGTACTTTAACTGGTTGATCTGTTCTCGACGGTTGTCAAGATAACAAAGGATCGTGAGGCACTTAAATCAAGTTCACTGCAAAGGTAAGGAATCCAATTTTATAGGGATTTTCTGTTATGATAAGCTATAATTGTAAATAAATCAAACTAAGCGATGCATTGTGTGCTCTTTAAAAACCCCAAAAGCCGAAATTCACCTGAAAAGTTTCAAATCGACTTAAGGAAACGAGATAAATTCTGCGAAATAAGCTTAAGCTTGTTGTATTAGTCCACCAAATCTATTTTGAGAGCCCACATGTTTCAACACCCAGTCAGCACAATGCAGCAAGTATAAATTTGCAATGCTTGTCATTTTTTCCTTTGAATTATTTATAAGGATTAACATGATATGAGATCTATAGTCTTTTCAATACATCAAGATGTAGGTTTTTTTTATTTGCATTGTCATTTATTTGTGTCAGTTATTTATTTGTTTCCCACTGACTCAATCTTTTTGATTCGTTTGATTTTGTTGTGTTATGAATTAAAGTGACCGCAAGGACAAGGAAATACAAGAAACATATTGATGATCCCACTATGCCCATACCAAAATCTACAAGATTCGACCACAAAAATCGCTTAAAGCAGTCTTCACAGGCCTGTTGATGTCATCTCCCTCTCTTGCATCACTTTTTGCTGGAGATCATTTCCAGCACCATGAACAGAACACCTCAGAGTCTTCGGCTCACCTGAGTGAGATGGCTGTTGGCAAAAATGTTGTGGATGACTTTGATGGATTGTGGAGTCAACCTTTATGCAAGAATTGAAGCTTCACAGAAGCATTTGATGAAATGGAGTTGCATATACCTGAAAAGACTACAGAAATACCAACTGATGTAATACACAACAACTCAGATTTGTCCACAGACAGTGATTCAGATAATGATGTTGAAGTTTCTAGTTCTGACTCCTCTGAAGAATTTGAGAACTCTGACACTGACGGCCATTCACTTGACTCCCCTGATGAAAGTGAAACTAATGGTTCCTAAGAAAAAGACATTTTCTGCCAAAGAATATGCCTGTACGGCTATTCTGGCCTTAATTTCAAGACATTGTATGACAATGAGAGGCTGCTTAAGATATCGTTGTTTTAATGAAACTACCGGTAATTTGTCCAGAGAATGTCACAGTACAGTTTTACAAATGTACAGCAGGTGTGTGGAAACTGTGAGCTTTTCATTTATGACATCTGAGAGAGATGTCTTCCTCTTTTTCCTAAATTCAAAAAGGATCAAGTCAAAAATTGTTCAACAGTGGGCTGTGATGGGTATGTGTGTGAATCTACAATAATTATATTAAATATATACATGCATATATAAACTTTTGGTTTTATTGGAATTGTAAATAATATATATTCATTTATGCTGACAGGAATTTTTTGCTTAATCTATTTATCAAATCTAAGAGCATCCATTTTTCTATCAGTTAAACTCTGGGTGTTTGATTTAAGGGTCCATATGGGCACATATACACTAACAAATCATGTTGGATCTAAAAAGCAATGTTATCAGTGCTATAGTTTTATGTTGAGTTGTCAGACTTAAACTGGAATTAATGTACATTTCTTTGGAAATAATTACCTTGGAGCTTGACAACAATAAAAAAGGATGGAACTACAGAGAAATGATCGTGTTGATTTTTACTAATGTACGGAAATTGATTCATGCACTGAGTTCATCTTTAATTTTGACACTTTGGAAATTTATAGAAATTTCCAACAATATTTCATGTGTTTTAGTTATTCCCCAAAACTCCTAGATATTCCAAACACATTTTTTAAAGCACTCTGGGAAATAATAGGAGTTCCAAGGATTATTCCCAATAATTCCCAGTCATACTTTTCACTATTCCCAAATATTCCCAGAAATTCCAAGGTCTTGGATTAAGCATAATTTGCATGGCTTGGAATAACTTGGAATTCCTAGGAATTCCCAATAATTCCCAGTCATACTTCCACTATTCCCAAATATTCCCAGAAATTCCAAGGTCTTGGATAAAGCACAATTTGCATGTCTTGGAATAACTTGGAATTCCTAGGAATTCCCAGACTACTGGGAATTTATTTTGCAGGGGTAGCCCCCAAAAGTTTAATCTCTCACAGTACTTCTGTAGTTTGAATTTATTCAAAGAATTTCCCAAGGAACTGCTAGGCTTTGTGCTATCAGACATGACTTTCTTTGTAAGCTAATAAGTTCAGAAGCTAAAAGCTATTTTCTTGAGTCAAACAACTCCCTCATGTACATGTAGAAGGAGTTGAACTTGCTGTTTTCCCTTAACTTATAAGCCTTACAGGTAATACAGGTACTTAAATAATTAAGCTATTTAGTGAACTTCTAGGTTCTAATTTGTTTGAAATAAAATCAATATTGAGATGTTCATGCTAAAAAAACCATTCAATCTAGGACTCAAATCTTACCCAATCTGACCTCAAGGATAATCTTCATTTGCATGTGACATGATCATTTTCTAAAATCCAAAACTAAAGAGTCACCAGTTAAAGTTTTTATCCTCATCAGGCATAAGAGGGGTGTAAATTTATATCTTTCAACAACTTTTCACCTTAATAACTTACTTTGTCTGGAAACAAGCACATTTTGAATTTCAGAGTTATGGTGGTGCATAACATGAAGCTACGAAAGCATTTGTCAAAAAATATCTACTTATCTCATGGCTTTTAGCCTTTTTAGAAGTTAAAGTATTAGGAAAATTGCTTAATATTTAGATGTTTGCTTGTTCAGTTCAGTTAATCAGCCACCTAGATATCCAAAGTAACTTCCAGATGTTTACAACATTTGCCTTCTGCTATGTTGGTGTACAATGGAGGTACACCAACATGGCAGTTTCATACTGGGCTCTGTAAATTTGCGCAAAATATTTCAACAAATATCTGAAGCTTGGGAAGATGCACAGCCTGTAGAGCTAAAACTTGGAAAGGTGTCTTCTTTATTTATCTCCTATAATATCACAATGTCTTGAATTTATCCACTGAATGGTCAATTCAAATTAATTTTTGTGTGACAGTGCAAACCAAGAATACCAGCTCTAGAACTCTGTCTACTTTTTTCCTAATTTAATTAATTAAAAGTCATTTACTTTTAGGCTTATTTAAAGTTTTCATCAGCAATGTATATGCTTTCATGAAAGGTTAGCACAGGCATCATGTTTGTCAGTACCATAGTTGCATCTTGTGTCATTGATTGTTGAGTACTGTTTGAGAAGGATCAAGAACCATTCATTTGATGTATTTCATGTGATCTGAAGAGTTCATGCAAGTCTTCTGAGTTGTCTTGCAGGTAGGATTGTCAAAGTTTAATTAGCATATCTCTCTTACTTGGTATCTCTCTTACTTACTTTGTATAATTGCAATCAACAAATGACACTGGAAGATCTTCCTGTCTTTGTTGGGGTGATGTCATCCACTATTGCAATGGGCCTATTAGGAAAATTATCTCAAATATGATCCTTGCAACCTTTTCATGAAATATATGATCTTGAACATGATGACACTTCAGTCTGGACTGAAAAGAAAAGAGTAACACTTTTGCAGTGTCTATGAATTGTTTGCATTCCATCTAGTGGCTTCAACGTTCTTCTCAGTTTATGTTTATTGTCCTGGTCCAAATAATTATAGACATCTTGATCTTCCATTTAGGTCTTAAAACTGTTTGCATTCCAATTAGTGGCTTTTCTTTTGTTGTCCTCAGTCTGCATTGAATGTGCTGGTTAAAAAAAAAAACAAAAACAAAATATAAACAAATTGGGATGTCAAGTCATCTTGGCAAACATGCATATCTGGGGTTATGCAATCCCAAGCTTCCTCTTTTTGAAAAAGTCAGTAGATCTGATCTTGTCCTTGCCTTTAGATCATGAAGGTTATGCAGTCTTCAGTGACCATGATATAATTGTGTAGTCTAGATCTAGAATAAGGATATAGTTTAGAATCACTCTGTCGTAAATGCTGTCTTTAGGGTTACCATGTGCCTGCATCTAAGCGATGTAGCTAATTTGACATGTAAACAACAAAAACATGTCAGGGGATATTTTATTTATAATTTTTTTTTTCCCAAGAGTGATTTTTGTACAATCACTTCATATATTTTTTTAATCCTATTTCAAAATTGTTCTGTAGCTTTTATGTTCACTGAAATTGAATATGGCAAAATGCAGACATATCGTAATGTTTAAGCACTTTGGGTCTAGAATCTGAGTAACATATTAAATTAGCAAAAAAATTGCATTGACCTGTAGCTTTCTAAAGGTGATTTGGACACTCCCCTTAGGGGGCCTGGATAACTGGATAATTCACTTTATTTCAAAATTCTTGGTCTCATATGATAACCAACTCTATAAGCTTTAATTTGATATAGGGGTTTAGGTAGCTACAGTACAGTGTGAAAGGGGAGCATTACTTCTCTTGGATGCGAAACACCTCTCAAGGTATACAGTAACCTTAAACCATGAACTTATTGCTTCTTTCCATTTTATGTGAAACAGTATGTGACACAGCCACCTTTATAGCAGAGCTCCCAGGGGCCGCCACCAAGCGGAGTCCCATAACTATAGAAACAGAACCACATGCACGCATACAAATAGAAAACCATAGAACTATTTTTTCATGGTCAACATGTCTAGCAGTGTGGATCATGGCAGGTGCGCCTAACAAAGCCGACGCCGCGGAACATGGCGGCCATAGTTTAATCATACATGTATGATATTGGACATCCATGTCATGGTCAATTGACAGCTGTCAAAACAAGGTATCTGCTGACCAGTATTATGTGACCATATCACGGGCTCAGGTTAAGAGCTCATCAAGGTCACCTGTTTTTTAAAAAGTTGACCGCTGACAAAGTACTGGTTTTCTATTGGATCGTGGGCTCAAGCTAGGTTAACTTCTTGATCAGGGCCACGTTGTTCAGAAGGTATACTAATGTTTTTCACTGCTTATGTTTTATGTAGTTTGAGATTATTGAAACTCAAAACGGAAGGCCACACATAAACAGAAAAAAACCCTCAAAGTTACAAAACTCACATCAAGATCCTGGGTTAGCTTACTCGGGCTTTGAGCAACCTGGCCCAGGAGCTCCACTTTTAGGCTTGGCTAAATCTAAATATTACAATGTTTACAATTGACTCAGTGGTGGCATGAATTTGTACATGTATTTTGTAACATAATTGTGCATTGCTATTTGCCTTCATGCTGTACATCCATCAATAGTTCATTTTTTTTTCATAAAATATGCTATTAATACTGTCTACCTTTTAAAAAATACTGGAATTCTACATAGCCTTAAGACACTTCCCAAAAGTGACTGTAAAAAGATATGGTTAAAGGTATGACAGCTGTACAGTATTAAGAACAGCATACAGGAATATAATGAGATCCACTGCAACATTGCAACTTTCACAATGAAAAACTTCCCCTGGCATTAATGGTAAAAATAACACTTTGTGGATGAATACTTACATGTGGGCTACCATTAATAATTTTATAATTCAACTTCAATAATTGATGTGGTTTTTTTTCTCCACGAAGATTGTGGACTACAGGGACTGTTAACTACTGGGTGACCCCATCAAATATATAATTTTGTAATTAAATTATGTCAAAAATTAATCAGTAAGCTATAAGTAAGTTATACCATCTACACATATTTTGCCTTCACTACATGTAGACAATTGAACACACTCGGAGGTTTTGATGCATATACATGTGCATTTGGTCAACCAAATCCAAGATATGTTTAATTAAGAAATCAGTAGAATTACAGCTAAATGGATAAAAAATATATCCTACATGCACCAAAGTTGAACACGAAAAGCCCCCAAAAAATTGAAAAATAGGGACCATGTATCCCCAAATGCAGTGGCACCATTGGAATCGTCTCCGTGTAGAGCTTTCTCTGCATGTAGGGTCACTGATTGATGTAGAAAAAATAGTTCATGTTCATGTGCAAAAGGGGAATATGGAGGTGCTGTTAGCAATTTACCACGTTTCAGAAGAGTGTATGGATTTACTATTTCGGAAAATTATATTCCATACTTGCTGCACCAGCAAGCCTAGTGTAATACTAATCATCCACTCGACATTTCAACAACAACAACAAAACCGAGGAAAACTACATAAACACAATATGGGTATCACTACACCTGAATCAAACGAAGGATACCAGAAATGTTACAGAAATTTCGTTTAAGATTTATTATCATTCCAGTTAAAGCCAACAAATGCATTTAGAAACCAGAAAACGTCTAAAATCTCAAAGACTTGCGGTGTTCAAGTTTAATAATTATTCGCGCCAAAGCGTAATTTGAATATTATTTTCGCCGACGGCTTCGCAGTCCTTTTTTCGGCCGTGGATTAACCAGGCTTTTACCAATAACCTTAAAAGAAATTCAGCCAAACATTTCACTAAACCCAATAAATTAACCAAACAAAACGAGGAAGTCTCCATAATTTGTGAACGCAGTATGCATGACAACATACGAGCGTCAAAAGCTGTCAAGGGTAGCAAATCGATGGTTTTCCTTCTTCCCAAGGTAAACAGAAGAAGAAATTATAGCAGTCTACAAAGCGGCTGTCCTTACTAAAACAAAGAAAACTTCAAAACTCGGCTGGCAGTATTTACAAATACAGTGCCATTACTTTTAGACGTGAGGTTATCGGTATACGGCGAAAACCAACAGAAAACTAAGCTTGTTTGTTTACAGTATGCAACTTTATATTCAACAACGACTCTAGTCTTATTGTTTGAAATTTATCAAACTTCTCCCAGTATGGTTCCAAATCAGATAATCAGGGAGACTTTAAAACTCCTATTGAAAATATAAGCTTAACTTCTAAGCTTATCTCGCCGAAACAACTACATAATTTTTATGGAAAACGCGAAAGTTTCTATGTAAAACAGTCGCTTACCACAATTTGGCAGTTCACTTCAGTTTGAATCCTATAGGCAGAAACTTCCAGCAAAAGTTGCGAAGACTGAACTGAACTAATCTTTTCGATAGATCAACGAATCAACTACTCTTTTCCCGCTATGTTTTTTCCTCTAAACACAAGAAACACGTTTGATTTCTCTTGTTGATCACCTGATGAAATCATGTGACTTCTTGCACGGCTGCACATCTCGACGCGCGAAGTTGTGTAGTCTTCTGAGTAAGTTTTTCGGGTATTCCAGCTCTTTTCTATAGCCGTCGTTCGCTCTGCCTCACGGCATTGTTGGGTATTATTTCATATCCTTTCTCTAGCCCTAACTCGATCTAATTCACAGCACTGTTCAGTACTACCTCGCCTCCTTTCTAGTCCTGGCCCGCTCTTTCGCGATCTTCTTCGCCACTTCTTTGGCTGTCAATCCTTGCTCTCTGCCGTTCTCTTTCACGTTCTGCTTCAGTTAAACCCTATCTTGAAAACGTTAGATCAACCCCTCCGATCGTTTGTTAACATAACAAATAGAAATGGTTTTTTTTTTTTTTTCCCCTGACTTTTCTGAAAAATCCCGCCCAGAACAGATGGCATTCCCTAGCTTCCCCGTGAGAGCTACCGCGAGACGCCCCTCCCCCTCCCCCAGAGTCTGTACGGACGGCGTTCGCTCGCTCCCTCGCACGCTGACGTCATAACCAAATTTTCTCGGCTTGATGGGTTACCAATTTTGCTTACCCATGGTGCTTCGCTGGCGCGCTTCGCGCGCTGAAGCTCCGCTACAAATGGGAAGTACCCCTCCTTTCCCCGAGCCCGAGCCATTGATTCTCGATCTATTTGCATTAACTTGTCCATGAGCGCGAAACTCCGATCTAGTTAAATGGATGGTTTGCAAGGAAGAGAGACAGGCCACAGACAACAGCCAAACTCCCACTTTCTCTCCTTTTGCTGTCCTTCCATCATTCGCTATAGTTTAGGATACTGAGATGTGAAGACGGAAAGGGAACAACAAGTGGGCGAGGAAATAGCGAAATGCAGGAGTTTCAAGAGGGCGGGAAGCGAAGAAGAAATGACAAACGAGTTATTGACATTGAACAAGAAACCAAAATGTGCGGAAGTTGGATTTATCGTTTCTGAGACTTCTGAGCAACCAAGCAACCAAAAATTCGTGCTTGGGCTGAAAAAAAAAGACTTACTTCCGCCTAAGAATTGCGCAGCTAAATGGCTAGGATATGTTTTAAGTCTCGGAGCAGGACGGAAAGGGGCGGGAGTAGGGAGTAGAGACTTATTTATCTCAGTTTAGTTTTTCCTTGTACTAGGGGAAAACCGCCTACTAGTTGGCAATTTTTTGTATATATAAGTAGTTGCCTTTAGTGTCTTTTTTGCAGCACTATGTTATGTAGCCATCGCTTTAAGTGCGGACCTTGCGTCAGAAAGGTAGTAAGCCAAAGGTTGTACCCGAACATTGGGCTCTCACCGGGTTCTTAAGGCTGGTTAGGTTTCGTAGCAGGAGAAGCGACTAGTGCTTTGGACAAGAAATTGGCCCGTCATTCATTTCAGTAAACATTTCAGTAAATCCAATCAAACTTTCTCACTCGGCCAGTTTCTCAGTTATTATGATTGCGACAAGTTAGGAAATGGTCTGCATGGATAAAAACTTCTTCAAGGTCAGAGAAATGTCATGGAGTTTTATTTTGGCTCAGGAAAAATTGACAATTTGAAAAAAAAGTCAGGGAAACACAACCTCGTTCCCAAGACTTTCTCCTTAAAGATTGTTTGAACCTAACGGAAAAGCCCTGGGAACCAGGTTTAGGAAAACAATGAATTGTGAAAGCTGAGTGTGAAAGCCATGGCTATAGAATGATCTGCCTTTGTAATAACAGTTTCAGGATTAAACTCTTTTAAGATGTTGAAATAAATAGAGCATGTTTAATCTTAATATCCTGTCTTCCAATTTGCTTGAGTTGCTCGCTCATGGACTGAAACATGAAACAAGTAAATTGTGTGTTATTGATCATTGTTATAGATAGTTTAGATTACTGGTCTCAGAAACCACACAGCAGTATGACTTGTAGGTTGAACAACGTTTGGTGGACATATCCCTTCCAAAGAACGTCTTAATTCTCAATTTGTGTTAAAAAGCAGTAATATAGTATATGTTTTGTAACATTACATAATGCGTGTGACTGTTCACTTCAGTGCCTAAATGGGATTCACGCTTTAATTTAGGTGTAGAGAAATGTTAATAAACTGTGACAATTTTTGCTCAAACTTGTAGTGATGTTTAGTCGATGATGAACAAGAAAAGTTGAATTGCGATGATTTATTTGGGAGATTGATTTAGCCAACAGATTAGCAATCTATTGATTACCATCGCAATTAGATTTCACCAGATCGTTATCGCTTTTCCCAAAACTGGACTCTCTTTGAGTGAATGTTACCATGTAACTTATTAACTTCATCCTTGAATACACAATATGTCATGTGGGAATAGCTAGAAATCCATTCCCAGAGTTGATATTACACGAGTGTTGACATTTCCCAACCTTGCTATTTTGCAATCGCTGGCGTCCCAAAAGCACACCTCCCAGTTTCGCAATCGTCTTCATAGGTCACGCTATTTTGAGGATTCTTAGAAATCTTTGCAATCAAACTGTAAACAATTCTAAGAAGTCAGACATAACAGAAAGTCAAACCTCTCGTGATTGGTCAATATTAACAGTCTGATGAATACGCTATTTTTATATCACAACGCTCCATTGTTGGAGGCGTTTTCATCTCGAGACCCAGTTTGTCTCTCCGCCTTTAATCATGGATATAAAAACCTTGCTAGACAATCTTCATGAAGAAGTATCCTGTTCTGTGTGCATGACCACATTCACTGATCCAAAACAGCTGCCATGTTTACACAGTTTTTGTCTTCACTGCTTGAACGGGATTCTACGAACGAGTGGCCGCCATGATGCCATTACATGCCCAGAATGTAGAAGAGAGAGTAGAGTCCCTAGCAGTGGAAACCTGAAGGACTTGCCGACCAACTTTCGCATCAACAGTTTGCTAGATGTGTTGGCAATCAAAGAGTGTAATTCCACGGGGGTGAAATGTGGAAATTGCGACAAAAGAAGCGCACAGAGTTTGTACTGTTTCCAGTGTTGTGCATTCTGGTGTGACGACTGTATAACCGGGCACAACATAATTCGAGTTAACAAAGAACACCGAGTGTTGGCGCTTAAAGACTTTCAAGATCAAGACATCGAGGAAGTGTTAAAACGACCAGCATTTTGCCAGCAGAAACACCATGAAAAAGAAGAGTTGAAGTTCTTTTGCAAAGGCTGTGAAGTTGCCATTTGCAACGCCTGTGCTTTAACAGATCATGAAGGTCATGCCAAGATGCTTTTGGAGGTAGTTGCTAATGAACGCAAGTTACAAGTGAAATCAGCGATTGAATTGCAAAAACAAAAAGCGCAACAGAAGAGAAACAAAATCGCTGAACTTGACGATAACTGCATTCATATTGAAGAACAAGCCGCTGCCGTCAAACGAAAGGTACACAGATTTGCTGAACATTTGATGGCAGTTATCGAAGCGAAGGAGAAGGAGATATCGAACAAAGTGGACAAACAAGTAAAAGAATCTCACGAACGTCTCCGAACTGAACAGCGCGATGTGGACAAAGAAGTAAAGCTTATCGAGACAGGGATTGAAAAAACGGAAACACTTTTAAAGCGAAGCACAAGCGCTGAGATTGTACAGTTAGAAAAGTCATTGAACACAATGTTTAAGGAAGATGTCATCGATGGAGAAGACCAAGTGGACTGCGACCTTGAAGGCTTTCGTCGATTCATTTTCGTAGAAAACGATTCATTAATGGCGAAAAGCGTCACTGAAGGAATCGGCGCTTTCAAAACACTTATCAGCAAAACTAGCGCGCATCAATCAAGCGCCCAAGGAAAAGGAACAAGTGAAGCTATTGTTGGACTTGAGGCACAGTTTGTTTTGACAACAACAAATGCTGATAGAGAACAATGTTATGAAGCGCGTGACTGTGTAACAGTGGAAATCAAAAATCATCAAGGACAGGACTGCACAACGAAAGCGCGAGTTCAAGATAACAAAGACGGCAGCTTCAAGATCAGTTACTTCGCTAAAGAAACCGGGAAACGTGACCTGGCAGTGAAGGTAAATGAAGATCACGTTTATGGCAGCCCTTTTGTTGTTGAAGTCAAACCCAGACATTTCAGACCCGTGCTATCGTTTAGACCACCTGGCTCAGCTTCTGGAATGTTTTTAGCCCTTTGGGGAGTCGCAGTGAATGAACGTAATGAAATTGCGGTGACTGATTTTGGTAACCACAGAATTCAGGTATTTAGTAGTGATGGAACTTACTTAAGATCGTTTGGTAGAAAGGGTGCTAAACAGGGAGAATTTAACTTTCCTACCGGGATAGCTTTTGATAAGAATGGCCACATTATAGTGGTGGACAGTGATAACCACCGAGTCCAAGTTTTTAGTGAACAGGGTCAGTTCCTGAACCAGTTTGGTGGAAAGGGAAATCTAGATCACCAGCTCAAGGATCCTTATGGTTTATCCATAGATAGTGACGGAAATTATATTGTTGCTGATTCAACTAACAAACTAATGAAGATCTTTTCTCCTAGCGGTCAGTTTTTACGTAAAATTGGCGGAGAGGGTTTTCTTACCTCTCCCTATCACTGTGTGCAACATGACAACCATCTTATAGTATCAGACAGGAGTGAACACTGTATCAAAGTGCACGATAGGGATGGGAAGTTTGTTTACCAATTTGGAAAGCAGGGGGAGGGGGACGGGGATTTCAAGCATCCTTATTTCTTGTCTGTTAACAAGGCAGGACACTTGATGGTCTGTGATGCAGAGAATCACAGAGTTCAGGTGTTTGAATTGAGTGGAAAGTTTGTGAAAAAGTTTGGAACAAAAGGGAGCGGGATAGGAGAGTTTGATACTCCAGTCTCTACAGCGGTTCTTAGTGATGGTAGGATAGTTGTGACTGACTTCTGGAACCAACGCATTCAGATTTTTGAATAGATATGTTCCACTCACTTGTGATGTAATATGAATCAGTTCCCTCATTGCTATGAGTGAAGTTTAGAACATGATTTTGCACTATCTGTCGGTGCTAGTCTGTAGCAGGTTACATCAGGAGCCATAATCGGGGACGGAGACCGTAAGCGCGCGCCATTTCTAGTATTGGGGTTGTCCCCATGATATGGGACAATAATTCTATTTTTAGAACAAATTGCGCCATCGCCTGCGGCACACGCGCGAACATGCTGCGAGGATTTTTGCGGATGTCGCGCGGGGGAAATGGCGTCCGAAATTCCCGATATTTTTTATGTTTTTGGCCCACAACTCAACGCGTTTACGTCTGTTGGAATTTTGCTTAAGTATTTTCGTCGTAAGCTGCTTCAGTTTGAGTGAAGTAAGACAGTGTCGAATTTGGGTATGTTCCGCTTTAAGCTTAGATATATATCGCTGACCAAGTTGTGTTCTGACGGATGCTTCTTTTACATGAGCTGTACATTACTCCACTTTAAATTTCACATATGTTAAAGATTAACAGCTTTTCCATTACACAACAAAAAACTAGCTCGACAGTTTCCTAGCTCCTCTTGCCACACGCTTCCGAGGAATTTGCCAGTCTATCGCGACCGAAATGTAAAACAAAATAATTGCTAGTTTTAGTTTCGCCTGAATTGTAAGCAACGCTTGATGTTTCATTAAGGCCCAATAACTTTATGTCCGTAGATACCGCTCAGTTTTATTCGTGTAAAAATCCAGTAAATTCTCTGTTGTCGATGAATGAGAGCGCCCGCCGATGCGTGTTTTGTACAGTCAGTAAACATGACAAATTGTACTTCCGCCGCACTTTCGTGTGAAAGCGTACATCGAACTCAAACAATAACTCTATAGTTTTTAAATATGTTTAAGCTTGATAAATGTTTGAGGACATATTAAAAGCTAAGCTGAAAATATGAGAATAAAGCAGAAATAATCAGCAAAGTTACGATGACGCTTTCTTTCATCAACTTCGAATAACCATTTCGATTTTGTTGATCGAGTTATCAAACTCCTTGTCTATTTCCATTTTCGCAGTGTAAAACTTCACCATGCTTATGTTGAAGAAACACACATGATGTTAGTAGCCTTTTTTCGTTCGTGAGATTTGTTGCAGCATCTCAGCAGAAAAGATAACGAAAGAAATCTTTGTCAAGATTTGTTGACAATTGAAAACAACGACTCGGACTTGAAAGTGCACGAGCCGCACTATGCAAATGAGCTAATTGTACGCGTCAGACTTTCCTTTCAAAAACTTTTGCAAACTCACTAAACAAGCAGAAACAATAAGAAACCATCAAAACAGGTTTTGGTTATGATTAACCATTGTCCGAGAAACTCACAAATTAACTCGATACCAGACTAGAGAGTTTTCTTGCTATATTCTTAAGTCAGAACAAACACAAAAACATACGCGTAAGCTTACAACTAGCGCGAGCAGATCTTATTATTCATTCCCAGCGCGAGATTGAAGTCTTGTTTTCGACCCTGAAAAACCCACCTTTTCCGTTGGCTCAGAGCATAAAACTACATATAAGCGCCCTGGTTCTTAGTCCCTGTCTTATTCCCTGCCATCGCTGTGAAAGATACGCAAGAGAATCTCTCAACTCTCACCATTTGATCATGCAACGTGACAACATCCACACGAGAACCCCCGACATGTGCGTGGATCCGCGCGGATATATGACGTCAGGATGGCGCAATTTGTTCTAAAAATAGAAAAATTGTCCCATATCATAGGTGCGCGCGGATCCCAAGACTTACGGTCTCCGTCCCCGATTATGGCTCCTGGTTACATATAAGAAAATCTCACAGAATAGAGATAGCTGAAAATGTACCGTCATAGTTATCATATTTAATTTCCGTTTCGACTGTAACATTTACATTACATTGTTTAAAACTTACATTGTTTAAAACTTACATTGTTTAAAATTTAAATTTCAAGGGTTCTAAACCATTATGTTTTCTTAATTACATAGTTGTAGATTGTGTGATATTAGTTGTCAATATCTATCACTGCCATAGGTAGTTTAGATTACTTGTCTCGGAAATGACTCAACTGTATAACTGATAGGTTGAGCTAAGTTTAGCGGAAATATCTTTCACAAAGATTATTTCAATTCTGAATTTGTTGTAACTAAGCAGTACTGTATGTTATGTGACATTAAAAAGCGTGTGGCTATTTACTCGCTAAAGGCAGATACAAGCTGTCTTGTAAGACTGAAAATGTTAGCTAGAGAAGTGTCAATAAATTGTTTCAATATTTTCACATAGTTTTGTCGTGATACTTAATCATTGTTCACAGGGGACGACAGCAGCCAAAATTCACTTGGAGTTTTCCTGTCCCAGATCGCTTTTAAAATGGAGAAAAAACTTCTTGATAAGTCAAATGAAACTTTCTTCGGGGGGTGGGGGGTGGGGGAGGGAGGACGATACGGAAGAGGTACGGCAAACGGGAGAGGAAATAAGGGAAACGGGAGTTCAAAGAGGGGAGGAAGCAAGGGAAAAACGAAAAATGTTAAGTTTTGTCATTTATTCATTCGTTAGAATGTTTCAAAGACAAGAACCCAAAATGCTATTTGATGAATTGTATTAATCGTCTGAGAGACTTCAGGACAAACAAGCAAACGAAATATCGTGCCTGGGCTGAAAAACAGACTTGCTTTCGCCTAGGAACCTCACAGCTAAGTGGCTAGGATATTTGTGGAGTCTCCTAATTTACAGGATACGGCAACAGGACGGAAAACGCGGGAGTTGGGAGCCGAGACTTTTGCTTATCTCGGTGCTTTCTTTTTCTTTTTTCATGTAAGGATGTGTTATGCATGTTTTTTCTCGCAAACATTGCAATTTTGCTGCAAACCAACACTTGTAGGAAACATCACTGAAAAGAATTTGTTTATTCTATCTGTAACATGTGCATCCTGATTTCTAAGTAAAGACATATTTTTCATCAATGCTAAGCAGCGTCGAAAAAAGTAAACCATTATCCCGTTTTCAGGCCTCTAGGGGACAAAACGCACCCCAAAGGAACTGGGAACGAGCTTAAATGAACATATTACATCAAATGGAGTCGATATGAAAAACAAAGATAAGTGCAGAAATGCAAAGCATGAATGTTTTTCATTAATCACGGAATCATGCGTCAATATCGTTCATTAACCACAAGATTTTTCCCATATTGAAACATTTTGTTATGGTTGGAAAGAGTAACAAACAACCGGCCCTGATTTTGAAAAAACAAGATACTTAATTTCAGTACACGTTTCGCGTATCAAAAGCTGCAACTCTAATTTTACTAGCTAATCAGGAGCCATAATCGGGGACGGAGACCGTAAGCGCGCGCCATTTCTAGTATTAGGGTTGTCCCCATGATATGGGACAATAATTCTATTTTTAGAACAAATTGCGCCATCGCCTGCGGCACACGCGCGTACATGCTGCGAGGATTTTTGCGGATGTCGCGCGGAGGAAATGGCGTCCGAAATTCCCGAAAATTTTCATGTGTTTGGCCCACAACTCAACGCGTTCACGTCTGTTGGAATTTTGCTTAAGTATTTTCGTCATAAGCTGCTCCAGTTTGAGTGAAGTAAGACGGTGTCGAATTTAGGTATGTTCCGCTGTGAGCTTATATATATCGCTGACCAAGTTGTGTTCCGACGGATGCTTCTTTTACATGAGTTGTACATTACTCCACTTTAAATTTCACATATGTTGAAGATTAACAGCTTTTCCATTACACAGCAAAAAACTAGCTGGATATATTTAGATATAGCAGAGCTTCAGGGCTTCATAGTTTCCTAGCTCCTCTTGCCACACACTTGCGAGGAATTTGTCAGTCTATCGCGACCGAAAAGTAAAACAAAATAATTGCTAGTTTGAGTTTCGCTTGAATTTTAAGCAACGCTTAATGTTTCATCCAAGGCCCAATAACTTTACGTCCTTAGATACTGCTCAGTTTTATTCGAGTAAAAATCCAGTAAATTCTCTGTTGTCAATGAATGAGAGCGCCCGCCGATGCGTGTTTTCAATACAGTCAGTAAACATGACAAAATTGTACTTCCGCCGCTCTTTCGTGTGAAAGCGTACATCGAACTCAAACAATAACTCTATAGTTTTTAAATATGTTTAAGATTGATAAATGTTTGAGAATATATAAAAGCTAAGCTGGAAATATGCGAATAAAGCAGAAATAATCAGCAAAGTTACGATGACGCTTTCTTTAATCAACTTGGAATAACGATTTCGAGTTTGTTGATCGAGCTATCAAAACTCCTTGTCTATTTTCATTTTCGCAGTGTAAAACTTCACTATGCTCATGTTGAAGAAACACACATGATGTTAGTAGCCTTTTTTGCGTTCGTGAAATTTGTTACAGCATCTCAGCACAAAAGATAACGAAAGAAATCTTTGTCAAGATTTGTTGACAATTCAAACACCGACTCGGACTTGAAAGTGCACGAGCTGCACTATGCAAATAAGCTAATTGTACGCGTCAGACTTTCCTTTCAAAAACTTTTGCAAACTCACCAAACAAGCAGAAACAATAAGAAACCGTCAAAACAGGTTTTGGTTATGATGAACCATTGTCTGAGAAACTCACAAATTAACTCGATACCAGACTAGAGAGTTTTCTTGCTATATTCTTAAGTCAGAACAAACGCAAAAACATACGCATAAGCTTACAACTAGCGTGAGCAGATCTTAGTATTCATTCCCAGCGCGAGATTGAAGTCTTGTTTTCGACCCTGAAAAACCCACCTTTTCCGTTAGCTCAGAGCATAAAACTACATATAAGCGCCCTGGTTCGTATTCCCTGCCTTATTCCCTGCCATCGCTGTGAAAAATACGCAAAAGAATCTCTCAACTCTCACCATTTGATCACACAACGTGACAACATCCACGCGAGAGCCCCCGACACGTGCGTGAATCCGCACGGATATATGACGTCAGGATGGCGCAATTTGTTCTAAAAATAGAAAAATTGTCCCATATCATAGGTGCGCGCGAATCCCGAGACTTACGGTCTCCGTCCCCGATTATGGCTCCTGTAGCTAATATAATGTTTTCGTCACTCTTCAATACTAGTGTGAATGTAATCATACTACAAGAGCTTTCGAGATCGGCATCGGGACAAGTGTTCTATTGTCCCGCGGGCGCGCCGTGTTTCCTCGGGTCTGATTTGGCGAATATTCCCTTTTTAGGGTCTCGGAATACTGCCTGCACCACGGAAAAGAATTCCACACCAGTTACGTTGTGCCCGCGTTTTTCCAAACCTTTCAATATTTCGTGTGACATGCGATATTTGCCAGAAGTGTCAAAAGGTATCTTTTCATAAGATACATCCTGATCGGGCACCAGTTGAGTATGCAGTCGAGGCTTGTCCACCGCGTCAGATAAGGATTGTTCAAACCACAACTTGTTCATTAACACCTGCGCATGTGAACAAAACTGTTATCCGCTGAATTCAGACAGAGAACCTAAGTCCAAGCTGACAGACCTCGGTATACGAACATGAATTGGCCCGAGTCTCATAACGACGATTTCACGGTTAATGTAAAACACCAATCACATTTGTGTTTTAAAGTATTTGTTCTTGTATCGTAAGAGTTATGGGTTTGAAATCAAGAGAGGATGAAGGGTTAGGGTTAGGTAAGAGAGTTATTTCCCATTAAAATTTTATTCTAAAGGTAATCCCTGGCAAGTTATTTTTAGAGTGGTACCCAGTACTCCCGCGTGTAACGTTACGACAAGCGTTGCGCAAATGTTTTCTTGGAGGATGAAATTAAGTGTAGAGTCAAATTAAGTGTAAAGTCAAGTCAAGTTTTTCTCACGCGGGCAGTCCACGTGAGAAAATTCGCGTCACATGATTAGCTATCCCTGGACCTTTCTGCGATTTGAAAAATCAGAATTGATCTAAAAATAACCTGAGAGTGATAAACTTGGTAATAAGTCCTGTATGGCGGATGAACCCGGCTCGTACCCTTCATTTTCTCTTGTTCGAAACATAATGCCATTAAACATACCAGTGACACGGCGGTGGTGATCCTTTTCCCGCCAGAGGCGCCGATAACAAGCTGAACTCTGCCGTCGTTGTTTGTCAAAATGGCAGGAGATATGGACGAGAAAGGTCGCTTGTTTGGCTCGGGAAAGTTAAAAGGAGATGGAGAAATACCATCCACTATGTTGTGACCGGGAATGTCAAAATCATCCATCTCGTCATTGTAGATGATTCCTGTGACGTTAGATCGATATCTGGATCCAAATCTGTCAAGAAACAACAGTGAGAATGTACGTCAGTCATGTGGTAACTGATTTTTAATCAAAATGTCAGCTGACAGGCTGTGCAGGGAAATCGGTTTGTCCAGAATCATGAACGAGCCTGTGAATGACATCAGAGAGGTTGCTTGGCAACGTGGCGTTCGTAATGATGTCATGCTGTTATGGCAACTTTGCGAGAACTCACGTTAAGTTTAAGGCAAAAAAATATACATTTAGTGGGTATTGATTGCTCCTACGAATACTAGACAAAACAACACTGTAATGCACCTCTGGCAGGAGCCCAACACTAGGATGTTGCAACTACCCCATATTCCCGTCACGGTGTTTTCACAGACCGATCTATTTTTAGTTTGAATTTACCGCGAATTTGGACCCCCTCCACCCCACCGCAAGAACCTCAGTGACCAATCACAAGCACGGTTTTAATTTATAATTAGCGTATTTACTTTGTCAACATGTCCATCTTAGGCCGCCATTTTTGTCTTTACCGATGCGCGTTCATGTAGACCGGAAATGACCTGTTTCGCGGGAAAAAAATCCCCAAAATAGACCGGTGTGTAAAAATGCCGTGACAGAGGCTTAGCATGGGAGTTGTACGCTCCTAGTGATGGGCTCCTGAACTCTAGCTAAATAATAGAAAATCTCGATTTATTATTGAGTTATAAATAACAACAAGTTCCAAACCTACCTCCTGTTGATTGTGGTTGTTACAGAAACCGCGTCACCATTTGGCGCCAAAACAGCCACGTGTGTTGTGCCGTAATCAGTGTCTGAGAATGATTGCGCGTAATATGATACGTTGTCGTGCGTCATGTTATCCCATATTTTCTGACGTAAACGGTCGCCTGTTGTTTGGTTTAACATCTTTCTAGCAACCTGTGGTGAAACGTGGTATAAACTTTAAGAAAGTATTCTTGCAGAAACTCCACTCTCTGATGGACTAAAAAAACTAATGGATATCTATTCACGAACTTGCCATTTTGATTGGATAGGCAATCACCTGCTATTAACAATTAACAATTAGACAATATGAGTTCCAGATTTGTTTAAGTTAATAGTTGAACTACTACCGTATTACCTCATAGAAATCGAGAGCGATCATTTCACTTGGTTGTATCACGTAGACTTAATTGTCATTGAAACTTGCAATGACCAATTCCCCTTTATGAGATGAGCCTTCATGGAATCATGGTAGCGTATTTATCGTCTTAGAATGGATATTCGTTTTGATGAATACAACTACCATGATTCCCTGCAGGCACGTGCCATAGAAGGAGTTGGCCATTGTGCACCGCGCTCTTCAGTTTTTTCAACAATGCTACACAAAGCAATCGAGATTATGCTTGAATAAATAGACCTTTCGCTCTCCATTTCTGCAATTAACGATTAACGATTCCATCCTGAACATGAAGGTGTACATGCAACTCTACGTAGATCAGTGCAGTGTCTTTGATTGGACGTTTCTAGCGCACGCGCATCTGCCCATTAAGACCGTACACTGCAGGGATCTGTGTCGATCGAGATGCGAGATAAATATGGAGTTTATTCTGAACATACGTCGAATGCGTCTTGAGCGCTGAGTGTGAATTGAGCATTTACTGAGACATGGCACGCCTAATTATGAAAACTGAGCTATTCTTGATTCCTGCCTCTTCAACTCACCTTGTCTATCTCGGAATCAAACGCTGGATCTCCAAGCCGACTTCGCCATGCATAACTGAACTTGCAAGCTTCAATGATGCGATGATACGTCAATACTGAGGAATTCACGTCATTACTGAATGGTGACGTCAGATTGTATCCTGTAATATCAAATACAGTGGAACCTCTCGTAAGCGACCACCCAAAATGTCAAGCCTAGCTGGCCGCTTACGACAGCTTAGACCATACTGGGTCAAAATTTTGCCTCATTAGCATATGGTAACTGCAGAGACTTAAGTCAATTTCGAATAAAAAGTACGGTCAGTTCTCATTGAGAAATTTCCGTCTCTTGTTCTGTCCAGGAATGTGATAATGTTACAACACCTTATTATCCGAAGTCCGTTCTATTATCTGTCGAGTGGTCGCTTACAGGAGGTTAAAATTTCAAACTTTTAGCCTAAAAGTTGTCGTGGTCGCTTACGAGAGGTGGTCGCATACCAGAAGTTCCAGATATGGTGATTTGATTTGGAATATTAATTTTTATTTTGGTATCTTGGAAAACTGGCTGCTGAGGAGAGCTGGTCGCTTACGAGAGCTGGTCGAAACCGGAGGTTCGAGTGTATTTGTCATCGAAGAACTTAAGTGGTTTGCAAATAATCCTTTCTCGGCTCTTAACCTCGTTTAAGGAAACACTAGGTTAAGCACACACCTTTTAAAATGTTCAAGATTAATGCTAAAACAGCACCGCTTGTGGGGGGTGGGGTGAGGTACATATTCATGCCCGAGAGTTCACCCTTATAAGGCTTTCTGCTGATCGACTTGTATTTCCTCAGATCTTCCAGAGTCACGGTCCCATTGACTATTCTTATGTCTTCCGTGATATTATTGGCCAGCAGTCCACTGTAAAACGATTCGGGATCGTTTTGCACTTGTTCCAGGGTCTTTGCATACTTTTCGTTCTTGATTTTGTCTCCTTTTTTACGAAGCTTTTTGTTTTTATCCAGAAGCAGTTCGCTGAAATAATATTAAAATAACAACACAAAATTATGCCTTTGTCAGGCCCAAGCTCGAGAGAATTAAGTAAGACAAAGAATCTTCACACACGTGACCCTCTCGTGACATTTACTAAGAGTATGTTTAGATTTGTCACGTGCATGTGCGTTATTTTTGACATGCGATAGAGAGGCGTTTCATTGATACCAACTTTGCACTTTGCAGGAAAGAACAATTTCCTCTGAACTGAGTCGATACGTGACGGAACTAAAAAAAAAAGGTTACGTCACTACATGACTATGAATGAACTGACCTCAATCCTGGATCATTTCTGATGTCCTGTTCGATTCCTTTAGTCGTTTTCAGAGCGTCTTCCACAGCTTCTGTTATTTCAAATCCATTTCTGGCCAAATCGATGGCAGGTTGAACGAGTTGTTTCCATGGCAACCAGCCGTATTTTTCCCAAGCTTCGTATTGACCGCGTACCTCGCCAGGCACGGCAATGGACAGACCACCTAAGGAGATATTAAGGTGCTCTTTGTAGTATTTGCTTAAATCAGTCGAGGTTTTAAAAAATTAAATGGTCATCTTTAGTCCGGACAACCCAAACCTATTTCTTCAAACGTGTGAGATATTACAAACTTAATTAAAGTGTCCGAATCAGTGCTACAAGGGCATCAATAGAATGCAGTTCCAATTGCGGACATGAAAAATTAACAAACGAATAGCTTGTAAATTTGCTACAGCCTACAGAATCCCAGCAGGAGCAAGGCGGGTTAATTGACTAGTCACCATAGTGTTACCGACAAGTTCAACCCAGGGCTGTCGTGTGACCGCTGCAGAAGAGCTTGTTACGTCATCAGAATTGGGGAGTTGAATCCGGGATATTGAATCAGTCAAATCCAGCACCCGCAACATTCTTCCGTTCGGCCATTCTCCCGCCTTTTTCTGAACCTCGTTATATTATTTGCTTGATATTTCAATTAAAGGTCTTCACCGAGTGCAAAGCGGAAAAGAATACCTTTTTGGGCTTTCGCCTCGTTGCCCTTAAACATGTCCCTTTTTGCTAGTGCTGGAGCGGTTTCTCTGAAGTCGATGACACTGGCTTCCTGGAGGCTTCTGTTGTACACCAGCATTACTCCACCTCCTCCTATCCCGGACGAATGCATGCTTATAACCCCCAAGCAGAACATGGCGGCGATGGCGGCATCCACGGCCGAGCCGTTGGCGTTGAGAATGTCCTTGCCGATTTGGGAGCATTGCGGTGTATCCGTGGCGACGGCCTCTTTTCTGTAGGGTCCACCAGATGATGGATCTTCAGATGATGAATTGTCAGATGATTGATCGGATTTTTTATCACAAAAAAATAGATGGGAAGAACTACAGCCAACGCAATCACAATCAGCACCAACAGAGCAACAATTACGATGATCGTCCTGCAAGAGAAATATTAGGCTGGTTTTACTGGTCGCCTGTTGTGCGTGCTCCAGAAGCGACTGTGAAGCCAGACCCACTCAGTTCGTGACTGATTCGCGCGAGTTCAATTCGTTATGATATGATACAGTGGTGGTATGCAGCTATGCGTTCAATTCTAAGAAAAGCCTTCAGACATTAGTTTAATTACCGATTTAGAGTAGAATAAAGGAAGGATCATGTTAACACTGGGGAAGGTTGAGATGGCTGAGTGCAAATGACAAACTTGGAAATTTATGATAACGTGATTTCAAAACAATCGGTGATATATAGACACGTTAAGATTTAGGAGATAAGCCTTTAACAAACGTTCTTCGTTTTAGTAGAATATTGAAAGGCTAGCAATTAAACCTGTTGCAAAGTTTAAAAAATTCTCCGGCGCATACTTAGATACGCGTTAAATTTAAAACAAGTGGTCACTTGAGAACCCAAGTATTCAAAATGACTACAGAATGTATGATTTCAATTCTGGACCACAGAAAGAAAACTTGTTAGTCACGCAAGCAAGGTTTGTATTCGTATATATTACGTTTCTTTCAGCACTTTCTTGAGTTTTGTTTCAGTACGTGTTATTTTATGACCGTGGGTGACATAAGCTATAGAAATGAACTGAATTGAATTAAATCAATCAGTTTTGATATCCTTGGGTCAATGGATTCGTGTTTAAACTAGCCGGCGTGAGTGATACTCAAAACATCACTGACCTGAGAGCTCTAGGTATGACATTTGAAGACAAAGCCACGACGAAATTTCAATCAAAAGCCTATTGTGCCCAAAGGAAATTAAAGTGCTCGTTCCTATAAGAGAGTAAATACTAGAAACCACTTTAAACACAAACTAATGCACACAATTTTGAAATAGCCTCTGATTGTAAAAGTGGCATCAATTGAGTGAATTTGGCTGGATTTCAAATTCAGCAAAACACTGCAGTCTCATTAAAATTCAACCTGGAACTGACTGATTGATTGAGCTCATTTAAATAATCTAGATATTGTTCAGAATTAAAACAATGATTTCGCTTTCAAGCACGGTACTTTTCTCGGAAATCAACAATAATACGTCATCAACAAGGCGAACATCCAAACTGATCTGCGTTAAAGTCAATGCTAGTCGCAACCAAGTTGATCTCAGTGATCATTCCCAACATTACCTTCGGTTTGATTGCCATTCACATTTTCCTCAAAAGTCTTGCATCAACCTTGGTATTGACAATGTTTAAAGCTATGAATTTAATCATCAAAAGAATCTCGACGGGTGAGCTGCCATGTGTAACGAACCACGGACGATGCCAATCTTCATCAGTTGATCATTATCATAATTTCTATTTGACCTGCAGCAAAAGCTGAAAAGCTGCTCGTGAGCACAAATGAATACAAGAGCGGAAAAATAGTGCTTACCGTTTCTCCATTGTTTCCTTCCCTGTTGAAACTATCGCGAATTAAATTGAGCTCGTCTTTCAGGGATAGCTGTGTTTGAGGTCGCACGTTTCCCGGAAATATTGTTACATTGAAGCCCAAGCCCCGACCCCTGGGGATATATCTTGTCGCCCTTCTCTTAGCTGGCTAAAATCACAGTAACATATTCTGGGTGTTCTTAAGAGGTGATATAAAATAAATTGGAGAGGACTGGTTTTCAAATATTTTGCTTCAAAAAATACTGCTTTGCAAAATGTACCAGTCATGCTTGTTGTTTGTTTGCTTTGAGATTTACACGCATGATTGTCTCTTGACGAAGAGAAAGACAGAGAGGCTCTTGCATCAAAGTTTCGCAATCCGTCACACTTTTGAGATCAAGATTCGTGGAAGTCACGGTGGCCAATAGAAACAATTCCTAGAGATCGTGCAGCTTGTCTTATCTTTCGTGATTGGCCAATATTAACGGTCTGATAAAGACGGTATTTTTATGTCACAGGGCTCCATTGTTGGAGGTTGTTGTTTTCATCTCCAAACCCATTTTCTGTTTCTGCCTTTAAACATGGATATAAAAACCTTGCTAGACAATCTTCATGAAGAAGTATCCTGCTCTGTGTGCATGACCACACTCACTGATCCAAAACAGCTGCCATGTTTACACAGTGTTTGTCTTCACTGCTTGGAAGGTATTCTACGAACGAGTGGACGTCATGATGTCATAGCTTGCCCAGAATGTAGAGGAGAGAGTAGAGTCCCTGGCAGTGGAAACCTGAAGGACTTCCCGACCAACTTTCGCATCAACAGTTTGCTAGATGCGTTGGCAATCAAAGAGTGTAATTCCACCGAAGTGAAATGTGGAAATTGCGACAAAAGTAGCGTACAGAGTTTGTACTGTTTCCAGTGTTGTGCATTCTGGTGTGACGACTGTATCACCGGGCACAACATAATTCCAGTTAACAAAGAACACCGTGTGTTGGCGCTTAAAGAATTTCAAGATCAAGACATCGAGGAAGTGTTAAAACGACCAGCTTTTTGCCAGCAGAAACACCATAAAAAAGAAGAGTTGAAGTTCTTTTGCTGGGACTGTGAAGTTGCCATTTGCAACGCCTGTGCTTTAACAGATCACGAAGGTCATGCCAAGATGCTTTTGGAAGTAGCTGCAACTGAACGCAAGTTACAAGTGAAATCAGCGATTGAATTGCACAAACAAAAAGCGCAACACAAGAGAAAAAAAATCGCTGAACTTGACGAGAACTGCATTCATATTGAAGAACAAGCCACTCCCGTCAAACGAGACCTACAAAGATTTGCAGATGGGAAAGTTAATATGGGCGCGAATCTCTCACACAAGCACTGTCCAAATCGATACACTTCCACAAGTAAAATAAACGTGTGTAGATTTGGGGGAGGGCTAAAACCAGCATCTTCAAAAAGTTACGTAAGCAGTGGTTGGGAACCTAAAACGAGACTGTGGCGCATCTCTAAACGCGCAAGAACTTACGAAAGAAAAGAAAGTTGATCTGGGAGGGAATCTCCAACTCAAACACTGCAAATCAATAGTTTTCCACAAGTAAAAAAACACGTGTGTAGATTTGGGGCAGGGCTAAAAGTAGCACCTTTAAAGAGTTAGGTAAGCATTGGTTGGGATCCCTGCACCTAAAACGCAAGTGTCGCGCATCTCTAAACGCGCGAGAACTTACGAGAGAAAACAAAGTTGATATGGGCGGGAATCTCCAACCCAAACACTGTACAAATAGATAGTTTTCTATAAGTCAAATACACGTGTGTAGATTTTCAAGAAGGCTGAGAGCAGCACCTTTAAAAAGTTAGGTAAGCACTGGTTGGGATCCCCGCACCTAAAACGCGAGTGTGGCGCATCTCTAAACGCGCGACAACTTACAAGAGAGAAAAAAAATGATATAGGAGAGAATCTCTCACCCAAACACTGTCCAAATCGAGAGAGTCAACAAATAAAATACACGTGCGTAGATTTAGGGTAGCGCTAAGAGTAGCATCTTTAAAAATATAGGTTAGCATTAATTAAAATCCCCGCACCTAAAGCGCGAGTGTGGCGCATCTCTAAACGCGCGAGAACTTACGAGGGAAAAAAAAGTTGATATGGGCAAGGATCTCTCACCATAGCACTGTCCAAATCAAAAGACTTTAAAAAGTGAAATGCACGTGTGTAGATTTCCAAGAGGGCTAAAAGAAGCACCTTAAAAAAGTTAGGTAAGCATTGGTTGGGATCCCCGCACCTAAAACGCGAGTGTGACGCGTCTCTAAACGCGGGAGAACTTACGAGAGAAAAGAAAGCTGGTATGGGCGGGAAGCTCCAACCCAAACACTGTGCAAATCGATAATTTTCCACAAGTGAAACACACGTGTGTAGATTTGGGGCAGGGCTAAAAGTAGCACCTTTAAAAAGTTAGGTAAGCATTGATTGGGATTCCCGCACGTAATACGCAAGTGTGGTGAATTCCTAAACGCGCGAGAACTTCCAAGGGAAAAGAAAGTCGATATGGGCAAGGATCTCTCACCCAAGCACTGTCCACATCGAGAGACTTTAAAAAGTGAAATACACGTGTGTAGATTTGGGGGAGGGTTAAAAGCAGCATCTTTAAAAAGTTAGGTAAGCATTGGTTGGGATCTCTGCACCTAAAACGCAAGCGTGTGCCATCTCTAAACGCGCGAGAACTTACAAGAGAAAACAAAGTTGATATGGGCAGGGATCTCTCAGTCAAGCACTGTCCAAATCGAAAGACTTCAACAAGTGAAATGCACGTGTGTAGATTTGCAAGAGGGCTAAAAGCAGCACCTTTAAAAAGTTACGTAAGCATTGTTTGGGATCCCCGCACCTAAAACGCGAGTGTGGCGCATCTCTAAACGCGCAACAACTTACGAGAGAAAAAAAAGCTGATATGGGCGGGAATTTCCAACCCAAACACTGTGCAAATCGATAGTTTTCCACAAGTGAAAAACACGTATGTAGATTTGGGGCAGGGCTAAGAGTAGCACCTTCTAAAAAGTTAGATAAGAATTGATTGGGATTTCCGGACAAAAAACGCGAGTGTGGCGCATCTCTAAACGCGCGAGAACTTCCGAGAGAAAAAAAGTTGATACGGGCGAGAATCTCTCACCCAAGCACTCTTAAAATCGAAAGACTTCAACAAATAAAATACACGTGCGTAGATTTGGGGTAGCGCTAAAAGTAGCATCTTTAAATAGATAGGTAAGCATTAATTAAAATTCCAGCACCTAAAACGCGAGTGTGGCGCATCTCTAACCGCGCGAGAACTTACGATGGAAAACAAAACACTTGATATGAGCAAGAATCTCTCACCAAAGCACTCTCCAAATCGAAAGACCTTAACAAGTGAAATACACGTGTGTAGATTTGCAAGAGGGCTAAAACAAAACCTTTAAAAACTTAGGTAAGCATTGGTTGGGATTCCCGCACGTAAAACGCAAGTGTGGCGAATCTCTAAACGCGCGAGAACTTGCAAGAGAAAAGAAAGTTGACATGGACAAGGATCTCTCACCCAAGCACTGTCCAAATCGAGAGACTTTAAAAGTGAAATACACGTGTGTAGATTTGGGGGAGGGTTAAAAGCAGCACCTATAAAAAATTAAGTAAGCATTGGTTGCGATCCCTGCACCTAGAACGCGAATGTGGCGCATGTCTAAACGCGGGAGAACTTACAATGGAAAAGAAAGTTGATATGGGCAAGAATCTCTCACCCAAGCACTGTCCACATCGAGAGACTTTAAAAAGTGAAATACAGGTGTGTAGATTTAATGGAGGGCTAAAAGTAGCACCTTTGAAAAGTTAGGTAAGCATTGGTTGGGATTCCCGCACCTAAATTGCAAGTGTGGCGCATCTCTAAACGCGCGCGAACTAACAAGAGAGAAGAAAGTTGATATGGGCAAGGATCTCTCACCCAAGCACTGTCCAAATCGAAAGACTTTAACAAGTAAAATACACGTGTACAGATTTGCAAGAGGGCTAAAAGCAGCACCCAAGTACTGTTCAAATCGAAAGACTTCCACAAGTGAAATAAAGGTGTGTAGATTTAATGGAGGGCTAAAAGTAGCACCTTTAAAACGTTAGGTAAGCATTGGTTGGGATGCCGCTCCTAAAACGCGAGTGTGGCGCATCTCTAAAATCGGGAGGACCTACGAGACAAAAGAAAGCTGATACGGGCGGGAATCTCCAACCCAAACACTGTCCAAATCGATAGTTTTTCGCAAGTGAAAAACACGTGTGTAGATAAAAAGTAGCACCTTTAAAAAGTTAGATAAGCATTGGTTGGGATTCCCGCACGTAAAACGCAAGTGTGGCGCATCTCTAAACGCGGGAGAACTTACCAGAAAAAAGAAAGTAGATATGGACAAGAATCTCTCACCCAAGCACTGTTCAAATCGAAAGACTTCCACAAGTGAAATACAGGTGTGTAGATGTGGGGGAGGGCAAAAAGTAGCACCTTTACAAAGTTAGGTAAGCATTGGTTGGGATTCCCGCACCAAAAATTCAAGTGTGCCGCTTCTCTAAAAGCGCGAGAACTTAAAAGAGAAAAGAAAGTTGATATGGGCAAGGATCTCTCACCCAAGCACTGTCCAAATCGAAAGACTTTAACAAGTGAAATACACGTATGCAGATTTGAAAGAGGGCTAAAAGCAGCACCTTTAAAAAGTTAGGTAAGCATTGGTTTGGATCCCCGCACGTAAAACTCGATTGTGGCGCATCTCTATGTGACAAGGTCACTTTAGTTCATTTTCAGTCCTAATTTTCAAACTTTTTTATTAGTGCTGTGTTATTATTTTTCTTCTTACTATTTGGGTTATTTTCCTACATTATTTTGGTTTCCTTACACACCTTATTTTGGTATGTGTTGGTGATTCATTCCCACACACTTCTCTTAGCTAAATCCCGTTGTGTAGGAGAAGTTACCTCCTAGTTCCCTTAGCTAAATCCTGTATTCGTGGGCAACAAATACACTCCCTAGCCTTATTTGGTTTAGAGTTATTCCTACACTTCCTCAAATCTGTTATAAATTGGCAACCATTTGTTCAGCAAATTCAGTTGATTCAGTTGGTTTATTCTGAGCTATACTCAAGTTCTCAAGTCAAGCACTAGTTTAGTTCGAATGCTATATTCTCAATAACCCTTGTGTTACTCGTTCCCGTTTATTTTGATATTGTCTCAGCTATTTTTGTCAATAAACTCTTAAATCGTACATTCGTATCTGTCGTAACTACGTCGACCGTTTTGACCGTCTTACATCTAAACGCAGGAGAACTTACAAGAGAAAAGAAAGCTGGCATGGGCGGGAATCTCCAACCCAAAAACTGTGCAAATCGATAGTTTTCAACAAGTGAAACACACGTGTGTAGATTTGGGGCAGGGCTAAAAGTACCATTTTTAAAAAGCTAGGTAAGCATTGGTTGGGATTCCCGCACGTAAAGCGCAAGTGTGGCGCATGTCTAAACGCGCGAGAACTTGCAAGAGGAAAGAAAATTAATATGCGCAAGGATCTCTCACCCAAGCACTGTTCAAATCGAAAGACTTTCACAAGTGAAATACAAGTGTGTAGATTTGGGGCAGGCCTAAAATCAGCACCTTTAAAAAGTTAGGTAAGCATTGGTTGGGATCCCTGCACCTAAAACGCGAGCGTGTGCCATCTCTAAACGCGCGAGAACTTACGAGAGGAAAGAAAGTTGATAGTGGCAAGAATCTCTCACCCAAGCAACCGCTGTCCAAATCGATAGACTTTCACAAGTGAAATAAAAGTGTGTAGATTTGGGGCAGGGCTAAAAGTAGCCTCTTTAAAATGTTAGGTAAGCATTGGTTGGGATGCGTGCACCTAAAACGTGAGTGTGGCGAAGCTCGAAACGCGCAAAAACTTACGAGAGAAAACGAAGTTAATACGGGCAGGAATCTCCATCCCAAACACTGTGCAAATCGATAGTTTTCACAAGTGAAAAACACGTGAGTAGATTTGGGGCAAGACTAAAAGTAGCATCTTTAAAAGGTTTGGTAAGCATTGGATGGGATACCTTTACCTGAACGCGAGTGTGTCGTAACTCTAAACGCGCGAGAACTTACAGGAAAAAACAAAGTTGATATGGGCTAAAATGTCCAACCCAAGCAGTGTGCAAATCGAAAGACTTCAACAAGTGAAATACACTTGTGTAGATTTGGGGCAGGCCTAAACCCAGCAACTTTAAAAAGTTAGGTAAGCACTGTTTAAGACCCTGCACTTAAAACGCGAGTGTGGCGCTTCTCTAAACGCACGAAAACTTACGAGAGAAAAGAAAGATGATATGTGCGAGATTCTTTCACCCAAACACTGTCCAAATCGATAGACTTCCACAAGTAAAATAAACGTGTCTAGATTTTAGGGAGGGCTAAAAGTAGCATCTTTAAAAAGTTAGGTAAGCATTGGTTGTGATTCTTGAACCTTAAAAGCGAGTGTGGCGCATCTCTAAACGCGCGAGAACTTACGAGAGAAAACAAACTTGATATAGGCAAGAATGGCACACCCAAGCACTCTTCAAATCGATAGACATCCACTAGTGAAAAACACGTATGAGATTTGGGGCAAGGCGGAAAGTAGCATCTTGAAAAAGTTAGATAAGCATCGGTTGGGATTCCCGCACTTAAAACGCGAGTGTGGCGCATCTCTAAACGCGCGAGGACATACGAGAGAAACGAAAGTTGATATGGGCGAGAATGTCCAACTCAAGCACTGTCGAAATCGATAGACTTCCACAAGTGAAATACACGTGTGTAGATTTGGGGCAAGGCTAAAAGTAGCATCTTTGTAAATTTAGGTAAGCATTGGTTTGGATCCCTGCACCTAGAACTCGAGTGTGGCCCATCTCTAAACGCGCGAGAACATACAAGAGAAAAGAAAGTTGATATGGGCGGGAATCTGCAACCCACTAATATCCAACCAAAGAAAATCAAGCACAAAGAATATCCAACGCAAGCATATCAAACACGTGTATAGATTTGGGGGAGGGCTAAAAGTAGCACCTTTAAAAACTTAGGTAAGCATTGGTTGGGATCCCTGCATTCAAAACGCGAGTGTGACGCGTCTTTAAAGGCACGAGAACTTACGAGAGAAACTTTCTCACTCAAGCACTGTCCAAATCGATAGACTTCCACGAGTAAAATAAAGGTGTGTAGATTTGGGGGAGGACTAAATGTAGCATCTTTAAAAACTAAAATAAGCATTAATTGGGATTCTCGCACCTAAAACGCGAGTGTGGCGTATCTCTAAACGCGGAAGAATTTACAAGAGCAAAGAAAGTTGTTATGGGCGAGAATCTCTTACGCAAGCACTGTCCAAATCGAAAGACTTCAACAAGTAAAATACACGTGTGTAGATTTGGGGAAGTGCTAAAAGTAGCATCTTTAAAAAGTTAGGTAAGCACTGGTTGGGATTCCTGCACCTAAATCGCGAGTGTGGCGCATCTCTAAGCGTGCGAGAACTTACGAGACAAAAGAAAGTTGATAGTGGCGAGAATCTCTTACCCAAGCACTGTCCAAATCGATATACTTCCACAAGCGAAATACACGTGTGTAGATTTGGGGGAGGGCTAAAAGCAGCATCTTAAAAAAGTTAGGCAAGCATTGGTTTGGATCCCTGCAGCTAAAACACAAGTGTGGCGCATCTCTAAACGCGCGAGAACTTGCGAAAGAAAAGAAAGTTGATAGTGGCAAGAATCTCTCACCCAAGCGATGTCCAAATCGATAGAATTCCACAAGTAAAATAAACGTGTGTAGATTTCGGGGAGGGCTAAAAGTAGCATCTTTAAAAAGTTAGGTAAGCATTGGTTGGGATTCGTGAACCTAATGTGCGGATGTGGCGTATCTCTAAACGCGCGAGAACTTATGAGAGAAAAGAAAGTTGATATTGGCGGGAATCTCCAACCCAAACACTGTGCAAATCGATTGTTTTCCAAAAGTGAAAAAAACATGTGTTGATTTGCGGCAGGGCTAAAAGTAGCATCTTTAAAAAGTTAGCTAAGCATTGCTTGGAATTGCCGAACCTAAAACGCAAGTGTGGCGTATCTCTAAACGTGCGAGAACTTCCGAGAGAAAAGAAAGTTGATATGGGCAGGAATGTCCAACCTAAGCACTGTACAAACCGAGAGACTTCCACAAGTGAAATACACGTGTGTAGATTTGGGGCAAGGCTAAAAGTAGCATCTTTAAAACGTTTGGTAAGGATTGGTTGGGATCCCTGCACTTAAAACTCGAGTGAGGGCCATCTCTAAAGGCGCGAGAACTTACGAGATAAAATAAAGTTGATATGGTCCGGAATCTCCAACACAAGCACATCAAGCACAAAAAATGTCCAACCCAAGCACATCAAACAAGTGTGTAGATTTGGGGGAGGGCTAAAAGCAGCACCTTTAAAAAGTTAGGTATGCAACTGTTGGAATCCCTACACCTAAAACGCGAGTGTGGCGCGTTTGTAAAAGCGCGAGAACTTACGAGAGAAAAGGAAGTTGATATGGGCAGGAATTTCCAACCCAAACACTGTGCAAATCGATAGTTTTTCACAAGTGGAAAACACGTGTCTAGATTTGGGGTAGGGCTGAAAGTAGCGTCTTTAAAAAGTTAGGTCAGCATTGGTTAGGATTCCCGCACCTAAAACGCGAGTGTGGCGCATCTTTAACCGCGCGAAAACTTCCGTTGATATGAAGTTGATATGGGCGAGAATCTTCAACCCAAGCACTATCCAAATCGATAGACTTCCACAAGTGAAATACTCGTGTGTAGATTTAGGGCAAGGCTAAAAGTAGCATTTTTAAAAAGTTAGGTAAGCATTGTTTGAGATCCCTGCACCTAAAACTCTACTACGGCGCATCTCTAAACGCCCGAGAACTTACGAGAGAAAAGAAAGTTGATATGGGGGGGAATCTCCAACCCAAGAATATCCAACCCAAGCAAATCAAGCACAAAGAATGTCCAACCCAAGCACATCAAACACGTGAGTAGGTTTGAGGGAGGGCTAAAAGCAGCACCTTTAAAAAGTTAGGTAAGCATTGGTTGGGATCCTTGCACCTAAAACGCGAGAGTAGCGCATCTGCAAACGCGCGAGAACTTACGAGAGAAAAGAAAGTTGATGTGGTCGGGAATCTCCAACCCAAGAATATCCAACCCAAGCACATAAAGCACAAAGAATGTCTAACCCAAGCACATCAAACACGTGTGTAGAATTGGGTGAGGGCTAAAAGTAGCATCTTTAAAAAGTTTAGTAAGGATTGGTTGGGATCCCTGCACCTGAAACGCGAGTGTGGCGCATCTGTAAGCGCGCGAGAACTTACGAGAGTAAAGAAAATTGATATGGGCGAGAATGTCCAACCCAAACCCTGTGCAAATCGATAGTTTTTCACAAGTGAAATACACGTGCGTAGATTTGGTGGAAGGCTAAAAGTAGAGTTTTTAAAAAGTTAGGCAAGCATTGTTTGGGATTCCTGCACCTGAAACGCGAGTGTGGCGCATCTCTTAACGTGCGAGAACTTACCAGAGAAAAGAAAGTTGATATGGGCGAGAATCTCTCACCCCATGAGGGAACGCAAATGACTTCTACTGTAGGTATATTTTCTTGGTGTTTGTTTGTTTGTTTGTTTGTTTTCAATTCTATGATAACATGGCTGTGTTCCTCTAAGGCTGTGGGTGTAATTCGTAAAAACACGGATTTCTTATAAATCGTTTAGAAATTCTTCAGTCCAGTTGAAATTTATGTTGCTGGCACATGGGTGGGCACTTTAGATGTAAACCTTGATGTAAGATACCTTAAAATGACAAACAAGCACCTCAGATCAGCAATACTCATCATGAATATGCACAATGTGATTAGGCCAATCAGCTGACAAATACGTCACGAATTTTTGACAAAAAACACCTTTTGCACGCTTTCTTCGCTTCAACTTTGCATGTCCCTTGTTTATATGGAGACCACGTGAACCCGAATAAAACAAATGAGCATTTTCCAAATGTTATAAACCTTTTTTTTTTACAGCCCTTCTCTTAGCTGGCTGAAATCACGGTAACATATTCTGGGTGTTCTTAAGAGGTGATATAAAATAAATTGGAGAGGACTGGTTTTCAAATATTTCCCTACAAAAATATAATACTATATAATACTACTTTGCAAAATGTACCAGTCACGCTTGTTATTTGTTTGCTTTGATATTTACACGCATGATTGTCTCTTGACGAAGAGAGAGACAGGGAGGCTCTTGCATAAGAGTTTCGCAATCCGTCACACTTTTGCGATCAAGATTCTTAGAAATCTCGGCGAACAATAGAAACAATTCCTAGAGGTCATGCAGCATGTATAATCTCTCGTTATTGGTCAATAATAATAGTTTGATAAATACGGTATTTTTATTTCACAAGGCTCCATTGTTGTAGGTTGTTGTTTTCATCTCCAAACCCATTTTGTCTTTCTGCCTTTAATCATGGATATAAAAACCTTGCTAGACAATCTTCACGAAGAAGTATCCTGTTCTGTGTGCATGACCACATTCACTGATCCAAAACAGCTGCCATGTTTACACAGTTTTTGTCTTCACTGCTTGAACGGGATTCTACGAACGAGTGGCCGCCATGATATCATTACATGCCCAGAATGTAGAAGAGAGAGTAGAGTCCCTAGCAGTGGAAACCTGAAGGACTTGCCGACCAACTTTCGCATCAACAGTTTGCTAGATGTGTTGGCAATCAAAGAGTGTAATTCCACGGGGGTGAAATGTGGAAATTGCGACCAAAGAAGCGCACAGAGTTTGTACTGTTTCCAGTGTTGTGCATTCTGGTGTGACGACTGTATTACCGGGCACAACATCATTCGAGTTAACAAAGAACACCGAGTGTTGGCGCTTAAAGACTTTCAAGATCAAGACATCGAGGACGTGTTAAAACGACCAGCATTTTGCCAACAGAAACACCATGAAAAAGAAGAGTTGAAGTTCTTTTGCAAGGGCTGTGAAGTTGCAATCTGCAACGCCTGTGCTTTAACAGATCATGAAGGTCATGCCAAGATGCTTTTGGAGGTAGTTGCAAATGAATGCAAGTTACAAGTGAAAACAGCGATTGAATTGCAAAAACAAAAAGCGCAACAGAAGAGAAACAAAATCGCTGAACTAGACGAGAACTGCATTCATATTGAACAACAAGCCGCTGCCGTCAAACGAAAGGTACACAGATTTGCTGAACATTTGATGGCAGTTATCGAAGCGAAGGAGAAGGAAATATCGAACAAAGTGGACAGACAAGTAAAAGAATCTCACGAACGTCTGCGAACTGAACAGCGCGATGTGGACCAACAAGTAAAGCTTATCGAGACAGGGATTGAAAAAACGGAAACACTTTTAAAGCGAAGCACAAGCGCTGAGATTGTACAGTTAGAAAAGTCATTGAACACAATGTTTAAGGAAGATGTCATCGATGGAGAAGACCAAGTGGACTGCGACCTTGAAGGCTTTCGTCGATTCATTTTCGTAGAAAACGATTCATTAATGGCGAAAAGCGTCACTGAAGGAATCGGCGCTTTCAAAACATTTATCAGCAAAACTAGCGCGCATCAATCAAGCGCCCAAGGAAAAGGAACAAGTGAAGCTATTGTTGGACTTGAAGCACAGTTTGTTTTGATAACAACAAATACTGATGGAGAACAATGTTATGAAGCGCGTGACTGTGTAACAGTGGAAATCAAAAATCATCAAGGACAGGACTGCACAACGAAAGCGCGAGTTCAAGATAACAAAGACGGCAGCTTCAAGATCAGTTACTTCGCTAAAGAAACCGGGAAACGTGACTTGGCAGTGAAGGTAAATGAAGATCACGTTTATGGCAGCCCTTTTGTTGTTGAAGTCAAACCCAGACATTTCAGACCCGTGCTATCGTTTAGACCACCTGGCTCAGCTTCTGGAATGTTTTTAGCCCTTTGTGGAGTCGCAGTGAATGAACGTAATGAAATTGCAGTGACTGATCTTATTAACCACAGAATTCGGGTATTTAATAGTGATGGAACTTACTTAAGATCGTTTGGTAGAAAGGGTGATAAACAGGGAGAGTTTAACTTTCCTGTTGGTATAGCTTTTGATAAGAATGGCCATGTTGTAGTGGTGGACAGTAATAACCACCGAGTCCAAGTTTTTAGTGAGCAGGATCAGTTCCTGAACCAGTTTGGTGGAAAGGGAAATCTAGATCACCAGCTCAGGGATCCTTATGGTTTATCCATAGACAGTGACGGAAATTATATTGTTGCTGATTCAAGTAACAAACTAATCAAGGTCTTTTCTCCTAGCGGTCAGTTTTTACGTAAAATTGGCGGAGAGGGTTCTTTTACCTCTCCCTATCACTGTGTGCAATATGACAACCATTTTATAGTATCAGACAGGAGGGAACACTGTATCAAAGTGCACGATAGCGATGGGAAGTTTGTTTACCAATTTGGAAAAGAGGGGGACGGGGACGGGGATTTCAATGATCCTTATTGCTTGTCTGTTAACAAGGCAGGACACTTGATGGTCTGTGATGCAGAGAATCACAGAGTTCAGGTGTTTGAACTGAGTGGAAAGTTTGTAAAAAAGTTTGGAACAAAAGGTAGCGGGATAGGAGAGTTTGATCGCCCAGTCTCTACAGCAGTTCTTAGTGATGGTAGGATAGTTGTGACTGACTACCGAACCTTCGCATTCAGATTTTTGAGTAGATACATCCATTCACTTGTAATGTAATATGAATCGGTTCACTCATTGCTATAAGTTAAATATATGATTTTGAACTATTTGTCGCTGTTAGTCTTTAGTTCGTTGCATATTAGAAAAACTCACAGAATAGAAAAAGCTGAAAAGTTACCTTTCAAGTAGCTACCACATTTATTTTCCGTTTCGAGTATAACGTGTGCATTGTTTCGAAGGGAAAAGATTAAAAACTTGCATTGTCTAAAATTTAAATTTCAAGGGTTCTAAAACCATTATATTTCCTTATTAGTGGTAGATTGTGTGATATTAGTTGTCAATATCTATCATTGCTATAGCTAGTTTAGATCACTTGTCTCCAAAATGAGTTAGCGGAGTAATTTGTAGGTTCACCTAAGTTTAGAAGGTACGTCCTTAACAAAGAACATTTTAATTTTGAATTTGTTGTACACTGAAACAATCAGTAGTGTATGTTGTGTGACATTAGCAGGACTAATAATGGGCGTGACAATGTACCAGCTGGTAAAAGTGGATACGCGCTTGTCTTGTAAGATAAAAATTGTTACTTGAAGAAATGTCAATAAACTGTTTCAATATTTTCCCATATTTGTCGTGATACTTAATGCTTGTAAACAGGGGACGTTTAAAGGGCGATTGATTTATTTAACTACCAATCTACGCGATTGATTTCACAGAATTCCTAATCCTTTGAGTATAGCCGGGGTTAGTTTTCACAATTTTTGTAGCTTTTCTACATTTTTGGGTAAATGCTTGAACTCGTTTAATTACTGTGCTTGAAATTAATTATTAGTTTTACACGCGTACTAGCTCAGGTCTGTAGTTAGGGGATGTGCACCGAGTGCGTTCGCACCCCCTCCGCACAAAGTCCCTAAATGCCGGTCAGTGTTTCTATAGTGAAACCCAGTATTAACAGTACATTTTGTTTAAGCATAGGGTACCTATAAATCATTTTTACAACGCTGAACAGTGGTAGTTTAACAAAACATAACAATGGAAATAGCAGTAATGATAACCACCACTATTCACTGGCATTGATTTGCAAATAAAAAGCGACTTGATTCTCTCAGTAGTAACCCAGGTATTGGCCGCTGTCCCCTCAGAACCCCTGTCCCATTTTATAGTTCACAACTAAATTTTCTCCGATTCGTATTGGTTTAAATTGATCACACGTCGCGATCGTGTTCATCCGCGGAGAGACACTATCAGCCCATAGTGCCCGTCCGAGGAAAATAAAAGGATGGATAGTACTCGTCCGTAAAAATTTTTCTGCAAACAAGCGGGTTTATAGAAAATAAACAATTGGAATAGTATTAGGTGGCTTTTGCTCCGTTTTCTTTTTCAAATTTTACACTTGGCTTTCATGGCTTTCATCTAAATAATCTTAATATGTGACTTTTGAACTGGCGCGCAGAAGAAAATTTAGAGGTGAACAATAAAGACAACACAGTGTTTATGTCTCGGAACTGTCAGTTTGATAGTTTCCCTTGGAAATTTGGTTTTCTTAAAAGTGGCATATTTGCCCCCGAAGCTTCGCTTCTCGGGCAAATGTTTGTTTAAAGAACATCAAATTTCCGCGGGGCAACTATCAGCCGATAGTTCTTCGACATAAACACTCTATTGTTTAAATAGTCTACTCTGTGGCCAATTTAGAGCTTATCTTACCCACTTTTAGGTAAATGTAATTTCCGCGATCCCAATTTAGTCACTTTTTGTTTACGCACCTAGCTCATCCTAAAATACACACTAGTTCATCCTAAAATGAAGTGACACTTTTGTAAAACTGAACGTAGAACGTTTAAAACTTTTTCACCGCGAATCTTCCCATTTTTAAATCCAAACTTTTCTTGCCCCAGAAATCTCGAAAATGCGCGACCTCATTCTAGTAACTCTTTTGAAAATGCAATGCCATCGTACTCAATTCACTTGTGAAAATGCGACCCCATCACGCGGCCCATCCCCATTAGCCTACAAATGGGAAGTACCCCTCTTTCCTCCGGGGCCGAGCCATTGATTCTCTAATTGCATTAACTTGTCCATGAGCACGAAACTCCGATCTAGGATATCTAGGATAGTGTGCAAGGAAGAGAGACAGGCCACAGACAACAGCCAAGCTCCCACTTTCTCTCCTTTTGCTGTCCTTCCATCATTCGCTATAGTTTAGGATACTGAGGTGTGAAGACGGGAAGGGATCGAGAAGCGGGAGAGGAAATAGCGAAATGCGGGAGTTTCAAGAGGGCGGGAAGCGAAGAAGAAATGACAAACGAGTTTTTTTCCAGTTATCGATACGTTAGAATAACAAGGACAAGAACCCAAAATGTGCGGGACGTTTCTGAGACTTCTGAGCAACCGAGCAAACAAAAATTCGTGCTTGAGCGGAAAAAAGGACTTACTTCCGCCTACGAATTGCGCAGCTAAATGGCTAGGATATGTTTTGAGTCTCAGGAACAGGACGGAAAGGGGCGGGAGTAGGGAGTCGAGACTTATTTATCTCAGTTTAATTTCCCTTGTACCAGGTCAAAACTGCCTGCTAGTTGGCAATTTTTTGTATATATAAGTAGTTGCCTTTAGTGTCACTTTTGCAGGACTATACTATGTAGCCAGCGCTTTAAGTGCGGACCTTGCATCAGAAAGGAAGTAAGCCAAAGGTTGTACCCGAACATTGGGCTCTCACTGGGTTCTTAAGGCTGGTTAGGTTTCGTAGCAGGCGAAGCGACTAGTGCTTTGGACAAGAAATTGGTCCGTCATTCATGTAGGTTTCTCGACATATAACAAGAAGAGGCGAACAAACATTTCAGTAAATCCAATCAAACTTTCTCACTCGGCCAGTTTCTCAGTTATTATGATTGCGACAAGTTAGGAAATGGTCTGCATGGATAAAAACTTCTTCAAGGTCAGAGAAATGTCATGGAGTTTTATTTTGGCTCAGGAAAAATTGACAATTTGAAAAAAAAGTCAGGGAAACAAAACCTCGTTCCCAAGGCTTTCTCCTTAAAGATTGTTTGGACCTAACGGAAAAGCCCTGGGAACCAGGTTTAGGGAAACAATGAATTGTGAAAGCTGAGTTTGAAAGCCATGGCTATAGAATGATCTGCCTTTGTAATAACAGCTTCAGGCTTAAACTCTTCTAAGATGTTAAAATAAATAGAGCATGTTTAATCTTAATATCCTGTCTTCCAATTTGCTTGAGTTGCTCGCTCATGGACTGAAACATGAAACAAGTAAATTGTGTGTTATTAATCATTGTTATAGATAGTTTGAATTACTGGTCTCAGAAACCACACAGCAGTATGACTTGTAGGTTGAACAACGTTTGGTGGACATATCTCTTCCAAAGAACATCTTCATTCTCAATTTGTGTTAAAAAACAGTAATATAGTGTATGTTTTGTAACATTACATAATGCGTGTGACTGTTCACTTCAGTGCCTAAATGGGATTCACGCTTTAATTTAGGTGTAGAGAAATGTTAATAAACTGTGACAATTTTTGCTCAAACTTGTAGTGATGTTTAGTCGATGATGAACAAGAAAAGTTGAATTGCGATGATTTATTTGGGAGATTGATTTAGCCAACAGATTAGCAATCTATTGATTACCGTCGCAATTAGATTTCACCAGATCGTTATCGCTTTTCTCAAAACTGGACTCTCTTTAAGTGAATGTTACCACGTAACTTATTAACTTCATCCTTGAATACACAACATGTCATGTGGGAATAGCTAGAAATCCATTCCCAGAGTTGATATTACACGATTGTTGAAATTTCCCAACCTTGCTATTTTGCAATCGCTGGCGTCCCAGTCATTTTGTTGTCCTTTTACCCAAACTGCCCCTCCCCCCTCTTCCCGGAAATGTTTATCCTGGTAGACATTTTCGATAAATGTCTTAAAGGAGCCAAAGAACATCTTCAATTCATCAGTGCCAAGTGATCGAGATTTAGCTTTTTGCAGCAAAAACATGGCGTTAGACTGATTCAGAAAGTATATAACCTGCAAAGCACACCTCGCACTTTCGCAATCGTCTTCATAGGTCACGCTATTTTGAGGATTCTTAGAAATCTTTGCAATCAAACTGTAAACAATTCTAAGAAGTCAGACATAACAGAAAGTCAAACCTCTCGTGATTGGTCAATATTAACAGTCTGATAAATACGTTATTTTTATATCACAAGGCTCCATTGTCGGAGGCGTTTTCATCTCGAGACCCAGTTTGTCTCTCCGCCTTAAATCATGGATATAAAAACCTTGCTAGACAATCTTCATGAAGAAATATCCTGTTCTGTGTGCATGACCACATTCACTGATCCAAAACAGCTGCCATGTTTACACAGTTTTTGTCTTCACTGCTTGAACGGGATTCTACGAACGAGTGGCCGCCATGATATCATTACATGCCCAGAATGTAGAAGAGAGAGTAGAGTCCCTGGAAGTGGAAACCTGAAGGACTTGCCGACCAACTTTCGCATCAACAGTTTGCTAGATGTGTTGGCAATCAAAGAGTGTAATTCCACGGGGGTGAAATGTGGAAATTGCGACAAAAGAAGCGCACAGAGTTTGTACTGTTTCCAGTGTTGTGCATTCTGGTGTGACGACTGTATAACCGGGCACAACATAATTCGAGTCAACAAAGAACACCGAGTGTTGGCGCTTAAAGACTTTCAAGATCAAGACATCGAGGACGTGTTAAAACGACCAGCATTTTGCCAACAGAAACACCATGAAAAAGAAGAGTTGAAGTTCTTTTGCAAGGGCTGTGAAGTTGCCATTTGCAACGCCTGTGCTTTAACAGATCATGAAGGTCATGCCAAGATGCTTTTGGAGGTAGTTGCAAATGAACGCAAGTTACAAGTGAAAACAGCGATTGAATTGCAAAAACAAATAGCGCAACAGAAGAGAAACAAAATCGCTGAACTAGACGAGAACTGCATTCATATTGAAGAACAAGCCGCTGCCGTCAAACGAAAGGTACACAGATTTGCTGAACATTTGATGGCAGTTATCGAAGCGAAGGAGAAGGAAATATCGAACAAAGTGGACAAACAAGTAAAAGAATCTCATGAACGTCTGCGAACTGAACAGCACGAAGTGGACAAACAAGTAAAGCTTATCGAGACAGGGATTGAGAAAACGGAAACACTTTTAAAGCGAGGAACAAGCGCTGAGATTGTACAGTTAGAAAAGTCATTGAACACAATGTTTAAGGAAGATGTCATCGATGGAGAAGACCAAGTGGACTGCGACCTTGAAGGCTTTCGTCGATTCATTTTCGTAGAAAACGATTCATTAATGGCGAAAAGCGTCACTGAAGGAATCGGCGCTTTCAAAACATTTATCAGCAAAACTAGCGCGCATCAATCAAGCGCCCAAGGAAAAGGAACAAGTGAAGCTATTGTTGGACTTGAAGCACAGTTTGTTTTGATAACAACAAATGCTGATGGAGAACAATGTTATGAAGCGCGTGACTGTGTAACAGTGGAAATCAAAAATCATCAAGGAAAGGACTGCACAACGAAAGCGCGAGTGCAAGATAACAAAGACGGCAGCTTCAAGATCAGTTACTTCGCTAAAGAAACCGGGAAACGTGACTTGGCAGTGAAGGTAAATGAAGATCACGTTTATGGCAGCCCTTTTGTTGTTGAAGTCAAACCCAGACATTTCAGACCCGTGCTATCGTTTGGACGAATTGGAATGCTTTTAGCCCTTTGGGGAGTCGCAGTGAATGAACGTAATGAAATTGCAGTGACTGATTTTATTAGCCACGGAATTCAGGTATTTAGTAGTGATGGAACTTACTTAAGATCGTTTGGTAGAAATGGTGATAAACAGGGAGAGTTTACCTTTCCTGTTGGTATAGCCTTTGATAAGAATGGCCATATTGTAGTGTTGGACAGTAATAACCACCGAGTCCAGGTTTTTAGTGAGCAGGGTCAGTTCCTGAACCAGTTTGGTGGAAAGGGAAATCGAGATCACCAGCTCAAGTATCCTTATGGTTTATCCATAGACAGTGACGGAAATTATATTGTTGCTGATTCAGGTAACAAACTAATCAAGATCTTTTCTCCTAGCGGTCAGTTTTTACGTAAAATTGGCGGAGAGGACTCTTTTACCTCTCCCTATCACTGTGTGCAACATGACAACCATTTTATAGTATCAGACAGTGCTGAACACTGTATCAAAGTGCACGATAGAGATGGGAAGTTTGCTTACCAATTTGGAAAGGAGGGGGACGGGGACGGGGATTTCAATGATCCTCGTTGCTTGTCTGTTAACAAGGCAGGACACTTGATGGTCTGTGATGCAGGGAATCGCAGAGTTCAGGTATTTGAATTGAGTGGAAAGTTTGTACAAAAGTTTGGAACAAAAGGTAGCGGGATAGGAGAGTTTCATCGCCCAGTCTCTACAGCAGTTCTTAGTGATGGTACGATAGTAGTGACTGACTACGAGAACCATCGCATTCAGATTTTTGAGTAGATACATCCACTCACTTGTAATGTAATATGAATCGGTTCACTCATTGCTATAAGTTAAATATATGATTTTAAACTATTTGTCGCTGTTAGTCTTTAGTTCGTTACATATTAGAAAAACTCACAGAATAGAAAAAGCTGAAAAGTTACCTTTCAAGTAGCTACCACATTTATTTTCCGTTTCGAGTATAACGTGTGCATTGTTTCGAAGGGAAAAGATTAAAAACTTGCATTGTCTAAAATTTAAACTTCAAGGGTTCTAAAACCATTATATTTCCTTATTAGTGGTAGATTGTGTGATATTAGTTGTCAATATCTATCATTGCTATAGCTAGTTTAGATTACTTGTCTCAAAAATGAGTTAGCGGAGTAATTTGTAGGTTCACCTAAGTTTAGAAGGTACGTCCTTAACAAAGAACATTTTAATTTTGAATTTGTTGTACACTGAAACAATCAGTAGTGTATGTTGTGTGACATTAGCAGGACTAATAATGGGCGTGACAATGTACCAGCTGGTAAAAGTGGATACGCGCTTGTCTTGTAAGATAAAAATTGTTACTTGAAGAAATGTCAATAAACTGTTTCAATATTTTCCCATATTTGTCGTGATACTTAATGCTTGTAAACAGGGGACGTTTAAAGGGCGATTGATTTATTTAACTACCAATCTACGCGATTGATTTCACAGAATTCATAATCCTTTGAGTACAGCCGGGGTTAGTTTTCACAATTTTTGTAGCTTTTCTACATTTTTGGGTAAATGCTTGAACTCGTTTAATTATTGCGCTTGAAATTAATTATTAGTTTTACACGCGTACTAGCTCAGGTCTGTAGTTAGGGGATGTGCACCGAGTGCGTTCGCATCCCCTCCGCACAAAGTGCCTAAATGCCGGTCAGTGTTTCTATAGTGAAACCCAGTATTAACAGTACATTTTGTTTAAGCATAGGGTACCTATAAATCATTTTTACAACGCTGAACAGTGGTAGTTTAACAAAACATAACAATAGAAATAGCAGTAATGATAACCACCACTATTCACTGGCATTGATTTGCAAATAAAAAGCGACTTGATTCTCTCAGTAGTAACCCGGGTATTGGCCGCTGTCCCCTCAGAACCCCCGTCCCATTTTATAGTTCACAACTAAATTTTCTCCGATTCGTATTGGTTTAAATTGATCACACGTCGCGATCGTGTTCATCCGCGGAGAGACACTATCAGCCCATAGTGCCCGTCCGAGGAAAATAAAAGGATGGATAGTACTCGTCCGTAAAAATTTTTCTGCAAACAAGCGGGTTTATAGAAAATAAACAATTGGAATAGTATTAGGTGGCTTTTGCTCCGTTTTCTTTTTCAAATTTTACACTTGGCTTTCATGGCTTTCATCTAAATAATTAATATGTGACTTTTGAACTGGCGCGCAGAAGAAAATTTAGAGGTGAACAATAAAGAAAACAGAGTGTTTATGTCTCGGAACTGTCAGTTTGATAGTTTCCCTTGGAAATTTGGTTTTCTTAAAAGTGGCATATTTGCCCCCGAAGCTTTGCTTCTCGGGCAAATGTTTGTTTAAAGAACATCAAATTTCCGCGGGGCAACTATCAGCCGATAGTTCTTCGACATAAACACTCTATTGTTTAAATAGTCTACTCTGTGGCCAATTTAGAGCTTATCTTACCCACTTTTAGGTAAATGTAATTTCCGCGATCCCAATTTAGTCACTTTTTGTTTACGCACCTAGCTCATCCTAAAATACACACTAGTTCATCCTAAAATGAAGTGACACTTTTGTAAAACTGAACGTAGAACGTTTAAAACTTTTTCACCGCGAATCTTCCCATTTTTAAATCCAAACTTTTCTTGCCCCAGAAATCTCGGAAATGCGCGACCTCATTCTAGTAACTCTTTTGAAAATGCATTGCCATCGTACTCAATTCACTTGTGAAAATGCGACCCCATCACGCGGCCCATCCCCATTAGCCTACAAATGGGAAGTACCCCTCTTTCCTCCGGGGCCGAGCCATTGATTCTCTAATTGCATTAACTTGTCCATGAGCACGAAACTCCGATCTAGTTAAATGGATAGTGTGCAAGGAAGAGAGACAGGCCACAGACAACAGCCAAGCTCCCACTTTCTCTCCTTTTGCTGTCCTTCCATCATTCGCTATAGTTTAGGATACTGAGGTGTGAAGACGGGAAGGGATCGAGAAGCGGGAGAGGAAATAGCGAAATGCGGGAGTTTCAAGAGGGCGGGAAGCGAAGAAGAAATGACAAAAGAGTTTTTTTCCAGTTATCGATACGTTAGAATAACAAGAACAAGAACCCAAAATGTGCGGGACGTTTCTGAGACTTCTGAGCAACCGAGCAAGCAAAAATTCCTGCATGGGCGGAAAAAAGGACTTACTTCCGCCTACGAATTGCGCAGCTAAATGGCTAGGATATGTTTTGAGTCTCAGGAACAGGACGGAAAGGGGCGGGAGTAGGGAGTCGAGACTTATTTATCTCAGTTTAATTTCCCTTGTACCAGGTCAAAACTGCCTGCTAGTTGGCAATTTTTTGTATATATAAGTAGTTGCCTTTAGTGTCACTTTTGCAGGACTATACTATGTAGCCAGCGCTTTAAGTGCGGACCTTGCATCAGAAAGGAAGTAAGCCAAAGGTTGTACCCGAACATTGGGCTCTCACTGGGTTCTTAAGGCTGGTTAGGTTTCGTAGCAGGCGAAGCGACTAGTGCTTTGGACAAGAAATTGGTCCGTCATTCATGTAGGTTTCTCGACATATAACAAGAAGAGGCGAACAAACATTTCAGTAAATCCAATCAAACTTTCTCACTCGGCCAGTTTCTCAGTTATTATGATTGCGACAAGTTAGGAAATGGTCTGCATGGATAAAAACTTCTTCAAGGTCAGAGAAATGTCATGGAGTTTTATTTTGGCTCAGGAAAAATTGACAATTTGAAAAAAAAGTCAGGGAAACAAAACCTCGTTCCCAAGGCTTTCTCCTTAAAGATTGTTTGGACCTAACGGAAAAGCCCTGGGAACCAGGTTTAGGGAAACAATGAATTGTGAAAGCTGAGTGTGAAAGCCATGGCTATAGAATGATCTGCCTTTGTAATAACAGCTTCAGGCTTAAACTCTTCTAAGATGTTAAAATAAATAGAGCATGTTTAATCTTAATATCCTGTCTTCCAATTTGCTTGAGTTGCTCGCTCATGGACTGAAACATGAAACAAGTAAATTGTGTGTTATTAATCATTGTTATAGATAGTTTGAATTACTGGTCTCAGAAACCACACAGCAGTATGACTTGTAGGTTGAACAACGTTTGGTGGACGTATCTCTTCCAAAGAACATCTTCATTCTCAATTTGTGTTAAAAAACAGTAATATAGTGTATGTTTTGTAACATTACATAATGCGTGTGACTGTTCACTTCAGTGCCTAAATGGGATTCACGCTTTGATTTAGGTGTAGAGAAATGTTAATAAACTGTGACAATTTTTGCTCAAACTTGTAGTGATGTTTAGTCGATGATGAACAAGAAAAGTTGAATTGCGATGATTTATTTGGGAGATTGATTTAGCCGACAGATTAGCAATCTATTGATTACCGTCGCAATTACATTTCACCAGATCGTTATCGCTTTTCTCAAAACTGGACTCTCTTTAAGTGAATGTTACCACGTAACTTATTAACTTCATCCTTGAATACACAGCATGTCATGTGGGAATAGCTAGAAATCCATTCCCAGAGTTGATATTACACGAGTGTTGAAATTTCCCAACCTTGCTATTTTGCAATCGCTGGCGTCCCAGTCATTTTGTTGTCCTTTTACCCAAACTCCCCCTCCCCCCTCTTCCCGGAAATGTTTATCCTGGTAGACATTTTCGATAAATGTCTTAAAGGAGCCAAAGAACATCTTCAATTCATCAGTGCCAAGTGATCGAGATTTAGCTTTTTGCAGCAAAAACATGGCGTTAGACTGATTCAGAAAGTATATAACCTGCAAAGCACACCTCGCACTTTCGCAATCGTCTTCATAGGTCACGCTATTTTGAGGATTCTTAGAAATCTTTGCAATCAAACTGTAAACAATTCTAAGAAGTCAGACATAACAGAAAGTCAAACCTCTCGTGATTGGTCAATATTAACAGTCTGATAAATACGCTATTTTTATATCACAAGGCTCCATTGTTGGAGGCGTTTTCATCTCGAGACCCAGTTTGTCTCTCCGCCTTTAATCATGGATATAAAAACCTTGCTAGACAATCTTCATGAAGAAGTATCCTGTTCTGTGTGCATGACCACATTCACTGATCCAAAACAGCTGCCATGTTTACACAGTTTTTGTCTTCACTGCTTGAACGGGATTCTACGAACGAGTGGCCGCCATGATATCATTACATGCCCAGAATGTAGAAGAGAGAGTAGAGTCCCTGGAAGTGGAAACCTGAAGGACTTGCCGACCAACTTTCGCATCAACAGTTTGCTAGATGTGTTGGCAATCAAAGAGTGTAATTCCACGGGGGTGAAATGTGGAAATTGCGACAAAAGAAGCGCACAGAGTTTGTACTGTTTCCAGTGTTGTGCATTCTGGTGTGACGACTGTATAACCGGGTACAACATAATTCGAGTCAACAAAGAACACCGAGTGTTGGCGCTTAAAGACTTTCAAGATCAAGACATCGAGGACGTGTTAAAACGACCAGCATTTTGCCAACAGAAACACCATGAAAAAGAAGAGTTGAAGTTCTTTTGCAAGGGCTGTGAAGTTGCCATTTGCAACACCTGTGCTTTAACAGATCATGAAGGTCATGCCAAGATGCTTTTGGAGGTAGTTGCAAATGAACGCAAGTTACAAGTGAAAACAGCGATTGAATTGCAAAAACAAAAAGCGCAACAGAAGAGAAACAAAATCGCTGAACTAGACGAGAACTGCATTCATATTAAAGAACAAGCCGCTGCCGTCAAACGAAAGGTACACAGATTTGCTGAACATTTGATGGCAGTTATCGAAGCGAAGGAGAAGGAAATATCGAACAAAGTGGACAAACAAGTAAAAGAATCTCATGAACGTCTGCGAACTGAACAGCACGAAGTGGACAAACAAGTAAAGCTTATCGAGACAGGGATTGAGAAAACGGAAACACTTTTAAAGCGAGGAACAAGCGCTGAGATTGTACAGTTAGAAAAGTCATTGAACACAATGTTTAAGGAAGATGTCATCGATGGAGAAGACCAAGTGGACTGCGACCTTGAAGGCTTTCGTCGATTCATTTTCGTAGAAAACGATTCATTAATGGCGAAAAGCGTCACTGAAGGAATCGGCGCTCTCAAAACATTTATCAGCAAAACTAGCGCGCATCAATCAAGCGCCCAAGGAAAAGGAACAAGTGAAGCTATTGTTGGACTTGAAGCACAGTTTGTTTTGACAACAACAAATGCTGATGGAGAACAATGTTATGAAGCGCGTGACTGTGTAACAGTGGAAATCAAAAATCATCAAGGAAAGGACTGCACAACGAAAGCGCGAGTTCAAGATAACAAAGACGGCAGCTTCAAGATCAGTTACTTCGCTAAAGAAACCGGGAAACGTGACTTGGCAGTGAAGGTAAATGAAGATCACGTTTATGGCAGCCCTTTTGTTGTTGAAGTCAAACCCAGACATTTCAGACCCGTGCTATCGTTTGGACGAACTAGAATGTTTTTAGCCCTTTGTGGAGTCGCAGTGAATGAACGTAATGAAATTGCAGTGACTGATTTAATTAACCACAGAATTCAGGTATTTAGTAGTGATGGAACTTACTTAAGATCGTTTGGTAGAAAGGGTGATAAACAGGGAGAGTTTAACTTTCCTGTTGGTATAGCTTTTGATAAGAATGGCCATATTGTAGTGTTGGACAGTAATAACCACCGAGTCCAGGTTTTTAGTGAGCAGGGTCAGTTCCTGAACCAGTTTGGTGGAAAGGGAAATCGAGATCACCAGCTCAAGGATCCTTATGGTTTATCCATAGATAGTGACGGAAATTATATTGTTGCTGATTCAGGTGACAAACTAATCAAGATCTTTTCTCCTGGTGGTCAGTTTTTACGTAAAATTGGCGGAGAGGGCTCTTTTACCTCTCCCTATCACTGTGTGCAACATGACAACCATTTTATAGTATCAGACAGTGATGAACACTGTATCAAAGTGCACGATAGAGATGGGAAGTTTGTTTACCAATTTGGAAAGGAGGGGGAGGGGGACGGGGATTTCAATGATCCTCATTGCTTGTCTGTTAACAAGGCAGGACACTTGATGGTCTGTGACACAGAGAATCACAGAGTTCAGGTGTTTGAACTGAGTGGAAAGTTTGTAAAAAAGTTTGGAACAAAAGGTAGCGGGATAGGAGAGTTTGATCGCCCAGTCTCTACAGCAGTTCTTAGTGATGGTAGGATAGTAGTGACTGACTACGGGAACGATCGCATTCAGATTTTTGAGTAGATACATCCACTCACTTGTAATGTAATATGAATCGGTTCACTCATTGCTATAAGTTAAATATATGATTTTAAACTATTTGTCACTGGTAGTCTTTAGTTCGTTGCATATTAGAAAAACTCACAGAATAGAAAAAGCTGAAAAGTTACCTTTCAAGTAGCTACCACATTTATTTTCCGTTTCGAGTATAACGTGTGCATTGTTTCGAAGGGAAAAGATTAAAAACTTGCATTGTCTAAAATTTAAATTTCAAGGGTTCTAAAACCATTATATTTCCTTATTAGTGGTAGATTGTGTGATATTAGTTGTCAATATCTATCATTGCTATAGCTAGTTTAGATTACTTGTCTCCAAAATGAGTTAGCGGAGTAATTTGTAGGTTCACCTAAGTTTAGAAGGTACGTCCTTAACAAAGAACATTTTAATTTTGAATTTGTTGTACACTGAAACAATCAGTAGTGTATGTTGTGTGACATTAGCAAGACTAATAATGGGTGTGACAATGTACCAGTGGGTAAAAGTGGATACGCGCTTGTCTTGTAAGATAAAAATTGTTAGGCGAAGAAATGTCAATAAACTGTTTCAATATTTTCCCATATTTGTCGTGATATTTAATGCTTGTAAACAGGGGAAGTTTAAAGGGCGATTGATTTATTTAACTACCAATCTACGCGATTGATTTCACAGAATTCATAATCCTTTGAGTACAGCCGGGGTTAGTTTTCACAATTTTTGTAGCTTTTCTACATTTTTGGGTAAATGCTTGAACTCGTTTAATTATTGTGCTTGAAATTAATTATTAGTTTTACACGCGTACTAGCTCAGGCCTGTAGTTAGGGGATGTGCACCGAGTGCGTTCGCACCCCCTCCGCACAAAGTCCCTAAATGCCGGTCAGTGTTTCTATAGTGAAACCCAGTATTAACAGTACATTTTGTTTAAGCATAGGGTACCTATAAATCATTTTTAAAACGCTAAACAGTGGTAGTTTAACAAAACATAACAATGGAAATAGCAGTAATGATAACCACCACTATTCACTGGCATTGATTTGCAAATAAAAAGCGACTTGATTCTCTCAGTAGTAACCCGGGTATTGGCCGCTGTCCCCTCAGAACCCCTATCCCATTTTATAGTTCACCACTAAATTTTCTCCGATTCGTATTGGTTTAAATTGATCACACGTCGCGATCGTGTTCATCCGCGGAGAGACACTATCAGCCCATAGTGCCCGTCCGAGGAAAATAAAAGGATGGATAGTACTCGTCCGTAAAAATTTTTCTGCAAACAAGCGGGTTTATAGAAAATAAACAATTGGAATAGTATTAGGTGGCTTTTGCTCCGTTTTCTTTTTCAAATTTTACATTTGGCTTTCATGGCTTTCATCTAAATAATAAATATATGACTTTTGAACTGGCGCGCAGAAGAAAATTTAGAGGTGAACAATAAAGAAAACAGAGTGTTTATGTCTCGGAACTGTCAGTTTGATAGTTTCCCTTGGAAATTTGGTTTTCTTAAAAGTGGCATATTTGCCCCCGAAGCTTCGCTTCTCGGGCAAATGTTTGTTTACAGAACATGAAATTTCCGCTGGGCAACTATCAGCCGATAGTTCTTCGACATAAACACTCTATTGTTTAAATAGTCTACTCTGTGGCCAATTTAGAGCTTATCTTACCCACTTTTAGGTAAATGTAATTTTCGCGATCCCAGTTTAGTCACTTTCTGTTTGCGCACCTAGCTCATCCTAAAATGCACACTAGTTTATCCTAAAATGAAGTGACACTTTTGTAAAACTGAACGTAGAACGTTTAAAACTTTTTCACCGCGAATCTTCCCATTTTTAAATCCAAACTTTTCTTGCCCCAGAAATCTCGAAAATGCGCGACCTCATTCTAGTAACTCTTTTGAAAATGCATTGCCATCGTACTCAATTCACTTGTGAAAATGCGACCCCATCACGCGGCCCATCCCCATTAGCCTACAAATGGGAAGTACCCCTCTTTTCCCCGGGGCCGAGCCATTGATTCTCTAATTGCATTAACTTGTCCATGAGCACGAAACTCCGATCTAGTTAAATGGATGGTGTGCAAGGAAGAGAGACAGGCCACAGACAACATCCAAGCTCCCACTTTCTCTCCTGTTGCTGTCCTTTAATCATTCACTATAGTTTAGGATACTGAGATGTGAAGGCGGGAAGGGATCGAGAAGCGGGAGAGGAAATAGCGAAATGCGGGAGTTTCAAGAGGGCGGGAAGCGAAGAAGAAATGACAAACGAGTTTTTTCCCAGTTATTGATACGTTAGAATAACAAGAACAAGAACCCAAAATGTGCGGGACGTTTCTGAGACTTCTGAGCAACCGAGTAAACAAAAATTCGTGCTTGAGCGGAAAAAAGGACTTACTTCCGCCAACGAATTGCGCAGCTAAATGGCTAGGATATGTTTTGAGTCTCAGGAGCAGGACGGAAAGGGACGGGAGCAGGGAGTCGAGACTTTTTTATCTCAGTTTAATTTTCCCTTGTACTAGGGGAAAACCGCCTGCTAGTTGGCAATTTTTTGTATATTGAAGTAGTCACCTTTAGTGTCTTTTTTGCATGACTATGTTATGTAGCCAGCGCTTTAAGTGCGGACCTCGCATCAGAAAGGAAGTAAGCCAAAGGTTGCACCCGATTCTTGGCCTCTCACTGGGTTCTTAAGGCTGGTTAGGTTTCGTAGCAGGAGAAGCGTCTAGTGCTTTGGACAAGAAATTGGTCTGTCATTCATGTAGGTTTCTCAACATATAACAAGAAGAGGCGAACAAACATTTCAGTAAATCCAATCAAACTTTCTCACTCGGCCAGCTTCTCGGTTATAATGATTGCGACAAGTTAGGAAATGGTCTCTATGGAAAAAACTTCTTCAAGGTCAGAGAAATGTCAGGGAGTTTTATTTTGGCTCAGGAAAAATTGACAATTGGAAAAAAAGTCACGGAAACACAGCCTCGTTCCCAAGGCTTTCTCCTTAAAGATTGTTCGAACCTAACGGAAAAGCCCTGTGAACCAGGTTTAGGGAAACAATGAATTGTGAAAGCTGAGTGTGAAAGCCATGGCTATAGAATGATCTGCCTTTGCAATAACAGTTTCAGGCTTAAACTCTTCTAAGGGCCTCTTTATATAAGCCCAGACAACAGAGCTGGCTTGGTTTCCGAGATCTCGCCTCGTTTCTCTTTCCTTCGTAAAAATTTCGATGTGTTCATATGAGAAGCCAGACTGGCTCGGTTACCGAGATCTCGGGTTTTGCGACCGAGATCTCGGTAACTGGGATGAAGTTTTTCCCATATGAACACTCCAGCCCGCGTAACCGGGACGCACTTTTTAGACGAAATAGCTTCGCTTTCGCAACATAGCGGCCAAAATGGCATAATATTTGCTTTGTATGTATTTCCACTTTAGGGGTAGGCGAATTAGCTTTATTAGTAAAGTTACAAGAGTCCACAAAGCTGCGACAGCCGCGAACGATAAAAGTTTATGTTCCACCAATTTGGTTGTGTTTCTTGGATTTTATCACGGTAGACCGGGCTGAAATTTCCCATATTAACAGACAACAAAATTCGTCCCGGTAACCGAGCCAGCCTGGTTACCGGGCTCATATGAACAGGCCCTAAGATGTTAAAATAAAAAAGAGCGTGTTTAATCTAAATATCCTGTCCTCCAATTTGCTTGAGTTGCTCGCTCATGGACTGAAACATGAAACAAGTAAATTGTGTGTTATTAATCATTGTTATAGATAGTTTGAATTACTGGTCTCAGAAACCACACAGCAGTATGACTTGTAGGTTGAACAACGTTTGGTGGACATATCTCTTCCAAAAAACATTTTAATTCTGAATTTGTGTTAAAAAGCAGTAGTATAGTGTATGTTTTGTAACATTACATAATGTGTTTGACTGTTCACTTCAGTGCCTAAATGGGATTCACGGTTTAGGTGTAGAGAGATGTTAGTAAACTGTAGCAATTTTTGCTCAAACTTGTGATGTTTTGTCGACGATAAACAAGTGAAGTTTAATTGGGATGATTTATTTGGGAGATTGATTTAAGGCTGGTTTCCATATGATCGCAGACGATCGCGGATCGCGGATCGCAGATCGCAAAAAGTTTTGCGATCGTCTGCGATGATATTGAAACACACTTCTGCGATCGTCTGCGATCAATTGCGATCGTGCGATCATATGGAAACCAAAGTTCTGCGATCTGCGATCGAAACGTATCCCATAATATTTTGAATTCCGACCCATGATTCAACGCTTGTTAGCAACGAAGCAACCGCTTATTTGTTGTAAACATGGCTGGCGTTGAATAAGGTAACGTTAGTAACGAGAAACTTATGGAGGAAGTTGCGCGATATCAGTGCGTTTACCACCGTAACAGTAAAGATTTCAAAGACAAAAACAAAAAGGGTAACTGCTGGGAAAAAATCGGAGAGAAATTTAATTTATCGGCGGCTGAGGCGGAGGTCAAATTCCGCAACATAAGAACTGCGTCTGGTCGTTATCTGAGGCGATTAAAAACGCTACCTTCTGGATCGGAGCGAGATGCAACGCCAAGGGAATTCCAAACTAGGCTGACAAAAACAAGAATAAATTTGCTTGCTGCAAAATTTCCTTCTCGACGTCCGCCATATTGTTTACTGCGATTTTTTCCGCCAGCACAACGCGTGTGTTATTTTGATACTTCCGCTGTCCGAAATGTATCCAACAGTCGGCTTTGCGATTGCTTGCGATCGTCTGCGATTATATGGAGACAACTCTCTTTGCGATCGTCTGCGATCTGCGCTTTGCGATCCGCGATCGTCTGCAATCGTCTGCGATCGTCTGCGATCAGCACATTAGTAATCTATTGATTACCGCCGCCATTAGATTTCACCAGAGCTTTATCGCTTTTCCCAAATCTGGACTCTCTTTGAGTGAATATTTGAAGTCACCTATCGTTTCTAAAAAAGTTTGGGAAACAAGGGAGCGGGATAGGACAGTTTAATCGCCCAATCGCTACAGCTGTTTTTAGTGATGGTAGGATAGCTGTGACTGACATGGGGAACCACCGCATTCAGATTTTTGAATAGATGAATCCACTCACTTGTGATGTAGTATGAATCGGTTCTCTTATTGCTATCAGTTAAAATTATGATTTTAAACTATTTGTCCGCTACTGGTAGTCTGTAGTCCGTTATATATGAGAAAATCTCACAGAATAGAAAAAGCTGAGAAGTTACCTTTTATAGTTACCTCATGCATTTTTCGTCTCAAATGTTTCATATGGTTTTTTTCGAGGAGAAAAGACTGAGACATGACTTATTTAAAATTTAGATTTCAAGTGTTGGCTAAACCATTCTATTTCCTCATATTCAGGGTTGCCAATATCTGTCATTGTTATAGGTAGTTTAGCTACCTTGTAAAAAGTGACCTGGCTGTACGTTTAATTTAAGGGTTAAACTAAGTTTAGAAGAAGCATCTTCCACAAAGAACATTTTTGTTCTGAGTTTGTCTTAAACTAGCCTGCGTAGCAAGCGTTTCCGTGGGGTTTGGGAGTAAAGAACGGGATTTTCGGTGTTTTGCCTGCATGGAACCCCCTCCCCCCTCTTTTACTCGCGCCATTTTTCGCGCTGTAATTCTTTGGTCCCGAACCCCATAGAAACGCTTGCTACGCAGGCTAGTCGTAAACAATCAGTAGTGTATGTTGTGTGACATTTTAAACAAGGCTAATAGTAAGTGTGATGAAGTATCAGCAGGGCAAAAGTGGATATACATTTCTCTCAGTTGTAAAAATAAAAATCATAGGAAGAGAAATCGCAATAAACTGATCTTATATTTTCCCATATTTGTCGTGATGTTTAATGCTTGACGATAGAAAACAGGAGAAGTTTAAAGGGCGATTGATTTATTTGATTGTACATGTGGGAGATGAAGATCAGTAACACAAGATTGGGAATGTTTCAAAGTAAAACTTCGCGTGACAAACGTCGTCACATGTCAAATGACCAAAACCTTGCCTTGATTTTGTTGGGTGACACTTACATTAAAATATTACGCGTTAAGACTGGATTGCACTAGCGACGGAGCTGGAGTCGGAGTCAGTGAAAATCGGAGTGGTAAGCAAGCGGAGTCATAAGCTCGATGGAATCGGAGTCGGAAGAATCAGAACGCAGTTCCATTTCTTCCGATTCGGCTTGCGACTCTGTCGCTTATGATCCAGTGAAAACTAGATTATCGGAGTCGGAAGGAGAAGCGGAAGAATCAAACAATCACAACGCTAGGAATCCAGCATTTTGATTGGTTTATTCTTCCCCTTCTGCTTCCTACTCCGACAAATATAATTTAATCAAGTTTTCACTGTAAGCGACGGAGTCATAAGGGGAACAGATGTTTGATTTTAGCATCGCTCTACGCTTCTGATTAAGACTCCGACTACGACTCCGTCGCTAGTGAAAACCAGCCTTTAGCGATCAGGTTAACGGGCTCCGTTTCCAGTGGAAACTTGTCGGCCTTTGATGTTATTAGCAACAAAGCAGACCAAAGCACGCAAAACTGTAGGCGACGCACGGCTGTTGTTGCCATTCGAAACGAGGAACGCTGTCCGTGACAACACCGTAATTAATTTTAGGCCAAAACTTCGTCACCAAAGCTTCGTTTCGCCTTATTCAACTGATAATCGTAGTAAGCGGGTGGCAGTCCCTCAAAACAACTCCAATAGTGCTCTCTGCACTAATAAGGCCAATATGTTGCTAATAGAAATATCAAGTAAACAAAGCTTGACCATGTCCGCCTTTCAATAATTTAATCAAACACTCTTTGCCTTGGGATACCTCTTGTCGCTTGTTTTAGAGTGCGTAGAAAGCCAATGCCAAACCAAACAAGTGTAATGCAAGCTTAACGCTAGATAAAGTAAACAGGAGCGAATTTTCACTTCCGGTCTTTCTACAAACACAATTCGATCTGCCTCAATCTGGTCTGATTTGACCCTTACTGACGATTAATTTCTATGACCTCTACCTGCTCGCTTATTCTCGGAAAGTGTACATTATATGATAGTTTTTAATCGGCTCACTGTGATCCTTTGAGTTTTCTTATGGGAGGGTTGCTTTGAGTTTGTTGGTATTTCAGGTTTTACGACCCTCTATCAAAAGAGTTTCCAAAAACAAATTGTCACACAGGCTAGAATTCTGTTTCAGGACTTGCTACTTGCTTCTTGGTTTAACGCAAGTAGCATGAAGTGATGATATTCTCTCATGCTATAAATAAAACGAAAAGTAAAGAATACAAGCGTTACACTTTTGGTATCATTACGAGTGCAACTGGATCTGGCCTTATACGACCCATGTTGATATGTAAACAGTGAGATGTTGATCAGATCATACCAAGACGGAGAAGATCAAGGTAAGAGAGGAAATCCCTCATTAATGTTTGCGCTACGCCGCAACTACCGGCGAGTGGTGGCAGGGGATGCAAAGGGGCGAGGCACCAGAGGCCTGGTCGGCGAAGCAACAGTTTCGCGTCCGGCACGAACGCGGAGACGAGCGTAACAGGCGACTCGGCCCCCAGCAAGGGCTTGCGGCAAGAGCGAGGTTGAGTCGAGCCGAGCCCTGAGCGCTGCTTCGCTAAACATTAATTTCTGCCAAAGAACTTGATTCCAATAAAGATCTTAAAGATGTTGCATAGATGTATTTGTAGACTCTACAAATACATCTATGCAACAAAACGAAATAAAACTTCCCATGCTACGGGAATGCCTTCTTTGATATTGAAATATCAAATTTAGTCCAAGGTGTAAATTAGCTACACTAAAAACAAAGGATAAACATACGAAATGCGTTTAAAATACTCTACGAAACCCTCCAAAACTTGGAGATATGCCGTATAAATACAACGCATAACTATCTTACGCTTTATCCTTAAATTCAAATCACACATGCTGGAAAAAATAAGCGTTATAGCCATCATAAAAAACACACTGTGTACAATAGGATCGAAGACTTCATGCTCACCATTCGCTGGTGGCAAAACCAATCACAATCTAGAATTCTCGATCCGCCGAACGAGTATATAATACCAAAAAAATATGCCAGGTGCGGAGTGTTACCAAGCATTGGTCTCTACCACTCCCTGTTATCGGCAACTGATGAGATCCAGAAGGATCGAAACCGCGGTCTTGCCTGATCTACAAGGCTACGAGCCTCCTAACAAAAGAGGGACTATTAACAGTCTCAAGAAAACCTGACAACATCGCAAATAAAAGCAATGACAACCACAACGTGGAGCTGGATGAACAATCATAGGAAGAACTCCTAAATTCAGAACTTTTGCCTGAAGAAAACCACACAATATCATAAACAACACGCAAAACAGTCCACAGACTTGCGCGTGAACATCTACATTTGCAGCTCCAGAACGAACAAACTGGAAGGACAAAAAGCTCGATGAAATTAATGCAAGAAGCATAAGCACGTCTCTCTAAGACAGACTCATAGCTTTCAACAAGGAAAGCTACTACTATCTCTGGCGAAGCCGGACAAAGATAAATATGACACCCGTGATAACAAGCAGCATAACTTGCAACAGTTAATCAAACAGCCGGGCCCGGCGTAATAATACAAAATGCAAGTAACCAACATGTTCACGGAATGTTTCAAACTTTGTCCCTCCAGAGCTAATATTTAGAGAGCTTAAAACATATCTTGCAATACAAATGAGCCAATAAAAACTAGCACGTGGCAAAAAACAGAGGTGCCGAACTCTACAAATTACACGCGGATAACAGCGGAAACCACGCAGACCTATGACCTCTAACGGCTCTACTCTGGTGAAATGTCCTCCTAAAAACAGGATTATTGCTTAGCGAAACATTCAAAGATCCCCCTATCGTACCATACAAAAGGGGCAGATCGTGGATAGGAGTTGTGTAGGCCTGTCACCCCATTGTTATCACATCGGGAACAAAATGCCAACAGGGGTGGGATCGAAAACCTCTATCCTATCCCGCGGCACATATATAGCCAATATGTGGGAGTACCTCCCACCTGAAGACAGACTGGTTCAGAAACGTTGTGAGCAGTAAAGACAGCTCGCTGTTTCGCATTCTTCTACAATGCTCACGCTATTCTGAAGATTCTTAGAAATCTTGGCAATCAAAGTGTAAACAAATCTTAGAAGTCAGACACTATATAGCCTGCGTAGCAAGCGTTTCTGTGGGGTTCGGGAGCAAAGAATTACAGCGCGAAAAATGGAGCGAGTAAAAGAGGGGGGAGGGGAAGGGGAAGGAAGGAAGGAAACGCTTGCAGACAGACCCCTGGATTTTGAAAACCGCCCACTTGGCCTTTCATGCCTGAGTGTGCGCACTGAGATTTGGTGCTATCATCGGCTGTCATAAATTAACCAATAAATTCTTCGGCCTTCCGTAGCGGAAGTGAACTTTGAACCAAAATAAACTTTACTTGTCAAAATATGTCTGAAACAACGAGCGCACGGTGGGAACGGAGAAATCTCGATGAATTGAATTTGGTAATTTATAATCAAGCTATATTTCTACTCAATCCGTCTAAAAGGAAGGACTAAAAGGGTGAAGTTTTAGCACAAATCTGCCAGAAAGTTAAAATGTGAGAAGTATTTCAGTCGCGTTAGTAATCCTTGTGCTCGCATGATTCGAAATCTTGGATCACTGTATTCATTCGTCCAGGAATCGATACAAGGTAAAATTAGCAAGTCAACTCCCACAAAGGCAATTCCAGTAACGAAGCGTTTGCTGGAAACGCCAGATCCGCAAATCGGTTCGAGTGTTATCGCCTGCAGCGAAAACAAACAACGGAAAGCCTTCTCGGCAAACTTTGGAATTTGGGCAGGAGAGGCTTCAAACATCTGAGAGGGGAAATAACGATCATCTTGACCAGTATCTGAATAAAGATAATCTTCCCCTAGGCGGCCTCCAAATCAAAGTTGTTTATAAAATGTCCTCGTAAGAATTCCCGCGACGAGAAGACTAAATTTTTGGTAAGGCAAATATGTGACAAAAACTGGCATGCTGCAGCTAACAGGATAACAAATCATTCAGAATTGTACGCAGAGGTTCTAAATGCTGTCAACAAAAATGCTTCTAATGAAATGTCAGAGTACCTACGACAACATGTTGCCATGTAACAAGCCAGACGAAATCATTAGGTTTTCCCATGCAGTAGTGCGAATTTTCTGTCCCGTGGTTTCTTATCTTGTCCTTGGCGCATGTGGCATTCAAGAAAGTGATGTTGAAATTAAAGGAACAGCTGCAAATTGTGTCGCGCTTGCTTCTGCAATAATGTGCAGGCTTCGAAAAACCAAAGCGTCGGCATTGCACTACAGGATTTCTATCGTACTGTGGAAGCTGACGACTAAATCCTCGTTCAGCGAGAAAAGTTAAAGCGTTTTGTAACCAAGCTTCGAACGCGTCTTCCCCTTTTGTCTGGCATTCAAAGGTATTAGAATACCTTTGATCGACACATGTCAATAATACTGGACTAGCCAGTTCGCTGGCGAACGGAGGTTTTCAAAATCCTGGGGTTTGTCTGCAAGCGTTTCCTCCTTCCCCTCTCGCACCCCCCTCTTTCTTTTTTTGGTTCTCGCCCCATTTTCCGCGCAGACAAAACACCGAAAATCCCGTTCCTAGGTCTTTCTTTGCTTCCAAACCCCACGGAAACGATTGCTACGCAGGACGCAGGTTAGACACTATAGAAAGTCAAACCTCTCGTGATTGGTCAATATCAACAGTCTGATAAATACGCTATTTTTATATCACAAGGCTCCATTGTTGGAGGTTGTTGTTTTCATCTCTAAAAACATTTTGTCTTTCCGTTTTTAAACATGGATATAAAAACCTTGCTAGACAATCTTCATGAAGAAGTATCCTGTTCTGTGTGCATGACCACATTCACTGATCCAAAACAGCTGCCATGTTTACACAGTTTTTGCCTTCACTGCTTGGAAGGTATTCTACGAACGAGTGGCCGCCATGATGTCATAGCTTGCCCAGAATGTAGAAGAGAGAGTAGAGTCCCTGGAAGTGGAAACCTGAAGGACTTGCCGACCAACTTTCGCATCAACAGTTTGCTAGATGTGTTGGCAATCAAAGAGTGTAATTCCACCGGAGTGAAATGTGGAAATTGCGACAAAAAAAGCGTACAGAGTTTGTACTGTTTCCAGTGCTGTGCATTTTGGTGTGACGACTGTATTACCGCACACAACATAATCCAAGCTAATAAAGAACACCGTGTGCTGGCGCTCACAGACTTCCAAGACCAAGACATCGAGGAAGTGTTAAAAAGACCAGAATTTTGCCAGCAGAAACACCATGAAAAAGAAGAGTTGAAGTTCTTTTGCAAGGACTGTGAAGTTGCCATTTGCAATTCCAGTGTTGCCATACTTCACGAAAGTCATGCCAAAATACATTTGGAAGAAGCTGTTAGTGAACGCAAGTTACAAGTGCAATCGGCGATTGAATTGCAAAAGCTAAAAGCTCAACCAAAGAGACACAAGATCGTTAAACTTGGACAAAACTGCATTCACATTGAAAGACGAGCTTCTACCGTGAAACGAAACGTAAACAGATTTTTTGAAAAATTGATGGCAGTAATAAAAGCGAAGAAGAAGGAATTATTGAACAAAGTGGAGATACAAGTTAAAGAATCTCGCGAGCGTCTGCGAACTGAAGAACGAAATCTGGGCGAGCAAATAAAGCTAATTGAGAGAGAGATAGAAAAAACTGAAACTCTTGTAAAGCGAAGCACAAGCGCTGGGATTGTAGAGATGGACGAGTCATTTGAGTTGGAAGTCAGCGATGAGGAAGACCAAGTGGACTATGACCTTGAAGGCTTTCGTCGATTCATTTTCGTAGAAAACGAATCATTAATGGCGAAAAGCGTCACTGAAGGAATCGGCGTATTCAAAACATTTTTCAGCAAAACTAGTGCGAATCAGTCAGGTGCTCAAGGTAAAGGAATGCGTGAAGCAATTGTCGGTCTCGAAGCGCAGTTTGTTTTGACAACAAGAAATGCCGAAGGAGAACAATGTTATGACGAGCGTGACTGCGTAATAGTGGAAATCGGGAATCGTCAAAGACAGGACTGTGCGACGAAAGCGCGAATCCAAGATAACAAAGATGGCAGCTACAAGATTAGTTACTTCGCTAAAGAAACCGGTGACCGTGACTCGTCAGTAAAGGTGAATGAAGATCATGTTAATGGCAGCCCCTTTGCTGTTAAAGTGAAACCTAGACAGTTCAGACCTGTGCAATCATTTGGACAACAAGGCTCTGCTGTTGGAATGCTTGTCTGCCCTTGGAGAGTGGCAGTGAATGAACGTGATGAAATTGCAGTGACTGACAATGACAACAATAGGATTCAAGTATTCAGTAGTGATGGAACTTACTTAAGATCGTTTGGTACAAAGGGTGATAAACAGGGAGAATTTAACTTTCCTGTTGGGATAGCTTTTGATAAGAATGGCCTTATTATAGTGGTGGACAGTGACAACCACCGAGTCCAAGTTTTTAGTGAGCAGGGTGAGTTCCTGAACTAGTTTGGTGAACAAGGAAGTCTTGATCACCATCTTCAGGATCCTTATGGTTTATCCATAGACAGTGACGGAAATTATATTGTTGCTGATTCAACTAACAAACTAATCAAGATATTTTCTCCCAGTGGTCAGTTTTTACGTAAAATTGGCGGAGAGGGTTCTTTCAGCTTTCCCTGTCACTGTGTCCAATTTAACAACTATCTTATAGTATCAGACAGTGATGAACACTGTATCAAAGTTTTTGATTATTATGGGAATTTTTGGTATAAATTTGGAAAGAAGGAGAAGGGGAATGGGGAGCTCCATGAGCCTCGTTTCTTGTCTGTTAACAAGGCAGGACACTTGATGGTCTGTGATTCAAGGAATCACAGAGTTCAGGAGTTTGAACTGAGTGGAAAGTTTATCGCAAAGTTTGGAACACGAGGGAGCGGGATAGGAGAGTTTGATCGCCAATTCTCTACAGCAGTTCTTAGTGATGGTAGGATAGTTGTGACTGACTTCTGGAACGATCGCATTCAGATTTTTGAATAGACATGTCCACTCGCTTGTGATGTAATATGAATCGGTTGTCTCATTGCTATTAGTTAAATATAGGATTTCGCACCGAGATTTGTCACTGGTAGTCTGTAGTTGGTTACAAATTAGAAAATCTCACAGAATAGAAAAAGCTGAAAAGTTACCTTTATATAGTTACCTCATTTAATTTCGTTTCGAATGTAACATATGTTTTGTTTCAAGGGGAAAAGACTGAAAACTTACTTAAATTTCAAGTGTTCTAACACCATTATATTTCCTTATTAGTGGTAGATTGTGTGATATCAGTTGTCAATATCTATCACAGCTATATGCATATATGTAGTTTAAGGTCATTCCTCACATTTGCATTGCGCATCCTTACTGCGCATAATTTATGGGGTCATTAGCGCGCGCTCGTGCACGTGCACATTGAAAACATGACGGATTTGCCTTGATATTGAGCTCTGTCAGTTGAAAAATGGCTCTAGCTCACCAACGAGCACGGGCACCCTAATTTTTATTCCGGTTATTGTAATCAACTAATCATAAGCTTTGCGTGAGAAAAGACTGATCTAATTTCTATTGCTGAAAATTGAATAAATAAGAAAAATAGCAGATACACTGTGGTCTTTTCTATTTTGCAGTCGGTAACCACGTCAAGAAATTTGGTTCAAATTTTTAATCAAGGATTTAGCTTTCTGTCCGAATCAAACTTAAAACGTTTAGTTGTGTCCGACACATTGTATTGACTGTAGTTTAATGCGTGTTCTTATGAGTCCGGGCTCACAAAGATGTTACAATTACTGGGAATGCGTTCTTATAATAAGCATTAAATAATGCCAAAATGGGGCATTTTCAATGCCTCACTGCTCCTTAATGAGCATGGGCACCTCCCTTTTTAATTTCAAAATTGAAGTTATCACATGACAAATATTCAGTGGACAAAGTTTGAACAAAAATCTATTGTCACTTTTATTTCAGAGGAATTACCTTAATTTAGATTTCTTGTCTCAGAACCGACCTAGCTGTATAATTTGTAGATTGATCTAAGTTAGAAGAAGCATGATCTTCTACAAAGAACATTTCAACTGAATTTGTTGTAATCAATCACTAGTGTGTCCTGTGTGACATTAACAAGACCAATAATAAGTGTGATAATGTACCAGCAGGGCAAAAGTGGAAACACAATTGTCTTGTAACATAAATAAAATATCATAGGAAGAGAATTCTTAATAAACTGTTTTTATTTTTTCCCACATCATCAGTTGTCGTGATGTTTAATGCATGACGACAGTAAAAAAACAGGAGAAGTTTAAAGCTTGACCAGGATTTATCTGATTGTACGTTTGGGAGATTGATTTCATAGAATTTAAAAAAAACTCTTTTGATTAGAGCCTGTGATAGATTTCATAAAACGCTATCAGCTGCCAACCTCTTTTTCCAAGTCTGGAATCTTTTTGAGTAAAAGTGCATCAAATTGTAGAGCTTGCAAAATATGTACCCTAGGGCTAGATACATTATGCCGGCATGATTTTGGGCATAATGCTGAGGTCGGTGCATCGAGCATAATGCCGGCATAATGGGCATTTATTTATTTATTTGTTTTCAAGAAATTTTTTTTCAGCAAAAAGAGAATAATGAGCAAAACAATTAATAACTCCATGGCTGTAATAAGAAATTTTCACTTTCAAGTGCTTTTAGTAAGGATTTAACATATTCAAGGGCTTGGTTACTTCTTTCGATTTCTGTGCCCGCTAACGAACTGATCAGAGAGTGTATCCCAATGCGAGTTCCATGGAAATAAGACATTTTGAGTGCTTTTGAGATGTATTTGTCGTTAATTGCTTGTAAAGTTGCGATTGATGGAATAAAATGTGTCTCTGACTTATGGAGGTATTTTTTGTTTGCAGGGATGGAAAAGGGCATCAAATATAACCAAGATCACTAGAGCATAATACTACTTTTCGAGCATAATATTTAGGCATAATGCTGTTGTTTTGAGGGTGACGCTTAAAAGCATATTGTTCAAACTTTCGAGCATAATGTATCGAATCCTAGTCCCGGTTTTGTTTAGCCTGCGAGCAAAGTCACGTTGGAGTACAATCGCGCGTCGTAGCCACGAGCGCAAAATCGAGCGGCTAAGCTGCAAGACGAGAAAGTGACAAGAAAGCCACTTTCTTGGCGCCTCTTCACCAGACTCCTTCCCGCCCGATCGCTTTGCTCTTCGCCGCTCGCGCGCGTGACTCAAAGGTGAGCCTGCTCGCAGGCTAGGCTTTGTTCCACCCCCCAATTTGGGCTGAGAAGCCAAGTAGATTATATTCCATGTGATTCCCCACAGTTCAATTGGTAGAGCAGAGAATCCAAGAAGGTCTTTTGACTTGGGCTGAGAAGCCGAAAAGGTGTGTTATATTGTATTTCCCAGAGTACGAGTTGGGCTGAGAAGCCGAGAGGAACTGTTAAGGTGGTATGGTACCCTCAAATGGACCAAAAAGTTTGTTTAAATATGGTGAAGAAAGATCAATTGTGTGCTATTGCACTCAAGAAGAGAAATTAAATTTCTAGAGTTTTACTCAAAATGGTTGCTATGGAAACCAGCCACAGCCTTTTGAAGTAGTGCTGTATAGTATTGACGCCAACACTTCCTGCTCTTTTACAAAACAAGAATTGACTGTCAAATAGGCATATCATGTAAGTTTCTGTTTTGTTCTGTGCAATGAACCTAAGTTTTGACAGTTAACTCTTCTTTTCAGTGCTTTTTACAGCTTTATTTGGAAATAACCTTATTTTTTACCACACCCAGTGGACAAATCATCTCATGTCACATGACAGACCTTAAAATGTTACGATTTTTTTGGTTTATGACATCACGACACTATTGGTCTTTGATCAGCCCAAGTTTGGGGAATTCTACTTAAAAACCTTGCAAAGTAGAAATGTTGGCGCGAAGTCAGTCGGTGCAAAAGTAAACTTTTGAGAAAAATGCACTTTAAGTTTCTTACACGAAGTATTAAGCGTTTAACGAGCCACAAATAGCGGGGAAGGGGGGTGCAGATTGGATCCGGGGGAGGGGTGCAATGGTTGTTCTATTTTGTAAAAAGTTACCGCAGTTGTGGGAAATATTCCTTGTCACAAGGGAAATGAATGAGCCTGTGATGGCAATTTGAGGCAAAGCTTTTTACAAATAATTATACCAATCGAGTTGTGCATGTCTTAAAAGTTTTTTTCTAAATAGTTTCGTTCATATCAGTTAAAAATAATCTATATTTTTGGTCACGTTCTTGTAGTAAACAGTCGTTGCTATGGCCCCGATAATAAAACATATACATGCTCCCATTGTTAAAACATACGTACGTAGAAGCAGTAATGCAAAGGTTTTAGTCAACAAGTGAATATTTCTGAGAATAGAGCCAGTTTTTATTTGTTCAGTTCCAGAAATTTTTTTCGCTTCAGCTTCAGAGCCTGTCTTTTCCTTGCGCCAAGGCCCCGCCGGTTAAGAAAAACTGGCGGCCCTGGGACTCAAATTGAATTTGCATTGCAAAGAATTTTTCGCACCACTTTGGTACGAGGTGCTTGCAAGCTTCTTCCCTTAGACCACTGCCTAGTGTCGGGTCTATTTTACAGGAAATGTTCCCAAACGTGTCCCAGCAGAACCTTTTGCTGGTTCCACAAACTAGAGGAAAATTCGCTCACTTATTGGGTCCTTATTGAACAGCCAGGAACAGTAAGCGACTTTCAATCGGCCTTCAAGGGACCAGGTATGTACATCTAACGAAAACGTTCTGTTTTATTGGTACTTTTTTGTTGAAAAACTTGGGATATGTATTTAGCCGAAATAAATCGATATCTTGTTGATTAAAATCTCGGCAAAATTGTTAAGTGGAAAACTTGTTCAGTGGAAAACGGGAGTCTGCAGACCTGAGGTAAAATGCAGACTGAGGGTAAACTGCAGACTGCAAACCAGGGGTAAAATGCGGATTGTAGACTTCAGACTTTTTAAGCAGATATCCTGTTACTTCTAGCCTACACGTAGGCTATGTTACTTTCATTTCTGAGTGATAACTGCACTGTAAACAGGGTTATTCAGGTTAGGGAAAGTCTGCACTGGTTAGTCTGATTATTATACTTGAAACTCACTATCTCTTTTTTGATTGGCCGAAAGCGTACAGTGAATTTTCGAAATCAGCGCCTGTGACGTCATCCAGCTGCAGATAGATATGTTATTTGCTGGCTGGGAAGTCCGTATAGTGAAAAATTGTGACCAAGGTCTTGAAAATGCTACCCGGGGTCGCAGGCAGAGGGCAGCATTTTCAAGCCCGAGGTCACAGTTTTTCACTATAAGGACCGACCCTAAGCCGGCTAGTAACATGTTTATTTTTTTTCCTGCAGTAAATTGGTTTTGCAGATTACAAATGGGTTTGTGTACGCAACTTTGTCACTGAATCGGCTTCCGCGCCGTCTACTAACGATTTTTAAAAAACTCTTCACAACGAGCGAGTAACTCAAATAGTTAATAAGACAAAGAAAGATGTATTAAAGAAGAGATTTTTTTTTGGACTACTTTATGTTAGTTGCAGTTATTTCATCAGTTAAGTTCTCCAAAATTGTTTTTGCGGTGTGAAATTTTGTGCGAAGTTTGAAGTTTTACTACAAAAACAATTTCTGTCAGTTGTTGCTTTTAAAATCACTTCATCACATTTCTACCATAAACTGAATAACAGACAGCGTGGAAATTCGTTAAGTGTATTCCACAGAAATTCTTTTAAATACAGCAATGATTAGAGAAGTAAACTCGACTGAAATTGACTCAAATTTTACGGCGAGAGAAACACAGGATTATGTGCCATTACAGCGCCAAGCTACAAACAATTAAGCAAACTCTCACAACTTCAAAACACTCAATTGAATTTACTTACAGTGACTTTCCTTGCCATTTTAAAGTGAACAGAGATAAACTTCCGTTGACTAATCGTCGATGGATGTGTAAAAGAGGGAAAAGATTGACGATTACCACTAACTTTTAGGAACAAAATTTAGGTAGCGTGGAAAAAATCCGGCCTGTGGGCCGTATTGTAAAAAGCTGAACTAGTCACGTGCTTATGATTAGCCAATCAAATTTGAGGATTTAGGATTCCGGCCGGCTCAGGTGCTTGAGAAAAAAATAATATACAATAATCATACCATGGATACTCAAGGTCAGAGGTAATCATTTCTTGTATGACTGCAGTGCTTGATTTTTGAGGGTAAGCATGTCAAGTTCGCCCACTTTGTGTTGCTTGCCGTTAGTGAAGAAGCAAAAACATGACTTCCATTATTTTTTGTTCAATGTATAATAAAACAATTATTAGATTCAGTTCTGTGATATCCAGAATAATTAAGGTCTCATTAAGGGTTATGAGCCTCAGCCTTTGGCTTTGGCTAACCCCTACCTCGTCCTTGATTATTCTGGATATCACAAAAACCTCATCTAATAACAATGTTTAATATCACTCCAGTTAGCTTGAATAACGCTCATTTTAGCCTGTTGACGGTTTGCTGTCAATGTTCGAAATGGTAACACTATTCTGTTAAAAAGTCTACAGTCTGCATTTTGTCCCTGGTTGGCAGTCTTTATTTTACCCTCAGTCTGCAGTTTATCCCCGGTTTGCAGTCTGCAATCTACAGGCTGGGTTTTGCACTAACTGTGGCAAAATTAGATCTTGTGTTTCAATGTACATGTAGTTCACCAGTATATTACAGTTCAGTAGAGAAGGAAGAGAAAATCTTAGATGGTTTCAAGCCATAATTTCATGATGTCACAGTTGTCAACTTGTTGGCAAACAGCTTTACTTCTTGCAACTACATGTAGTGTTTCATAACAAGCCATATGAAGCAAAATTCTTCATAACTTCATTCTTCATCTTAGTACAAGTGTATCTGCATTTAATTTAATACACAGTCATGTATATTGATACATATTAATTTCAAATTTGTTACGATGAAACAGGAGCTTATAACACAGAGTATTGAATACAAATATTTGTACTGCATTTTGACAGTACTTTTTAGATTTTAGTTTTTAACCCTGGAAATTATCAAAACCTATTTTCAATTTAGTTCTTACTAGCAGCACTTAAAAAGTATCAAAGTGCTCAATGAACACAACTGTGAATTTCCCATCATTTGAATGATGATTGACATGATGTAATCTTTTGTGTTAAACATGAAATTTCTCTTCTCATAAAAAAGCACTAAAGTAAATGTTTTTAAGAGGAAAAATTATGATAAGCAATAACTAAAGCTTCTCCAGCTAAAAATGATGATTCTGATCATAGTAAACTTTCACAAAGATCTTTTCTCCAGACAGAAAGGTTATACCAATGCAGTAACACAAAATGTTGTTGGAGAGATCTATGCAAACCTTTCTGTGGCTTGAATTAAACCTTTCACAGCATCTATATCACCGTTGCCTTACATATGCCCAAACAATTGAGATTAACACTTACCTTGACCATAGGTAGGCAGTGGTTATCAGGTCATTTTTTCAAAGCCCTGCAACATTTTTTCCTCCTCAACTGGTTTACATAGTTGCCTTTTGGGGGAAATTGGCCTCCCCCCCCCCCCCCCCCCCCCGCAACAATAATCTGAATAATGGACTACCCCTTATTTTAATGAATACTTTTCATTGGTCTGTATTAAATATATAAATATACACAATTGATTTATTGATTGATTAATTGTTTGAACATTGTGGGAATCATGTTGCATCTTCTACTTTAAAAATGAGACAGTACGTTGCTTGCTAAAGTATCTGTATTACTTATCAGGTAAAACATGAAGCACATAAACATAAAGTGACAGGCCTAGAGTACTGAGAGGCCAATGGTGGACATCAGATGAAACTATTAAGAAGGTAATTTTACGGGAGTAAGAAACTCTGCATGGCAGCTGTGAGTACTACATATGGTAATGGCTGGGATTCTTTCTGTTAAGAATATTGAAGACTTGAGAGGATAATACTGTTTTTGAACTTAACAGTTGTTCAAAACCGCAATTAAACTAATCGCCGATTAAGCCTAATCATTGATTAAATGTCCTGATCGTGGGTTAGTTAATCGCGAATTTAAAAACGGTTGGTTAAAGGCAGATTAGTTGGTCGATTTAGGAGTCCCTGATTACATGTAAAATGAATTATTGTGATTATTATAATGTATTTTGGACTAGTTTACGTCATAACATTGTTGGAAATCTCTCTCCTTTTTTGCCTCGTGTCTGCGTGACTTAGTCACATGCACACAAGGTAATAGGAGAGTTTGAAACATTCCTGTGTAAGACATTCCTGTGTAACCATTCTTTGCGTTCTTAATGTAAGATTCCTGTGAAGATAGGTAGATAGATATGGTTCAGGCAACTTGTGGGTTAATCAATTTTGGCTTTAAAAGACAGGTACAAAACCGGCGATAAATTGACAGCGTTTGGTGCTATTGATTTTAATTGTTTCACACAGATTCAAGACAATTTATTTATCTTAAGTATTTTTTGTTATGGGGACTGGCCTGGCATACAGACCTTGGAGACACAAGCATTTGTAGCTATTTGTGACAGGCTGTTATTAGCACTATATTTGTGTCTGAGCCCTTAGTTCATGCAACTCGCTTAGGTTTAAATTAAATTTGACAGCAAATAACTGGCTTTAAACATTGAAGTGACGGGTTTCGGTCGTGCAGAAGATGACAATGAGTGGTTAAAAACAAACCTCTAAAGTGCATTTTCTGCGAATAAGCAAGCAGGTGTAACTCACAAAAATTAACTGTTAGGTCTATGATCAATAAAATCAATTGAAAGGCTGACCGGACAGCTATGATCAATATCTCACTGTACATAAAGGAGCGCACATGGGTCAGATCAGGGCATCCAGATCGAATTGCGACCAGAGGTACATGTATATAACGCTTGAATTGTGTTCACTTTGATAAGGTTTTGAACAGCATGACCTATTCATTCTCAAGAAATTCATGCAAAACAATGTTGATCAAAAAGTCAGCAAATTTGTCAAGGCACATGAGAAGAAACTTAAGGGCCTCACAAGAAATTCTTCTGTTCCTTTCACTTACAAAGATGCAGTTGTCAACATTTTGTCTTACAAATTGCCTGAAGAAGAACTTGACATTTTGAAATTTGGTCGTACTTTTTCCACTAAACCATTGCATCTAAATAAAAGTCACATTTTCACAACATTTGAACTTCTTCACCAAGATCTTAAGAGAAATCTCCCAGAGAAGAGCAAAGCGAATGAAGTAGAAGTGAAATCCAGCATGTGACAACCACTTCACTAAATGCATGACTTGGAAAAACTTGAAATACTGAAGAAAACTCAAAAAGAACAAAGACATCATGATCCTAAGACCTGATAACAGTAATGGCATTGTAGCGCTCAAGTGACCTGACTCTAAATTTAAGAAATTGTAATCTGATTTAACATTACGCAGCGAAAGTCAGTTGTAACAGTATTACCGTAAGCTTAAGAAAAATGGTCTGGTACTTACTGGGATATTTATCCCACCGGTTCTCAACCAGCTATGTTATATGATTTATATGGCCAAAGATTCTAGATCAACTGTTCCTCCTTTTAGACTGATTTTCTCCTCTATAGGCACTTTTAACTACAACTTAGCTACAAGGGAAGTATGAAATAATTAAATTTATGTAAGAGTATAAAAATATTAAAGTGGTACTGTGACAAAAATCGCATCTTTCCTATCAAAGCCATTTTAAAACATAAACAAGTAGCCTGTAAGAGGAAAAAAATGCTGTTTACTATTTTCAAATATCTCGTTTTGGTCCAGAGATATTCAAGTTTTTAAAATATGCAAGTTAGCCCAGTGATGAGGTCATACACTCAACCAAATTTTGATCAAATATGATGAAAAAAGATATCTCAGCCAATTTGTATCAGAAATGTTTGATTCTTTGCTGTAAGATTCTAATAAATGTGCTCCACAATGTGATCTTAACAGTTTTGTTACCATGGCAACATACTGGGCTCCAGACCTTCCCAATATTAAAGGCATCTCTGACCACCTTTGGCATTCCATTTTGATGTTTGCAAATGGTGCCTCATATGCATGATCCAGAAAGCATATAAATATGTTAGCTTGAGTTTATGGCCTCATTTAACGTTTTGGGAGCTGAAAATCACTAACATATTGAAATCAAGTGGGTGGGGACTGGAAAAGAGTGAGTTGCCATTGGAACAGAATTTTTATAGCCGTTGGTGTGTTTTCTGAAGAACTATTACCCTACCAAGTTTCAATGGTCTGTGCTACAAATTTGCCAAGATAGCTCTATTTATATACTTGATATAATATTGGGTTGAGTGTATGATGTCATCAGTCATCTCATTTGCATATTTTACACATTTTTCAAACTTAAATATCTCTGGAACTAATGCAGATATTTGCATATGGTGCACAGCGTTTTTATTCTTTCATGGAATTCTATGTGATACACGTACAAAATCAAAATCAAATCAATTATATCAAACCTGCCAAACTCAATTGTTACAAACATTCTTTTTTTATTAGAATAGTTAAGCTATGGAATAATTTACCAAGAGACTTAGTGGAAGCTGATAGCTTCCAGCTATTCTGATCCAAGCTCAAATTTTATCTGAATGTTTAATTAAGGATCCTTGTTTTTATATATTTTCTGTATTTCTCGTATTATTTTAGGGAGTTTTTACATAGGGTTTACCTCATAACTTCCTTTTCAAGACGCCTTTTCTTTTTTATCTTTTGTTTTTATAAGTATACTTTTGTAACTTTGCGTCTTGAATAAAGAATGTATGTATGTATGTATGTATCATAGTTATGTAGCACTTTAACATAAGAGTTAAGAACACAATTTTATAGCTAAGACAACTAATAACATGTGATAACATTATATACAATACACAATATAATCTATAAAAGAACATATGACTAGAAGTAATCAGAGATTATGAGAGTGCGTTTGACACTCTCACTTTAATATATATATATATATATATATATATACTGTAAATAAATGATTTCACTAACTGACTTTCAACCTTTGTCCATTGCTAAAATCAACATTTTTCAGCAGCAACCGAGGTTTTACAGTCAGCTATGCGTAGTGTCAAAGTCCATGCTAGTGAAGAGGTCACGATTTGTTGATAAAAGCTTAGAAAGGTGACACAATTTAACAAAAGACTAATTTACCAGATCATAAGGGAAATGACACAACTGCAATCTAAAATAAGCTAATCATGTAACTAATAATCTTTAACCAGATCACTTTTTACTGATTCCTTAAAAATTTGATAGCTGATAAAGGTCATAACTAAATAAAAGCGATAAGAATAATTTAAAAATCAATACTCACAGAGTATCCCTTTATAAATTTCCGAATTACAATTTATTATTTTCAATTAATTTTTATCGATTATCGATTTAATCGATTCAACATGCCAGCACTAACGACTTGAGGCAGTCCAAAGGGCCTTTGATTTTTCAATATGGCTTCCCCAGTGAAAAAAAGTGCATAAAGCAAAGTTTTCACCTGCAGAATATTTCCTTTTTCATGGAAAATTTTGAAGAAAACATGGACATCCTGGAAAGCAACTTTACAAACACTACAACAAATGTCAAGAAGAACATTGTCTGGGAAGAGATGCATGTAAAAGAGTGCGTATAAAATGCCTTCGGCGCAACCGCAAGAACGTTAGGGAGTTAATAGGGAGCTTAAGCAACGATAACAGTGACTCTGAGGATGAAGCCTAGTCAAAATTGAATTTATATTTTACCAGTGAAATTTGCAATTGTCTAGATGATGATAATAATACTAATAATAATAATAATAATAACAATAATAATAATAATAATAAAGTTTTTTGGGCGCATTTAAAAAAAACTCAATGCGCTTACATTACTATAAAAAATAAATTAGTTAAATCCTATGAAATATTTCTAATAACAGTAATAAATAAAATAAATGAAATCAGAAGTAGGATTTCCGAAACAAGAATGTTTTGAGGGCAGATTTAAAAGACGAAAGAGATGTTGTATTTTTAACAGAATCCGGTAGACTGTTCTATAATATAGGTGTGGAGAAAGAAAAGGCACGTTCACCGTATGTCACAGTAGGGACAGTGAAAAGAAATTTAGAGGATGAGCGTAAGCTCCGTTGCGGGTGGTATTGTTGTAGGAGGGACGACAAGTAGGCTGGACAAAGTCCATGGATAATCTTAAAAGTGATGAGCAGAAGTTTGAATATAATCCGTGATTCAACAGGTAGCCAGTGTAATTCTCGAAGGGCAGGTTTGATGTGGTCGTATTGCTTGGTTCCAGTGATAAGGCGTGCGGCAGTGTTTTCAACTCTTTGAAATTCATCCAGTTCCTGTTTTGGGAGACCATAAAGGATACTATTGCAGTAGTCCAGACGGGATATTACAAGCGCATTAACTAACAGTTTAAGATTTTCCTTGGTGAGGTATTTGCAAATGCGGCCTATGGACCTGATGGCGTTAGTTGCTTTCTTGCACGTCTCGTTTATGTGGTATGTCAGTGATAGGTTTTTATCTAAATTAACACCAAGATCACAAACTCTCTCAGTTAGTTCAATCACGGTATTGTCAAAAGAGAGCTTCTCGATGTTAGGTGTCTTGGTGAACCGGGATGTAAATAGTATAACCTGCGTCTTTTCAGCATTATTTCTTAACATGTTTTGCGTGTTCCATCGCATTACATCCTCTATAGATCTGTTCAGTACACCAATGGCTCTCAAAATTTTGCTCAGACTAAATTTGTGATGACTGCATTCAATTCCAAATGGAAATACAAAAAAATTAGCCGTTGTCCTTCTCCTTCCTGAGACAATGCAGAACTTGATCATTGCACATTCTTGTTTTGCAGAGGACAGCAAAGAAATGTGCAAAGATTTATAATGTATGCTATTGTTTTGCTCATGAAACCTTTTGTTTGGTGATGTTCTCATTGCTGTCGTCATCATAGTTTGCTTAAGCTCTCTAAGAAAGCCCCTTAAATTTTCGGATTTAGATGCCTTTTAAGTCTTAGAGGTTTTTCTGTTCTGGTCACGTAACTGGTCAAATATGGCCATCATTTCAAAACTTATGCAGGACCCTTCAATGGAACAAACTTGTGCAAAAGCTATCTTTAGGAGGTCTGCTTTTCAAAATATGAGGGTTTGAAACCTTCCTTAGCGACAAATTCACGACCAATTGGTAGTTAAGAAGGACCCCCCCCCCCCTCCTTGAGGCCTCATTCAAAAGAACACTAGATCATCTTGGTGTGTTGAGAAGGTTGAATGATGAGCTTGGTTACCTAGAGAATGCTGAAAAAATGTAATTAAAGCTGCTGTTTAATTGGTCACTTTTATTAATACAATGTTTTTGAATGCTATTTTCACGTTGCATGTACATGTAATAAATTCTACTCAAACGTAAACAGCAATTGATAGGTCTTTCATTGAAATTTTTTCATTTTTTCAGGCAAACAAGAAGGACTACTACATGTAAAACCATTTGCAGAGGCAGATACAGCTTCATGTAGATCAGGTCAGTTACTTTCTGGTATGGTATTCACAAGTACAGTTGTATACCTGCAGTTCTATATGTTACTACTTTTATTCGGGCCTGGGACCATTTCTCAAAGGTCCCACATGAAGTTTTCACACCCGAAAAGCCACAGCAAAATCTCAAACCTTTTGACCACAGAGCTGTTTTAATCATATATTCTTAATATGAGCAGAGGTTCTCTCTATACAAGGATTTTCAGGCTTATGCACCTCTCTGTCTTTAAATACCAATTAACTAAAAATGGCTTTTTCGGGCCCAAAAAGATTCTGGGGCTTTCGAGAAACAGGCCCCTGTTTACAAGGAGGGAGGGTTACCTTAGCAAGCGGGTTACCTTAGCTGGAGAACAAAAGATAGCCCTGGTTTACAAGTAAAATTTTACTGGTAGGGTAACCCTACATCCTGGGACAACTTAATGCGCAGTTACACTCAAAGGGTCTGGAAACAGTTAGAAAGTTAACCCGCCTGCCAGGGTAACCCTAGCACGCAGATAGTGTAACCCGCCTATCCGGGTAACCCTAGCTGCGTTGTAAACATGATGGAGGAAAAAAGAGGAAGTGTGTGAGTGCTGTAGGGTAACCCGCTTGCTAAGGTAACCCGCCTTCTAGGGTAACCCTCTCTCCTTGTAAACAGGCCCTTAGTTCTTATTCCGTCAGTTAAATTTACAATGCTAAAGTATACATGTACCAACTGTAAGAAATCATAAGTAACTTGACAATATGTTTGTATCTCTTGTCAGGGCAAACAAGAACCACATAAACACCAAAGGATCAGTGGAGGAAGAGAAATACATCAGACAAGGAAGGTCAGTCGAAGTTTTTCTACAGGGTATATCTGTAGTCAGTGGACTAGTGTGAACATGTACATGTATCACCAGGGGTTTTATTGACATTCTCAGCAGGAGGACAGCTGGTTTTCACAGGTAAGCAAAACCTTTTAAACTGAACTTCTTTCTAAGAAAACGTTCCTCTGGATGTTCAAACCAGGGCGGCAAAATCATCTTCTCAGCCATTCAATTTGGCTGGTGCCCATCCCTTAATGAAACCCCTGGTATCATTATAATTTTAATCACCTTAAAGAACAGGTACATTGTACCTGTGCGTTAGGGAATTGAATTCAGTCTTGAGATATTTGGTTGAATATTACTTGTTGGTGTCAAGATTATTTTGGAACATCCATGACTTTCTGGATTACTAGACGGAAAGATTGCGAAGTTCTGTGGGGGTTTTTGCAAGGATTTGTCAACTGGAAGTGGTACTTCTTCGTCTTACTACAAGAAATTTAAAATGTGTAGATCTAGTCATCGAAAATGTTGACCATCATAATTTGAACAGGCCTTGAAGTGCTCACACTCAAAATAATTATGAATCTGATCTCAACATCCTCACTGACAACTGACAGTTGGTCTCAAATTTTATCTGACAATCATGTTTTGATCTCCATGTTCTTGGTGGTTCCAAATTATTTAATCTGTATTAACCACTGACAGATGGATTGAAATTTTAAGTGACCATTCATATTTCACTTGCTACATCTTTACTGGGACCTGACAGTTGGCCTCAAAGTAACTTAGACTTGACCAAATTAATTGCATAGATTTGTGTAGTATTTTTAGCTTGTCAAACACTTTAAGGTGGCTCCCTAAAGTTTTACGATTGCGCGCACTGAAGACGAAATGTTTAGTAATCTACGTGGGCTTAGGAAAACGTTGATGTTTTTCGATATTTTATGGCGTCAACGTGATCACAAAAAGCAAAGCTGACAGTGAATTTTCTCGCGTTTCCTTTGGTGAAATTACTTAGAATTTCGCCGAGTGGTAATAAATATTTTACTTTAGTTGGCGTTCGTTTTTCACGGAATTCTATAAGGCCAGTTTTCCGCAGCGGTGAAAGATATAAATTTGAAAAAATCAAAGAAACTGCCTTAACAAACCCTACTTCTTTCGTATTTTAAATTCATATCCGCAAGATGCAATGTGCTGTGGAAATTTTGGAAGATTAAACCACAGGCAGCCCAAGCTCTCTCTATGAACCACACAAGCAACACAATATGGAATCGAATTATAAGGGTTTATATGGGATTTTCTACAAGATATCCATGGAGGTAGTTAAAAGTGAAAATTCTCAATAAAAATGGCTTACCTTATTCCAGACGTGTGTTGTTTGCTCCTGGTGTGGTTATTTTACCGATTGAACTTGATTTAAGCGACTTTTTTGAATTCCGATTTTCCCTTTATAAAGAGAGGACAAGGCGAAACACCTCAGTCGGTACAGCCTGCCGAACGAAGTCAAAAATCCCAGGCTAAAATGTACCCACGGCCACAAATCCACCGCAGAATTCAAGGGCAAAGGTTGATCTTCATTTCAATCCTCTAGCCACACAATCGCAGCCCTGCGAGCGACGCCAGGCGGCTCTTCGTGTCCCCAGTGAAACGATAAAACTATGGAAGAGCTCCGTGTCGTTTGATCCGCGACCCAACGACCGTTGAAATCGGCTTGGTAACCTCGTCATATTGGCAAACCAAGACTCGCGGGGGTACTAGACCGCAATTTGTCAACTAAACATCGGGTAGAATGCCTGGACATTATTAATTATTCATGACCGGCGAAGCGGCAAATTTGAATGTTTGCCTGTCGTGAAATGCCCTGATTAAGAGAAGAAAGGGTCCAAATTGGCCCAATAGCGTTGATAAAACTTACTGTTCTGGTTTCCAGGAGTTAAAACTTCAACTTTCACGCGCGGCTTTTTGAAGAAGAAGGTTGAATCTTCAATTTAAGCCGTTAAGTAAGTTGATATATGAGGTATAAGGAGTAGCTTTTTGCTCTTGAAAATGGGCAAAAATTGGCCATTTTTTGTATGGGGACCGTTTTCAGAAGCAATTTTCAGACCATCTAAACCGGCCTTCCTAATTTTCACGCACGGCAAATGAAAGATGGCTTTTTACTGAAACAAAACCCGTTTCAAATTTGAAAATCGGTCCACAGGAACCTGTAGCTTTTTGAGTTTGAAAACTTCTTGTTGGAGTTGCATTTGAAAATGGCGCGTCTTCGATGGAAGAGCTATTGTCTTAAGCACACGTCTGTATAACAATGGCTGTCAAAACTAAACAATACCCATTCAAGAAAACCACTTGACTGTAACTGAAATATTCAAGCGACAAAATGCCCTTTGGGGTAAAAAGCTTCTGGAAGCTTTGAACCCCAAAGGACATGTTGACTAACATTTTAGTCGACATTTTCGGGAGGCTTTTCGGCCTCCCTCATGACTAACCAATGAGAATTTTACCTTTGGCCTACTAAAGAAATGCAAAGGCATATAAAGCGCGAGGACAGAGGTAGACAATGTATAGCGTAAGACAATATTTTTTGTAATCCTGCGTAGCAGACGTCTTCTCTTCAAGGAAGAAAGGCGAACGAAAAGCTTGTGATACGCAGACAAAGAGAACAGCACGGGAACCGACCAGCGCGCAGTTGTTTTGCTTAAACGAAAGAACCAATTATTTTTATTCCTATCAAAGTTTTAGGGGATTTCAAGGCGAATAAAGTAAAGTAAACATCGCCAATTACTTTAAAAAAACTTCAAAGAGGCCAGCGAGTTATTGTGTGACAACAACAGCGCGAAGACTCGTGTCAATCGGTCAGATTTTTTTGAGAAACTCGGCTTTCAAGCCCAGATCTTTAGCAAAGAAACAATTCTTTTTATTCCTAGCAAAGTTTTAGGGGATTTCAAGGCGAATAAAGTAAGGTAAGCATCGCCAATTACTGAAAAACTTCAAAGAGGCGAGCAAGTTATTGTCAACAACAGCGTGAAGACTCGTGTCAATCGGTCAGATTTTTTTGAGAAACTCGGCTTTCAAGCCCAGATCTTTAGCAAAGAAACAATTATTTTTATTCCTAGCAAAGTTTTAGGGGATTTCAAGGCGAATAAAGTAAGGTAAACATCGCCAATTACTGAAAAACTTCAGAGAGGCGAGCAAGTTATTGTCAACAACAGCGTGAAGACTCGTGTCAATCGGTCAGATTTTTTTGAGAAACTCGGCTTTCAAGCCCAGATCTTTAGCAAAGAAACAATTTTTTTTATTCCTTGCAAAGTTTTAGGGGATTTCAAGGCGAATAAAGTAAGGTAAACATCGCCAATTACTGAAAAACTTCAAAGAGGCCAGCGAGTTATTATGTGACAACAACAGTGTGAAGACTGGTGTCATCAGTCAGATATTTTTGAGAAGCTCGGCTTTCAAGACCAGATCTTTAGCAAAGAAACAATTCTTTTTATTCCTTGCAAAGTTTTAGGGGATTTCAAGGCGAATAAAGTAAGGGAAACATCGCCAATTACTGAAAAATTTCGAAGAGGCGAACGAGTTATTGTGTGACAACAATCTTCGAAGTTTTTGTCACAGAATAATTCGCTCGCGTGAAGATAAGAGTGTTATTCCGTGGATAATTATTCTCCGGAACTTCTTCTGTGATATCCTTTACGTAAAGAAATCACACCAAAACCATGCTATACATCTAAAATCTCATTTAGACTATCAGATAGTCTAAATCTGTGCTATTTGGAATGTATGTTTATGTGGTACGAACATGTACGAACGTGTATGTAGGTGGTACGAAAATGGGTGGTACGAAAAGACGTTGGTACGAAAAACCCGGATACATGTAATGGCCTATGGTAAAAATCGGATGCAAATATCCATTACAAGTCCAACGCTTGAAATAGCCAGCTTGAAATACGCGATATCGGAAACAATAGAATAAAGAATAACTTTCGAGGCCTTTGTTTCTTAGCCCCGCCTTGACAAGTTAATGAGCTAAGGCAGTATTCCCTTCGGAGGAAAGCGTACGTGATCTTTGACCAATCAGAGCGTCCCTGTTTACGCTTCGCTGCTAATATTACAGACCTATAATTTTTATTCGACTGCAAGTAAATGTCCCGAGAACAATAGGCATTCTACGCGATGACTTCTTGTAATTCCCTCAGGTCGAATTTACAATGCAAAATAAAAATCGTACAGAACGCTTATGCAAAATGGCTTCAAAACCAAAGAAACTTAAGATCAACGGCGAAAGCTCCGTAGAAACTGAGGAGATTCAATCATTTTTAGTGCAGAGTGCACTATTGGGATGGTTATGGGGGTTGCCTGCCGCTAAGGAACTAAGGCACTATGGCGCTAAGGTGTAAACTTTAATGTCTGTTTAATTAATTAATTTCAATTAATTAATTAGTCTAAAGGCAAGGAAATAATGGGAGTAGGGTGGGAAAGGTACATGTGTACTCTACGTAAAACACATTCCATCGCCGTCGCTTAACTTTGAACATCGCAAAGCTATATATTTGTTTCAGGTAACCCCTTGCTCTCCTTGTGGTACCATTCTCCTTAGAACAAAATTAATTTGCCCTAAACGCATGCGTAGATTAGTTAGGGTTCGTGGCTTCTATATTAGGTGAAGGATACATTGCATACGGAATCACGCACAAATGTTGAGTGGTTTTCCTTATGGTAGAGCTCAACATGTAAGACGCATGCGTTGTAGCATTGTTAGTGTTATACACTATCTTTACGCGCAGTATTTTATATATCGTGTCATGCGACCAAGGACGGCAGTTATTTTTCAGGTAGCGCCAGTTGTCCCTTTTTATTGCAAAAGTGAAACGTTACTGTGGCTGCGTAGCTTTTAGAATTACAAACAGGTCGGTTCAACAAATATCATCTGCTGTTTTCAATCTACAATAGTGTGCTTGTCAGAGTTCAAATATATTGCTTCTCCTCAGCGACTTGTTTATTTCTTGCCTTAATTGTGTCTGTAAGAGAGACCAAAAAGTTCTCAAGTTAGTGGCGTTAATACTCCGCAAATTGTGAATTTGTAACAAAAGAAACCAGGAAAATGCTCAAATATTGCTGCAGACGCCGTGGCACCTAATGAAAGCGCAAATTAATTTAATCAGTCTTTGAGGAGACTCATTCATATCGGCCAAGTAGCGCTGTTTATCTTCAATACTTTTCGTTGAAAAGCTTCTCAGCCATCAATATCGTTGTGTGTTAATTTTTAATTGTTTTATTGTTAACAATAAAGGTGGCAACAGAAAAAGAAAGTGGTATTTCGTGACTATCTGATAATTAAATTAGTTCTTGTTCATCGGTAAAAATTTGCATTTTTAGTAAAACATCGTCTCTGTTCCGTTTCTTCATCACGACATCAGATATTTAACTTTCTTTCATTTATCTCCAAAAAACAAGGACATCTTCCGTATGTTTTGGAGAAAACAAGGGTTTCATATTACATGGCTTTGCGAGGAAAACAAAAGTATCAAGTTACAAAGTTGGCGTGAAGAGCTAAATTGTCACGTTTGCTGCTTCAGCGTATTGTTGAATTTAAAATGAACGAAAATCAACTTAAAGCACCAGTAGTAATTAATTTGTGCGTAATGTTTGGACCTTGAATGAAAATACAACCTTGAAACATACACACTGCAAAGGGGAAAAGCCGTAGCAGACTACCAAGGTAGACACAAACCGGAAGTGAACCGAGTAGGGGTGAGTAGTTATGGGACTACTGTACCAGAGCTATCAATTGCGCTCTGCACTATCTGAGATTGTCTCACTAGTTGAAGTGGAAGTCGTGGTAAGTTTTCTCGTTTATGCAACTTTGATTTGTTTGTATAAAATATTCTCGAGCTGATAAACTAAATTTGCTTCTCTTAGGGTATTGTGGAATTACGAATATTGTGAGGAAACTGTAATGGAACCCAGCAAAATTTTGTCTAGAACATACGAAGAGAAAGAAATTGCCCTAAGCAAATTGAACTCTGTTTTGCTCAAATTTGCTCGGGAGAATTCTTAACGAATTATGGGGAGATGAAGTTGAATTGGTGAGGCGAGGACCAAGGAAACTCAAAGGTGCGTAAACGTGAAAACTTACCATGACTTCCACTTCAAAAGTGATCTCCTCAGTTTCTACAGAGCTTTCGCTGTTGATCTTACGTTTGACAAATTTGACAAGTTGCGGTCTAGTACCCCCGCGAGTCTTGGTTTGCCAATATGACGAGGTTACCAAGCCGATTTCAACGGTCGTTGGGTCGCGGATCAAACGACACGGAGCTCTTCCATGGTTTTATCGTTTCACTGGGGACACGAAGAGCCGCCTGGCGTCGCTCGCAGGGCTGCGATTGTGTGGCTAGAGGATTGAAATGAAAGATCAACCTTTGCCCTTGAATTCTGCGGTGGATTTGTGGCCGTGGGTACATTTTAGCCTGGGATTTTTGACTTCGTTCGGCAGGCTGTACCGACTGAGGTGTTTCGCCTTGTCCTCTCTTTATAAAGGGAAAATCGGAATTCAAAAAAGTCGCTTAAATCAAGTTCAATCGGTAAAATAACCACACCAGGAGCAAACAACACACGTCTGGAATAAGGTAAGCCATTTTTATTGAGAATTTTCACTTTTAACTACCTCCATGGATATCTTGTAGAAAATCCCATATAATCCCGTATAATTCGATGCCATATTGTGTTGCTTGTGTGGTTCGTAGAGAGAGCTTGGGCTGCCTGTGATTAAACGGAAGGAAATTCAACAAAATCACAGCTAAAGCCAAGATTAAAAGGCAAAATGTTTACAGAGATGATAGTAAAACAATATTTCATCATTGCATATTACATTCAACAAGTTTGAGGGGACTGGGTGTAAAAATGAATGTAAAAACAACATTCAAAACATAACACTAACGCGGGCAACGCGATAAACGATTACCCTATGGAGCCACCTTAACCATGAGCCTCTGGCTCGGTGAACCGTGTAACCACCCCCTGAGTATAATTATTATGACGTTAAATAAATTATGTTATCTTGTCTTATCTAAACCGACGGGCAAGTCCTGTTTTGATCTGAGCAATACTTAATTATTGACAGATGACCTTAAATTTTAACTGACTAGTCTTGATTACTACATCCTGACTGACTACTGACAGATTACTCCCCGTTTTAAGGTGATTCCTCAGAATCCCTACTGTGGACAATTTTCACATCATTAGTGCACACTCACGAGTGCATGCACAGACTCAACATCAAGAGATTCCCCTCAAGCCAGGCTTGACAGCGAAATTTCTCTCAAATAAGCATGGTGACATATTATTTATACAACATAATTTGGGTACACAAATTATTCTCTTTAAGTTAATTTTTTTTTTTAAAAAAAAATTGTTCGTCACCAGATACGTGTAGTTTTGTTTTTCTAGGTTGACAGAACAAAAGTAAATTGAGAGTACATTTATTGCAAATATTGTACATAGACACAAAACTGAAGCTTTTCAGTGGTTATTGTTGCTGAGGCTGGTTAATCTCCCGGGAGGAGGGCACTCTACAAAGTTTTATAGGGGGATTCATGGTGACGTGATTGTTTACATTTCTGCTCATTTACATACGGCGTTATGTACAGAAGGAAACATGTTAGATATGAATTGACTCCAAGCGGTTAGAGAGCTAGTGAAACTTAATACGTGGTGAAATTTGTAACTTTTTGGGTGTAAGTATTCAAGGAGAAATTGTCTTTCAAAAACCGTAAAATTTCTGGCTGGCAAAAACCCTAATGAGCTCATACGTTTTTGTAAAAGTTTGGGTTTTTAAACCTGTGTTGCACAAAAAATATTTAATACATCAGGCTCATATTCATTGGCAGAGTTAACCTTACTATGACCTTTCAATATTCAGAACTGTTTTATTTGTAGCTCCATCAGAAACTGAATTGCTTATGCTAATGAGGCAAATATTGTAAACAAGGATTCCCCTATACTGTGAGGCTCTGCCCCAAGGTCCAACCCCTTACCTTTTTGTATATCATTTTGAAAGAAAAGGCACCCCTTTTGTATACCTTTAATTGAAAAAAGGTACCCCTTTCACATGATTAATTAAAGGCTCTTTTAAATAATTGAATGACAGATTTCCCTACGCTTTCATATACCTCAGCTTGTGAAATCCCTGCCCTTCTATAGACCTGAGGCCTGAAAAAGGTAACCCTTTTTGGATGGAGCCTCCACATATAGGCTATTATGGGGCGACCCCCCAGGGGTGTTAATCTTCACTCGGGTTACTGTTTAAACAACAACAACAGCAAAAGTGGTTATTGAATCAAATAGTGTCACGCTGTTGTCATTAATTGTACTACTGGCGTAATTTCATTATTGGGTTTGAAGCCTGTGTTATAGCCTGCTAACCAGTCTGCAAATTCAACTCTATTCCTCTCTGTTCAAAGAGTAATGAAAATCAGGAAGTACGTCTAAACCATTATTAATCTAATAGTTACTGTAAGTTAATGTTAAGGTTTTGTGACTCATTACTTTACAAAATCAGTGCATTGTCAAGCAAACAGGTGATGAGAATAAAGAAACCAACAGTACGGGAATTCTGTAGCCAGTGTATATGGGATAGGATGAAGAAAGCTTTATGTGGTTGCAAAGAAATTGCAAATACAATACAAAGCTCAGTGTATGGATTTCAAGCATTCTTTTTTGTTTGCTTTCTTGAAGGATTTCTCTGTGGCCAGAAGATTGAGGGAAGAGAAAGGCAAAGGCAAAGGCAAGACACTGGAGGCAATATTAAGAAGTTAGGACACTAAAGACAGACATACATGAAGCACACAAGGGACCAAAGTAAGAAGGATTGAGAGATTTTTTCAAGCCAAAAAGAAGGGCGTGGATGTTTTCGGTGATGTTTTCCTCACAATTAAATAGAACACGAAGGCTATCAATTAAAAATGACCTGGCTCGGCAAAATAATTTACAGTTAGGTTTTGTAGTAAATTTTTTTTCAGCTTTGCTTTACAAATTTTGATCCATTTTTAATCTTTTTTTGTCTTTGTTCACGATGGGAGAGCTCGGTGGATTGTGTGACTGACGCGTTCGTGACATGAAAATCAGTGGTGTTGCGTTACACTAGCGGCCGTTGAGAGTTTGTTTATAAGGCTTTTTGCGGGAATTTCAATACCATTAGGAGATTCAACTGGGAAGTTATCAAATAAAGATTGTGAAGAGCTATTTGACATTTTGTTGGCTCGTTTAGACAAACAGCTAGGCAGCAGGGTACCAAACGAAACTTTCTTTTCCTTATTATTCAAATTACCAGTTAAAATACGGCAACATTTCTTGAACTTGAATAATTCCCGTGTTAAACTTTTTAACATATTCCGAATAGACATCAGCATAACGCAGCACCATTGTTGTTCAATAGTCACGAACGTTTCTATCATATGATTTACCGAGTTCTCGTATCGTGAGCTTTGGTAAGTCTTTGATTTTCCTTGAGAAGCAAATTTTTATAGTCAGCCTTCGTGTTTAGAATCACAACTTTTTGTTAGTTTCTTTCACGGACCACTATTTCAGAATGGATTGTCTTTTTTAAAAAAATTTCTCAGCCAAAAGCGATTTTAAAAAGTTTTTCTTCAAACCAGAATTTGAAAAAAAAAATGTTGCTGCTAAGGTTTTGTTGAGTTATTTCAAGCGTATTCCATCAAGTTAGTTTTGTACAAAATCAATCACTTGTGTTTATTAAACGCGTTCTAAAAATTGTCCTGACTGCCTAAATTTACTCTCAGGGTGAACCATGTTAAAATTTTAAATTTTCCCGCCAAAAGACTTACAAAAAGAATACGGGCGCTTTAAATACGCATGCGCCAATTTTTTTTCTAAAAAATTTCTTTCAACCCTTGTCGAAAAAATTTATTTTCCCGCCAAAAAACTTAGAAAAAATACGGGCGCCTAAAATACGCATGCGCCGTTTTTTTAAATTTTTTTCTTATAATTTTAACTACTGTGTATTATTATTACTGTTAACTTTAATTCAATAAAGTATTATTTTATTCTCTCAAGAAAGGTAATGAATACAACACTCAAACTTGTTTTTTCTTCTTTTGTTTGTTTTATTGACTTCAAATAACTTTAATTGAATAATGACAAGTGAATAAGCTACAACTATTCCTTAATTAGTTTAATGAAATTCAATTAAATTAATTACAAAGGTGTCATCAAAAAATTTGCCCTATATATACTAAGACTTTTGGCGGGAAAATTGGAGAAAATTTGCACAGCGTTTCCCCTGACAACTTTTTTGACAAACATTTTAAGGGGGTCCCCCTTGAATTTTTCCCGCCAAAAAAATTTAACATATACCATCTTGAACACAAACTAACGAAAAAAAGTTGATTCCAATCATTCGAGTTTTTCAAACAACTAAGATTTTGAATCCAGTAAATTTTAGTTTGTGTTCAAGATGGTATATTCCATGATGATATCTTGTTAAATAGTCGGCCGTAAAAAGATGGGAAGCTAGAAAGCTATTTACAAAAATGAGAAGAGCAAGTTAAAATTCCTACAACTGCACCGGTTCTACACCACACTGAGAAGGAAAAACATTTTTAAATCGAAATATTTAAGAAAGTTTATATAGCTGGGTAACTTGCGCCCCAACTACATAAACTCACTTAACTATAGCGATTCTAAAATGTCGCGACCCTCTCAATGTTGTGCAGAAACGTTGCAGTTGTAGACATTTTAACTGGCTCGTCTCATTTCTTTATATAAATTTCTAGCTCCACGCCATTCACAGCTTAACTATTTATCAAGATATCATCCTGCAATATATTTCAAGGAGATAGCAGAGGCAAGCCATGAATCCGATTGTTCCTATACGAAATAATGATAAAAAAAACCCAGCGAAAACTTTAGTCTAGAATAATTTTAGAACTTTCGTCACTTTTAGTCGAGATGAAAAGGCAAAACCCGACAAATTATCGGCCAATTAAAAAAAATGTGTTCATGGCTTGCTTCGTTATCTTCTAAGAAATTACTTCCAGCGGGGTGTTGAAGATTAATGTCAGGTTATCAAGCTTCAAAACGTATCACTATAAACCTTATGTCTTCAGTGAAATATATTTTTTTATTAAAAACTTCGTCATTTGCGAACGAAAGCTATAAAAGTTTGGAGCAATCAGACAATCTAAACTACAACTTTGATAAAGCAATAAAGCTATCAGCAAATGTTTGGTAAATTTTTGTTCGCAGCAAACGGTAGCGATAAGGTTTAAGAATCAGACAATTGTAGTTACGTTTGTTGTAATTGATGTAATTAGTGAATACAAACGACAGCGATAAATTTTTAAAGAATCAGACAATTGGGGCGAAGCGTTGAAAATCAGAGATGTAAAAATGACTCAGTTGCGGACGAAAGCAATATTATTTTAGAACAATCAAACAATTAGAGCTGCAAATCTTTGAAAAACAAAAGATCTATTCGTGAATAGTTTTGGTCAAAATGTTTATCAGTCCATTGCAAATATATAGTAGCTTTAAAATTTTAAAATATTCAGACAACTAAAGCTACATTTTTCAAACTCAATATAATATCTGATCGGTAAAAATGAACGCCCAAACAATTTCAAAAATCAGACAATTAGACCTACATTTTTTGGAAATTGTTGCTTGATACCAGACATAATTCATTACAGCCTCGCTGAAAGTTAAACAAGAGGATATATTTGGTTTTTGATTGACCTCTTTGCATTTATTCCCCTTCCGAAGAAACGCGATATAAACCGAATGTTTTTCGTAAAGAAATGTATGACGAATATCTGGCGATAAATTAATCTAGTATTTTCAGGACACAGATCATTCAGAAGGCCAAATATCCTCTTCTAAAATTATTTATTTCCAAGGTGGCGCTGCATGTTAAAACATTTTAATACACATTAAACGTCAAAAAATGTTCGCGCTTTTTACTGTAGCGCATAAAACGAAAAAAAGAAAAAACGACGAAAGCGTTAAATAATATGTTGTGATCATGTCATAAATATTCAAAAATTAACTTGAATGAAGTTGCATGCAAATTCAGATTTACAAACTAATCCCAGGAATAAGTTGAAATGTTTCATAATTTCAAATGACGAAGAAAGCGAAGAAAGTCATTCTTAACACCTTTAATTGACTTCAATGCAAGCTGCAGCATTTCGGATCATTAGGGTCATAGATTAATTTTGAACAAGGAAATTTCTCTTTAGCATACACATTACATCAGATTAATTAATTACCGTGATTAATGACCTTTCTGGGAAAATGGCAGAAAAAAGTTTATAATCGTTTGCGTCTATTCTATTCGACTGTAAATCGAAGAATCGATCGAGACACTTCTTTAATTTCGTATCTGAAAATGCTAAGATTTGAAAAGTAGAAATAATTCACCGACAACACAAAGTTTGATACCACAACTGAAACAATTTTTCACCACCGATCATTTAATGTTTTCTTTTTTAACAAGGGCATTGCCCTCCAACAGACAATTTACATCATAAATTGAAACTAGGCCTTCATAAAACTTAATGCCTAATTAATTAATGCGATTTTGGAGAACAAGACATTTTAAAATGTTCAGCGTTGAATTTTTCGTCCAATTTATATCAAATCAGAATTTGTTATGACTGACATGATCACGTAACCAATAGTTACTATCACGATTATTATTATTATTTTTATTTTTTTTTTTTTCATTTTCAACATGCATGCAGCGCCACCTTATTAAATACTCAGAGGTTATCGTCTAGTAACATATGCATGTTTCCAAATTTAGGAGAGTAGAGCGATTGTAAAACAATTTGAAATTTTCAACAATAAAGCAAAAAATAATCGACTTTGACAAAATACAGGTAGTAAAGCATGCAAATGCCGAACCGATAATCACGTTAACGATCGCTCGAGCAAAGAAATAAAACTCCCCATAATTTGAAAACATGTCCTAATTGATAGCTCGAAAGCGGTTGAAACCTTTCCGTCAAAAATGGCAGAGTTAATTACCAATCACTACCGATTTTTTTTTTTTTTTTTTTTTTTCCGCGCCCGAATGTGACTGCAGTGCAGATATTTCAGCCGAAAAAAATAAAAACAAAATAAAACTTTTGGCAAACACAGCGATTTTCAGTTGAACACGATTATATCTTCTCTAGTTTCAAGGCTGCCATTTCTTTTCGGAGAGATTTCAATTTAACCAAATTCTCAAATGCTATTCTCAACTTCGTCTTCATCCTCCCTGCGTGAATCCTTTTGATCTTCTGCAGTGTTTTCCTGATTTTCCCGTCATAGAATAGATAAAAATTACGTGAGGAATAAATCCAAGTGTGGAAACAAACGAGTAACAAGGAGAAGAGAATTCAACACGAGTGCTTGTTAACAGGTACAAGACAAAGTTTGACAAAGAAACGCCACTTTCTCGAAGAAGCCCAAACTCTCGTCGAAAAACTCCTCGTCGCATATGGTTTCTGAACTAGCTTCTAATGTGTACTTTTAAAATTTTACTCTGTTACTTAACCCATGCGGTTGTTCTGAAGCTCAACACGAAATGTAAGCCGAGTCCGGCGAGAGCACATGGTTTAAATGTTACATGCGAAGGTAGAATGCAAAGAAATTAATACTAACCATTGGCAGAAATGGGTGTCAACCGACTTCCCTTCCCTAAAGGTCGACGCCATTTCTTCTTCAACGTAAGAATTTGCTTCTCGTGTAGAAGGAACTTGGAAGTACTGACACATCTTACTCCGACGGCAAACATCTTAAAATGACAAACAAGCACCTCGGATCAGCAATACCCATCATGAATATGCAAAATGTGATTAGACCAATCAGCTAACAAATACGTCACGAATTTTTGACAAAAAACACCCTCTGCACGCTTTCTTCGATACAACTTTGCATATCCCTTGTTTATATGGAGACCACGTGAACCCGAATAAAACAAATGAGCATTTTCCAAATGTTACGAACCTTTTTTTTACAGTCCTCGAATGCCATGATCCGTTCACTCTGATGCCTCACTTAAACAGCTCGATCGATGGCCGGAGTTCTGAAAAAGTGGCCAAAAACCAAGGTTATCTAAGTGTCCCAGGTCATTATCACAGCAGAGTCCCAAAGAAACAATCTTTCCTTTAAAAAAAGCTATAACCAGTTATGCTTCGTCTTTGGCGGCAAATGCAAAATTTGTCCACTTGACAATCGACAGTCCTTGCGTAACTAGTGCCAGTCCGGGGCGGAGAGAGTCGCGCTTGCGGTGAAATTTTAATTTAATGAAAAAGAAAGAAATGACACCAGGAGAGGTTTTAAACACTTTTACCCACTTTATTTACAACTAACGAATTAGAAAAGATCAATTCCTTCAATTGAATTTTACATCCTTACAAACCTTTACTGTATGTGGTACGCTTTGGCTAACCTGACCTGGCTGACCTGTGATTATGGGACTGACCAGGGATGACCGAAGATTAACACGGCATTCAAGGACAAAACTGGACTTCCTTTTACCAAAACGTTTGACAAGGAAACAATTCATCATGTAACTTATCGATTCGTGATTTAAACTAGCTAGATCAGTTTTCTGATATAATGTAGCATAAAATTCCATCGCTTGGGAACAAATTGCCCCACCAAATTGTGTCAGGTGACAGATAAAAACTGAGCAAAATGTTTGAGGCCTGTTTTTGAATACAGTGAAACCTGTATTAAGCGGACACCCTCTATTAAGCGGACACCAGCTTGAGTCCCTAAATTTTCTACCCACATTTACTGTGAAATAAGCCAGCATTCAGTAGACACCTCTGTTAAGCGGACGCAGACAGCTGCATTGAGCCATTTTGTTGCACAAAACCTGCAATAAGCGGACACGTCAAGGGCTTTTTACTTTTAAAAGCTCAGCTCAGACTCCTTTAACATTGTTCAGCGATGTCGTTTAAAAACTAAGTGGATTATTCCAGATTGATGCATCGACTGCCAGCTGGAACAAAGTGCTATGACCAGTCTTTGATCTTACTCTGTGTCACACTGTGTTACAAAAGGGTTAATAATTAACTATTATTGCAAAAGATATTAGAACCAGCTTTGAACGGACACCCTGTATTAAGTGGACACTAGTGAGTGTCCCAAGGGTGTCCCCTTAAAACAGGTTTCACTGTATTCTTATTCAAAATCCATCTGGCCATCCATATTTTCTCGGGTCACTTTTCCCATAGATTTCTTCGTCCTTGTCTCTAACCACCGCCTGTACAACGGCAAAGAAAGCCTCCTCTGAGATGTTATGTTTGCGGGCTCTCAAACCGTCTTGAATGTTCTGGGAGATGGTGTAAGGAGGCTTTTCGATCATGACCGTATTTGGAAAGAGTTGGTGATGGACGCGTGGATAATCGACTGCACTTGAAATACCACGTGACAACCACAGCTCGTTGACGACTACCTGCAAATAAAACGGAAAAAAGCTGGAAATATCATATTATCACATTACTATAGGCGAATATTTACTGACGTCATTGTTTACATTTTTGCTAATCGAGACACGACTTCACACAGAGAAAGCATAGTGCTGGATACAAACTGACTTCAAACATTGACAGAGCTTGTTAACCAATTAACCCCCTAAAATTTCACCAAAAAATGCCGTTTTTAACCGTTAAATCAGTTTTTTTGCTGCCATGACGCTAAATGAGCCTCAGTTTTGCTGAAAAACCCATTATATTTTTCACCAAAGGGATAAATTTCCCGAAGATCAGGCGCAAAAATGTACAAAAAAAAATGTACAAAATATCACCTTTCGCCTCATGGATCCACAGCTATTTTGACAATGTTATGACGAAATTCATGATCAATAACAGGACAGACGCATGAAAAACTGACGTCAATTTGTTAAGGGTGGCAAAAACGCTATTAAGCTTTTGAGTTTTTAAATCCGCGTCGCACAAAAAGTTTTTAATACATATCGGGCTCAAATTTCTTGGGACAGTTAATCGTGCTATGCCATTTCAGTATCTGGAACTGATATTATTGTCAGGGATGGCGGAGCGTATTGTGAATTGGGGGGGGGGCTTACAAGTGCTAACTTGTTGGGGGGGGTCTGGAGATATTCGTTTTATGGGTTTTTAATTAATATTTTATGTATTTTGTGCTTGAAATTGGGGGGGGGGGGCGCTAAGCCCCCGAATCCCCCCGGCTCTATCTTCCCTGATTGTAACTATGTCAAAAACTGAATTGCTTTGACTAATGAGGCAAATATTGTAAACAACGATTCCCCTATATGAATTGAGCGTTTACTTAAATGTGATAATCTATTCAGTGAAAAGATTATCATGCACTTGTATCAACTTCATTTAGGTATTTTGTCTTGCTAGGGAGCCAAAAAATTAGCACTACGTGATTTGTACTTTGTGCTCGGTCAGCGGTTATCTAAGATCACTTACGAGAGAAACCGCTGTCGTTATAAGCGGTCCTCCAGAAGCACCCGCGACCAGTCTCACTCGGCCACTTCTGTCAGTGAAAATAACAGGGCTAATAGAGGACTGGGGCCTTTTTCCGGGTTTGATAAAGTTGCTCTTTGAAGGCGGGATGTCATCAGGGTTGAGCTGGCCTGGGGTCGAGAAGTCTCCCATCTCGTTGTTGTAAATTATTCCAGTGATCCTGGAACGGTATTTACATCCAAAGCTGTCGCAACAAATACACAGCAAATAGTTTTGCATTAGTTTCCTCCTAGTTAATAGGGGAGAATGAAGCCTAAGAAACTTTAAAGGGGTAAACAAAGATATGCCAAGATAGAAGTCCATCTTTTGTTTTGCGTTCATACGCTATGCAAGAAAACTGCAAAAACATTTTAGCCACGAAAGTGAAAGATCTCTTGTCAAGACCTTTTTTGTGTCTACCAACTAAGAGCTGGTAAGCTCCTTTAATTTCACAACTGCTTAAGTCGTGTACATAACTGCTATGATCATTCATGTCTTTACATCTCTCTCCACCTTTCAAATACATGATCTTTTATATATTTACTTGCAAACAAGAAAGGTGTCGCCATTTTGTAGACGACCTACAGCCACATGGCCAGCCGCGCCACTGTCACAACAGCTCAGCCAATCAGATTGCTTGTTATACTTATGGAAGTTCCCAGTACGAGCCACAACATTCTCATTTTTCCTGTTATGCTTTATTACGGGTTTATTGTACTGTGTACTGATAAGAGTCACAGCATTCCCATTTTGCTGATTATACTTACTGGAAGTTTATAGTAGAGGTAAGGGCCACAGCATCACCTTTCGGAGATAGCACAGAAAGATGTGAGGTTCCGTAGTCCTCCTCAAAATGAAAGTTTCCGCGGTAATACGAAGCGTTGCTGTGGGTTTGGTTATCCCAAATCTTCCGTCTCAAGATCTCGGCAAAAGTTTCGTTCGTCATCTTGGCGACTGTCTGCAAAAAACGTAAAGGAAGTGTCAGTGAAAATACAGTTGACTCCCAGCAAGAGAGGATAAACTTCAATTCATCCAAAGAAGGGCAAGAGATTTAATCTCCACGCTAGGGAGGGGATCGGTGGGAGGCGCGGTGGCCTTATGGTTAGTGTGCTCGACTCCGGAGCGAGCGGTCTGGGTTCGAGCCCTGGCCGGGGACACTTTGTTGTGTTCTTGGGCAAGACTCTTTACTCTATCTCACAGTGCCTCTCTCCACCCAAGTGTATAAATGGGTTCCGGCGAACTTAATGCTGGGGGTAACCCTCCGATGGACTAGCATCCCATCCAGGGGGGAGTAGAAATAGTCGCTTCATGCTACTGAAACGGGGATAAGCTCACCTTTAGCCATCGGCCTTATTCTCAAGTTAGTCCCTCTCGAGTTATTTTTAAACATAATACCCAGTTCTTTCGCGGCTAATTTTACCACTCGCGCTGCGTGGATGTTTTCGTGAAAATTCGTGGATGTTTTCGTGAAAATTCGTCCAAAACCGTATGAGCTGTCCGTGTGAGCTAAAAGCGCGTCAAAGGATTGATTTCTCTGAAGTTTCCTTCCTCGAACTCGGTAACTCAAACCTCTCTCTAACTCGAAGTCATCTTGTATCTCTTCAGGCCATTTTCTTTATAAATTTACCCTCGATAACTCGAACCTCATATTCGTCAATAATGTGTTCAAAGCTCTCCAGAATCATAGAAGTGAACTGGCTGTAAGGCGTCATATTCTGTTTGCGGAAATTTATTCCCGTGGAGAAAAAATGTTTAAATTACATTATATCAAGAGGATAATTAACAATTATTCCATGCGCGCGCGTTGGATATGAGATGGTAAATAGCCAACGAGGCCCGTAAGGCCGAGTTGGCTATAACCAATCTCATATCCAACAAGCGCGAATGGAATAATTGTTTTATTAAATTCGGTGCGTTTGTATTCTTGGAAATATAGCTTAATTTTATTGGGTTTTAATTTTACAAAACGACCGGAAGTCGATGTGACAAAAACAACAACAAGTGGGAAATCACATGACATGCGCGCCGTTTGTAAAATTAGTTGAATGAAAAATTTGAGAGCGAAGCAAACGAATTTGCTGAATGAAATTGCAATCAAATAGAATTCAAGAAACGTCTATCAAATGAAGGAGATATAACCTTGGCCAGAAAGTTTGAAAAGCGTTCGAGTTCGAGTCATGGAGAAGAGCTAAATAATTGTGCACTTGCACATTGCCATCGTAATAATGCTGCGGAAAACTTTGATCGCCATGTGACACAGACGTTGTGCCAAAATTATTCTCGACAAGATCTCTCTCAGGATTCCCTTGTTTTGAAAGCCTTGGCATTTCGAGCTGTATGTGTGGAGCTCATTGTTGGTCAGTTTTAGAGTCAAGGACAGAAACTATCTTAGCGTCAGATTCATCTTCAGAATCTCCGAGGCCACCCCGGTGGTTTTTCGTGGCTGGTAAAGAACCGGGCTTACTTCGGTTCAGCTCAAAACACTCAGCTCCTTGAGGTGTATTTCGCAAGGACAGAATTGTTGGCGCTAGCTGTCGTTGATTCTCTTCGTCGTCGTCGGCCAAAAAAGAGACTGAGATAAAACTAGGTCGTCCTCTATAGCTGTGCGGGATTCTTGCTCTCGGCCGATCCGAGCTTGCTTAGTCGAACAGTTTCCTCATCTGCTCATTGGAAACTGGTTTCTTATGGACTACGCCGGCAATTATGCCTGTTTTCCTGCGGCCTTTTACAAATGCATATGCTCTAATAATTTATTTGCCTGGTCAGAGATAATGGAAAACGGTTTGTTGTGCGGCGGCGTGCGAAGGAAATGATCAACTGGCGGCTTTAATGGATTTAATCAATGAACTTTTGCAATACGTGTCATCTTTCTTCCTCGCAGACGCGTAAAAACACTTCAACCGAACATTCAGTTCTTCTTTTGACATTTCTTATATCGGTTTCGAAAATTTGGTGCCACCAGGACTAGCAAGCCATTCTGTTCAGGTAAAATTTGTTTTTGTTACATAATCTTCATGAATGCGTAAAATCTCGCCGGTCATATTTTAATTTTGCAACTTTAAGGGAAACTTAACGTATACGTACCGTTAAATAATCTTATCTCGAGTTTTGTGGCTTTTTTGTTGTTACTGGGTCGGCATTGTCCATAATTTCCTGTATTTGCTGTGTAGATAGCTCACCGAATATGCTTTTTTTCATCCATTTTTTTTGTCGACGAACCTTTGCTTCACGCGAAAAAGCTCATGCCGAGCGACATTTGCTGCTTTCATTTCCATATAAGGTCAAACGCAGGTATAATGGCTGGTAACCGAGATCCAGTGAACCAATCAGAAAGCTAGAATTGCATTATCCGAGGCTGAGAATTTAATAAACGGAGTTAAATCCTTCGTATAGACCTTATTCCTGAAGGAATCCCTCTCAAGTTATTTTCAAGATGATTTCTGGTTTGAGAAATCCCAATCCTGGCCTGTGACGAATTCGATTTAGCTCACACGGTCAGTCCAATTCAATGCAATTTCATTTTATTTTCTTACATAGTTAAAAGAATTGCTTGCCCCCGCAACCAGAAAGAAAAGACAAAGAAGAGAAAAAGACACGCATTTTCATCCTTAACAAAGCGTCTATGCAACGCGCATGATAATATCCGCGGAAGAAGTGGGTACCATATCTTAAAATAGCTCAATATTGGGGATTCACTCTGTTACTCTTTATCCTCTCCTAATTACATGTCTATCGTAAAGTGTATACATGTATATTAAGGACTGAGCTTGTTTTTATGAGGGTCTTTTTTTCCGGGAGAGGAGAATTTTCTGTTTTGAAAATGGTCAGGTTGTATTTAAAGAAATATTTCTCAAACTCATTAATAATTCATCAAGTTAAAACAAAGAATATCACAACCGTGAAGGAGGTTTGAATACCCGGTCTTAATTAGCATAGATTTTCAAGATTTTACTTTTCCATTTACTCCTTAGTTTTTGTTTCGATTGAGAAGATATATTAAAAACTCGAGACAATGTTTCATCGGCTATCCAAACACCTCGAATTTCGTCGAAAAATACTCCGCTGCGCGTTGTATTTTCAACTCTCTTCTCGTTGTTTGGATATTCCGATGAAACACTGTCTCTCGTGTTTGATATATTACATGAAACACGAAATACAGTGTTTGCCCACACTTCCAAAGACCAAGAAGAGAGTTGAAAATTCGACGCGTAGCGGAGTAATTTTTGACGAAATTCGAGGCGTTTGGATAGCCGATGAAACACTGTCTCGAGTGTTTAATATATCTTCTCAGTCGAAACTAAAACTAAGGAGGAAACGGAGAAACAAAATCGTAAAAATCTATGCTAGTTAAGATCACACATCTAAACACCGTCACGGTCATGATTTCCTTTGTTTAAACTTGATGATTTCCCTCTGTTGTAACTCTATTACCTCGTTCATACCATCATTAAAGGCCGGGTCGCCAAGGAGTGATCGCCACGAATAACCAAACTTGAAAGCCTCGATTACACGATGAAACGTCAAAGGAGAATCACGTGACTCTGCTGTCATGTTGTAACCTGTGACAAGAGAGAACCCGCATCAGTGCATGTATAACTGATATCGATCTTTGTCGTATGGCAAGAAAACAAGTTGCATACATATGGCCTGTGTCGCATGACTCTGTGGACATGTATTGAACGGAATTAAGTAGAGAGACAAGTGTTGGAGTAGGCGCGGTGGTGAGAGCGCTCGCCTTCCACCAATGTGGCCTGGGTTCGATTCTGGCCCGGTGCCATATGTGGGTTGAGTTTGTTGTTGGTTCTCGCCGAAGGGGGGTGGGGGTGAGTGGGGCTTGTTTCGGTCAACAAACAGCTTGCGCTAAAGCTCCTTAAATTACAAATTGTACGCTCGCCAGAACAAATCGCTGCATTAATTCTAACAAATCAGTTGTAGGATTAATTGTTATTTATAACAAATTATGGGGATGCTACATCCCCACATATACTTATCTACACAAAAACAAACCTTTAAGAATGTTCAATATGAGAGTTATCACTGGCCCGCTTGCCGGTGGCGGGGCCGTATACCATGTCATATCACCCAGCTGGTTAACTAGGGCCTTCCTTCTGATGACTTTGTAGTCTCTCAGGTCCTGCGAGGTGACGATCCCGCCGCGTCTTCTGATGTCCCGAACGATCTTCGTTGCCAACGATCCGTTGTAGAAGCTCTCGGGATGATCCCGTATCTCCTCGAGGGATTTCGCGTATTGTGGGTTAGTGATATTGTCTCCAAACTGTCTGAGGTTTCCTTTCTTATCGAACAATAACTCTCTAAAAAACAAACAAATAAACAAACTAAATTATATTGTAATGATTCCATTCATAGCCTGCGTAACAAGCGTTCCCGTACAAAGAGATTTTCCGCATTCTGGCCGCGCCTAAATTGGAGCGAGAGCAAAAATTCGACGTAGCAGGGGGTGGTGGGGCGAGAGAGGAAAAGCCCTTTGTACGGGGACGCGCGCTTGCTACGAAGGCTATTCCATGCAGTGCCCACATTCCAGTGAATCTCTCCTCGATATTAAACGCTTCCCATATCGAGGGTGTTTTTTTTGTAAGCGTCCCATACTCTTATTTCAATCAGTGAACTTCTCAACAACTTCTCGTCCAATATCGGTACCTAGCGCTCTGAGTTTGGACGGGTTTTGAATAGTAAAGGATTTGTATTTCCTCAAAAGCTCTCTGTCCCCAATAGGCGCCCTTCCTGTGGTACCAAAAATAAATGAACGCTAAATATTGCAATTTTGCACTAAATTAAGCGGCTGTAAGGTTTTGGAATTTATTGATGGAAAATTAATAGACTCACTTCAAGCCTGGATCTTTCCTGATGTCATTTTCTGATTGAACCATTGTCTTGTAAAGCGCTTGGTTTATAAGGAAGCCATACTTAGCCTTATCGATCGCCGGTTGAACCAGCTGTTTCCATGGTAACCGTCCATACGATAGCCAGGCTGTGTAGTAACCGCGCACCTCCCCTGGGACGCCTGTGGCTAATGTGCCTAAGAAACAAGAAACCCAAACAATCAAACTTCACGCAATGAAACCTCAATGACATATTAGGTCACTAGGGTAGTAAAACACCCAAATGGTAACAGTAAGCTAAAAGGATCGTGGCTTAAGGTAACGTGATTCAAATGGTCCCAAGTCACTCGCCGTCACTCCACCTTACTCACTGTTCAGTTCTTTGTAACTTGCGTTTTTAAACATGTCTTCCGTAGCTTTGGCTGGAGCACTTTCTCTGAAGTCGAACACCTCAGCGACTCGGCCTCTACGATTGTAAACGAGCATAAATCCACCGCCTCCGATCCCCGTCGAGTGCATATTGATTACCCCTACACATAGCATCGCAGCAATGGCCGAATCCACGGCCGAACCGTTTTCTTGAAGAATGTTCTTTCCGATGTGCGAACACGGTCCCGCGTCGGATGCCACGCTCGCGTGCTTGTACGGCCCGCCAAGCGAGTCGGGATACCCGGGAGGGCTGATCTCGTGCAAAGGGTTCCTGGTGAACCAGTAAGCGAGAAAGATGCCGATGGCGACCACAATCGCGACAAAAGCAACAACAAGAGCAATTGCCCACAATCGTTTTCTCTTGATGTCCGATTCAGAGCCAGACATTCTGTGAAGAAACAACAAACACAGCTAAATGAGCTGCCACTCCCACGAACATGGTAGTGGTGAGAACGTGCTGGTGAAGGCTAGCCGCAGATCATATTTCACAAAAAAAGGGAGATTGTTTCTTTTTAATTTAAACTAAAACAAAATTCACTCATGTGATTGGCTAATATGCGACAGTGTACGCGTCATGCATATTATCTCATGTTATGGATATGGACGGTAACAGTGTGCGCGCCACATCTGTTATTTAGAAGGTCTTAGACGGTGTAATATAACAGTATGCTTCATTTGCGTGCGTTGCTTTTTGTACAGCGGTGTACTTCAGTAGGCTCTTTTTCATGTTGATCAAAAAAAAAAAAATTCAACGGTAATATTTTATGTTCATCAAGACTTTTAACCAGTATTTATAGCTCGACATAAATTTTGTTATAGTTTTGATTCATCGGCAGCAGGACCTCGTTTTCGGCCAGTGTAAAACTCAGTCCGCGGACTGCGGACTGTACATGTAGACTGAGGGTCGAGGGTAAAATGCAGATTGAAGGTAAAATGTAGACTGCAGACTATAGACTTCTTAACTGAATCGTGTTGTCACCTCTATCATTGAGAACTAACCGTAAACAGGCTAACCAGAGCGTTATTTTAACCTGAGTGATATTCAAGCTAACCGGAGTGCAGACGTCCACTACGATTAGTCTGAATAACACTATTTATGGTTAGCACTCGATATTGGGGAAATAACACGATATATCCTGAAAAATTATGCAGTCTGCATTTTGCCCCGGGGGGTTTAGTACTCCCAGAAAAATTGGGGGCAGTGTGCAGCCCGCTTCCCAAAACCGTTATCCTATTTATGACCAAAATATGCGATTTTCCCTACTCTATTTATGACCTGAAAAAGGAGCTTCTTTTAAAAAATGTACACAGTTCAAGACTAGGGTGCAAAAGAAAAAATGCCCTGTTTATGGCTAAAATAGCCAAATCGATATCCTATTTATGACCAAAACGGCTGAAAACCCTACCCTTTGGGACTGCACATACTTATATGGCCCGTATAAGGGAGTACCCCCCTCCCCGGATTCTTTATTTTACCCGCGATCTGCAGTCTGCCGTCTCCGTTTTACACTGACCGACCTCGTATAAATTCTGACTGTAATCATAACGGACCGAATTGGAGTCCACTTAATTATCCACTCAGTCCTATAAACATTATTTTAACTATAACCAAATTCACGAATGTTGCGTGACAATCCAGTCGAGAATATCATTTACAAGTCACGGATGCAGTGTAATCCGCTGCCACGGATACCGGGCACGGATATATAGGATAACTCTTGTTGTACACATATCTGAATGCACTGTTTGTACTTCGTTGCTTGCACTGTGTTAGATCAAGCATAAAAATTTCGGTCCATTTCTTTCCTAATCAAACATTGGTGAATTAAATTTGCCAGCTCCTGGAATCGAAATATTTTAGAACAAAGTGAATATTTGAGTTCCGGCGTAACAAAATACAACCGGGAATACCTTGAGAATATTTTCATCGATTCGACGTTTTGACGTGTTTCGAGCTTTCTTTGTACTGCCGTTAACTAATGGACTCGAAATGCTCCAAATCTGCGCCAATAATCAGCAGGTTTTTTTTATGATCGACGAGTAGCGTTCAGCGTTTCGCCTCACTTGCGACATCGTGCAATGACTTCGCAAGATTTCCTTCCCGGTTCTTTAAGTTCCTTACTTTGAAACTCTTCAATAAATACAAAGATAGTACGGGTACACATTCAGTAAAGCATCGCACTTAAAATGAAGTAAATATTCGGACAACTTACTCAACGAGGTCAATTTCTGAGACGGAGTTTTCTGCCATGAATGATAGACCTTCCCAAGCTCGTGACTCACATCACGCGATCAGCAATTGTGTGACGAATTGAATGTCATGTCAACACGCATGGCAGCCGTGTTTCCGGAGAATCTTTATTTTTCTGTTAGGTCAATAAAACAGTTAGCAATTGCGGGAAAATGTCACCCAATTTAAAGGGTCATTTTAAAAAAATCAGCAACAAAAGGTTCAATGGAGCTGTATTGTTGCTTTATTCCAAGCTTTCTTTTTTGCTTTACTCAGTTTCTGTGTATACGTATACGCGCTGCCTGAGAATTTGAGCCCGAATACTCTTTGTGCAACGCGGATTTAAAAACTCAAAATCTTACAAAAAAAAAAAAACAAAAAAAAAACGCGCTTTTGCTACCCAGAAATTTCGCAGTTTTTAAAAAACAATTTCTCCTAAAGGAACTAAACATTTTACCATGTACTACGTTTCACAAGCTCTTTAACTGTTTGGAGTCAATCCATGTCTAACCAGCCTGCGAACGCAGACGTATTTCCGGCTGTCGCTTGTCTCCGCCGAAAATAACGTCTGCGAACGCCAGCCAGGAAACGATATCTGTGAAGTAGGAATTTTAAGCCAATCACAGTTTAGCTCAAGTTGCCCCAGAACTACTGCGCGAGGTATTCGCTGCGAGGAGCACTCGAGTTTCATTCTATCGTGGAATCTGATTGGCCAAGGAGAAACAAAAGTCATTACGTCACAGAAATCGTTTTCTGGCTAGCTCGGGTTCGCAGACGTTATTTTCGGCGGAGACAAGCGACAACCGGAAATACGTCTGCGTTCGCAGGCTATGTCTAACAAGATCCCTTCTGTACGCAAACCCGTATGCTAATGAGTCATAAGGTAGACACTGACGTCGGCGAAGAATCCCACCCTCGATAGATTACCACGTTTGAAAACGTGAAGATAACAGCTTTTTTAATTATAGCAAATTTCGCCGAGCAAGTAGAGCGATATGACGGTAAGTATAGTCTGTGATTTGCTTCCCCGAGTATTTGCCCACATTCAGTCAGGGAACACGAACTAATTTCGGCAAATCGTCGGATTTTCTGGTTCTCATTACCCAATCAGAACGTAGCGCGAGCTCTGACGAGCCAACTCCGAACAGTTTCGTGAACAACCTGCGTAGGTTACCATATTCCGGCGAACTGTTTGCTTTTTGTCTTTCACGTTTTGTCGTCAACGAGTCAGTCTTCTCCTTCCTAGATATGATCAAAGCTATGAATAGAGTAGTTCTAATGACCAACGTTTTGGAGACGGAGGAGCGTAATCTGCTGTCCACAGCCTACAAGAACGTCATCGCATTCAGAAGGTCTACATGAAGAATAATCACTGTCTTAGAAGAGAAGCACGAAGACAACGCCAAAAACAAACAATTAGCGAGCAACTATATCGAGAGCATAGAGAAGGAAGTACACGAGATATCCAATGAGATCTTGTAACTGTTAGATGATCATTTGATAAAACACGCTGAAATGGATGAGTCCAATGTGTTTTCCTCAAAATGTTAGTTTTATTGGACTTCATATTTACCTCAGTCTCGCACCAGCGTGTACCATGTTGTCTGAACTATCGAACTTCGCGCTACCTTTCACTCCCTGTTCTTCTTCCTCTCCTAATTCCCCGCCCCCATTAACGCCAGGTTCACGCTCCCCTAACTTCGTCTATAACATTTACTAGCGTTAAGTTCTCACACAAATCTACTTCATCTCACAGTGCCTCTCTACATCATCCCTTCCTCGCGGGTATTTCCTCTAGTTCGCCACGTAATTCGTAACGCAACGCTATGGGCCAATCTCCCTAGGCTACTCTCCCTGTGATGATTTCCCAAAAGTCATCCTAACACAAGGAGGAGGGGTACGAATTACTTGCATCCCATGCCACCAGGATGTGGCGGGGGTGGGGATGCAGTGGAGCGGATTAAACGTTGTGGGGTGAAGTGGAGGGGTGGAGAATGCAGAGAAACGATACTCCGGATCACTGCATGCTCCCCAAACAAGGATTACTTCGGTCTTTCGAGTCGTTACGGGTGGGCTTGTTCACGCTTTACCATTCATCTTTTTTTTTTGTTTCCCGGGAAAGGCGATTACTATCGCTACCTAAACGAGATTCAAAACAGAAACAGTCGCGAACGTCGTGATGATCTTAGAAAGAAAACAGAAGAGGCTTACCGTACCATACGACCTTCGAGGCCGCCAACCAGTTGCATGCACAACCCACACATCCAATACGACTGGGCCTGGTGCTCAACTTCTCTGTGTTCTACTACAAGATCCTTAATTCCCCAGAAACGGCCTTTAAATTGGCGAGGAAAGCCTTTGACGAGGCCATGGTTGACAGGGGTCTGATTGAGGACGAGAGCTAGTATACGGAGGGCACGTTGATAATGCAGCTTCTTGAAGGTAATTTGACGCTTTGGACTTCAGAAATGCAGGAAGGTGAGTAACAAGCAACCGTTGTGAAGGAATCGTGAGCACTTCATCTCTCGGATAAGATACAAAGAGTTCAACTCCGAATATTGAAGGGACTTGGTACAATTAAACTGTCCCGATACATTCGAGCCCCGTGTTCTACAAAATACTTGGGTTTAAAAACGCAAAATTTTACAAGGATTGTATGGGCTCGTTGCTTTTGACACCCAGAAACGTTGCAGTTTTTGAATGTCAACATTGCCCTCAATATAACATCCAAAAGACCTCCTAAAGAGCTATAAATTCCACTAATAATTACAAGTTTTGCAAGCTCTTTTGAAAATGTTTGGATGGAGTCAATTCGTAATCTAGTACGATGTCTTCTGTACTCGAGGTCGTATGCTAATCAGGTAATAATCAGCAAAAAATATTCCTTATACGGAGCAGGTCTTACTTCAGTTGTCTGCGCTGGAGTTGACGTTGCAGAGTTTAGATCCCCCTCCCCCCTGATGTATTCGCCTCTACCCCCTAAGGCTTTCTCACCAGCAGCCATACATGAATTTTTCTTCTTTCTGAGGTGGCGAGGATTACTGAGTCATCGACATTCTTCAAATCAGCAAGGCCTAGTTGTTCGAAAATAACGATAATAATAGTAATGATAAGTAACGTAAGATAAGCAATTAGAGACTTCAAGAGAATCGAGGTTCATGCATGTTCCTCCAAGATAGTTCCATTGCCCGTGGCAATTACAAAGGTTCCTGCAAAGGTTAGACGACATGATGTAATCATGTCTTCCGTAGCTTAGGCTGGAGCACTATCTCTGAAGTCGAAAACCTCAGCGCGTTGGCCAATACGGTTGTAAACGAGCATGAATCCACCGCCTTCGGACTGTTCTTCGACTCGAAATGCGGTGGACCGCTTTTAAAGAGACTGTCACTCAACACTTCATACTCATAGAAGTTCAAGTAGAGACGAACCACTGATCAGGCAAGTTCTAATTGAGACAAACAACTTGTTTCACGTGTAGAATAATTCGTCTGTAAAATTTTGATTCTCCCTCAGCTCCCTTGACAGAATTGAATTGTACTGTTGACAAAATTAAGTTGAGGGTCCACCCTCCGCGTGCGGCCTTGGTTGGTATACGTAAACACGTGACCAGCCGTACCCAGGGTACTTTCTCGAGTGAGGAAGAGAGAGGAACCTGGGATCGAGGTTGTAACTGGACAGTGTATACGTTATGTATGCAATGGGCGCGCGCGCCGTTTATGTGATTAGGAATGGTAATAGGACTCAGTGGAGTACAAATTTACGGTCTACGAACTAGACGGGAAGAGATCTAAACAAATATACAGCATTTGCCGAACAATTCACTGCTTTACTCTCTACACATTATTCTTAACATTTCAGGTGAATAAAAACGTACTTGTCTTGTTGATCAACATAGTTTTACTACTGGCAATTCGCATATTTAAGGTAGCTGAACACAGTTTTTGATACCTGTGTTTCATTCACCTTTTTCTCTAAAACCCTTGATCTCTCGGTCACCAAAAATGGCAGCAAGCAAGTTAACAACATAAACTTTGTTTTTTTGATGGTTAAGCTGACGTATGTGCCGTTGCCATAGCAACAGGAATAAAAATAAACAGATCTTTAAAATCGGTTTTGTTTATTTGTAGAAAATCTAGTCATTAGATTTTCTTTATAATTTGCATGCAACAAGCTTGTAACGATTCTCACAAGTTAACACCATTTTGCTAATAATTTAACAGAGAGATCTTTAATTATCCGTTGTTGAAGGTTCACTGGAATATCTAGAATTTCCTTTGTTAAAGTTCAATTATTTTCGATACTCCAGTTACTTATTTCCTTAAGTATTTTTCTGCCAAATTTCGTGAAATTCTAATGAGTGGTTCTCGAGAAATAGACGTATTTCCGAGAGTGCAAATTTTCATTCAATCGCAATTTTTGTACTTACTACGCATGCGCTGCATTTAACTGGGTTCTTTCGGTAAAAAAGAAAAAGCTGAGAATTGCTGGGTTCTTTGCATCGTTACCTTTTCTAACATATCTTTCTGATAAAAGACTAAAGCCATCAATACACTGCGTTCAATAATAGAGAAAAATAGCCCAGATACTGAGGGTGTTGAGTAAATAAAATGATCGCTCTATTAACGGCATGTTTGTTTTTTTTCAATCCTTGTGCGCGCGCTGAATCGCCATATTGGAATAGCCGACAATTTCCGAAAACTGCTCGACTCGGAAACTCGCTCCTAGTACTCCTCGGTTGTCCTTCTGAGCGGTAGGATTTAGGCACAACCCTAATTCATTCGGTCTGTAATCATACGAGTGATAACAAAATCGGACGACCGCGCAGCGGGAAAGTCCCATTTGTTTATCACGAGCATGATTACAGACCAAATTGGACGACACGAAGTCTTATTACCAATTAATCATAAAAATTACAATTTCCGAGAAAAGAAGAATAGCCAAGTTATGAAAGAAAGGGAAAATGTGCATTAAAAGACTGACAAAGGAAGCGTAAATTGTTTAATGTCGCTCTGATATTGATAACTTTGAATGTGATTGGTTTATTGAACTGTCCGATAACAAACTGTCCAATAACAAACTGTCCGATAACAACTTGGCAAGTGAATTAGTGGAAAATAGGAGTTTTTGAAACTAATCACAATCGAAAAAAGTGTAATTTTTGAGTTATTTTTTTTGTAAAAAAAAGATACCTCTTAGTCGGCGCGTCGGTTATGTTATGGACGGGTCAATGGATGAGTGAATGAGTGAGTGAGTGAGTGAGTGAGTGAGTGAGTGAGTGAGTGAGTGAGTGAGTGAGTAAGTGAGTGAGAGATGTATGTATGTCACACCAATCAGATTGGATCTACTATAAACAGCCAATCAAATTTCGTTTTGTAAAGGTAAACGGTATGTGAGAAGATTTGATCCCGATACAGTTTAGAATGGCCATATTTATTCTTCTTCTTCGACATTTTCTGTGGGTTAGGCTGAGGATTTTAGTTAAATGAACGAGATGAGCCTTCGGTTCGTGAGTTAGAAGTATGCAAATGCAACGAGATATTTTTATTTTTAGTTACAAAGGTAACTTGATACTTTTGTTTTTCACAAGGAGTAAATTCAATTAGAGGTCACGAATCGTCGCTTTTAGTTCTTAGGACATATTTTAGAGGAGACGAGACTATTTAGATTTGAAACAGTTCTAACGTTTACAATAGTAAGTGCAGGTGACGATTGTTTTGTTCTTGTTGCATGCAAATACGAGATATTTTTATTTTTTATTTACAAAGTGTAATTTGACACTCTTGTTTTTCACAAGAGAGTAAATTCAATTAGAGCTGACGAATCGTCACTGCTCTTTCCCACGAGATGTTACCTATCTTTAGTAACAGATGGTAACTTAACACTTTTGTTTTTTATATGGGAGTAAATTCAATTAGAGCTGACAAGTTATCGGCTATTGTTCCCAGGATATTAAACAAAAAAAAAAGCTTTCATTTCTGGACGGTTTTTACGTCTCTGCAGTAGCAGTTTATTTTTATTTGATGGGCATTTTATGACATTCTTTTCAGTCCGATATTTTTAAAGGTAAAAAGTATCAAAACTCTCAAATGTTCTTTGAAGACTGCGTGGCACCAAGTTAATGTGCAATTTAATTAAATCAGACTTTCAATGTGTCAGAGAGGTTTTTTTTCTCTTTCTTTCTATTTTCGGTGAAGTAGTGTTGTGTTGTGTAAAAAGGGTAAACTTACGACTCGTATAAAATGCGAAAAGGTCTCTTAACTTGAGTATTTTTGAGCAAAAATTCCTCTTGGGGGTTGGAAGGGCTATGTGATGGGTGAGTGAGGGAGTTATGCATGTGTACGTGTCACACCAATCACAGTGTAGGTTTTATCAAAGAACGAATCAAAGAAGAGAGAAAGATGGTATCTACATTAATCTGGAGACGTGTCAGATTACTGTAGTTTGTTCAAACATTTTATGGCTTACTATTTAGCTATCTTACCATTACCGATGTAACATCATATGTACATCATAAATTCCCAGTTTCATTTTTGCTGTACATCGCAACCAAAAAAAACTTGTCAGATTTACCAAATCATTACTGTAAACAGCTCCATGAATGCTCCTATCTCCGGCACTTCACAAAAAAAATAACTCTTGCACGCCTTGCGTGCCTATGTTTATGGTTAGAGGGTGTAGTGGAATTGTGCACGTCAATTGTGTCCGTTGCTTTTATAGGTCAGCGATGTACTTGATCGGCTCATTTTCTCGTTCAAGCTGTGGACGAAAATAAACTCAACGACAATCATTTATTCACCAAGACTTGTACCGTTGGTTATAGTCTTGACATAAATTTTGTCAAAGATTTTATTCCTTGGCACCAGGACTACATGCCGTTTAAATTCTGACCGTAATCATAACGATTGGAGTTCACTCACTTTTTTACGATAACTGCAGAAATTCTCGTGCGCTCATTGACTAATTTCCATGGTCAATAAGCGAACAGACACATGAATTTATATGTCATGCGATCCATCAAAGAGCGCAAGCGGACAATTTAGTAATTTTTTATAGTAAAAAACAAATTGACGTTTTTTTTGTTTTTTTTTTTGCAAGCGTCTGTCCTGTTATTGACAAAGATTTTCGTCATAACATTGTCAAAGTAATCTGCGAATCCACTCGGCTATCGCCTTGTGGATCCACAGCTACTTTGACAATGTTATGAAGAAATTCATGACCAATAACAGGACAGACGCAAGAAAAAGTGACGTCAATTTGTTAAATCTACTCCGTCCTATAAACATTATTTTAACTATGACCAAATTCACGAATCTGGTTGGCCATCGATAGTGATGCTTTTTACCCCGAATGCGGAAGTGTAACGCAACGGGAAGCTTAAGTGTGAATGAACTTTGTACTCGTCATTCATGTAAATATGCGTGTACCCGATATTATGAAATAGCTGTCAATCATCGGGTGTTATAGCACCTGAATTGCCAGTCTGTGTAGCAGGATTTCAAAGGGGAGGGAGAGGGGGAATAGTGAAAGCACGATCAGAGGGAGAGGGAAGGGAACTTCGTGCTCCTATTAGATTCCCCCTCTCCCCGAGTCACCTTTGAGCACCTGCCGCACACTGAGGTGTACCACATCTCAAACATGCACGCGGGCGCGGGAGTTTGGGCTCTAGTTTCGGCTCGTTGCCCTAAAATAAAAGGTCACACCACTAAACAAAAAAAGCTCTTCATTACAATCGGCGGGCGCTGGCACGCTATATTTAAGTTACATTATCAATTGTGCTAGTGTTCTCGGACATCTTTGTGGTCTGTACCAAGCGTCTGTGATTTGCTAGACAACTTTGGGTGTGAAGACGAAAGTCTCCGGAGAAGGGAAAAAACATCGTTTGTGAAACGGTGAGTAAACTTCTTCCTTTTACTGCTATTGTCCTTCGTGAAAGTTGTGCGCATAGATGCTGAACAGACTAGTAATTCAGTCTGTTCTGTTCGCCACAATGACACGACCTTCAACAGTTCTTGTACTTTTGCTACGTTAAATTAAATCATAGACTCAGGGGACCTGATAGACCATGATGCCGTAGTGTTTACCGAATCAAGTACTGTATTGCCCAACTATGATGTTTATAGTTAACGACGTTTGAATAATAATCGTGAAGATAATTATAATAGCCGTTTTCCAACCTGATTGCATTGCACTTTTACGCGATCACCATGGCTTGGAGCCATGACCATTTAAGCGACGAGTTAAGGTCAGTTAACTGAATACTGTAGCTGAATGCCAGAGGGTTTCCGTGATTTGTTCAACGCTCACGACTTCATCGGCCTGCAATGTAAATACTGATTATCATTGAGTTGCGTGTGACTGATTGATCACGCGAACAACACAGACAAACAAAACAGCTCCTTCGTCGTGCGAGCTTCGGCGATAACAAATACGCCTCACATATGTAGGAATTCTTTTTGTGAACCCCATGCTATATCTCATTTTTGGTTCGCCGAGCTTCCCCGCAGTATTGCAAACAAAACTCACTATATTCTGGGCTGCTACATGCAAATACGCCCCGTAAGCACTCAGGCGATGAGAAGGTGACAGACATGGAATTTTATTATCGTGGCTTTCTTGCGTAACTAGAGAAACTGTGTTGTGGCTACATGAACAGCGGTGAATAAGCGGTAAGCACAGCTTCCGATGTAAGAAAGAAACACAAGGAAGGTTTTACAACATTTTAAAATCAGCGTAGTAGATTGTTCGGAGATCAAGGACAAAAGAGACAAAAGGAAAAACTTTAGTATCAGTGTGTAAAGCTCTTACGTCACAGATATGGCGAGTTCGTCGTTCGCAGTGCAGCTCAGTCATCACGATTCTTTTCCATCCTTGTTGCCCTCTTATTTTCTTACACAGCGTTTTCACTCACATGGTCAGGGGTAAATTTATTTTGTTTACATACTGAGAGTTCAATTCCCACAGGATTAGTATGGGACACCAACATTGCCGCCGTTTCGTGGTTGAGGGACACCAATATGGCTGCCGTGACGTCATAGTAGCGTGTTCCTCTACCTTACGAAAATATCATATTCACAGTTGCTTTAATTTGAAGGCTATTTTTATGTATTTTGTACATCGTACATGATACAGTGTACCGTCACAACTCTTTTGAGCGACTTTATTGTCTAGAATTATGGATTTTTTTTTCTACATACAGTCGAGCCTCCGGTTGCGACCACCTCTCCTCGGCGTTTTCCAAAATACCAAAAGTTTCCAAGTCAGTCACTAAATTTGGAGCCTCTTGTAAGCGACCACCTCTCTAAGCGACCGCGACCACTTTCAGAGCTAAGAGTTTGAAATTTTCTTTTGTTTTTAACCTCCCGTAAACGACCACTTGACAGATATAATAGAGCAGAAATTGGATAATATGGTGTTTTAACATTAGACGGACATTTCTCAAAGGGAGGTACCGTATTTTTTCTCGAAACTGACTTGTCATATGAATAAAGTATTTAAAACATGGGTTATGTCTCTGCTGTTACAATGTCCTAATGAGGCAAAATTTTGACCCAATATGATCTGAGCTCTCGTAAGCGACTACCTCCCGTAGGCATTTTTGGTGTTCTCTTACGGGAGGTTCGACCGTATGAATATAAATTTCTGACCCACCTTACAATTTTGTAAAGTGTACGTTAATAAATTGAATATGGCAATGATCTTTTAACGTCCAAAGGAGTGCGCTTATATGAAAAGGAGCGCTTTAATATCAGGCACGGGGCATTCATTTGGCTTTCTGAATGTGGTATAATATTTTAAAGAAAAACAAGATACTTCAACTGAAGAGCTGACACAGTAGGGGTTATAAGGGTCATAATATTCAATATTACTTCCAGATGAGAAAAAAAAGACCTCGTAATTTATTCCCCTAAAGTCTCTTCTGTGTCACTGTATTGAATGGGTCTTGAATGCTACTTTCGCTCTGGGGCTGCGCTTATTGCAAAGAAGCACTTTCTGGAATATGGGCGCTTATAAGAAAAACAAAAAAACGCTCAGTAGGGAACGCTTGATAGGAAGGGAGCAATTATTGAGAGCGCTGAATCAAATCATTATGGTATGAATAAATAAATGGTCGTGACGAATTGGAGTAGAAATTACGCAATCGAAAACCGATCGTTCAAAGGTCACGAAACGTTTAATGTCTGGAGCTTCGTTTGTCTCCTTAGCTACATTTATGTTTATTTCAGAACCCAGATTCTGTGAGAAGGTTGAGATTGGCAAAGAACACGAACAATAATTACAATCATGGACATAAGTGCTGACACATTTGAGCAAAACAAACGCTTTCTAAACGTCCTTCCGTAATTGGAAAAAAAAAAAAAGAAAAAAAAAAAAGCCAAATAGCCAAACCCCCCTCTCCCCCTTTTCAATGTTGAAATACGCTCCGGGGACACTGTCTCGTGGTTACAACATTGAAAAGGGGAGAGGGGGTTGAAATGTGAAAATTGGAGACTGAATAACTCACGCGTTCAGCGAAACAGGTTTTTTTCGGGGGGTGTCTAAACTGTTTTTGTCCATGATTTGTCCAAAGGGGGAGGGAGGGGGGGGGGAGTGGAGAGAGACTCAAGATCCCGTTTAACGCACGAATTTTTAAGTTTTTAGTGCAGAGTGCACTATTGGGATGGTTATGGGGGTTGCCTGCCGCTAAGGAACTAAGGCGCTATTGCGCTATGGCTCTATGGCGCTAAGGTGTAAACTTTAATGTTTGTTTAATTAATTAATTTCAATTAATTAATTAGTCTAAAGGCAAGGGATGTGTACTCTACGTAAAACACATTCCATCGCCGTCGCTTAACTTTGAACATCGCAAAGCTATATATTTGTTTCAGGTAACCTCTTGCTCTCCTTGTGGTACCATTCTCCTTAGAACAAAACTAATTTGCCCTAAACGCATGCGTAGATTAGTTAAGGTTCGTGGCTTCTATATTAGGTGAAGGATACATTGCATACGGAATCACGCACAAATGTTGAGAGGTTTTCCTTATGGTAGAGCTCAACATGTAAGACGCATGCGTTCTAGCATTGTTAGTGTTATACACTATCTTTACACGCAGTATTTTATATATCGTGTCATGTGACCAATCACGGCAGTTATTTTTCAGGTAGCACCAATTTTCCCTTTTTATTGCAAAAGTGAAACGTTACTGTGGCTGCGTAGCTTTTAGAATTACAAACAGGTCGGTTCAACAAATATCATCTGCTGTTTTCAATCTACAATAGTGTGCTTGTCAGGGTTCAAATATATTGCTTCTCCTTAGCGACTTGTTTATTTCTTGCCTTAATTGTGTCTGTAAGAGAGACCAAAAAGTTCTCAAGTTAGTGGCTTTAATACTCCGCAAATTGTAAATTTGTAACAAAAGAAACCAGGAAAATGCTCAAATATTGCTGCAGACGCCGTGGCACCTAATGAAAGTTCAAATTAATTTAATCAGTCTTTGAGGAGATTCATTCATATCGGCCAAGTAGCGCTGTTTATCTTCAATACTTTTCGTTGAAAAGCTTCTCAGCCATCAATATCGTTGTATGTTAATTTTGAATTGTTTTATTGTTAACAACAAAGGTGGCAACAGAAAAAGAAAGTGGTATTTCGTGACTATCTGATAATTAAATTAGTTCTTGTTCATCGGTAAAAATTTGCATTTTTAGTAAAACATCGTCTCTGTTCCGTTTCTTCATCACTACATCAGATATTTAACTTTCTTTCATTTATCTCCAAAAAACAAGGACATCTTCCGTATGTTTTGGAGAAAACAGGGGTTTCATATTACATGGCTTTGCGAGGAAAACAAAAGTATCAAGTTACAAAGTTGGCGTGCAGAGCTAAATTGTCACGTTTGCTGCTTCAGCGTATTGTTGAATTTAAAATGAACGAAAATCAACTTAAAGCACCAGTAGTAATTAATTTGTGCGTAATGTTTGGACCTTGAATGAAAATACAACCTTGAAACATACACACTGCAAAGGGGAAAAGCCGTAGCAGACTACCAAGGTAGACACAAACCGGAAGTGAACCGAGCAGGGGTGAGTACTTATGGGACCACCGTGCCAGAGCTATCAATTGCACTCTGCACTATCTGAGATTGTCTCACTAGTTTAAGTTTTAAGTGTCACGTATAATTTTGTGATTTTAACGATACATTTAGTAATAAATTCACGAATTTCATTTCTCGTTCATTCTCTTACCCATCATGGTGCACCGTTTTGTCTTCATATCTAATCATGATCGCGCATAAACCGTTCATGCGGCAAAACAAAATTAAAATTTTGTTTTCCAAGGTAACTCTGTTACATAATGCCTTCCTCCAAGCTAACATAAATCACCGGGAGGCTTAAGTCTTTATAGTGACGTGGAGGGACACATGTACTATCTGAACAGATTTGGTGTTCTGGGTGACTAACTGAACGTCACGTAGTTCTGAAAAATGCTGTTCTTATTAAAGGATTAGAGTTATCATCAGGGATGGGCCGTTATTTTTTGGAGGGGTCGGGGCATTATGCTCTTCTCCAATTAAGCCAACATCAATCGCCAAGAGTCTTCATAGTGACGTGGAGGCACACATGTTCTATTTGAACAGATTTGGTGTTCTGGGTGACTAACTGAACATCGCAGGTCTCTGAGAAACACAACTGTTTCGCTCGGGATCATTCATTCAGTGCTAATCAACTATTGTATGTCTGAAAAAATGTAGCACTCGGCTGTTCTTATTAAAGGATTAGAATTATCAATTATGGTGGACCATTATTTTTTAAGAAGAGTTGGGCAATTTTCTGTTAGAGTTTTCCTGAAAAATCAAATCCAAAATGACCGGTGATTGTTGCGTTTTTGAATACCTCTGGCGTAGTGTGGACGAAAAACATTTGATACGTTTTCAGAGTGAAACCTCCGATTTCGAATTTCTCCGGACGATCCTAACAAACGAATGACAGGGTAACCTTGTTTTTCTTGTTTATTTCAGTGCGGCACGATGAGTGAAACTAAGGACAAAGCTGAACTTTTAATTATAGCAAATCTCGCCGAGCAGGCAGAGCGATACGATGGTAAGTATGGGCTGTGATTTGTTTTCCCCGAGTATTTGCCCACATTCAGTCAGGGAACACGAACTAAATTCGGCAAATCGTCGGATTTTCTGGTACTTATTACGCAATCGGAAAGTAGCGCGAGCTCTCACGAGCCAACTACGAACCCTTTCGTGAAGTCACTGCATAAGTAACCAAAAATCCCGGACGAGCTTTTTGCTTATTTCCCTGCCATTTTTGTCATCAACGAATCACTCTTTCTTTCAAAATATGATAAAAGCTATGTAGAGTATACTTGTAACCACACTCATTCCGGGAACTCGAACGATCATATTTTCGGCAAATAGTCGGAGCAACGCGAACTATCCCGCGCCGGTTACGAACATTTCGCGCCATTAAGGGAGTCAAATATGTCAGTTTGCAAGAAAACCATGAAAGAATTCCCGGGATTTCTACCCCCGAGGGGATGTTCCCTATACATCGAGGCTCCGCCCGAAAGGGGTACTTTTCTCAGGCTTTAGGTATACAAAAGGGTAGGGATTTTACAAGTTGAGGTAAATAAATGGGTAAGGAAACCTCTCATTTAGGTATTTAAAGGGGCCTTTAATTAAAATGTTTCGAACGGACGCACCTTGTTGCTGTATCTGGTAACGCTTGATGTTCTCCCATTAGAACAGTTCATTAACTTCATTCCAAGGGTTTAGAAAAGGGATGCAGTGTCGTTAAGTAGGAATGCAAAAGGGGTACCTTTTTCAATGAAGGGTATACGACAGGGGTACGGTCGGGTACCTTTCCTGTTTAAATGGTATACAAAAGGATAAGGGGTTGGACCTCCGGGCGGAGCCTCCCCGTATAAAACATTGTGGAGTACTCCCCCTGGGGGATTTCTACTCAGCCCTCTCCACTTTTCGCGATCAATTCATTGTCGCTTTATTCTTTCTAGATATGATGGACGCTATGAAGAGAATAGTTGTAATGACTGGTGTTCTGGAGACGGAGGAGCGCAATATGCTTTCCGTAGCCTACAAGAACGTCATCGGGGCCAGAAGGGCCGCGTGGAGAATATTCTCTGGTTTGGAACAGAAACATGACGATAACGCCAAAAACAAGAAACTAGTGAGCGACTACAGAGACAAGATAGAGAAGGAAATAGAAGAGATATCCAATGGGATCTTGCAACTTTTAGATGACCATTTGATCAAACACGCCGAGACGGACGAATCCAAAGTGTTTTTCCACAAAATGTAAGTTTTATTGGACTTCATATTTACCTTAGTCTCGCGCCAGTATATACCATGTTGTCTGAACTATCCACTTCACGCTACCTTTTACTCCCGGTTCTTCCCCCTTTCCTAATTCCCCGCCCCCCATTAATGTCGGGTTCCCGTTCCCCTAATTTCCTCTATAACATTTATAGCTAGTGTTATAACCTTACACAAAGCTATTCCATCTCACAGTGCCTCTCTCTCTTATCGCTTCTTCGCATGATTTTCCTTGGTTCGCCACGTCTATTAATTGAACGTAATGCTACGAACTACTCTCCATAGGCTACTCTCCCTGAATTTCTCAAAACCTATCAAACGTAAGGAGGAGGGGCATGAATGACTTACAGTCCCATACCACCAGGATGTGGCGGGGGAGGGGATGCAGTGGAGGGGGTAAGGGCAGAGCAACGATACTCCGGATCGCTTTATACTCCGAAAACAGGATTACCTCCGTCTTCCGAGCTGTTACAGTCATGTTTACACCTTACCCTTCATCTTTCTTGTTTCTCAGGAAGGGCGACTACTACCGCTACTTAACCGAGATACTGCAAGGAGACCGCCGCAAAGAGCCTGCAGATAACGCACTACAAGCCTACCAGGCGGCTGAGGAGGCCGCCTCAAAGTTACAATCAACGCATCCGATACGACTGGGCCTGGCGCTTAACTTCTCTGTGTTCTACTACGAGATCCTCGATTCCCCAGATAAGGCCTGTAAATTGGCGAAGGCAGCCTTTGACGATGCCGTAAATGAGCTGGATCCTAGTGGGAACGAGAGCCAGTATAAGGAGAGCACGTTGATAATGCAGCTTCTCAGAGATAATTTGACGCTCTGGACTGCAGAAATGCAGGAAGGTGAGTAACAAGCAACCATTGTAAGAAAACCGTAAGCACTTCGCCTCTGATAAGATACAAAGAGTTCAACTCTGAATATTGAAAGGAATTGGTACAATTGAACTAGCCCGATAAATTTGAGCCCCGATAACGTTCTAAAAAAACTTTATTGCAGCCTGGGTTTAAAAACGCAAAATTTTACTTTGTATGGGCTCAGTAGTACTTTTGCCACCTACAAAGTTTGGAGTTTTTGGAAGTCAACTGCACCTTGAAAATAACATCTAAAGGACCTTCCAAAGAGCTAAACGCATTCAAAAATTAATTGTTTTAGATAATCAAAGCCTTGATACTTCTGGAACAATTGACCACACATTTAATTACGCATCGGGCTGAAATTATTATTTTGTTGGATTATGCAGCCAAAAATGTCATGCTTTATAGGAGGTGGGTCATGTAATTTTCAACCTTCATTCAGGGGTGAGTCACTTAGTTTTGTGTCATATGGAAGGGGTTGATGATGTGTTGTCTATCCACCGCATTTTAAAATGCTCCCTCGCTAGACTTTTTGACCAGTGCCTAATAACTAAGTTTCGCAGGCTTTTTTTGAAATGCTTGGATCGAGTCAATTCGTATCTAACACCATGCCTAAACGTCGAACGCTAATCAGACAATGCAGGGGCGTAGCAAGGATTTTTCAAAAGGGGGTCACACTGGGTCAAAGTGAGGGTACTCACCAGATTGCCATGCCGTTTGCGCCACCTGTTGTAGGTTGTTTGCTTAAAAAAAGGCTTACAAAGGGGGAGTCATGGGCACCCCAGGACCCCCCCCCCCCCCCCAGCTACGCCCTTGCAATGACTAGCAAAAATATATATTCCCTATACCGAGCAGGTCTTGCTCCGGTCCTCGGAGCTAGAGTTGACGAGGTAAAGATTAGATCTCCACCCTCCCCCTGATGTATGCACCTCTAACCCCTAAGGCTTTCCCACCACCAGCCATACATGAATTTTTTTTCTTTTCTCAGGTGGCGAGGATGACTGAGTCATCGACACCCTTCAAATCAGCAAGGCCTAGTTGTTTGAAAATAACGATAATAATAGTGATGATAAGTAGCGTAAGATAAGAAATTAGGGATTCTAAATAAATCGAGGTTCATGAATGTTCCTCCAAGAAAGTTCCATTGCCCGGGGAGGGGCATCAAGGTCAGAGAAGCTGAATAATGTCGTAAATTAACAACTCCAAAATACTCACACCTCCATCCGACTCCCTACACAAAATGTTTTCACCTTTTTTAATCTCATATATAAGCAAAGTTGTTATCAAACGACCGCGACTCAGCCTCGTTCCCTCGGGGTCATGTTTCGAGGGAAAGAAAACGCCTCTCCCTAGGGACATCGGGGTAGACCGCAGCTGACTCCCTAAAATACCAGAGCTAAAAAAGTGGAGCTATCGCCAATTTCATGTCCAAGAAATATTTCTTTCCATCCCATGCCTTTTATCCTGTTGTTCAGTCTCTTCTCTCTCCTTTGCTGCTGTTTATTTGGATCGTTACGCAAATTCTTTTACAGGAAAAGAAAGGTTGCGTGACAAACCAATGTGTGACACCCACCTTGCCCAGGCCTGAGAGAGGTCTGTGTACCATACTAGAGGTCGAGCGAGTGTCACAGATTCTTCTGAATCATTCAAGATGTATTTTTAGCCTGTGTAAATTACAAAATAATGTCTTTTGAACTGGATGCATTAATTTTCTAATAAAATGTTATAAGTTCAACTCCTTTCAAATGTATGTAATTCGCAATCGTGATCATCTGACTTATGAGCCGTTGGGCTGTCTTTCAAGGTGTGTCTCTTAGTATTCTGGGGCACGTGCAACACATGAGAGTTTCTGGGGTCAAAACCTCGTTGGCCTTTCCACAATAATCGCGTGATTATAAAATCGCCTATCTTTCCGGAAGTTCTCAAAAAATTTCTAAACATCACAAAATTTTCCTAAACATCTCGTAAAACCCTCTACATAACTCGTATTGTTTTAAAAAATAGAACCCTCTTCACAACTCTTTTTGTTTTAAAAATAATCGATTCTGAATCACTTAGGCCAAAATTTTCTTGCAGTAACAGAAGTTGGGGAAGAAGTAGGCTTTTGTACATTATGCTAGCATTTTTTTGAGCATTTTAGTTAGGCAAAAGCATTAAGCATTATTCAAGCATTTTATTGGCATTCTCTTGGAAAATTTGTTGTTTTTTTCCCTACAGAAAATAGAAATATATTTTTTTTATGAGAAAATGAAGACGTAACTCGAAATTGGAGAAACTTCAAACGCCACCCTAATACAGCCGAGTGGAAACTGAGGAGAGGTCAGCGGCAGTGAAATCAAATTAAAGGCGGCCATGTTTGTTTAGTCACCTTTGTGAGAAACCCTATGTATGAGCATTAACCGAACATTTTAGTGACTTTTTTGGGGGTGACCGAGCATTTTAGTGGGAAAAATGGAGCATTAAGGTGGAGCATTTTAGTGGGGAAATAAAAGCATAATGTACAAAAGCCTAGGAAGAAGATTTAGGCGCTTTGATGTTACCAGCATCCACCATTTAAGAAAATTGCTGCTTTAGCGCTTTTAGTGATATGGAATATATCTTTCAAGTGGGAAATCACAGAACTGGGTTGTTTCTGCCATAGAACTGGAAAACACAGGTCTACGCCAAAATAAGCTATAAATATGGCTAAATATCCCTAAATTGTCTAAATATCTTAATATTCTCTAAATATCTCGGAAACTAAAATATCCCAAGAAATATCCGGATATTTGTGGAAAGGCTTAAAACCTCGCTTTTTTTACAACCACTATGCATCGCTTCTATTGTGCTCTTTTTTACACTTGAGAAATAGAAAACATGTACCGTGTTTTTATTAAACAATTAGATTATGAGCTCGAGATTTCTATCGCGTGATAGTCGAGGAGGGCGCAGCAAGAGTCAACTATCGCACATGGAAATCGAGAGCGAATAATCTAATCGTTTCAGTTTAAATCTACAAGTCGTTCAAAACTTTATCTAAATCCTCTTTACAGACATTTCGAAAACGCCAAGAAGCGGCCGCCATTTTGTTAGCAAGGGTACACTGCTACGCAACTCACTATCTATCACAGAATAGATAGCGAATAGCGTAGCCAATCAGAGAATGACATTTGTGATAGAACGCTAGTAGATTTATACTAAAACTCAATAGAGACACGGAAAAAAAATGTTTTCTAGATATAATGATAACGAACAACTAAGAGAACGTTTTTTCTTTCTTTGTGTTTTTAACCAATCAGCGCGCTTATTGTCTTTGGGCTATTTTCTAAAGCGCATTGCTACTACCATCTTTTTTACCACAACACTTCGTATGCATTGAACTTAAAAGAATTCACAAAAAAAAAAAAAAACACCACCATAAATAGGGCTTTCTTAATATTATTAATAAAGAACTGGCTGATGACATCTTTGGCTGCTAAATAGGCTACAGTCAATTACAGCCCTCAATAAGTTGTCCAAGAGTGCAATATTTTAAAATTTAAAACATACACAAGATCTACCCACAGATTTTCCCCCTTCCAAGTACCAATGTGATCACTCCGAGAATCAAATTCCGGGCCGCCGACGGTTGTTGTCGCTTAACAAAATTACAAATTGTTTTTCCCGTGGTAAGAATGGCGCCTTTTTAGTGAATTTCCCATCTATAGGTGAAACGCTGGATTTCCACTGTCACGTTTTTTATGCCTGTCAATGAGCGTGAATTTGAGAAGCTTTACGTGCATAAAATAAAACGGAGCAAATGTATGGAAGGCTCAAGTCTGCTGAAAAAGTTGAACCGCACTTTTTCCGTAGACGGCAGCCGTCCATACATGTGCTCAATTTCATTAAAATTCACGCCCTTTGATGCATGAAATAAAATCTGGTTCAACTTTTTCCGCAGACGCTAGCCCCGAAATGACTTGTAACCAGAACTACAGACATGGGGAGTGGTTGGGGGGTGGTTGTAGCAGTCCAGGAAACAGCTCATCTTCATGCCATGGCATAACCTTCCCCCTTCTTCTGCCATTTTGAAGAGCTCATAATTAACAAAAATAACTGAAACAGTATTACTCAAAGTGCCCTGACCTAGATCTTTAGGTCCTGAACCACCAAAGGGGAGGGGGAGGGGGATGGCACATTCCTTTTGCCTCCTTATCTGCCCCTGACGACTGATCATATGGATTTGCTTTTCATCTATTAAAAGTTATTAATAATAAATTTAACTCAATTGCGAGGACTCAAAGTTTAGTACTTTCCCAGTTTTGCTTATGACTCAAAGAATATCGTAAAATGACTTTACTTACAAAAATTAATCGCTGATTTTTCACCATTTTTGCAAATTTTCAATACCACAAAAACAGGGCATTGAGTTGCCTGTTCCCAGAGGTCGTTATCCATCATATAAATCAATGTACAGAGGATAACAGAGTTTGTTTTGTCAACTTCCATCTGCTTGACAGTGATTCATCCCATTCAGAACATTACCCACCCAGTGGTACTTGAAAAGCTGTTTGTTTGAAAAAGGAACTGTGACATGCGAAACAAAAATAGAGATAATTATTATATGACTGGTGAAATTTCTTCATTGTGATTGGCTGACAGCAGGTCAATTAATCGTTAATTTTTAATTTGCACTCCAGTGCAACTTAACACGTATGCATTGGTAATGTTCTCATTCATATAATAAACAAGTAATTCACTTATTGTGCACACAATTACGGATTTACTACTCGTGATATTTGAAAATTCTTTCAAATTACTCTTGCCTAAAGGCTCGTGTAAATGGGGGAGAATTTTCAAATATATCAATTGTAGTGGAAATCCTTGATTGCACTCGCATTCATGATTATCTATACCAATACTACTACTAATAAGAACAAGAACAATAATAATTATAATAACAGCAATAATTTATTATATGGCTTGCGTTTGTGGCCAATATAATGAGCACTCTGATTGGCCAACTGTAGTGCATTATTCTCCCATAATGCCCACAGGCCTATTATGGGCCCGCAAAACCAAAACAGAAAGCCATATAGTAAGCAACTCATTAATCAATAACTTATAACCTCGGCCTTGCTGTATTGACCCCGCTATCGCTCGGTCAGTACAGCAAGGTCTTGGTTTGAGATTTTCCCATAAAGACCTCACTCTCAGTTAATAAGAAGTTAATATTTTGCTGTTTCTTGCTGTGTACAAACAGGTTTTTAGTCCAGCATATAACATTTTCTTTATTAACACTTTTACATAATTAATCAAAGACTGACACAGATGCATTCCATATGATTGTATTATGTCAGAGACAAAGTCAACTGGAGGGCCTTATATTAATCACTAATAAAATCAAACCATATGACAATATAATATGGAGCACAAATTATTAAAAAATACTACATAGCAGTATTGGCCAACGGCAAGGTAAAGGTACGAGATATAACATAATTTGTTCCAATCAACATAGTCTTTGCAATATTTAGCATAGTATACCTTTCTTATGTAACACAGTGACAAATTGCTAAGCATCGTCCTGCTCAACATCTTGAATCTCTAAATTACCCTGTGCGGTTTCATCTGAAAAAATAAAAAAAAACAAACATTTAGTCAAAGAACTTATTACCATTAGCTACAAGATCTCCATTCAGGCCTTTTTTTAAGTGCACAATATCCTTGCTGACATACATTCTAAGCTGCAAGGTTATGGGAGAGAGACAAATGACTTATCAGAGTCATTCTGAGTTTTCTTCAAATAATGGGAAGACTTTGCTTGACAAGTTTGTAAGAAGAGGTATATTTAAGCAATAGACCACAAGTTTTTATGGTTTATAGCCTGATAAACCATGCAGGATGTTGGAAGAACACGAGAAGAATTCATAAATCATGAGCCGTAGGCAACTGATTTACGAATTCTTCGAGTGTTCTTCCAACATCCCAAGTGGTTTATCATGCCTCCAAACCATAAAAACTTGTGGTCTACTACTTTTATATAATAATTCAGAAGACACACAAAAGTTCCATGAGTTTACTGGCACCATAAACCATAGCTGATCGACCAATCAGAGCGCACGCATTCATTTGATTGTTATATAAAAAAGAAAAAACACACAATCTTAGCAAATGGACGCCGCTTTGTAGCAAGTTGCAAGCAATAAAAGCATGACATTTTCAGAGCCCTCAAGCATCAAGTGAATGAAAGCAATCTTACACTACCTTCACTTTAAAGTAGAAAAGTCCCACCAAAGAGCCAGAGTGCCACTCAAAATCAAGGAACACACATCTTCAAGACTTTGATTTTTCTAATTTTTTTTTAGAGAGGGGGCATGCTTCCATCCACCCCCCCCCCCCCAACCATCCCCTCCCCATAAGGCAAGAAACAGCAGTCACTGATTTACACTTTTTTTGGAAAGATTAACTCGAGAGTTCTTAACTTCATAATTCTACAATGTCAACTTCTTCCTATGTAAATGAAGAATGCAGAGACAATGCTAAAAAAAATATAGCACTTTAGAGCTGATAAAAATTCAGTTTTGGGGGGTGGTGGGAGGGGTATGCCTGCACAACACTTTGTCTCAGGTTAACAAGACCACAAATATGGGGCCTTAGAGCAAAGTGAATAACTGACCTTCACCCTCTCCATCTCCTTGCATGTCTGAAGTCCAGAGAGTCAAGTTGTCTCTCAAGAGTTGCATGATCAGGGTGCTGTCCTTGTATTGGCCTTCTTCCATATTTCCAAGTTGGGTGATAGCATCATCAAAGGCCGACTTGGCCAACCGACAGGCTCGTTCTGGAGCATTAAGGATCTCGTAATAGAACACAGAAAAGTTGAGAGCCAAACCAAGTCGGATAGCATTGGTTGGTGCTAGTTCTTTCGTAGCTACATCCGAGGCTTCTTTGTATGCCTGCAATGATTCCTCTGCGGCCTTTTTTCTCTCATTTTCTGTGCTAAATTCAGCCTCGTATCTGAGATAATCACCTTTCCTACAAAATTAAAACAAAAATTATGAGCTGTTGTATGTACACAGCACCAGTAGAGGTGGGTACTTTCCAAAACAATTGTTGGTGGCTTATTCCATTTCAAACCAATACATATTTCCCATCCGGAATATAAAATCTGTACCCTATTTCTCATAGCTCAAAGCAGCCATTAGCTAATTCTTTCTTGTTAGAGCCACTAAGCTTATATCCAGTATAGTGGATGCAAACCCTGTTACAAATCAAAGGGTCAAAACAATTCACAATAGCCTAGCCTGCAAGCAGGCTCACCTTTAAGTTACAAGCTCGGGCAGCAAAGAGTGAAGTGATCTGGTGGGGTGGAGTATGGTGAAAAGGCACCAAGAAAGTGAGCCTGTCCTGATCTCTGAAATTTTCTTTTTTTGCCTGAGCAAAGTGAAATACCATTGGTCGAAAAGTGGGAAATGACAAATTTGCAGAGATCAGAGCAAGCTCACTTTCTCGTCTTGCAGCTTTGCCGCTCAATTCTAAACTTACGGCTCGTGCTTCAACATGAGCCGGCTCGAAGGCTAACAATAGCTTGAAAACCATACCCCATGACGCAGGATACTTCCATCCCATCTTCCCAAGGTACACCTCAATTATCATGTTCAGCTTTCTACATTCCTATGGTGTTTTTGAAGGGGATCTGTACAACTTGTCCTTGTTGGGTTAAGGATGTGTCATAGTAAATGGTTTGAACCCAGGAGTATCAGTAGTTTGTACAGTGTAGTCATCCGAGGGTAGCTTTGAAAACAACATTACTGTTGTTGGTGACCGATGTTTCGACAACCTGAGTGGAAGTCATCTTCAGAGTCAAGGGAGTCACTTAACTCTGAAGATAACTTCCGCTCAGGTTGTTGAAACGTCAATCACCAACAACAGTTCTTTTTAGAAATACCCTCACCCAGACAATCACACCATACAAACTACTACAGGATGTATGCTAATGGCGCTATCAACCAGGCCTCAAAACTCCGTCAAGTTGAAGTGTACAACAAAATTCACAACTTTGTTTTGAAGTTCATATTTCTGGTATCTTGGTAATGAAATTGTCAAGTTTGTGGCCAACTTGAGACATACAAACACAGTTTGGAAATCCTTTGTAATCCTGACCAAGAAAATGCTGCCAAAATGTTGCATTGAGTGCAAGAAACATGCTCTAATGCACAACAAAGGCATTTGCACCTTTGATATGAAGCTTACTAGGTTACTAAGGTGTTTTCCTTCATCCACTGTAAGGCCAAGGCTAATCAACAAGATATTTAGCAATTCAAAAACATCAGGTAAAATAGGCCAATTTTGTCTATTTTGTGCCTCTAAGTCAATTTAATTTCTTTAGTTTTAGTAAGCCTCGGGAGCCTGTTAGAATTTCAATAAATTATATTAAAAATTGGTCTATTGTCATGGCTTGTACTCTGGAGGCTAACTATAACAAGTCTACAAAGCAATGCAACTGTTGTAAATCAACACAAACTGCTTATTTGTTTTATTGCTAAAAAAAAGTGAATACATACATACATAATAGTACATACAATCAGAAAATTCCCTGTGTACCAGGAGAAGTAACAAAAATTGAATCGATCCTTTCAGACCTAAAAATATAATCATTGTAGTTCAAGATTGCACGCTAGAAATTGAGATACATTAATAATTATTTTACATGAAATTTTGGCTTCCTGACAAAGATTTTTCAGAGAAAGGGTCTTGCACTTTGATACAGCTACTGCTATGTTGTCATGTTTACACGTACATTTAGTTACCATTGGTTGCATCAAGTGTGCACAAATGATTAAAAAAAAAAAACAACTTATTGTAACATGATTGTTCCTTGACCTTCAAACTTTGATTGAATGACAGGTCAGGGCTGTCATTAAGTTTTGAGTCACCTCTAGCCTTGCTCTACACACCAGTAGCAAACTTAGTACTTCGTGGGTGAATTCTATCAACAGGCTATTTCGCCCGTAACATCAAGGGAAAATCAAGCACACTCAGCCGTAACAGGTGTTACAGGTTACAGCCCTTAATGACAGCCCTGCAGATAATCTTTACGTGGGCAAGAGTTGCAAATAACGCAACAGTACACTGATAGTGTGTCATTAATAATTAGTTAATGTTTTGTCACACATTTCAGGTGGGACAAAGCCAAGACAGTTTGACAAGACAAAATTAGTGCTCAACATCAATGTTGGGGGCAAAAACAACTTTGTTCAGTAAAAGTTGCAATATGAAGACATGAAAAATTACTGAGAAGTTTAGATTTGTGTAACAAAATAAACAATTTCTCTCAATGTGTCTTCAAGTGTAAGCGGGTCAAAAATTTATTCTCTTCCTGCTTGAAAGTGCTATAAATAATCAGAAACTTGACTTCACTCAAATTTTGTCCATCAAAGACTGACTCCCAGTTGCTTAATGCTACGGAAAGCAGAAAAAGCTCTGGCTGTATGGACCACTTGGGCCGACATGGACATCACCTTTACCATTACAAGACAGAACTAAAATTCACCTCAACCCAGTTCAATCTGTCATTATCTGTCATTCAATCAAATGAAGTCTTGACGTCTTCATCTTGAAGTCTGAAGACCACTATTACAACATTAACTTTCAAGCTCATGTAGAAAATGTCATTTCATTATGCTTTCACACTTAGATGCAACTGATAGATGAGTGTCATAAACCAAGCACTTTAAGAAACAGGACCCTGACAGTGGAAATATCTGCAAGGATGCTCATAAAGTTAACCATTATCTGCGCACAGAGCAAAAACTTTCTTTGTTCAATCTATAGCAAAAGAATAATCAGTAGCTGTTTATGTTTATACAGTTTTTTAAATTCTCTCTTTAAGATCCTTAAGAGTCCTTGTCTTCTCCATCTGGGTCTACATCTGCAAAGTGGTAATAAAAAAACAACACTAAATTTTAATCAAAAGGGCCATCAATGAAGTTTCTAAATTTTTCTACACAAGTTTCTGAACTTAAATGCCATCTCAATATAAATCTTTTTAGACATGTGTTTCACCTGTGAATTCATCTACCATCATTATTACTTCTCTGAATTTTTTTTGGGGGGCTATATTTCAACTTACTATCAAATCCAGCCAATCACAAAGTCAGTTTTAATTACTAAAATGAAAACAGATGTTGTCCATTCCCCTGCTGCTTACAATAGTTCTTAAGCGAATCATAACTTTATCACCTCTTGGGCTGAAAGCTTGATTAAGACAACTCGCATTGTCCAATTAAGAGTTAATAACCAACGAAACAGAACAAACATGAATGTACATGTACCTTCTGACTCAGAAGTCCACAACGTCAAGTTGTCCCTGAGCAGCTGCATAATTAAGGTGCTATCCTTGAAATCTGAATTGTCAGAATTTTCTAGCTCCAACATAGCATCATCAAAGGCAGTCTTAGCCAACTTACAGGCTTTGTCTGATTGTTCCATGATCTCATAGTAGAAAACAGAAAAGTTAAGAGCCAGGCCCAGTCTTATGGGATGTGTTGGTGGCAAACTTGTGGCTTCATCTTGAGCCGCTTCATAAGCTGTCTTAGAATTTTTAGCTTCTTCCGATTCAGCACCTTTACTCTTTTTATCTTCAGGAAGATACTCAGCCTGATAGCGCCAGTAGTCCCCCTTCCTTCAAATAAGAAGTTACAGAAGGAAGGTTAGGAGACAACAGGGATTTTCCATACATTTTCAGTGTTTTCTTAAAGCAGTGCTAAGAACCAGCTTGTATAAGAATGAATTAGATTTACAAAACAGTTGTACCTTTTTTCCCACCAATGATAGACATATATTTTCAAAGTCATCCGCAAAAATGCTGTGATGAATCAAAAACATTTCCCCCTGTGTGGAATTCAGGGGACCCCCTTAGCTGACATTGATATACTGATTGTTAGTCACATGATCATGTGATCACATAATGAAATTTAACTCAAATCATGTCTTGTTGTGCATGTTTTCATTGCATTTATGGATTGAACTCTGGAATTCTAGTTTAAACTTGGTCTGATTCACTTTCGCCAGTCTAAGTCAGAAAACGGAATAAATTCATTACACTCCCTGTTTGGTTAACTATGTAATTTGAAACACTGCCATATGGCCCAGTTGAGATAATCCAACAAAAAAATAACATGCATGATGACCTTAGTAGGGCTTTAATGGGTTGGCAGTAGCCAACCATTATGCACATAATTGCTACAAAGATATTTTCAAAATTTCCCAGCTTTTCCACAACATCACCTGGTGTCAAGATGCTGACCTATTCGAGTCATTTAGAATTTGACTAACAGACCAGCTACTGGAACCAGTAAAACGATTAATTCTTCAGTGGTACTCTTGACATAAAATGGCTTGAATAATCATCCAGTCAAGCTATTGAGTGTTTGTTTTAAATCGCTTCATGTCGTGTTCGATGGCACAATCCCGCAAAACAAACCATACAGTTAACAGTAAACTGACAACAAAGCGGAGTGTTCACAGTCAACTGGTTTGTAGGTCCAGTAAGCGCTACAGACATCACAGTTTGAATGCACAAGTTTAATCATGCCGGGCGTAGGCACAAGAGAAACAAATGGTGATCATGGGTGTGTGTGATTCAAAAAACTGTGGTGACTCAAATTCTAGAATCTGTACTTCAGGGCTAACAAAAGTGAAGCAGCTAAGGAAAACCTGGTAGAAACCAGCAGATCGAACTTTCAGTGCTAACAAGCACTGGAGGAAATGAAAAAACAAAACTACGCATAATGAAGAATGCTTAAGTACTACAGAGTGGGTTGCATAATTCCCAGGGGGTCACGGAAAAATGTGACACCCAAAAGCAAAGAAAGTCATAGTCGTTACATGGTTTATTCTGACAAGTGGTAGTAAGAATCCCTTGATAGCATTGCACTAATCTTGTCCATGTGCAACAACAGAGAGAAAAACAATTTCCTGTCTATCTTTCCTGAGTCATTAAGCTGATATTAAACTTTGAGAACAAATTAAGTAGCTATTGCACCACACGTTGGAAAACAGCAATCCTTTAAAGCAAGATATTGCACAGCTTGCCATGTTGTGAACTTGACCATTATCCAAAAGAGATAATTATCCATTCAGCCCTTGCCCTCCCACTCAAAAGTTGTTTACGACTCTGATCATTGACACATAAGTAAATACAATTTCTAATTATCTTATTAACCATACTGCAAGACTGCCACCCTTCAGTCTTGCCAGCACAGAAAACATGCAGCAAAGTCTGTAGAGACAGCAATCGGATGCGATGTGAGGTAGATTGGGCTCACCATTGCTTAATAACAGAAGGCCTACCTTAGATATCAATTAAGCTGAAAACAATTCCTTTTAAAGACCAAAATGATGATGACAACAGTCAAGATGTTATGTAAAAACAAACCAAAAAGCTGAGAAAAGATAATTTACTCCTGGCTAAAAGGGCTATCACAACACAATACCCAAGATCAATGCACATTAATTTGTATGAATAGAAACCATACAAGAGCAGTACAAAGGTGATCACAAGAATACAGGGCATAATAAGCTAACTGATATCACCCAACAACTTAATCTGTCTTGACTTTTGCTCAATGCTTTAACAATATCCATTGACTATTTGAGCTTCAACTTGAGCGAGCCTGAGAAAATAATGGATCAACCTTGTATGTACCAGGCTTTTGCCAAGAACTTAGCATCTGCTTTTTGAAAACTGATGGAAATCCCTGTTTACTGACACCAGAGGAGAAAACTACTGTTTCCTGGCCACAGGAAACCGTCAAATGTACAAGATCAAATTTGCCATTTAACAATTTGTGCTTCAGTTGAGATTCAGCCACACAACCAGTGAGCAAGGAACAAGGATCAGTGTACAAAATAGTGACTAAGGTACTGTTGTACACAAGGTGCACAGTTCTCAACTGAAAGGTAGATGACAGGCAGATGAGTGAAAATAAGCGTCCTACTGTGGCTTTGCCCCAGTAAGCAGCTTTTGTTTCGATGTGCTACTGCCATCCACTGCAAAACGTCTGTTTCTACACCACGTAAAATAAAAATGAAAATACTGCTACCCAAATCTGGGAAGCTGTAATGACCAGAACTGCATTATTTTGTACATGTAAAAGTATGTTTGTGATCATCATCAGCAAAAATGAAACCAACTCAGAGTGGATTGGAGTTGCTGGAGAAGTATAGCATAAGCATCGATCTGCAGGTCAAAAGGCCACTCATTCAATCATAATGTACTAAAACATATCTTTTGAAATTATAATATTATAAACGAGTCACATGTGAGTTGCATCGTCACGCCATCAAAGCTGTCAAGTCGTAACAATACAGATTAAATTTTGAGCAGTCCACCAAGACAACAAAAGTCTGTACTTGCAGGCTAATAAAAAGCTTACAGCTTCGAAGACTAAATTTTTAACTACGGGCATGGAAGTCAAACAGCTGAAAAAAAAGACAAAAAATTCGAAGTGTCGTATGTTGATCGATTAAGAGTTTATACCGAAATACTCTATATAATCTATAGAGATTCATTATTCCAGTGAACTTGGATTCGGATACCTAGCTTGGTAAACTTCATGAATTTCAAACGCCTTGCTAATCAAATTCAAACCTGGATACACTCAGCGCACAGGCGTGTACCTAACCTAATAATGTACACGCTTACATTTATAAATAAATCAAAGCGACTTACATTTTATGGTAAAACACCTTCGATTCAGCATCTTTTGCGTTCTTGATCAAATGCTCATCCAATAATTTTAAAATATCCTGGCAGATATCTTTTAATTCTCGTTCCACTTTTTCTCTATACGATTTTATATCGGCGGTCTTCGATGGGTCGTGCTGGTTTTTCTCCAGACTCGAAAGAACACGCCAAGAAGCTCTTCTCGCTCCAATGACATTCTTGTAGGCTACTGAGAGCAAATTGCGCTCTTCTATCTCAAGATGGCCTTTTTCGTTAGCAATTTTCTTCATATATTCTACCATTTCTGCAAAAAGAGGTAAACAACTTCCTTAAAAAAACCCTCAAACAAAAATGTGTACCGACAGGTAAACACTTCAAACAGATCCGAACCTCAGGAAGCTATCGCTTGTCAAACTTCGACTAGATATGGCATATTGCCTCCAATACAAAATCCCCTCCTTAATTGTCCATCGTAAGCTTTGCTCAGCAGTTAACAAAAACGAAAGTGTAACCAGACAATAATATAGATAGGAATACATCAGTTGAGTAGCATACAGCAAAATTCCATCGATTTAGCTTAACCTGTCTTACAACTCTCTACGAAAAAAACAAAAGGCGAACAAGAAAAGCCTACAAACCATCATAACGCTCCGCCTGCTCTGCCAGTTTGGCCATATAGACACATTGGTCATGGTCAGCCATTTCGATGGGCAAAACTATGGAGGATATCAAACGGATGAACCTGTTAAAACTCCCGAAGCGAAGAATGCAAGATGGACGCGGGGCGCGGTAAACGGACGGGCATACTGTCACGTGATACATGATGACGTATGGTGTCGTCGAGGCAACCAACATAGTACTTACAGTAACGAGCCGAAGACGAGGATTTTCATGCTGTGCAATTGAGCAGTGTGTCCAGGTTTTTCTTTTGTTTTTCTCTCACTCTCAACGAGTCTTACGCAGATATTTCGCTTTTGAATAACGGCGGCGGTTTGGAAGGGAATCAGCAACGGGGAGTGAGGATGAGAGTAAATAAGGGAAAGAAAAGAATGAAAGGTTTCCTAAGCTTTCATACCTTTGTTTTCCTGATGTCAGTAGCTGTCCAGGAGTCAGTCTTACGCGCGAACAGAGGAAACGCTCCCCACATCAAACTCGATTGCAGTGGCACATCTCACGGACTTACTTGCAATAGTAATTGGACCGAGTGGAGTACAATTCAGGGACTAATCGCGCGAGTAATTTCAAAATCGGGTCGATTTGAAATCACAAACACGATTACTCCCTGTATTGTACGACACTAGGTCCAGTTACTAATCAATCGTATCTGTAACAAATTTCGGAATTAAAAAGTCTTTTGAGAACCTCTTTTGAGCGAAAAAGTATGTAGCGCGTTTCATAAGTTTTGAGAACTGTAGACTGCGCACGATTTTCGCGTCATTAGCGTGCGCGTACAAGACGTAAGAGATTTCCCTCAAACTAAGCTCGATAGCGAAATAAATGCTCCTGTTCTCTTAAACGAGCACGGTGACCCCCATTTTTTATTTCATAATTTAACTGAGAACAATATCCTCGATAACTGAGAAAAACATTAGCAGAAATCTATGGCCACTTTTTTGGCAAATGAAATAAATACTACAGAGAGAGACAACGGGCCCAACAGCGCATGTCCAAATTATGTTTCCTTAAAAGATAAAAAAATGCAGGGTATTTGAAGACATTTTTTCTGAGACGAAGATGAATAAACAATCAAAGAAAGTCAAACTCTGTGTGATATAACACGCTGCATTGAAAAATAATCGAGCTTATTTGTTGCGCACGGAGATTACCAAAAGTCACCTAAATAACCGTATTTGTCAGCATTGTGACGTGAAAACAAGCGCAGTGACCCCCTCTTTTTACTACGTTTTAAATATCTCCTTGTCCAGTAACAACAAAAGTACCAAGTTTCATCGGAAATCTACGGCGGGTTTTTTTTACTAGTGATTGGTTCTCTGCGCGCCTATTTGTCACGTAATCGGCGCACGATCACGTGCATCGCGGGCGTGTGCGCCCAACAAACGACAACGACGACGTCGCGCAACATGGCGGCCGTACTTCAGCAAATACCAAGTCTTGGTTTCCAGCGTACGTCTTTGATATTTGACGTCTATATTATGATCAATTGACACCTGTCAAAACAACGTATCCGCTGACCAGTATCACATGACCATATAGCGGGCTCAGGGTTATAGCTCATAAAGGTCATGTGTTTTTTTAAGTTGGCCGCTGACCAAGTACTTGTTTTCGATTGGATCGCGGGCTCATGTCAGGTTGTAATCAGAGGCTGGGCCGGGTTGTTCGGAAATTGGGTTAACGCTAACCCAGGATTAAAAGTTAACCGAAGTATAAATTTATCCTCTACACAAGTGTTTTTCACTGCTTTAGGGTCCTGGTGTAGTTTGAGATTATCCAAAATCAAAACAGAGGGCCAAAAATAATAAACGTAAAACCTCACCGCAAAGTTACAAAACTCAAATCAAAGTTCTCGCTTATCCTGGGTTAGCTTAATCGGGTTTTGAACAAAGCGGCCCAGGAGCTCCGCTTTTAGGCTTAGCTAAATCTATATATTATGGGAATGATTGATTTTGATCATTTTCTTAAATCCAAAACTAACGAGCCACCAAAGTTTTTATCCTCATTAGGCATAAGAGGAAGTAAATTTATATCTGTTTACAACTTTTCAGATCAGTAACTTACTTCCTCTGGAAACCAACGCATTTTGAATTTCAGAGTTATCGCGGTGAGTGACATAAAGCTACGAACGCGTTTGTCGAAAAATACATACTTATCTCGTGATTTTTAGCCTATTCAGAAGTTAAAGTATTAGGAAAAGGGCTTATGTAAATCTTTGTTTGTTCAGTACAGATAATCAGTGACCTAGATAAACAAACTAAGTTCCAGATGTTTACACTATTTTCGGGCCGCCATGTTGGTGTCCCATGGAGGTACACCAACATGGCGGCTCCATACTGGGCTCTGTAAATTTGTACAAAATATTTCGACGAATATCTGAAGTTTAGGAAAACGCACAGACTCAAGACTTGGAGAAGTGTCTTCTTTACCAATCTCCTATAACATCACAATTGTCTAACTTTATCCACTGAATGGTTTTCGAATTATTTTTTAATTCTGTGACAGTGCAAGCCCAGAATTCAAACGCTTTTTACTATTTAATATGTTTCTGCTACAGATCATAGTCTTGGTTCTTGATGAGTTTCTGACCGTTTTACGACGATTCCACGAGGTTTAGTTTTGACCCTATTTCTATATCATCAGTGGTATTGAAGCAAAAACTGACTGAAAAATCACTTTGAAACGACCTAAGCGACGCAAAGGAAGGCGTTTTCAATGTATTGAATTTTCCGTATTTTTACCTGCTGAATATGTTCGTTACATCACATGGAGCACACAATCTTGCTGAGTAGGAAGAGAGTAAATAAAGGAATGAAAAGAATGAATAGTTTACCTTTGTCTCCTGTTGTCATCTCTTACGCGACCTTACATGAAAAACCGCTACCTGCAAATCCTGCGTAAACTCGTACCTAGGCCTTTCTCCAATACGGACCTCACGTTAGTTCGGTGACATCTAGGAACAGAAACAGCAAACATGTACCGTGTTTCTATCGAGTTTTAGTATAAATCTACCAGCGTTTTATCACGAATGCCGTTCTCTGATTGGCTACGCTACTCACTATCCATGATCCTGTTGTAGATAGCGAGTAGCGTAGAAGTGAGCGCTTGTTAACGAATTTGACTCGGGCGTGATAGTTGACTCGATAAAGGGAAAAAACAGTTTCACGAAAGAGACTAGGACGAGTTCAACCTCGGGCTGATCATAATTCCAAGAAAGCGTTGAAGAATTGAGAATGGTAAGCACGTTTTCCACTCCAATATTTCGGCGTCCCGTATACTGTCGAAAATGTTCCGGTTGGTCGACCTAGAACCGAAATTTCCGGAATTTTTGGGTAAATGCATGGTAAACAGCCTGGGTTACGTCAATAAAAACGATGCGCCACAGGAAAACCAGACTTATTCGCGAAGACAAATCTGATTATTTCTACCTGTAGCTACGACACTGGCGCTAGTGTATTCATATAAAGAGCACATTAAATGTTGCCTATCCGATGTGCATATTTCGTGAATGCCTTAAGCAGACACTGGCTTTCACGAAACAATAATTTGAATACAACAGGCCATATTCGTATTTAACTGGAACTAGCTTACAATACAGGCTCATCATGCGAGGATTATCATGACATAAAGAGATTTATGTTATTTGCATTTGAAAAGACTCCTCGCATTAACCTCAATTGCGAGGTAAGCCTATTTCTGTAAAATGTGCCATGCGAAAGTACGTAAACTTTTCACGTGACCACGTAAACACCGAAAAATAATCTGGTCGCCACTGTGACTGAGCTCTGCCCCCAAAAAGCCTTGTAAGTCTTCTGATAACTAGCATTAAGCTATTCCTGTAGATCGAGCCAATTGAGAAATGGTATCGCTGTTTACGAGCTTTCATTTTTTCCGTGAGTTTTCAGAAGAATTGTCAAGAGATAATGAGATCAAATTAATTTTAATGAGAATTATATTTAAAATTGTAGTTTACGTTGTCAGTACCTGTTCTTTAGATTGATTAAAGTTATCGTTTGGATGATGAAAATAAAATAAATAAAATAAATAACAACGTGGAACCAAACCCCATTCCATCCATCGTTTTCCGGCGGGATCATTTGCAGTCCAAATCGGGAATCATTTGCGGTGCTGTACATTGATTAAACTCCCTCATTATAAAACTGAGAAAATTACTCCATCGTGATTGGCTGAGAGCAGGCCAATTCATCGATCATTTTTAATTTGCACCCCAGTGAAAATAAACGCGTGCGCTTTCGTGATTATCTCAGTCATAATAAAAGAGTAATCGTATGAAAGCTCGAGCAATCCTCCGTAAGAAAAAAGATGGCGACTGGTATATTTACTTAGCGCACGAAAACCTTAACAACGTTCATAAAAACGTACAGAAACGTTATAAAATCTACAAACCTAGGCTACTCAGTGTCCTTAGTACAGGGACAAATATTGTAAAAAGTTGGCTTTCTTTGTGCCTTACAGGCTGTGTTAGGTTCGCAAGGCATTGTGGTAAAATGTACAGCCGACATCTTTTCTCCTACGGTGGATTAAGGATTTACTCTACTCGTGATATTTGAAAATTATTTCAAATTGCACTCGCCTAAAGGCTCGTGCAATTTTGAGAGAATTTTCAATTAGTTGGGACACTTGAGCCGGACCACGTGTCCCCCATCTCCTCTAATCAATGTTGGAAAATGTCGCGTTTTTTTCAACAAAAATGGGAAAATTCACCTCATTATCAACATTGTAAGCGAGGGGAGGGGAGAACTTGCTTGGTGTCCCAAGACTTTTGTCTGGGATTGTAGGTAGCGCGCCGCAAGAAGTGAAAGTTTTCTATTGTTTTTTAGTGTTAATAATTGTATTATAATAGGCCATTTTCAAGATGTAAAATTCTAACTTGGCTCCGGGAATAAAACAAAAGGAGTCACATCGAGGCTGAGGAATGAATAATTAATTTCTTTTGTTTCATTATCCTAAGCCTCGGAACCAAGTTAGAGTTAAATATCGGAAATGGCCCATCAGTGTACTTGTGTTATTTTCTATAGTGTCTGGTTTTTTTTTTTACAATTGCTTAAATTGGAAAATTAACTGCGATGATCATTCTTCACTTTCATCTACAACCGCAGTTCATATATGAATTATTTCATATAAACTTCACATCATTTCACTCCTCACGGGAAGATATGAACTCAACTAATTGACCTCGCTCCCAATGTGTGGCTTCATAGCTCAGTTGGTAGAGCATCGCACTGGTATCGCGGAGGTCACGGGTTCGAATCCCGTTGAAGCCCTGATTTTTTCAGGCTTCTTCTTTCCAATTGCTTAAATTGGAAAATTAACTGCGATGATCATTCTTCACTTTCATCTACAACCGCAGTTCATATATGAATTATTTCATATAAACTTCACATCAGTGTCTGTTTTGTAAACAAATAGCTAAATAAATAACAACAACAACAAAACACCCAAAGTTGAATTCATCTACTTTAAAAACGCGCAAACAAAATTCCACACAGTTCTTAATTTTCCTCTTCTTCATCATTTCCTAATTGCGAATCAAACTGTTCTTTGCTGATCTTTCCCGCCTTAAGCTTTTTAACCAAGCTTGCTTCCCGCGCGAGGTCCTCGAGTTCGTCGTTATCAAATGAATGTTTCTGACGCTGCTTCTTCAGATATTCTCTTCGTGCCCTCCGTTTCTCTCTCTTCACCCTCTTCTCCTTGTTCTTGGACCAGGCCACAGAATCGTTGCCGAATTTCTTCTTCTTCTTCGAGCTGGTTTGAATCGAACTATCCTGGTTGGAGTCCTGTTGTTCCTGCAGTTTTCGCTTCCGTTGCTTTTCCCTATTTTTGTCCTTGTAATAAAGTTTCTCGACATCCACATCTGCTGGTTCAAAGTCGACTGTTTTATCCTTCAGCTCTGGCATGACGGGCAACTTGAGAAGGCCAAATCCGGTGGCGAGTTTTCCAAGTTCTAGATCTTTAGAAAAGTTAAACGGAAAGAAAAGGCAATTTAACACAACACATACAAATAATTCTGTCTGTATATAGGGTTCAGAGCCAACTTAAATTTTCAAAAGGTGGCTCTGAACCCCGTTTCCGTTACGGTATAACCTAAGTTGACTCCACAGAGTAATTTCTTACAGTATTGAGCGCATTAGCATTATATTTTGAATACTTTCATAGTTTTCGCGGTCGTTTTTACTCCCTGTCCCACGTCAATCAAACTTATCAAATGCAATAAGAAAGAATGGCATAGTTTTGTTATTGTTTGGGTTGCACGTGCGAACTAGAACTGAAGTCCAAAGTTCTTCAATCATGCTGGGAGCCAAGTTTTCAGGAAAACACAAAACACATTTCCTTACCACTTGATCGGAAGATTAGACTGCACTCATGTTTTCTGTAGAACTGCACAAATGAGACAAAAGCCTTCATTCCCTTTTCGTATACATCCCTGAAACATGATAGGCAATACACATTCATGTAAATATCTTACATTGGCGAATGATGAACATGGAACACACGGCTGGGGCTTGGAGCCTACATAACGGCGGCTTTCAAGTCACGAGCACCGGGCTAAGGGGGGTGGGAAAGGGTGGAAGGGGGTGGGAGGGATTGGAAGATGAACTTTTTATGACGGGGTCCGTGACATGTGCGATTGATAACATCAAGATTCCTCTCCTGCTATGTTATTCCGAGGCCTGTAAATACTAAAGACTAAAGACTAAAAGTGAAGAAACCTGATCTAGAGACAAGTCGTTAACATTGATTCAGGTCTCGATCGTACCCAGTGTCAATACAAGTCATGACAAGAGGATTGTGCTGCGGCAACATTTCAAACATTCAGAGGAAGGACGTTTAGAACTGTTAACCAGTCTCCCCTCAAGCAACCCCGTCAGCACCATTAGCGGTGGTCCACACGCAGCTTCTTCTGCTTTCTACCTCTTCATCCTCCCACTCCTCCCCTTCCTCCGGAGTCCGCTGCCGCTTACGCCTCCTACTTCTCATTCTCCTCTGCCTCCTCCCCTCATTCTAACTTCCTCCTCCTTTTTCCTCCCCTTCAACACCTTCTCCCTTCATGTCTTCCTCCTACTCCTACTCTCGCTCCTATTCCTCCTCTTCCTTCACCTACTCCTCTTCCTTCCATCTCAACCATACTTCTCCATGTCTCCTATAGTCATACCCTCTTTCTCTCGGCCTTCTTGTAGTGCAATCAGCTATTTAATCATGTAAAAGCCACTTCAAATAAAAAATTCGAATCAAACAGTTTACTGTCTACCTGTCCTTTATGGCCATTTTTCGTAGCTTGGGCGTGACATCTGCTCCATCATCTTCTATTTCAAACAACTGCAGAGGTACCTGCTCTCAAGAGAGTAACGTAAAGCAAAATCAGAACTACAATGAGAGACAGAAAAGCTGAGACACTTCACGACGGTAAAATTCTATTTCCAATCGTCTTAGAAACATTTACCCCTACCCCTCTACTCCCAAATAATCTTGCTTTTCCTATCTTTCAGACAACGCAGACCACAGCACCTGCATAGCATCGAATCGGGAGGGGAGGCAGAGATATCAGGATTTCAGAGAATTACATCGCTAGAAGCATTTGAAATAGAATAAGGAGTTAAATATCTCGAAGTGTGATTTTCTAAAATTGTCCCAACTACATTTGTCGCCCACTCTAGTCTCAACTGAGCAAATTACTAGATTGAAATCACTCAGTCTAATTTGTGAAATTATAATATAATATTGCCCTTCCTGAGAGGTTCATGAACATTAACCACTGCAGTATATCATGAACCAATCTTTCAAGTTCGGGGGTAAGTGTTTTGCGTATAAGGACCACTATTTTCACAGGGGAGGGGAGTATCTTTAATTTTAAAACAGTTTTAACCCAGTAGAATCGGTTGATTTTATCAAACAATCACATTACAAAAAAATTAACCACTCAGTTAAACAACTGAACACTGTCACAAGACAAACACTTTTTTTTCTCTTGAGTCCGCCCGAAGATGACTTCGACTCAAGCTGTGAAAAACGTTAGCTACCAACAGCAGTCTTTCTCGAGAGTGCTGCCACACAGACGATCACACTTGACGAGCTGCCAGGTCTCCCTTAAAAGAAGGAAATTCAACCATTTCCACACCTTTTGGTTTATGGAGATAAATTCCACGTAAGACTCTTCAGCCGGTAGCAAAAACAACAAAGCATTTCCTACAAAAAAAACAAAACAAAACAAAACAAAACAAAAACAGAAAAAAAAAAACATCACAAACAGGAGAACACTCGTCAGTACTCCTCAGCTCTGAATGAGATACTGGCAGCCAATGATACACAACACTTGTATTTTTTCAAAGTTGCCCAACAATTAGCCAGTACGGTGTTTGTACATCTGAGTAGAGAAAGGGGGCACTACATTCGACCAAACATTCCCGTTTGAATTTCCAGAAATTTCTAGTGGCGAAGTGAACAGCATTTTGCGGTGTACTGGACCGGACTGATAGATGAGTTTCCGGAAAAGGGGACAAACCTACAAGGTGAACCCGAATTTTCGAAAATTTCTTCCCAAAAATCTACGTTCTATTCGATTTTGCTCCCGGAATTCCAGAATGTTTGCTCTTGCATGTACCCTCCGCTCGCTCGTTTATAACTAAGAAAAAAGGAGGGGAAGCGACAGTAAACAGACCAGCGGGCTAATCACCAGGCCACCGCGCCTTTCTTTCACAAGTACTCTACGTGGTATATGTGATGTTCACGTTAGCTTTACCTTGGTTTCCAATCCTTGCCGTTCTTCCACAGCGATGAACAAAGGCACTGGAAAAAAGAGCACAAGAATTGCTTACCAAACCAATAAATTTTGTTTACTTAAATTAGTAGAAAGTACCAAAATGGACGCAGGAAGAACTACTTTCAGGATTTTAGAATTTAAATCTTAACTGTATTCCAACTGCAAAAATCTAAATCCCATTGGCCATTGCTGCCATATCTTAGTCACCCATTGACACTTAATAAGACATAGTATGCATACGAGCCAGTTGGCCCACCAGGCAGGAGCTTATCCCGGTTCCTGTAGCATGAAGCAACTAGGAGTATTTCTACTCCCCCCTGGATGGGATGCTAGTCCATCGCAGGGTTACCCCCCAGCATTAAGTTCACCGGTACCCATTTATACACCTGGGTGGAGAGAGGCACCGTGAGAGTAAAGTGTCTTGCCTAAGAACACAACACAATGTCCTCGGCCAGGGCTCGAACCCGGACCACTCGATCAGGAGTCGAGTGCCGACACTAACCATGAAGAATTACAAATCGTTTGTCGAAATTATTTATGGCCCATATACTTATCCTAATGACCCAAACTTTTTATGGATTTGCCACGGGCCATAGGCTCATTTGCCTGTTTTGCCTTCCCAATCCCTAACACTGCTACTGTTTTTCTCATTAAACCGTTTGTTTGGTGGCGCTCTCGTTGCCGTCAAGTTGCAGTCGTGGTTTACTTCAGCCTGGTTTTCACTAGCGACGCAAGCACAAGCGCAAGCAAAAGGGATGACTCAAGTGAAAACGAAATTCGACGCAAACACAAGCACAAGCAAAATCATCCTAACCTTCCAAACTGTTTTACGGCGCTAGGTAATCTGGATCCAGTGTTTTCATTGGCCAAACATAACCACGTATGGTAAATATCCTTGTGCTTGTGTCATGCCTGAGCAGTATTTCGTTTTCACTTGTTGCAGCGCAAATGCAAGCTAAGCGCAAGCACGGGAGAAAAAAAAAATGATCCTTGTGCTTGTGCTTGCGCTTGCGCTTGTGCTTATGCCTGCGTCAAGGCCATTTTAACGGTGAAATAAGAACTATTGTGTTCGGTTCGTGCTTGCGCCGCTAGTGAAAACCAGGCTATAAACTCGCTAGTAGTGCTGCGCGCAAAGTAGCAGCGTCACTGTGAATCAAAAAAGGTTCTAAAAATTTTTTAAACGAGTCCTACTTTGCACTGCTTGGAGGATCAAACTGTATGACCCAGTCCACTTCAGGGATGTCCACTCCACGCGCCATGACATCCGTGCAGACCAAAACACCACTGAAACAGCAAGTTAGTAATAAACATAAATGTAATTTCGGACAATTTAAGGGACGAAATTAGTCAGAAATTTATTAGAGACTTTAACATCCACGTTTACCGCAAACGGCAAAATGCTAGCGGTCACGTGCTCAGAGCCAGACGTCACATTCAATGTTTTCGACCCGCGTTTTGAACGTCAAGAGGTAGGTTTTCACATTAGTGATTTACCTCAAGTTTTATTACCTTGAATTTTATTTCATACCACGTTCAAATGCTGAAATCGAATAAAGCAACCCTTTTTCTACAAATTGGTCATGATAAGATAATTCTTAGACAAGTAATCAATTACCTAGCCTTTTTTTGTTGTTTGTAGAAAGGTACTGATCCTAAGTGGAAATCCAATATGGCGGCGACTTAAGGTGAATGTGTGTTTTACGATGCTGTATTTCCTTAAAAGCTACACATGCTAGAAACTGCATACTATTTTTTGTTCTATTTTTTTGTTTTGGCGTAACTTTCGCAATTCCCAATGCATTGACAGGATGATGTCTACTCGCTCCAATTCACTCCAATCTAAATCGACTAACGTCCAAATGGCGAACGGCAAACGTGTGGCCTCAAACCGCAGTTAGACGTTTGCGGTAAATGCGGATCTAAAGGTCTCTATTATTCTGACGGCACGATGGAGAGGCTCGAGGGGTATAATGGGACGTTTAGGAACCATTTAGGCTTTTGGAGAAAGATTTAGATCATTTTAATTAAGTCAGTCTTCGTGTTCGTCCACTTTTTACATTAAGGTTTTTGTATGTGAAACTGTAAATGTTCTAGGTTATTGATTTTGGGCCCTTTCCTCGAATACTTTTCCACGTGACATATTTTTTGGCCACATCTACACATCTAAAGGGCGGTTTTTTAGTGGTTTTCCGTATCTGTCGTAGCACAGTTTCTAATCGTTAGAACCAATAGTTGTAATTTGCAAGGATACAGATTTGCAGGTTAACGAGGTAACTGACATGTGTCAGTGACCACATGTTTACAACTGGCTTACCTCGCAAGCTTCCTGAAGGTATCAAAAACTTTATGCCGTTTTGCTTTCATTTTGCCGTGAATAGACAACACTTTAACGTTTGAAAGAAGCCTGCAAAAAACAATACATATATATTACTCATCAGCTATATTTTCTCTTGCTCCACAGCAGCAATCGCAAAAATGTACACTCATACAGTCGAAACTCTTCACAATGACCACCTTGGGGAGGAAGAAAAGTGACCGTTGCAGAGAAGTGGCTGTTATGGGGAGATAGGAGTGTAGTCTGACACCTGTTTTTTTCAGTGCAACATTTTTTTTTTCAAACAATGAATCTAAAATAAAATGATGACAATGCGCTACCAACGACATCGCGCAGAATGCCTATTGTTCTCGGGACATAAACTTACAGTTCATGAAATCTCTTAGGTCTGTCATATTGCCTATTATTATACGGCTAGCTCCGTGAGCGGGCAAGATGAATCAAATCCTGCGCTGTGATTAGCTACCCGAGCGGGCAAAATGGAGCTATCTTGCCCGCTCGGGACTACCCGCCGTGTCCCGCAAGAAAAATTTCCCCGAAAGCCATATAATAAATCCATTATTGACCAAGCTTGTTCGGTCAAGATAGCTGGATATTGGCCTCGTTCTGTTTTTTGCGAGTTTATGGATCTCGACTCCGTCTCGGTCCATAAACACGCAAAAAAAGAACTTGGCCAATATCCAGCCATCTTGACCTCACACTTGGTCAATAACCCATACTTGTTACTCAAATAAACGCGAGGTGGCGAGTCTCACTGGTTAAGAGAAACGCGCGCTTTTTCCCGTAGGTGCGCAGTACGGATCAAGTTTTGTGACCTTTTGCAATACAAATAGGCTTTTCTATACGCCGTTCATCAGTCGTTGATTAATCGGCCGTTGTTGAGAGATTTTGCGCGCAGTTGGGATGCTCCTAAGTGGCCGTGGCCGTCGTGGAGAGGTGGGCGTTATAAAGAGGTTAAAATAAGAGTGGATGTATACACTGTCTGCTGGGACTAAAAAAACTGTGGCCACTGTAGAGAGGTGGACGTTAGGAGGTTCGACTATAATCCTATAACTGCACGATTCTTGTACATAGCACCAAGGTTTAATGTCGACGGAATTGATGGTTAATAACTGAATGTACCGTAATTCTTTTGATAGTCGGTAAATGATTGCTGGTTCTCTTAGCTTGTACTAACCTCTCAAGAGCCTTTGAGAAATAATTGACACAAGCACACGTACTAAAAAATACCATGTTCTTGCAGGTCTGAACAGAAAAGAAAAAATTAGAAATCAAAGAAATACAACATGTACCTATAGTAGGAATTAAATAAGAGAAACAGACCTACTGTCGTCACTTACTTTTCTTGTCTTGAGAAAGGCCACTAATCTTGAAAACTTTCTCGCACTTTCACAAATCTACAACAAAATGACATTAAACTTAACATCCATGGGATTAAAATTATAATCTATTATCAGAGACCTGCAATTCATACAGAAAGCTTAATTATTTAGTTCTCTGCATGCATTGCAGACCTATGATAATGGATTTCAAAGATCTATCATCATAGGCCAGCAATGCATGCAGAGAGCTTTATTATCTAGCTCTGCACGCATTGCGATGATCATCTACGATGATAGAGAATTATTGTAAGTTCAAGAAATACTGAAAACATATTAGTTCCTCCACAACCTTGCACTGATTATCTGAAGGGAAGGTTTTTGTACAGTGGAGCTCAGTTGTGGAACAACTTCCCTATAGAACTAAGACAAGCAACTTCATTAACCAAGTTCAAGACCACACTACGTTGCCACAGTGAATTTTTTTCCACATGGCCTCCATGAAAAGCAGTTCTTATTTTTTTGGAATTTGTACTCTTTGATTGCAAGTAGTTAGGAAGATAGGTAGCTAGTTGATTATCATAAATACAGTGATGGAAATACCATGCATAAATAGAGTTATCATATCGTATCATATCCTATTATTATTCCAAACTCAACTGACTTATTGCAGCCTCTCTGTAAATGGTCAGGAGTTTTCGTGCTACCACAATGCCAGCGCTGGGGGGGGGGGGGGGGAGAGGGGGGGCACTCTCATATAACAAGGACGGGGGTGCTCATCATAGCTTTTAGGGGTTAAAAAAGCGGTTTTGGCACCTCTTTGGGTATTCAGCCTCAAAAGGTCCACAGCAAGAGCTTTCACGGTACCTTTTAGAGCTCAAAACAATATGACAGGAGATATTTAACAATCAACTGATTTATTGCTATTAAAAATAATGAATTTGACTGTTAATGTGTGGTACTGTTGTAGAATTGGTATTTCTAAGGGGTTAAAAAAATTCAAGCCACGCCCACAAAACAGGATCTTGGTACCTCTTAGGGGATCTTTTCAATCTTTCCGAGGAACACCCCCCTCCTTTTTATATCGGAGTCTCCCTGAGTGCTGATCAATACTGCAGTAACCTCACAACAATGGCCTCCTCTCTACAAGTGTATTTTATTATTATATATTTTAGTTGTTTTATATTTAGATTGCAAAGGCTTACAAAGGCTTTGTTGAAGAAACATATTCAATATGTGACCCTAAAAACAACTTACTGTGTAGAAATTTTTTAGTGTGGATGGTGTCCTCTGCTCTGACTATGGGAAAAATTAAAACAATAGAAGTTTGTAAATTAAGGGCCATCAAGAGATCTAAACCTGGAAGTCCAGTCGCCTCATCGCTAGTGCACTCACCTCCAGATCAAGGTGTCCAGGTTCAAGCCCTTGGGTTCGGACATTGTGTCATGTTCTTAAGTAAGACACTTTACTCTCACAGTGCCTCTCTCTACCCAGGAGTATAAATGGGTACCCGCAAATTGCTGGGGGTAACCTGTGATGGACTAGCATCCTATCCAGGGGGGAAGTAGAAATACCCCTAGATGTTTCATGCTACAGAAACTGGGATAAACTCCGGCCTGATGAGCCACTAGGCTCGTACTGTATGCAGACTTCACCTTTTACCATACCTTATCCACCCATGCTTACCTTGGATTTGGAATATTTTTCTCTGACTGTTACTCTTACAGGATTTCGGAGTCCAGCTCTAACTAAAGCCTCAACTTCATCTGTCTGGGTAGCAGAGAACAGGCCCTGCGTATAAACAATGTGGTCAAATTCTTCTCAATGATACTGCTAAAGTGACAGAATTGTGAAAGTAGCAAAGTTGTTGCTTGAGGATTTAGCAGCTTTATAGTGCAGAAAAATCAGCCTGTGCATTACCTCTGTCCAATTGTCTGTAACAAGTACATGTAGATGCTTGATTTCAAGCAATTTTCTATTCAAAGGATGTTACAAAATGTGTGTAAACAATATCTCTAAAGCAAGCATTTAGTCAAGTGATCAAAACTTACTGTTCTTCTTTGCTTTGGAAGAAAACCTAAAATAGCATTTATGCTGAAAATAAAAATAAAATCAAAAATTACAAAATTATTTTATTATAAAAATGACTAAGCTTAATGCAACCCTATCCAAGATGAGTGTTCCCATCTCTTGCATGACTATACACATTGGAATTGACCACTGCCCCCTTCCTCCCGCCCCCTTCCCCTTCCCCTCCAACCAATGGGGGTTTTCTGGGCCAATGACACAAAATATGGTTAAAAATCCCTTACTGGCAGGAGACAGACTGGCTGGCAGTTTACAAGTTTGGCTGATAGTTGACCTTAGGATTACCAAGAACAATCAGCTGCTGGTCAGAGCGGGATTTGACCCCGCGTGCGACCTAAGGATTCCAAGTCCTATGCCGTATTCACTTAGGCACATTGCTTCCATACGCATGGATCTCTCACATGGCTTATACTCTAATGAACCATCAAGTGCTCATACAATTATGTACAAAAAAAAATTATTATCAATTATTTTTACAACAGTGAGTTCCAGCCACCTGGTCTCAAAACCCATGTCCAATAATCTGTCTGCCTCATCCAACACCAGGACTTCCTATTTAAAATGCAAAAATTAAAAATTATTCTATCTGTTTGTAGTACTATACTTATTATTTAATCCTAACAAGAAGAGCTTCGGGGTACGGAGTAGGAGAGGAAAGATTTCTTAGCTTCTAATGCTTCGTTTATTGAAAGCTTAAGGACAAGAGAATATGTCAAAGCATAATTGGTGAAAGTTCAACAAACAGTTCTCACCAGACATCGAACATGAGTAGCCAAGTCAAATCCTTCATGTTTCCTGGTGAACAAATCCTCTAGTCTTCCTGGTGTGCCAATAAGAATATGGCCTCTTTTGAAAAGACAAAAAGTGAAAAGAAGATGTTTTGATGAGGCCTTGTACATTCTCAGTAAAAAGAGCTTAAACAGTAAGTTGTAGCATGACATTGTGTGGCCTGTCATGGTGGGGTGGGGAGGGGATGTGCAGGGTGTGGCATGGTGTGGAGTGGAGTCGAGTGAAGAAGAGTAGAGTAGGGCATGATAGTGAAGAGTAAAATAGAAAATTAAATTACTTGACGTGAAAAATTTTTTCCCAAATATCCCTCAGAAATGTGTCTTTAATTTAACACAACTTGAAAAATCAGACTTTTGTAACAAAATTCCTCACCCATCTAACTTGAATTTCTGTATGTCTTCCACTGGATCTGCTCCTCCTATCAGCAGTAACTGCCTGAAAAAAAAAAACATTACTAATAAAACATCTAAGACATCTATTTCACACTGATTTGTTTGTCCATCAGCTTATTTAAGCAGAACCTAACAGCTGAGATTTTCTCTTCTCATAAAACTACAGAGGGAATAGTGGAATATTATTAAAAGTACTGTGAAATATATACTGAAATAACATGAAATTCAGATTGCTGGGAAAGTTGGAGAAGCTTGTGAAGGCAGGCATGTTCAGGCGATCACCAAGAGTAAACGACCAAGGTCAAAGCCATATTAAAGGAGTTACAGAATGAAAGGTGTATCTTGGAAAAATTGGCCAATTTCTTCAAGTTTGTTGCTTGTGGTCTGTCTTAATCTTCCTAAGTCATAACCATTCTTGTTAATTTTCAGTTAAGTATCACTTTTTGTCTTTACTACCTTAGAAACTGTTATTGTCAGTGATGTTCCTTTCCATTTGAAAGTACATGCAATTCTACTCATCAGAAAAAGTGACTCAAAATACATGTATTGTGACAGGGCAGCCTTATCCAGAAATTGGATAGTGCCCACTTGATAAAAGACACATACATGTATTATAATCATATTGTGCTATCTCCTGCTAAGTACTTTGTCTGATATTTCCACCTATTTAAAACACTGGGTGGAGAAGAGCAATTTGAATCAGTCAGAGTATCAAAGTTTAAACCAAGAAAGCCACAAAATGACTCTAGCAATTCAAAATGACCTCACAATTCAGCATTCAAAGCAATTCAAACACAAATAATTTATCAATAATAATATTGGAACATCAAGAACTGGAAAACATCTTCTTTTTTGCTATTAAGTCACAGAAACACATGTGGACATTTTTTGGAGAATGACAGATGTCGCAGAGAGACACAGAGAAAATGTTTTCTATTTCTCTTCTCAAACTCATTAATAATTCATCAAGTTAAAACAAAGAAAATCACAACCGTGAAGGAGGTTTGGATACCCGGTCTTAATTAGCATAGATTTTGACGATTTTACTTCTCCTTTTTTTTTATTTGCTTGAGCAATTACAACAATTACAATTAAACTTACACTACAGCTACAAAAAAAAAAAACAATAGTCTACGGAGTACATATCTACGCATTATAGTCTACACACTACATACATTACATCCATTTACTCCTTGGTTTTGGTTTTGATTGAGAAGATCTATCAAACAGTCAAGGCAGTGTTTCACTGGCTATCTAAACACCTCAAATTGCGAATACCCTGCTGTGCAGTGTATTTTCAACTCTCTTCTCGGTGTTTGGATATTCCGATGAAACACTGTCTCTCATGTTTGATATTACATGAACAGAAAACAATGTGAGAAAACGAAAGGAACATCACCTGCTTATTTTGTTATCAAAATGTAAATTCTCTTTGTTTACGCCATCATTACATCAACAGCTCATGCCAGTTCTGTGTTTCTATCAAAAAGTTAGATTATTACGAGCTTGAGATTTCTATTGTGTGATAGTTGATGAGGGCACAGCCCGAGTCAACTATCACATGTAGAAATGGAGAGCGAATAATCTAGTAAATCTTTTAGTATAAATCTACTAGTTGTTCAAAACTTTATCCAAATTCTCTTCACAGACACTTCAAAAATGCAAAGAAATTGCTGTTATTTTGGTAACAATGGCACACTGTTGAGCAACTCACTATCTACAACAGAGTAGATAGTAGTGTAACCAATCAGAGAATAGTGTTTGTGATAGAATGCTAGTTGATTTATACTTATGAATAAGTTTTAGTATAAATCTACTAGCATTCTATCATGTGCGCTGTTCTCTGATTGGCTATCCTACTCACTATCTATTCTGTGATAGATAGTGAGTAGTGTAGCAGTGTGCCCTTGTCAACAAAATGAAGACCGCTTCTTGGCATTTTCAAAGTGTCTGTGAAGAGGATTTAGATAAAGTTTTGAATGACTAGTAGACATATACTAAAACAAATAGATTATTCGCTCTCGATTTCAATGTGTGATAGTTAACTCAGGCTACGCCCTTGTCAACTATCACGTGATAGAAATCTTGAGCTCATAATCTAATTGTTTAATAGACTGAAGTACAGGTTTAAGTGTATGCTTTCTTACATGGTGTTTTCTAAATATAATTTAACACATGCAGGAAAATTATGAACAGAAACAAACTTACTTTAACTGAGGGAGATCTTCAGTAAAAGTTCTCAAGACTTCATCAATCTGTTTTGCCAGTTCTCTTGTGGGAGTGATGATGATTGCGCCAACCTAACAGAATCACACTGACTATTTGGTTTAATGAATATTTCATGTTTCAAGAACTCATAAATTTACTGTGTCACTACTCAGTAACATAATTTACGTGAAAAGGAAACATATTTCAGTCTTCCTGGAAAATATGTTTCAAAGATGCAAAATTCCATTTGATAATATGCCCTAGCACCTCTAAAAATAAACCACCCAAAAATTGTACCCAACAACAAGTTTTTTGTGCCATTTAAGAAAATATATGTTGCAGTTAACAGGTCAGAATGATTTCAACCTAGGTTACTTCATTTCACCCTGGGTTAATTTTTTTTTTCACCTTCTTTTTTTTGAGAGGGGGGAGGGGGGGGGGGGAGGAGGAGGGGGAAAGGGGGTTCTTCAAAAGAATAACATGCACATCACCCATCCCCTAACCTTACCCTACTCTACACTGCCAGGATCCCATATCACCCCCCAATCTTTATTTTATTTAGTACTCACCTGCATTCAAACACACAGTCTCTGACTTTGTAGTCAACTTTCATCTCCACTGGGCCATGCTAGCAATCACTGCAAATTTGCTCACCTTTATTGGTCTACTAAGTTCTTAGTCCAAGATTCCCACTTTGCCATTGACGAAAATTAAACTAGTTTGAAATCATTCTGACCTAAATACATCTTAAACTACAACATATCCAGAAGGTTTTTCTTTGGCTTGAGAGCTACATGCACATGTAGCTCCCCCAATCCTCTGTGAAATTCTCCTTCCTACTTTCTTTTAAACGCTTTGGGTTTTGAAACCCTTCACTCCCTCAGAGTTTTAAATGGCCTTCCTTGGGATGGGCAACTGCGTATATGTGGTTTCTTGAAAAGTGCACTAATAGAATTTTAAATTTACTGTTTCTGCATTAACTAGATGTAATCCAACAAACCACTTACATCATGCTTCTTGAGTTTTTCTTCCCTGCAAAAAAAAAAAAAAGAAAGAAAAGGAGCAAAAAAGAAGACCACATCATCAGAATTTGTGGATCATATATTACACAATGGCATTGGCATAGAAATTATACCCAAAAGCTGACTGGGACAGAGCAAATCTTCACAGCCCAGGGAATACAAAAAGATCAGAAAAGATGTTTAGGATGGTCTTTTCACTTTTGCAGTACATTAAGAAACCCACTGTGCTATTTATGTATCCTGTTAGTGGTAAGCCCTGCAATGGACTGTTTTTTCTCACTTATTTTCGTAAACATTATTCATGGAAAGAGATACAGTGATAGCATAGATGGATTTGGCTAATTAACATGATTATATCCTACTGCCACCCAATCCAGACCATATGATGATTCATTTGGGAGGTAACAATTGTGCAATTTGTCACACACAAATGATTGCATGGAAATATGTACAAACAGAACAATTGTAACCTCCCAAATGAACCAGGGTGTGACAAAAACGTGAATTCCAGCTTGCCCTTGAGACAAGTTGATCTCAAATTTTGCTTGCCCCTAAAAAGTCAGTTTGCTTTTTTAATGATTTAGTTGGCAGTTGACTTGCCTGAGCCCTTGCCCATTAGGCGAGTAAGAATGAAAAGTTACTTGCCCAGAGGGAAAATCTACTTGTCCAGGACAATGGGACAGCACTATTATTGAGCCCTGATAAACCATCACATGATTTGAATAGGGCACCACAGTGCACCAAGGATGTAAACACATTAGCTGAATCCATCTATTGCGGTATTGGGGTGGACACCAGAAGGTAAAAAAGCAATTGGGACTCCTAGAAATATCCTGGAGAAGGTCAGTGGACGACAAGAGAAAGGCAGGATCAAAAAAAAAAAAAAACCCACACACACATACACAAGAATCCCACAAAATGGTTATTATATAAAGGTTTGTGGTAGATCTATTGGGCAATCAAGCTTAAAACAGGTTCTTAAACAGGTTCTGAATTACAGGGTGCAAATAATTATTTTTGTACATGGTATATCTACTTCACCAGAGAGAACTCATCTTTACCTTTTTATTCTGTAGTTGAAGTTTAAGCAGAGGAGCTTATGTACAGAATAACATAGTATTTAGAAAATAATAACAACTCTAATAACCTTCTAAGAAGAATTTCCACAATAGGAATCAAGAATGCTAAGGTTTTTCCAGACCCTGTAACCTGAAATTGCAAATCACAAATCAAAGAGCTACAAAGTATGTTCATGACACAAAGTCATATTTTGGTGTTCCAATCTTAAATCAGTTAACTGGCTTTAACTCTGACATTAGGGCTAAAAGTAACCCTTTCTCGGACTAAAATCTAACCGCTGTGCTTTAAAGCTAATTTCAGTCTGCAGTCTGCAGTTTGTATTTGACACTGCAGACTTCAGACTGAAATTCAGGTTTTAACCTAATGGTTAGCTCAACAGTTATGGCTCTTTTCAGAGGGGGATGAAGGGGCTTGGAATTGACTGAACCATTAGCTTTAGCAAATAGGGCTTGTTTCAGAGTTACAGTATAGTAGAGTCCAACTTCCCCTAATGCCACCTCCCTATAACAGCCACCTCTTTACAACAGTCATTACTTTTGGTCGCAGGGAACACTCCATACATTCACTCTTATTTTAACCTCTCTACATTAGGGCCACCTCTCCACAACACAGCAATGGTCACCAAAGTGCATCCCAAACTACCAAAATAACCTCTCCACAATGGCCAGTTAATCAACAAATGACCAACGATAAATAAAAAAACCCACTTTTCATTGCAAAAGGTCACAAAACTTGATCTGTACAGCACATTGTTGATCTTTGACTTGTCTCTGTGTGGTTTCTGTTTTATTGATATGTTTTGATTGTGTTAGGTATTTCTGTGCTACAATGAGCATTTTTTGGTAATATGAAAATATCGAACCCTCTGAAAAAAAAAAAAACAAAAAAAAACAGGCGCTGTATTTACACCCCTACCTCCCCATAATGACCACCTCTCGACAACAGCCACTTTCCTGTCCCCAATGTGGCTGCTGTATGACTATATTAGAGCTAATTTGACGCTGGTGTTATAATTAAGGCAGTATTTGGTCAAAGTTAGGGTTAGTCTTCATTGTAACCTGTCCCAAAACCGAGGATGTTATTATTTATATTGATTCCGCTTTTACGTAAGCTTCACATGGAAATATGCACATTGGCAAGATCGATGGAGGAGATTGTGAGGTTTTATGCTTTCAAAACGTTATAAATCAATCAGGGGATCAATCAGAACTATCATGGAAAGCAAAGGCAATGTATAACAATCAACTGGTAGGGAGAAATTGATGAGCTTACCGCTTCAACAGCGACATCTTTGTTTGACATAAACAAGGGAATGGCGGCTGTCTGAATGTAACGAGAAAAGTCAAATTAAAAAAGCACTTAACATGGTAACAACTAGATTATTTCTTTGCCTACCTGTACTGGTGTCATCGTTTGGAAGCCAAGCTTTTCCATGGCATTTAAAATTGAGTGGGACAAACTTGGTTTTATTTCGCTCCACGCGGCTGCCATTTTGAAATTTTGGCGCATGTTTTTTACCTCTTTCTGTGGAATGTACTGCAGGCTCGCGCAACTTTGAACTTCACACTTCTCCACTATTGCCTCACTCTTGCCGAGAATCTTACACTGCATTTTCCGGCGGTAAAATGTCAGGCGGAGGAGATAACGTTTTTGTGGCCAAGATAGCCGAGCAAGCTGAGCGATATGAAGGTAAAGGGATGGTTTTTATACCGTCAGTAGCCATTTTGTTATGTTAGAATCCTCTGATCGTAGTTAGCTAATTATGCATGGCGCTAAAATAATTTTATCGGTACGTTGCAAACAACAAATAAGCTTAATTAAATGCTTCTTTTCAATTTTACCATAAACATTTCACGGATTCAGATTTCCTGAAACTGTAGTTTTGAATGATGTTTACACTTCCCAGGTAGACTTCTGTTAATCTGTCCTGCTATTTAGGTAAGGTAAGCCGTCGTGGATTCGTCAATTTCGCCCGCAAAATATGAGCTTAAGCTTAAGGACATCCTTCGTTATTTTAGGCATTTTTTTTTCCGGACTCAAAGTGAACTGTGAAACCCTGGGAAAATCAGAACTTGGATGCCAAAAAGTTTGTACTTTGCTGCGAACCTTAGCTTCTACTAGGTATTTGTACGAACGCGTTTTCAGATTGTGCCGACTGTGGCTCGAAAGTGACGCTTGTCATAAACAAGGCACGACTATGAGCGAGTCAGGTTTGTCATCCTGACTGGCCACTAAAGAAGCAAATTATCCAGTTGATTTCCCTTCCTAAGGAGTTGGGTTTCATAAATCTTTTCACATTTTGAGTAGTGAAGTATAAATTTATGTTTTCCACACCCTGCAAATATAAGCTTATATGGGTGTCTCAAAAACTAAGACCTAAGATCTAACCCACCCCCCCCCCCCCGAATCTCAAAAGACCCCCTCAGAATCTCGAAAACTAAGACCTAAGACCCCCTCTGAATCTCAAAAACTAAGACCTAAGACTCCCTCAGAATCTCAAAAACGAAGGCTTACCCCCTGCAAATCTCAAAATCTAAGACATAAGACTCCCTCAGAAAGACCCCCTCCAAATCTCAAAAACTAAGTCCTAAGAGCCCCTCTGAATCTCAAAAACTAAGACCTAAGTCTCCCTCAGGATCTCAAAAACTAAGGTCTTTGATCTTAGGTCATAGTTTTTGAGACACCCAAACTTATGTATATTAAATATCAACTCAATGAATAGATTCCATGTTACTGCTGTCCATCTGTTCAGTAATACATCACAGATGACACCAAAATGTGGTAAGAACAAAAAAGTGGCAGGTGAGGCAATAGCCGAGTGTGTAATTGATGTTCTTTCGACAGTTTGATGTCTTCTATGATTTTTTACTGAACGGATGCATGCAACATGGAATCTATCTTTTTGATAAAATAAAATAAAACAAATTTTGATGATGCCATCTATATATCATTATGTCTATCCTCTAATAAAGCCAGCCGAAACTTATTTTTAACCCTGTTTTAGAGCCAACAAAAAGTACCCTCGTACCAAATTGGCGATCTCTCAAATTTTAATTTTTTTTTTAAATTGTCATCTGTGCCGCCGAAAAGAGGCATCGATTGTAAGCTTGCTCAGCAAAATGATATTACCACATGTATCATTACCAAGTTTTCCTTAAGACCATGTGATTCATATACCAGTTGTTAATTTTAAATCATCCAAATTTCTTGCAGTACATACTGTACACATAATCAGTTACTAGTAGGCTCTGATACACTGCTAGTCCTCATATCCCCCTCTTTTTTGTCACTTCAGAAATGGCGGAGTATATGAAAAAGGTTGTGGAAGAAAGGAATGCGACCAAGACCGAACTGACAGTTGAGGAGCGGAATCTTCTGTCTGTTGCCTATAAGAATGTGATTGGGGCTAAAAGAGCCGCATGGCGCATGATATCTTCCATAGAGGGAAAGGCAGAAAAGGAAGGCAAAGATGAGAAGTCCAGAAAAATTACCAAGAACTTCAAGCAGCAAATAGAGAAGGAGCTTGATGAAATTTGTGATGAAATTATCAAGCTGCTTGATGAATGCCTTATTCCTAATGCTGAAAGTGGTGAATCCAAGGTTTTCCTTAATAAAATGTAAGTACCAGAATAGACTGATATTTAAGAAAAAGTCATTATGTACATGTCATCTTGTATCCAACAAGCACGAGTGGAATAATAATGGTTTATAAAAAATGCCTGCAAAATATAGAAAAAATACCCCAAAAATTATATGTATGCTTACCATATTTGTAGTCTGCATACGAGCCAAGTGGCCCTTCAGGTTGGAGCTTATCCTGGTTTCTGTAGCATGAAGCAACTACGAGTATTTCTATTCCCTCCAACCCCCTTCCTGGATGGAATGCTAGTCAACCGCAGAGTTACTCCCAACATTAAGTTCACCGGTACCCATTTATACACCTGGGTGGAGAGAGAGAGAGGCACTGTGAGAGTGAAAATGCCTTGCCCAGGAACAAAAAGCAATGTCCTCGGCCAGGGCTCGAACCCTGACCGCTTGATCTGGAGAGAAGCACACCAACCATGAGGCCACCGTGCCTCCACACCATATTTGTAGAGCATGGTATGATGTTTCATATTCCGTGATGGCTAATTGAATGAAAATCTTGAATTTCGTTATCCATTGATCCAGTTTTAAACATAAGTAAAATAAATAATTATTGTCCCTGATCAATTTTTTGCGTGTTTATGGGCCTTGACCTGGACAATCTGATGTACACTGTAGCTCATGGGTGGGTTTGAGGGGAGAGTTACACAACAAATGGGGGCTGCTGCTAACCCCCCTCCCTTACCCTCTCCCCTTTACCTAAGGAATTCACTATAATGATCTATGATCTATTCTTGGTTTGCACATGATGTTATCAGTTTCTAAAATCCAATACTAAAGAGCCACCAAAGTTGTTATCGTCATCAGACTTAAGAGGTAGTAAAGTTAACAAATTTTCTTTTCAGCTCAGTAGCTTGCTTTGTCTGAAAACAGGCACATTTCGAATTTCAGAGTTATGGCACTGCGTGACATAAAGCTATGAATGCGTTTGTCGAAAAATATATACTTATCTTAGGATTTTTCGCCTTTTTAAAAGTTGAATTATTAGGACAAGTGCTTATTTAAATGTTTGCTTTCATGATCAGTTCAGATAATCAGTGGCCTAGCTAGCCAAAGTAAGTTCCAGATGTTTACACTACTTTCCAGCCACCATGTTGGTATACTGTGGAGGTACACCAACATGGCAGATCCATACTGGGTTCTGTAAATTTGTGCAAAATATTTTGATGAATATTTGAAGTTTGGGAAAACATACTCGTAGACCTAAAACTTGGAGAAATGTCTTCTTTATTTATCCCCTATAACATCATAATTTCTTGACTTTATACACTGAATGGCTTTCGAGTTATTTTTTTAATTGTGTGACACACAGTGCAACCCAAGAATTAATCAAAGCCACAGCTCTTTTGTTACAGCTGCCCCAGAATACAGGTAACGGATCTCCGAGGACAAAGATTTTAAATTTTCTAGGAGGAGGAAATGAAATTAATTTGTGCTCCCCTAATTTATTGAGCCAACTGCCATGACTTCCTCTTTCTGAATTTCGTGGATCCACCATGTTAAATGAAATCCTTTATTCTATAAGATGAGCTAACTGTTTTCTTTTAAACAGGAAGGGTGATTACTACAGGTATCAAGCTGAAATTGCTGGGGTAAAAGAAATTCAAGACAAGGCATTGGAGGCTTACAAAAAAGCAGAGGAAACAGCTAATGAAAGTCTTCCATCCACTCACCCAATCCGCTTGGGCTTGGCCTTAAACTTCTCCGTATTTTATTATGAGATCTGCAATGAGCAGGGCAAGGCCTGTGCCCTAGCAAAGAAAGCCTTTGATATGGCCATTGGGGACCTGGATACAACGAGTGAAGAGTCATACAAGGACAGCACCTTGATAATGCAGCTTTTGAGGGACAACTTGACTCTGTGGACTGCTGACCTTGAAGGTATGTCTTTCAATAAATAATTAACTATATTTAGAGAGGAAGCCACATCAGCCTTGGCTGGTTTTCATGTGGGTTCTCTATCCTGGTTGAATTGGAATTTGGAGTGTTGGTTTCTGTGGAGGGAGGAAAACTGGAGAATCCAGAGAAAAACCCTTGGAGCTGTGCGAGAACCATCAACAAACTCAATCCACGTATATATGGCACTGGGCCGGAATCAATCCCAGGTGCACTCACCACTGCACCCTCCCTGCTCCCCATAAGAGAAATTGAAATTGTCTTAACCCTCAGTCATACAAGGGGGTGGAAATCATCCCCTGAAAGGTTTTTTGCAATTTTGAAAACAGGATTTGCTCTTTGATGTGTCAGTACATTGTAGCTAGATTCTTTCCTCCCTCAGAGCACTTTTTTTAGTTTTCATAGCAGATTTAGTACTTTTGTATGTGTCAGTATCATTGTGGATTAATTTTCCATCAGTTTACACATGGTAGTGAGATCTATACAAATTTAGTAATGATATATAATGTCACATGACTTCAGTGTTCTCCCCGAGATTTAAGGAGACCCAGGGGTATCTTTACTTGTTTCAAAGCGATAGTCTGAGGACAAAAATTATAATCCTAGCCACCAAAGTTCTTTGCACCACTCTTGCCAACCACAAGATGAAAAACGTAAGAATTCAAGGCTCCACACACTGTCCACTTGCCACCAAACTATCCTTGTCACCCACAGGACTTAAATGATTTAGTTGGTAGATGACTTGTGTGAGCCCTTGCCCATCAAGCAATTGAGAATGAAAAGTTACTTGCCCAGAAGGAGAATCCACTTGTCCCGGATGACCGGACAGCACTTGTTTTTGAGCCCTGCACTCATTGTTCACGTGGCACGTTAGGCATGTTGAACAAAGTCTCTAAAGCAAAGTCTCTAAAGCAAGCAAAGTCTCTAAAGTAAATGCAAAGGGAGGATATAAGCTGTACTATGATGCCTAAAACACTGGTCACTGACGAGCTTGATCAGTACTTATGGAACATGCTTGAACTTCTGAAACTGGAAACATGCTAAAGCAAAACATCACATACTAAAAAGGTCACTCCGAAAACATGGCATCCTTTTCACCACACATGCTTCTAGGCCACATAGGCCTGGTCACTAAACTTGTACATAGCATGTTATGATGCAACTTTTTGCAAATTTTGAAAAAAAAATTCTGTGGATGAAGTTCAGAGAAAGGCAGCTCTGAACCCCGGAAACTGCTGCAAGCCACCTTAAAAATTAACAGGTAATCATTTGTTTTTTCATTGCAGCTCAAGGTGATGACACCAAAGTTGAAGATATGGAAGCTGATGATGCCAAAGAGTAGTTGATGCAGTCCAAGCTTAAGAGTGATCAAAGGGTGTGGGACAAATGCAGACTGTAGAAGTGCACTCAACTTAACCTAAACAGTGTTCTAGTTAACCTGAATGGGTTAGCTTATTTTCAGTTAGCCCTTGTACTTGTACTTAGGAAAAAAAACAGTCTACAGGTCTATCTACACTCTGCATTTGTCACAGACCATTAATCAATGACTTGTATGCCTAGCTGCGTAACTGTTTTTATATCATATGGTGACAAGTGTGTACAGCAAGCTTCTCCGTTTTATTTTAATTAATGCTCATAGGCTTTGTTCTCAAATCATTTCTGGTAACTATTATGGTGTTCTGGTTTTTTTTGTTTTTATAGAAAACATGTATACAGTAGTAGCTCTGGATAGTAGCAACATTGAACCACATGTGTATTGTTGGAAATCTTTCTAAAGTTTTCTTTTTTTACCTTTTGGTCCTCCTTTGATGGTTCGAGCATGTTTTGTGTAATTTTTACTTCTCATGCAAATTGAATTATTGGTTTTGTTTGCCTCCTTTGTGGTCCACTCAGCCAGGAAACACTTGGTAAAATAGAGATCTCTCTTTACACACTCAAATGTTCCCCTGCTTGTAACAGACATCAAAGAGTTGAGCCCCAAAGTTTCATTAACTTTTTCAGCAGAAGGGCAACTGGTTTTCACTGGCAGGCAAAACTTTTTGAACTGAATTCTTGAGAAGAAAAACATTCCTCTACATGGTCAAACCAGGCCAGCAAAATCATCCTCACAGCCGATTAATTTACCTGCTGCCCAGCCTCTAGTGAAAGTCTATGCTGTTTTAGTTGTGTATCTCTACAGAAATCCATGTAGTTTCTCTCAGATTGTGTTGAGCAAGAAAATATCCTCACCCTCCCCACACAGAAGGCGTTTTGGTTTAAACCCCCCCCTCCCACCTCACCCCCTCTTAGAAATATTTCTATGACCTTCCATGGGGTCAGGATCTGGAACTGCCCCTAAACTACTTGCATTACTGGCTCACAAAAATTGAAAGCCTGGCAGCAGCTTGTTAGAAATGGTAGACTGATCTCAGTAGAGCTTAGAATTGACACAGAGGTGTCTCAAACACAAGTGCAGACGAACTGAGCAGAGGAAGAGAGATTTCTATTATTTTAAAAAAATAAAATTAATTTTTTTTTGTGGCCATGGTCTTGGAAAATGAACGGCTGGACTCAAAGAATCCTGGCAGCTGTATCGAAGAAATTTCAAACAAATCAATCTTGACCTGAAACTAGGAACACCTTACACCGTAAAATCCCATGTTAAAGCCCCCCCCCCCCCCCTTCAGATATAAGCCATTCTATTTGCTAACAAAGAAATTATTCCGGATGTAAGCTCCCCGGATAGAGCCCATCTAATGTGTAAACTGATAATGTGAAGGCTTGTAGTTCTTTTACTTTTGTTCTGTTCCGTTCTAGTTGTTCCAGTCACATTAGTGTTTTCTAGATGTTTTGGAAATAAACTCCCTGTTTATTGTGATGCACGATAATTGTATTATAAATGTAATAGTTCTAAATGTCATGTTATGTCAGCTTTATTTCATTTCTCAGATAAGTTTTATCTCATTGTTCCGAAACGTTTTTTTTATTCCACTTATATGCCTCCCCCCCCGATATAACTCTCCCCCCCGATATAACTCCCCCCCTGTTTATAAGCCCACCCAAAACCCCTTATGAAGTTATACAAGCCCAGGGCTTAACATGGGATTTTACATATTTGATTAGGAAGGTTAGACAAGTGCCATACATTGGCCAAAAGTAATGACCATGCCCACTACGGTGGCAGATCCAGATCTTGAGCTGGGGGGTGGGGGGGGAGGTTGCTTGCCCTGACGGCTTTTCTTCCTTCTGTGATTTTTTTTTTTTTTTTACCCAAAATAAGGGGGAAGCCAGGCCCCTCCCCTGGATCCGCAACTGTACTAATATAGAGGGTTGCTATGTTCGGGGAGTTTTTATTTGTGCTTATGCAACTGAAGAAAATCATGAGAAGTGTGAAAACACATAGAATACAACTTTCAAAATAGAGAATACAATTTTGAAAACACTAATTACATCAGCACAGAATAACCCATTTCTGAGTTGGCCTAAGCCTCTCTATCAGAGCAAGGCCCTGGTGCACAACCGTTTGTTTGAAAATGAGTTTAATTTGCATGTGAATGAAATCTCATTTTCATATGAAAGGATGGGCACCAAAACTTGCTTTGAGAAAGAGGCTTAAGGTAATTCGGAAGTCCTTCAAATGAGGCAAATGAGGATCAGAAAGAAACAGAAAGAAACATCATTCATATCCTGGTATGCACTGTGTATAATGACGTCTTCTATTTGTTATTTTTCCATTTTTTGTCTTCTTTTTATTTTACTACAAAGTATGCTTGAGGTTGCTCAGTTTGGGGTTATACGGTACTTTTATTAGTTATTGACTTATACAGTTTTAAATGAGTAGTCAGAACTTGGCAGTTGAACATTTTTGCAAAATAAGTTCCATGAATTTGTTATTCAATAGCCCTTTTCACGGTTAATTTTTCTCATTTGCATTACAATGTAATCCAACGTGGATGCAAGGCAATTTCGGGCTAAAACTACAAAATAGCCCGAAATTGCCTCACCTACATGCTAGATTTTATTGTGATGCAAATGAGCAAAGGTAACCGTGAAAAGGGCTATTACACAATAATTAGTATTATTGGCATGGGTAGTTGAATAATAAATGATGTATTTATAATGTGTAACTGCATTTCTTGTTTTCATTTAGTAAAATTCATTTATGAAACTCTATTTTTTGACTGACTACCTAAACACCATGTCACATGACAGGTTGCATGTAAAAAGGCAAAGGTAAAGTCTGCATACGAGCCAAGTGGCCCTTCAGGCTGGCACTTATTTCCGGTTTCTGTAGCATGAAGCAACTAGGGGTATTTCTACTCCCCTTGGATGGGATGCTAGTCCATTGCAGCGTTATCCCCAACATTAAATCCGCCAGTACCCATTTATACACCTGGGTGGAGAGAGGCACTGTGAGAGTAAAGTGCCTTGCCTAAGAACACAACAGACACAACACAATTGTGTCCCCAGCTAGGGGTCAAACCCAGAACGCTTTATCCTGCAGAGGCCAGCGCACTAACCATGAGGCCACTGCACCTCCCATGACAGGTTGCGTGTGCTTCACTGTAACTGCCCTGTGTCCATCAATATCCTCCAAGGCAATCTGAAATTTGTCCATAAAAGCAATCCTAACCTACTTGCCATCCATACGTTAGTTTTTGTTATCTGATCTGTTTTTCTGTTCTAACATTCTCAGTGACTTCTGTCCACCTTAATAAAGGTCAGTAGGCTCGATTTCCAGCAAAGGAAAACAGATTACATTAAAAAACCTTTGAAATGTCTTTAGATCTATCTGAAAAAAATTATACCTTCTTGGGAAGCACCATATTCTCTGCCTAACCCTGAGATAGTAGGCAAATCCCCCACTCCACGCCCGTGAGTTAGTAATGTTTCCCGCCCAGGCTGACTCGCCCCCAGGCTATTCGGAGTTTACATGGCCCTGGCCTTGGTTTGAACAAGAAAGCCGGTATTTTCACTGCGTTGCGGAAATCTTCGTTCTTTTATACGTAGTAAAATGTCAGAAAGGGAAAAGAATGTGTTCCTGGCCAAGCTAGCCGAACAAGCTGAGCGGTATGAAGGTAAGCCGATCGTTTTTGCCGCCATCGTAAGCGTTTTGTGTTGTTACTGTTAGAATCCTCGGTTTGTGATCGCATCACGTCGGTTACGGTAGAAAAACTGTAAAAAAAACCCTTCTTTTAACAAAGATTGCTTGAGTTCAGATTCGCTGATGTAGTACTTTTGAATGGAATTCACGCTTCTCGTTAAATCTAGCTTTTTACCCTCCTACCAAGGTTCGTTACGCGGTATTGAAAATAAGACTTAATTTCCACTACAAGCCTTTGATTTACCTTTGCTTTGCCTTTGTTAAAAGCTTATCGATTCGCCACTTGTCAGCGTGGGCGCTTCGTTATTCGGCGCTGTCAGAGCGGCATTTTGAGTAATGTACACCGACATATCGTTTAAAATAATCTACGCTGGGAGAAAAATGACGCTTAAAACGAATTGTCGAAAGCGACTTTTCTAATTGTAGTGTCAATTCAATTCAGTATAAAGGAGTGCTAGCTGGTCGGTTTGTTTAATTAACGTGGTGAAAAAAGCACGTTTATATTCCATATTTCTGGCGGCTTGTTGATAAAAAGATGTGTTATCATGCCTGCTTTTTTTTTTTTTTAAAAAAAAAAAAAAAAAACCTGTTCGATTTTGGTTGGTCTGATCGGGTAGTTTCTGTTTAACTGTTTGCTGCGATGCCTCTCGGGTGTGTATCTGTGAAGCTTGCCTCCTGTTCACCGTAAATCGGTGACATGTTAATTTTTGGCTTAAGGGTGAAATAAGCTTACATTTTTAATAGGCGGACAAAACTTCATTTAGTCCATGGGTTTTTCCCAAGTTACCTTATGCATGAGGAGAAATTTGTATGGTCTGTTAAACGTTGAGAAACATACATAATGAATGACTTTTTTGTCTTTTTCATGTAATATATATGTTGAGCATTTTATTTTCCAGCATTTTGGTTGATGTACCCTAACAATGTAATATTTAAATTTTCTTATAAGCTTATGCGAAGAGTGGCAAACTAAGTTTATACCATCTGCACATAATAATTGGATAGTTTTTCCCTTTATAGTTCAGTCAAGTTGAAGGATTTAAACATTTGCTTTGCCTTACTCAAACAACTTTATTTAAAAACATCACTGGGTAATTCAGTTCTCAAGAAGGCTAAAGAAAGGAAATCATTCAGTCATTTTGTATTGTTCATTGAACTGATGGCTGAATACAGCTGAAAGTTTCAATTGGCACTTCAATCCATGCACATTTTCATAAGACATGAAGCTTAATACTACTAAATAGGTTTAGAAAATAGCTCAAAGAAAATATTCACGCTGATTAATTTAAAATCGTGTTTCTATTAAACAACTAGATTATGAGCTCGGGATTTCTATCATGTGATAGTTGACGAGGGCGTAGCCCTCACATAGAAATTGAGAGCAAATTATCTAATTGTTTAAGTATAAATCTAATAGTCCTTCAAAACTTTATCTATATCCTCTTCACAGACACTTCAAAAACGCCAAGAAGCAGCCGTCATTTTGTTGACAAGTGCACACTGCTACACTAATCACTACATCTATCACAGAATAGATACTGAGTAGCTTAGCCGATCAGAGACTGGAATTCGTGATAGAATGCTAGTAGAATTATTCTAAAACTTGACAGAAAATCCAGCACCATCCAACAGTTTTGACTATAACATAAACAAGATGAATCCGAGGGTTGTTAACGTCGTTTCCGTATTGTAATAAGCCAAAAGTAGGTTTTCAAAGATGTTAACAATCCTCAGACTTGTCTTGTTTCTGTCAAAAAAAATACCCCTGGAGATAGATTTAGAAGAGAGGACAAACAAGGAGCTGTTTTAAAAAGTTCTGGAATGATCAGGGTGTGGGAAAATTTGGAGAGACCCTACTCCAAATTGTTCCCAGATCTTTGTGGTCAAAGCTGGAGGCAAAATCTGCTCAAATGTGATTTGGAAATTATCTGATCACCTGTAAGGAATTTGGCAGGTGAGACGAGAGCAAATACCCGAAATGAATTAATTTTCCAAATGGCAGGTGTGTCTGGTCATGAATTTGAACGTGCTTTGAAGCAAGTTTCCTTTACATTAGCAGGGAATGCTTTACATAAAGCTAAAATGCATGTGAGCAGTCCGAGGTTGTATGAGCTGTGTTATTGCAGGACAGAATTCGCACATTTAACGATGCACTATTGTTATCTTGCCATTATCCAAACTGAACCATAATTTGTTAAAATTGCTTGCTCAAATGACGAATTCTCCACACATACGCTATGCCATCTGTAGTTGGCAGTTAGCTTTTTGTCTTACATGTACAGTGGTTAGTGGTAACTACGTGTATTCTAACAGTAAGTGAAAAGTGACATGTTGCCAAGTTTGGCATTTTTGAGGAGTGCACATCAAAAGACAATAATATTTCTCACTGCAATTCCACTAATGCATGACGTAAAAAAAAATTATTAAATAAAATGTGGAGTAATATTTGGCTGTTTTGAGAACAGGTGCTCATATTCTCCAATTTTTCATGTATCAGAAATGGCAGAATACATGTGGAAAGTTGCAAAGGAAGGGCCGAAGCTGTCAACTGAAGAGCGAAATCTTCTATCTGTTGCCTACAAGAATGTGATCGGAGCTAAAAGAGCTGCATGGCGTATAGTTTCTTCATTGGAGGCAAAGGCAGAGGGCAAGGAGGAGAAGAACAAAGAACTGAGCAAGAAATTTAGACTTCAAATTGAGAAAGAGCTCAATGAGGTCTGTGAACAAATTATTTCTCTCCTGGAGGATCCTCTTATTCCTGATGCTGACGACACCGAATCCAAGGTTTTCTTTCTTAAAATGTAAGTACTGGACAGACCTGGACTTATAGAGGAACTGAAGAAGTCAATATACAATTTGTTGCACTTTGTTTTAAGTGCTTAAAGGTTGAAGTGGCTGGCTTGCAGTTTTGAGACATTTCCAGTAGTTATAATTCGACACATCAATACTATGTAACCACACTTAAGGTCATTCCCCAGTATTGCATTGCACATCCCTACTGCGCATAATTTCACGCATGATTAGTGCGTGCGCATTAAAAAATGGCGGCTTTTTCTTTACAGCTGGACCTCGCCATAGAGGTAAATCGTCATTTTCTCGCAAATGAGTATGGTGACCTATCATTTTTTTCTGTTGTTTTGAATTGAGTAATAAATTTCTCTGTGTAAAATAAATGTGGACCAATTCTCAGTGTAGAGCAAAAAGCAATCGTCGGAAACATGAATTTAGCAAGCAATCATAACTACAATCATGGTGCTTTTGTAAGGATTTATATGGGTATAAACAAGGTGCTTTTGCTCCTAAACGACCATGGGGACCCTTCATTTTTATTTCAAAATTTAAGTTCCTATAATATAAACAATCGATAGGCAAAGTTTCTCAAAAATCTCAGTGCAGGTTCTATTTCAGTGGAATGACCTTAAGAGCGGTTTCTACTTCGAACAATTTTCTTGTTAACCCAGAGAGTTCAAAATAACAGGGTCCAACTGTTGTTTCATGGGACTAGCGGCAACATCTGGTCATTGGCCTCATCTGGTGTGTGCCGTTCATATTCATCCTTGCTATCAGATTGTTGGTGCTTGGGGTTATTTTGGTGATCGGAGGTACCAAGTCACCCTGTTCTCAGGTCCTTCCATTCTCCAAGCACCTGCACAAAGGTTTCCATCCAAGGATGGTTCCAGCTTCCAGGGTTGCCATGGATACCCCCCTTCAGCATATGGCATTTGGCACCCCGTTAACCTTTTAAGCACCAGTTCCCAAGTTTTTTTTAAAATATCTATAGGATGGGTTCAGAGCCACCTTTTCCCAGCTCAATTAGCTTTCAAGTTATTCTGGGTGAATTTACCTAATAATTTTTCTGTGTCAATTATCTTTTTTTGTAACTAAGCATTTTTCTATTTTGGTAAAAGTCTGTGTTTTTGTTAAATTTTTGAAAAATTCAAGGTGGCTCTGAACTCATCCTACAGACGATTTGTGTGACTTCAGTAACATCACTTGGTAAAGTTTGTTACTACTGAATTGTAATAGAAGTAAAACTGTTGGAAACTGCTTGAAACTGTTGCCAGTCCCCGGGGGGTGGACTCCCATATAAAAGGACAGGGGTGCTTGTTTGAAATTTTGAAAAGAACCCCTAAGAGGTACAAAGATCCTGTTTTGTGGGCATGGCTCAAAATTTTTTTCTCCCCTTAAAGGTACCAATTCTTAAATAACTCATTACCTCCTGCTATATTTTCTCAGCTCAATACCCTAAAAGGTACCACTAAAGCTCCTGCTGTGGACCTTTTGAGGCTTAACACCCTGAGAGGTACCAAAACCACTTTAATTTTTACCCCTAAAAGGTACGTTTAGCATCCCTTTAATTTTTGTATGGGAGTCCCCACACCTGGGTTGCCAGTCACTTTAAAATCATTACTTAATATTTAATAGTTAATATTATTATATGGCTTTGGCTTGTGGCCGATATAACGCGCGCTCTGATTGGCTAAGAGCGAGATCTGAGCGGTCATTATGCAGCCATAATGCCCACGGGCCGATTACGGATTATGCAAATTAGGAAGAGCCCGGCTCTGAAAATTCAAGCGCATTGAAACAATGAAAGCCGATTAAAAACAGTAAGAGAAGTAAATTTAATTCCGAGTAGCTAAAAGTTTAGGGATTTTTCCTTAATAAAATTTATATAGAAGTCGTTTTTGACTTACCGGTAACCTTGGCGAGCACTAGTGAAAAGCAATCAAAGTTTGCCGAGTGTTGAGTAAAGCTAAAACCGCTAAGTGAAAAACACCATCGCCAGATGTGTCACGTATCCTGAGCAGAAAACCATGGAGAAACTTATAAGTTATCATCTTAGTCACAATAATTACCGAAATATTGAACTCCGTTTCAGTTCTCATCAAATAGATTCCCTCGCTTCAACACAAGCAAGTGAAAATCAGCTTCCAGGATCATCAGATGTAAACAATCGGGCGGTTTCTGTCGGTAGCAGTGTTTCTGATACCTGCAGGAAGATTTAGACGCTCACAAGGCTTGAAAAGTTCATTCATAAGTCCCAGAATGAAGAAGGCCAAGATATGTTGTCGAAAGCGAATGCGAAGATCGAGTTATTCTGAGCAGTGCATTCTGCAGCATTAGTATTTTCTTTCACCGAAAGACTGTTGGTTTGGACCATTTTGAAGCACTTTCTGTCTTTTCTTTATGCGTTGACGTTTCGCCACAACAATTGGAAAAACTCCCTCATCAAGTTGTGGCTCCACGATACTAGAATACCTTTTTGAGGGCTGTGACAATCATTTTTCCCGTAAAGAATTACAGTAGTGAAGTTCACTGACTGTCTAGTTTTGCCCTGGGTTTGAGACGATGAATGAATCGGTAAATGCGCGCATCGCCGGATGTAAATTGACGGCTTCCGCCCGAATGATTTTTTTTTCTTCAATTCGTGAGCCATATAATAAACAACTTAATAACCTCGACCGTTCAGTCGTTATGGGAAAATCTCAAACCTCAGCCTACCGTATTGACCGAGTGAGAACCAGGTCAATACGGAAAGACCTCAGTTTGAGATTTTCCCGTAATGACCTCACTCTCGGTTATTAAGTAGTTATTAATATTTAATATTGTCCTGCAAATGTTTCCCAAAATTGTGAGTGAAGGAAATTTTTCGCGGAAATAGCTCTTGAAAATATATAGCTTACCTGCAGCTGCTCATTAAATGGCTTTTAGCTAAGTGGCTGATGAGTTTGCTTTCAAACAGGAAGGGCGATTACTACAGATATCAAGCTGAAATATCTGATGATAGTGGCCGCAAAGAGGATGCCAGGGAAGCTTATGCGAAAGCCGAAGAGGAAGGCAAAGGTCTTCCATGCACAAGCCCTATCCGACTGGGCTTGGCCTTAAACTACTCCGTATTTCATTATGAGATCCTAAGAGATTCAGACAAAGCCTGTAAGGTGGCAAAGACAGCCTTTGATGATGCCATTGGTGACCTGGATACATTGAGTGAAGACTCCTACAAGGATAGTACTTTGATAATGCAGCTTTTGAGGGACAATTTGACGCTGTGGACTGCTGACATTGCTGGTAAGTGTTTGGTAAGAAACAATGGAAATGAAGCAAAAAAATGATCAACAGCAAACAGCAAGCTTTTGCTGTCTTAAGCTGTTTAAGCATTGAAGTGAGAATATTTCTACTTGTAAGTATTTTCCTTGAACAGGAGACTTGTTTTTATTCCTGTTTTGGATTGCTTTCAGGATTAGAGGAAATAAAACAAAAAACCTCTCTAATCTTTCTTAGTGAACTGTGTTAAGCACGGACAACAATCAGAGACTATCCGGACAACAATGAAGGAGCTTTTAAAAACACACTTGGATGTGGAGATTTTTTTGCTTCTTACTACACAATTTAACCCATGTTTGAATAAAATATTACTCCACTAGAGGTTTTCATTTCATTTTTTACTGAGCCATTTATAGTTTATGGAACCGTCTTGAAAAGTAAATATAAAAAATTCAGTTCAAAAGTCTACGTCACAGTGCAAATTTGCCAACTCCCAGAGAGCTTCAGCCTCAGAAATAGTTTGCCTGGGGGATATCTTTATATTTGTGAGAATATAAATTTTTCATTTTCATAAACTAAGTTAACCTATATGTCATATTAATTATTGTTAACAATATCAAATTATAAGTCAGATATATATGTTAAGTATACAAAAATGAAAAAATTAATTATAACTAAGCTATGCCCTTGGGAAAGCTGTCTCTGAGGTTGTTATAGACTGAAGCTCTGTTCCCTTGAGCATTTTTCCCTCAAAATATCCGCAGACTGTTTCTTAATTCACTGTCTAAGTTTGATTGTTGTAGACAAGAATACGGGTCCTGTTGGAATTATTATCAGAAGGACTATTTTTGCTTATTTAATTATTTTGAAACTTATTCAGTATATGGGAAGAATTTTGCACTGTCTTGAAAAAATTGTAGGTTGGAGTGTACATGAATAAAACATATAATATTATCATTGGTTAAGGCTTTCTAGGTAAAGAATATAGAAAAAAAAATCCACATAATTACGTTAAATGAACATTGTGCATGGAAGTCTTTAAGTGCACAATTGTATACTGTGATTAACAATAAAAATGAAATAATAAACATTTAAAGTTTTTTTTGACATTGACCCTGTTGAAATATTAGAACAATGTTCATAGCAACTCAAGAAAGACATTTTGACCAAACAACTTTGGTTGATATTTTTTATGAGAGAGGAGAGAGGCTGATTTAATTGGATTTGATTTTTTTGGGTCTGACTTTTGGGGGACTTATTTTCTGGAGGGATTTATTTGGCTGAGTATTATTGTAATTTAAAGACTCCTGTATGCGTGTAACTTGAGTATGAACCTCATATGTCTGGTGCTGATTTTTTTTTATATGCTCATAATATTCTTTCCCCACTCAGAAGACATTTGAAATTCAACCTATAAGACTCCGTGCTACTGGAAAAGCTTCGCAGTTTTGCATCGGTTCTTGCATGGGTTTTACGAACAGATGTTACAGCATGGGTTGATAAGCTACTACCTTTTAACACAATCACTTCATGGGCAGCATGAAGTTTTTCAAGGCAAATCTAAGACATCCCTTGAGCAGCGAGAAGAACGGAGCCTACCAACAGAAAAAATACTTGGACTAAATAACCAAGTAAATGTTTTTTTCTTCAATATTACAGATGATGATAAAGGAGATACCAAAGTTGAAGATATAGAGGGAGATGATATGAAAGAGTAGCTGGCAGAGACTGACTTCAGGAGTTATCTTAGAAATGTTTTGTGGATAAACTGTATATTTTAATTAAGGGCACATTTCGATGGGATTCATTTCGCATTTCGATTAGATTCTTAACTCCAACAACAGATTTTGCATTTCTTTACTTAACAGTTTAATCCAAGATCACTCTGATTGTGGTGCATTTAATAGAGGAACCGAAGAATCCTTGCCCAGAGTGGATTCTTCTGTTCTTTTGATGCGTCATGATTTGAGTGATCTTCAGGATTAATCTGTTTAGTAAAGAAATGCAAATTCCGAATTTGGATTCAAGAATCCAACTTGGATTTTCCCAAAGAACTGCACCCTGATACATATGTATGGCAGGAAATGTGTAGCCAGGATGTCAAGCTTCCCAATTTTTTTTTTTTTTTTAAACTTATAATCTTTGTTCTCTGAGGTAAAATTATCTGTTGTAATTATGGTAGATTTCGTTTTACACCTTTAATCTCAAATATATCATTGTAAGAAGTGTAGTACAGTTGCACCTCTGCTAATGGACATCTCTGACAGACGGACACCTCCATAGGCAGACACTAAGTCATGGTCTTGTAAATCAATACTTAGTTTTGATTTAACCCCTTGAGTGCCTATATGACGTACTCAGTACATCATGATTTTTGCCTCTCAGGTGCCTATATGACATACGCAAATTTTAAGAGATTTAGTCAAACTCCCAGTACACCAGAAACAACTTTTATCGGCACCTGAGATTCGTAGGAGTTTTTTCAAGATTGCTGTGTTATCGTATGGAAATCAAATAGTGTCAACCTCAGCGAAGTTAACCGTATCGAAGAGACATTTTTATGACCTTTCAGAAAATGTGTTCATGTCTATAGTTTAAGTGAAAAAGCTTACTGCATTTGAATTTTTTCACTGGACACCCATTTTCAGGACACACAGCAAATGCAGTGGTCTGGTACTCAAGGGGTTAAAAGATGTTCACCTACAGGAGGTTCAATTGTACATAATGAAACAGTGCTTCAAATTACATTGGTATAGGTAATCATACGGTTTCGAGTTCATTTTGGAATTAATTTGCATGAGTGACCTTTTCAAAAAGCTGAAATTGCACGAGCCGCTTCGGCGAGTGTAATTTCAGCTTTTTGAAAAACTCACAAGTGCAAATTAACTCAAAATTGACCGAGAAAAACCGTATGATTACTTATTAATAATATAAACATGAAAAAATTGGCACTGAGGAAGTGCTGAAAGATCTTTCTTGAAGCCATTTTTTCTCATTTGAGAAAACTTTTTTCAAAGTTTCAGCACAAAATTTTCGTTATCATTTTATGTGATATCATTTTCTTAGAAAAGTTCCTATTGTCTTTCAGTCAATCATAATCCAGAATTTCGATGTGTAATTTGCACTGGTGTTACACTTTTTGCACTGATGTTACACTTTTTGCACTGGTGTTACACTTGAACTGCACTGCTCTTAGCCAATCAGAATCAAGTAATTTTTTCATGTGTACTGTTATGAAGGTTATTATAACTACAGTAGACAATAGAATGTTTATTTTTTACCAAAATTGACTTGTTGGTTTATCTTATTTTAGTTTTTTTCCCCTTTGTTTGTTTGTTTGTTTGTTTTTTTCACTTCGCTGTTTCTCTCCAGCTTAGCAGTAAAAGTTGATTTTCATTTTCTAGCTTGATTTATTTTGCTAGACTAAATAGACTTTTGTTTTGGAGAGACTGTTTCGTGGCATACCCAAGCACGCTAGCCTGGGTAAGCAAATATCTTTCTTTGCACACTCACGTCTTTTACTAACTTAACTAATATATAGAAATTTATTTGAAATAAGCCCTTCTCTAATGTTAAGCCCCTCCCAGAAGGAATTACAATGTATGTTGTGGTGTATTACTTTTTAACATAAAGTCAGTTACTTGTACATTTAATGTCGTTCCAGTAAGATGGTTAATCCCAGAGGGCTGCAACATTCAGAATTTGTTACAATCTTGAAATTTTGTTGCTGCTTCAGGGAAGCTGGCTACTTTCGGAGCTTTACAGTACTTTAGTTTTTTTTAAAGAGTTTAGCAAGATATAGGCGGTTGAACAAGTATTTGCATAGCGTTAAGTGTCATGACGTTGTTATACAAGTACAAGTACTTGTAGATCATTTAAGACACAGCAGCTGGATAATAAGCTTAATAATAAAGAACTTATGAAGAGTGGTGTTTTTTGATGTAATTTAGTTAAAATTGGCTCGTGAAAGTCAATGGAATTAAATCCTCATACATTTAAGAAAAAGAGTTTTAGTAGAATTCTACTAGTATACTACACGTAATGCAGATGCTGTAATCTGATTGGCTGAGCCATTGCACACAATCAGCCATTAATGTGCAGTAGCTTGGTGTGGTCGACAAAATTGCAACGTTTCCTCGTTTTTCCGAAGCTTTGAAAGAACGTTTAGAAACAAATGAATAATCAAATTCCTGAGAAGACTAAAAGGAGGGCATTTACGGTTTCTTTAATTAAAAAAGCTCGAAATTTTTGAAAGAAACTGATAAGCGCGCGTAAGCAATTGCAAATGTCAAATTGACAATTCAGTCAATTAATGACGTATGTAGAATTCAGGCTCCAGTTGTTTGAAGGGTCACGTGATAAATCACTATCCAATGGATAGAGTGGTTTGTTTTGTCAACGCCCATCCACTGGATGGCGATTTATCCGGTGCATAATGTTACCCACCCCTTTGAACAACGTGGGCCAGAAAAGTGATGGTTTGCTGGTTACCACTTTTGCTGAAAAATGCTTGATGCTTTGGGCTATGACAAAGGGAAAGGCAGCAACACGAAAGTTTTTCACTAAACAAATCTCAATTGAAGGATTCGGTGGTAAATGGCAAAGGGGCGTTAGCAACTTTTGGTCAAAAGTGAACTTTGTGGAAAAAAACTCCAAATTTCACATGCCGATATGTTTAGATGTGAAACAATGTCCTGTATTTTTTGTTTTGCTTAGTTTTTTGCTGGATTTTGCTTTGCTTTCGAGACGAAACGAATGTTATTATGGTGTGAGTATATAGATTCTGACTGTGATTTACTCTTTCAGTCCCAAACCATCAAATTTTAAGCCCTTCTGATCATTTCCGTTACAAAGTCATCAGTATCAAAACGCCTAGGGTCTATAACCGAAGAAAGATCGATTGGACAATAACTCCCATTAGTAGAATTCTACTAGCTAGTATAGTATACTAATGCAAATACTGCAATCTGATTGGCTGAGCTACTCGTACACTATCAGCCATTATAGTTCAACACTAAATTTTCCCCGATTCCTATTGGTTTAAATTGATCACGTGACGCGATAGTGTTCATCCGCGGAGAGACACTATCAGCCCATAGTGCCCGTCCGAGGAAAATACCCGGATGGATAGTACTCGCCCGTCAAAAATTTTCTGTCATTTCATTGACTGCAGTATTTTGACTTAAAAAATCTTGTAATTATTGAAAAACGAGTGCGCGCGCGTAAACAACTGCAAATTTCCCATGACAATTCAGTCAGTGCGATTTTGTTAAAGCGTGAAGTTTATTATACCCAAAAATACGTAGAGAAAAATTTGGGAACCGTTATTTGCGTTAATTTGTATAGGTAATCATACGGTTTCGAGTTCAATTTGGAATTAATTTGCACAAGTGAGTTTTTCAGATTTTTCAAAAACTCACAAGTGCAAATTAATTTCAAATTGAACGAGAAAAACCGTATGATTACTTATAAATAATATAAAAATGAAAAAATTTGCGTGGAGGAAGTGGTGGAAGACCTTTCTTGAAACCATTTTTTTCTCATTCAGGAAAACTTTTTTCAAAGTTTCTGCACAAAATTTTCCTCATCATTTTACGTAATATCATTGGCTTCGAAAATTTCCTATTGTCTTTCAGCCAATCATAATCCAGAATTACGATGTCTAATTTGCACTGGTGTTACACTTTTTGCACTGGTGTTACACTTGAACTGCACTGCTCTCAGCCAATCAGAATCGAGTGATTTTTTTCATGTATATTATTAAAGTTAGAATTCCACTGAAACAATTAGATTATTCGCTCTCGATCTCTATGAGGTTCGCAATATGAAGTTCATATATCTCGAGTTCATAATCTAATTGTTTAAAATTGTTATACCGTATGTGATCACTTACTACAACTACACGCGCTGTAATTGGTCAATCTAGCAGGCCGTATTCTACTGATGTACGGCCCGTTAAAATCTAAAGCTGTTCTTGTTGTTAAAATGTTTCGTGAATTATCGCCGAGTGTTAATTCTTAACTTTTTTTATAGCATGCAAAGTAAAAGTTTCAAACTTTCTTTTAGTTTAAATTGTGTATTGAAACGTGCTAACGACTTAATGACTATTTCATATTGACCCGTTAGATACTTTCTACGTGCGTCAGCAAATTGAAGCCGTGATCGTTCCCGAACCCGTCAGACACACAGTAGAGATATAATAACAACCTTACTAACCTCGTCTTCTCTGTCCCTACTGTAAGTTACGGATCTTCGTTTTTTTTCTCCTTCAATAAATCGAAGGGGAAAAATCCCGGTCCGGAACTTACAGTGCGGACCAAAAACTTAGTTAGTAAGAGGTATAAACGTCGTTTTACTTACTTTTTCTACTTCAGGCGCAACATTAATTAACATTACGATAATTAGGTTCATCGCGAGGCATGCCTGAACATTAGCAAAGTAAACTGTAACAGTGCAGCGAGGTAACATGCCTAGAGCCAGAGAGTGAATTCTTACTAATTGAATACTTAAATAGTCCTAGCACCGAAAAATCGAGAGACTACAAACTGTAACAGTGCAGCGAGGTAACATGCCGAGAGCCAGAGAGTGAATTCTTACTAAATGAATACTTAAATGGTCCTAGCACCGAAAAATCGAGAGACCACAGACGACCCCTGGAAATCTGTGAGTGCTTCCCAAAACGTACAGAATGCAAATATATTTTCTAAACTTCGAACTGCATATATTTGGCTATTTCAGTGAAAAAAACAGATGAGCAACACAACCACACTCGACTAGAATCAGAATGAAACTTACCTTTGCTTTCGAACTCTCAGAGTTTGGAGCAGACTGCCAGTTGCGTGCTAATACAGTGGAACCCCGCTATTTCGACTCGAAATAAATGAACTCGCAGGGGAAGCAAAAAGTAGATCCAAATAGCGGGAGTTCGAAATAGCCGATAGTAAATGAATAGTGAAGGGCAAAGCCAAAGAAAATGTTTTGTGTTCGAAATAACGAGGAACTGGAAATAACTGTGTTTGAATTAGTGATGTCCACTTTAACTGTCTATGCATATCCACTGAAGCACTTTGTTGGTATAATAACGTGGTCTGCGACTACTGGGCGAAGATTTAGAGTTCAGTGGTTTTCAAAAGAACCATCCGTTTCGGTTCAAAACTTGCTGAAAGGGTTGTAGAGTTGCAAAAGAAAGCCGACTTCTCGAGGGTTCTCTCTTTTCTCCGGTTGAGGTAAACACTATATATTAGAATTTTCCTACTGTTTCAGTGCATGTCCGGGTACTTGGCTTTGTGATAGATCCGTTGATTCGTTGATTTTTGCCAAGTACAAGCCATGGGAGAAAACGTTCCGAAAGAGCCCGTGTTGAAAATCTATGGTAAGTTAAAATGAAATCTCGAATGAGCGTCTTTTGAAATGAAAACTATCTTCCTTGATCGGCATGATCATAAAAGTGCATAATTTGTGTTCAGAAGTTATTTCTAGATGTCGTTGCATCTCGTATATTTAACTGTCCCTCTTTTTCCTCTCCTCCTCTCAGCTTTGCCTCAACCTCTGCGAATGCAAGTCCAATCCTTACCCCCCTTCCCCTCTCCCAGCACTTCGGTGGTCTTGATGGCCTCACTAGAGCACTCACGGAGTGAATCACGATGTGCACTGCTTTTCACTAACCTTGTTACCAGGGTCGAACGAGAACGAGGTTGCTCTTTTTGGCATTACATTTGCCACTCGATCAGAAACACTGGTTTCAAATTCAAGACCAACATTAAGTGTCTGTTTTGCAACTGATGTTAGAGTTCCTGATCAGCTGTTGTCGAGAACACGGAGAAGTATATAATTATTATATTATAATTAATTATTAATAATATTATTATAATTAATTACTGATGATAATGCAGTTCGAGAGTTTTCATTGGCTTCATACCATGCTCTACAAATATGGTAAGCCTGCGCATGTTTTTCTGGGCGTTTTTAGTTTTATTTTAGTCTAGTTTTCTATATTTTGGAGGCAATTACTCCACTTCCGTTTGTTGTTATAACCAACCCATATCCAATACGCGCTCGTGGAATAATTGTTAAATATACAAGTTTTCTTTTTCGTATTATTTAACAAATATCTCGAAGAGTGCGCGTTGGATATGACATGACAGATAGCCAACGAGGCGCGTAGCGCCGAGTTGGCAACGTGAATCATCTCATATCCGACAAGCGTGATTGGAATAACTGCTTTATTAAAAACGCCACCAAAACTTTGAGAAGTGAAATAAAATAAAAAATAGAAACGTCCAAAAAAATTACACGTGCGCTTATTTGTAGAGCATGGTATAATGTCTCATATACCATGATGGCTAAGCCAATGAAAACTCTTGAATTGCATGATGCAATGATCCAGTTTTTAATATTGTATTACCCCCAATGTCCAGGCGTCTCTTTTTGTCAGTTTATACCATCCGAGCAGGGTTGCTTCGATCTTTCCTAGATAAGCCGGGAAAGACTCTTCTATCTCGACTTATCTAGGAAAGATCGAAGCGACTCTGCTTCAAGTTTGCTCCTCTAAGCGTAATTATTGCATTTATATACCGTAGCGGAAAAATACAGCAACTCTCTATTCTACTTCTCTCTCTATTCTAGTTCTTCTTCCAATAGTTTGGCCGATCGAGGTAAGGGTGAATTCGAACGCTGAGCGAATTATGAACCGGTTGGGTCCCCCGGGGGAATCCCATATAAAAAGGACGGGGGAGCCCGTCGGAAACTTTGAAAGTAACCCCTAAGAGGTGCCAAGATGCCCTAAGAGGTGCCAATTTTGAGACAAAATTAAAAGTTAGTTGATTTTAAAATATCTTGTCATATTTTTTCGGCTCAATACCCTATAAGGTAGGCTCTTACCGATAGTGCTAGCACTTTTTTTGGCATTATTTGGCTTCGCGAGCATTTTTTTTTTTTACATTTTATCCCAAAAAGCACTGCTAGCATTATTTTGGATTTTGGACTGATTATTTGTATAATTTTGTGTTAAAACGCACAATCTGACTTTATTTATGGCGTCCAAAGCCTCCCAGATGCATTTTGCCCTCATTTTAGTCAAAGGAGCCGAGGAGGCCTGGGGAATAGGTTTGATAGGTCAGCGGTTGCCTTCTAGAAACCCAGTCCATCACACTCGTTCCAAGATGGCGTCATCCACCTTGTCATCGAGGAACAATGGAAGTCAGCCAGAATGGACTGATGGAAAAAAAGAAACATTGATCGTTACATTTTGTTGCTGAAAAATGTAACTGAAAATCTGAAAAATGTAATATTCTATGTTTAAAAAAATCGGAAAAAAGTGAGCATTTTTATGTAACCCACGAGCACTTTTTAAAAAAATTAGCATTATTTTAGCACTCTTTTGGCAAAAAAACAAGCACTGCTTCAAGCATTTAATGCTTTTTTTACAAGCACTATCGGTAAGAGCCTACTATAAGGTACCCTAAGAGGTACTAAAAAACCGCTTTTTTAACCCCTGAAAGGTACGACGAGCACCCCCGTCCCTTTCATATGGGCTATAAGACCGGACTCGAGAGACCGGCGAAAATCGAGCCCAAAAACCGAAATGAGAGCTTTTCCAGCAACCTCGTTTCAAGGGTAGGAGAGAACCCTGGGAACAAGGTTGCTTTTTTAGCTGTTGTCTCTTCGAGTGCACCCTAAAAAATACTTTGACAGCTAAAATAGTCTACGTGGCATTTCGTCCTGATAACTCATCGTAAGAGAGACCAAAATCCTTGATTTACACCCGGGTACCCCTAAGAGAGACGACGAGCACCCCCAACCTTTTCATATGGGAGTTCCCTCCAGGCACTGTGCATGCTAGGTTTGAAGAATTTTCTGTGTTTTCTCGCGCTATGGATTATCGGTAAATGTCCAGTTGTCATTTGTTTTTCCTAGGGAGGATTCCTCTTTTACTAGCTCATTCTCGTCCCCAGAGGCCGCGCTCCTTTTGGTCAGCACCAAGAATCGCGACCTCTGGGGAGGTCCGACACCGGAAGTCCACGATTCAAGGACTTCCCGTCACTGTGCGCATGCTCAGAGTCAAGTCTGACAAATCTGGGGAGAGGGGGAGAACTTGATTAAAATTGAAGTTTCAAAGGGAGGGGCTCATTCGAGAGATTAAAGTAACACTGTACATTGCCAACTATCACACACAACGACGACACACAACTCTATTCTCATGTACATGCCTTTCAACAAGTGACCTGCTTTCACATTTCACGAGCATGTTTTAGCCAACCTTAAGTTGCGACAGCCCCCTTTAATGCAGAGACCCTCTCCCAAAAGTACCACAGGTTGATACTTCTCAGAATGTTACAGCACTCTTCAATTAAGTTCCCCCCCCCCCCACCCAAGCCCTTTCAAGGTGGTTCAAGCCTCACAATCATGACTTTCTTATTATTCTTACAACTGGAAATCAATATTTAAGAACATAACCCTTGGGTATTGGTTAGACAATAAAATCATCACAGAAAAAGAGCTCAACTAAATAATGTACACAACAGGAAAATTTCAACAGAGCTGAGAGATGTCTTGAATAACTTGAATAAAAATTCATCTTTCTCCACACACTTTATTCTTCCCACTGGGGTACCCCTAAGTTTCAACCTCAACAAGTAACACTCATGATACACCTTTACCCCGTTTGGAGGGAGGGAGGGGGGGGGGGGGGGTTTCCCATATGAAAAAGTCGGGGATGTTCCTCAGAATATTTGAATTAAACACCTAAAAGAGACCAATCTTGGTGTGGCTCAAACTCTCTTTGACTCCTAAAAGATACCACTTAAAACAGAATAGGCTCGATTACCAGCTGCTGTTCAGGAAAAGAGCTTGCACTTTGTAGACCGGACTCGAGAGACTGGCGGCAATCTAGCCTATAAATGGAAATATGTGCATTTTTTCATTATTGTTTCTTCAAGTGCAGCTTAAAAGATACTTTGACAGCTAAAAATAGTGGCGTTTCATCACGACACCCTAAGTGAGACCAGAATCCTTGATTTATACCCCTAAACAAGACGACAAACATCCCAACCTTTTCATCTGGGAGTCCTCTCCCTCCACCCCCCACCTCTGACCTCTACTGACATCAGGACACTGTCTGTGATGAGTTATTCCTTGCATTTTAGTGTGCAGGTAACAGCTGGTCTGAGACAACAAAATCTCTGTATGGAAATTTTCTAAAGTTAAAGAAGTCAGCATGCAAAGAAAGATGGGTTGGGTACACCAAAAAGGAGCCTCCCAAAAGCAGGGGTCAGTTTTTGACTAACTACATCGATCATGGCAAGCGTTTGAAAATCACTAACCCAAAGAACGCACAGTGGCTAGTCAATACAACAGAAAGACACTCAATATTATCAGTTGATGTAACACGACTGATTTCTGCTTAGCAAAGCAAAAACAATAAAATCAAAAATTCTATTTCCAGTTAAAAAAAGGAAAAATTTACAAATCTTTCCAAACGAACAGATTGTCCACCGTTGCTACAACAGGCCACTTCTGAGTTGACTTATGCCTCTGCCATAACGAGTCTTCATGCCAAACCATTCGTATGAAAATACGTTCCCCTACAGGTTTATTTTCTCTAAATCAAACTTTTTTCCATATGAAACGTTTTGCATGAGGACTTGTTTTAAGACAGAGGGAAAGGTAACTCGAAAATGGTCTATTGACACGAGGTAAAGCAAAGTTTAATAATTGCATACAACTGAACCACAGGTTGGTGAACATTCTGTGAACCAGAACAAAGTACTACATTGCCTTGCTTGACCACAACTTCGTGTCCACCTACTGATAAAGGGTGTCTATCCATCTACAAGTGTTTGAATGTAAGTTTCTTACACAAGTTATATTTACTTTAGGTGTGAGACTAACTGTGAAAAAAATAACAACCTACAATTTTACAAGTAGCTCAGAGAAAAAAAGATTATTATCATTACAAAAGAATTGGGAAGGCTGACATCTTGGCTACATATTTTCTGTCACATCATATCAAAACGGTTTATCAACCAGACAAGCATGCAAGCCATTTTTAAGATAACTCCTGAAGTCAGCCTCTGCCAGTTACTCTTTCATATCGTCTCCTTCTAGATCTTCAACTTTTGTATCTCCTTTGTTATCTGTATTGAAGACAAAACATTTACAAGGTAAAGAAAAGAGCCCAGAATATATATATATATTTTTTCTGTGGACTATTAAGTTCTTCTCCTGCTAAGAGACATCTTAGATTTACCCTGGAAATTGGCTGGACCTTGCAGACCTACACAAACTTGTAGACTTACACAAACCTAAAAAAGAACTGAAAAAAGACTTGGGCAGGACTGTGCTCTAGAAGTGCCCACATGCCACAGGGAACTAACTTTTGCCTTTGGGCAACTGGAAAAACTTAAGTGCTGGGCACCCAGGTTTTCATGGTTAGGATTTTTTGGGTTCCTTGTAATTTTTCTCAGACCACAGACTTGCTGTAGGGCTATGTCAGTTTGCCATGTTCCACATTGAATTTTAGATGTTGTTTAGGTCAGGAAAAATATCATTGACTGACTGTATAAAAAACTTCAGCATAGGAAATACACAGTATTTCATGTAAATGTATGTGCAAGATCTCAGGCATTTACGTGCATGCATAATTACACACATACTTTTAATTGAAGGGGTTGGCCAAAAACCATGCTAAGTGCAAAACTTGTGTGAAATGTTGTCTATTACAAGTCCACAAAAAAGGCTTTACAAAGAAAATAAAATTCCATAGAATTCCATTAATAATATTAACACACCCTTCCTCAATAAAGCTCTCCTGAAAAAAGTGGTTGTTCTATGGTCCTTTTCATGAGCACTAGAAATAATATGTATGCCAATAAGCTAATAGCCCTTTTCATGGTTTAGTTTTCTCATTTACATTACCATTAAAGACAGAAGCTACATCCCTGGCCAAAACTACAAAAAAATGTGTGGAAGCAACCCACACTATTATGGACTCCCACTATTACAGAATTGCAGACACTTATATAGCATCCTATGCAGACGCTCTTTAGGCTTGTCACGTAATCTTCCTTCCCCATGAACATCTGCTGAAACAAACAGCACACTCCTTTTCATTTGTTTGTAAAGATCAGCTGGAGTTCACATGGAAATTACTTTAGAGCCAATGAGTGCGGGATCATCATGTAAACAAAATGCTATTTATATACTCCCTCGTGGCGAGAATTACAATGTAAACTGTTGCATGTAACATCAATGGGAACACTTTCAAAGTAAATATGCAACTGTTCAAATCCCAGGTCTAAACTAGTCCAAGTTCTGTATTTAAGATGATTTCTGCAGACCATTCAAGCAATAATGGCAAAAATTGAGTTAAAAAAGAAACCTCATGGCATGATATTTTGAATACAGTTAACAAGAACATATTGAGACTTAAGCACTCAAGCTGACCCTGCGAGAGAAAATTGAACTAGCAGTTATCCATATTTCAATTAAAACAGACGTTTCGTGTTAGTTTAAGACAATTTAATGCACGCTTTAAGCATTCTTAAAAGGTTTGACAATAATTTTCTCGAGAATGCTTGAGAATTTAATCATGGGGTCACTTAGAGAAATGAACTAAAGTGAGTTGTTTTAAATAGTATTCCAAAAGTTACTGTGCCATGAGTAGATCTTTAGTAAATAATTTTTCCACTTATTGCTTGAACTTTGAGCAGAAAATCTGTCACGATACTCTTAGACTACTGATAGCTTCTTGCCGATAGGGTATCTAAACCGACATTAATGTCCACATACTCATTGAAGGCCACAATCATATCTATTGACGTCTCTTGAAAAAATTTCTCTGGGTCCAAAGTTTGCTGCCTTGATTGGGAAGTGTGCTGTGATTGGGCCAAGTAAATAACCCTGCATTTCAGCAGACAATCATAGGGAAGGAAGATTGCATGACAAGCCCGAAGAACGTCTGCGTAGGAGGCTAACACTTATGTGGTCCCTAACTAATAATCAAGCCAAGCCAGTTAGAATAAGCCACCATTTTTAATATGTTGTGTATACATATGCATGCACTTGCGAACATGCGCTAATGACAAGAAAATCATGCGCAGTAGGGATGCGCAACACAATTCTGAGGAATAACCTTAAAGCGGACACCCTCTATTAAGCGGACAGCAGCACAAGTCCCCTTTTTCTCCCCCCAGATTTACTGCAAAAATTACCCATATTTAACAGCCACATCTATTAAGCGGATGCGGACACCTTAAAGGTTCAACCTTAAAAGAACGTCTGCGTAGGAGGCTAACACTTATGTGCTCCTCAACTAATAATCAAGCCAAGCCATTTAGAATAAGCCACCATTTTTAATATGTTGTGTATATGCACAGCCTCGTGAGTATGCGCTAATGACAAGAAAATTGTGCGCAGTAGGGATGTGCAACACAATTCTGAGGAATAACCTAACAGCGGACACCCTCTATTAAGTGGACAGCAGACAAGTCCCCTTTTTCTCCCCCAGATTTACTGCAAAAATTACCCATATTCAACAGACATCTCTATTAAGCAGACACGGACACCTTAAAAGTTAACTTTAATGGTCTTTTTCGTTGTCGAAAACCTGTATTAAACAGACATTGGAAGAAAGATGCATGTTGTTCATCTATGTTTTAATAGGTTAGTCATTTAATTTTGCCCACAGAAGAGCTGCCACATCTAAAACAAACAGGAAATACTATCTCTGTTTCAACAACAACAAAAAAAACTGATCAAATTTAATATGTGACCTCACAAACAAAACATCTGTCTGGCAAACAGGAAATTTGTATTTGTACCTACAGACAAGTCTGTAAAACCATTACAAAATAAATCCTTCCTTCCTCAAATGATTGTATGTTTACAGGAATGGTATTTGACCCTTTCAAGGCCTTTTTAATGAGGAACATTACTACATGTATGACCCTTTTAAAACGAATAATTAGGGAACCTGGTTTCAGTGGACATCCTGTATTAAGTGAACACTAGCAAGGGTCCCGAGGATGTCCGCTTAATACAGGTTTGACTGTATGGTGAAACAGCTATCACAGAAATACTCAAATCATTACACAAAACGTGTGAAAATAATGATGCATTGAGCGATAAAGTGAAGACTCATTACTTTGACAATAGAGCTTGTATCAGTTGCAAAGGAATCTCAAATGTTGCCTCTGGTGGAAAATATCCTTTGAGAGATCTGAATTCCACCGCTTGTGTACCCAGGTCAGTAAGAAACAATTTACGCTTCTGTTTCTTCCTTTTGCCTTAGTTTAGAGATGCCATAAACAACCAAAGAGTGTACTCATAAACAACGTGAAGGAAACCCGCAAGATACCAATTGAGTTGAGATGCTAGTGTTACAGTACTGTTTTGAATGATAAAACAGCCAATGAAGTAATGCTTAAAAAATGTCAAAGGTCTTCCTCATCCAGTGCAAGCAACTTCTCCTGCTTGAAGCAGGAAACTTTGTCACTAGCGGCTAATGCATCAGCCCAATGCTGATGAAATGTTTTTGAAACCTTTTCCCCCCGACTGTTTCCACTGTGGTGCTTCCTCCGCACTTGCAAATGGACATGAACTTTCGCGTTTCTTCAACGACATATTTAAGTTTGAATCAACAATCTACAAATGGAGAACACTACGTACAGCTAGTTGACTACCAAACACAAATGGACCATTGAACAAACATGATTGTACGTAGAAATCTATCACGCAACTTTTTAATGCAAGTATACTTCTTGTCACAACCCGTTGATAGTTATCAAATAAAGGTGATTAATGCAACTTAGAAACTTCTACCAGGAAGTGAAGAAGTGAAGTGAAGAAGTGAAGAAGTGGGGGAGTGGGGGAGTGGGGGAGTGAAGAAGTGGGGAAGTGGGGGAGTGGGGGGGGGGTGGGGGGGTGGAGGGGTGGAGGGGTGGAGGGGTGGAGGAGTGGAGGAGTGGAGGAGTGGAGGAGTGGAGGAGTGGAGGAGTGGAGGAGTGGAGGAGTGGAGGAGTGGAGGAGTGGAGGAGTGGAGGAGTGGAGGAGTGGAGGTGTGGAGGTGTGAAATTGTCCCACCACTACAAATGGAAAGTATAAATATTTTCCAAGTTAAAAAGGGCTGTTATGATATTCTACCATGGCTAAGAGGCTTGTGGGACCAAAACAAAAGAAATCACACTGAGGTTGTCAAACTGAGGTTAAGGTGGCTGAACACAGTTTTTGATACCTGTGTTTCATTCACTGTTCTCTCTAAAACCCTTGATTCCTCAATCGCCCAAAATGGTGGCAATCCAGTTAACAACAGAAACTTTGGTTTTTGGATGGTTAAGCTGACGTATGTGCTGTTGCCGTGGCAACACGAATAAATATAAACAGGCTTTAAAATCGGTTTTGTTTATTTGCAGAAAATCTAGTCATTAGATTTTGTCTGTTATTTGCATGCTACAAGCTTGTAACGATTCTCACAAGTTAACACCATTTTGCTAATAATATAACGGAGAGATCTTTAATCATCCCTTGTTGAAGGTTCACTGGAATATCTAGAATTTCCTTTGTTAAAGTTCAATTATTTTCAATACTCCAGTTACTTATTTCCTAAAGTATTTTCGTGCCAAATTTCGTGAAATTCTAATGGATGGATCTCGAGAAATAGGCGTATTTTCGAGAGTACATTTTTTCATTCAATTGCAATTTTTTGACTTACTGTGCATGCGCATTTAACTGGGTTCTTTCGGTAAGAAAGAAAAAGCTGAGAATTGCTGGGTTCTTTGCATCGTTACCTTTTCTAACATATCTTTGTAATAAAAGACTAAAGCCATCAATACACTGCATTCAATTATAGAGAAAAATAGCACAGATACTACGGGTGTTGAGTAAATAAAATGAACACTCTATTGACAGCATGATTGCTTTGAGCAATGCTTGTGCGTGCGCTGAATTGCATCAGCAAAAGCGCACACAAAAACTGTATTCGGCCACCTTAAGGCATGAATAAACAACTTCGTATTTAATAATATATTTTAGTCTCCTAAGCTGCAGTGCCAAGGTAGAACAAATACTTCAATATATCAAAACATTAACTGATTAAGGTCATTCCACTGAAATAGAACCTGCACTGAGATTTTTGTGAAACTTTGCCTATTAATTGTTTATATTATAGGAACTTAAATTTTGAAATAAAAATGAGGGGTCCCCATGTTCGTTTAGGAGCAACAGCACCTTGTTTATACCCATATAAATCCTTATAACAGCACCACGATTGTAGTCACGATTGCTTACTGAATTAACGTTTCCGACGATTGCTTTTAATTGTTCTACACTGAGAATTGGTCCATATTTATTTTACACAGAGAAATTTATTACTCGATTCAAAACAATAGAAAAAAATGAGAGGTCACCATACTCGTTTGTGAGAAAATGATGATTTACGTCTATGGCAAGGTCCAGCGGTAAAGAAAAAGCCACCATTTTTTAATGCACGCGCGCTAATCACGCGTGAAATTATGCGCAGTAGGGATGCACAATGCAAAACTGGGGAATAACCTTAGTAGTATTCTGATTATTACTATTTTTCCCATTTCAACCCTTTCAATATCAAAGACATGTAACTATACCTTCATTGTCAGTAGCCCACAGGGTCAAGTTGTCCCTCAAAAGCTGCATTATCAATGTGCTGTCCTTGTACGAGTCTTCACTCAGTCGGTCTAGGTCACTAATGGCATTGTCAAAGGCTTCCTTCGCCAGCTTGCAGGCCTCGTTTGGTTGATTTTGGATCTCATAATAAAATACAGAGAAGTTTAACGCCAAGCCCAAGAGGATAGGGTGTGTAGCTGAAAGCTTCTCTTCCTCGGCTTTTTTCTGTGCCTCTTTGTAAGCCTGCTCTGCATCTTGACAAATGCTCGCTCTATCACCTTCAGCAGCAATTTCAGCTTTATACCTACAGTAATCACCCTTCCTGTTTAAAAGAGAACAATCAGCTTATCAGTAAATGTAACTTATTTGCATGTTTTGTGTTGTTGTTGTATGTGTTTGTATTGAGTACAGGGCCCTATTATAGTTATGTTGTAATCACTAGGGATGGCTGGTTTTCGATTGGATTGTGGGCTCATGTCAGCTTAACTTGTTGAAAACAGGGCAAGTTTGTTCAGAAGCCGGTTAACGCTAACCCAGGATTAAAAGTTAACCAAATTATAACTTTTTCTTCTAAACAAATGTTTTTTGCTGCTTTGTTTTGTGTATATGGTGATTATTAAAACTCAAAACAGAAGGCCAAACAATATACAGAAAACCTCACCGCAAAGTTACATGAAATCAAATTTCTACCTTTTCCTGGGTGAGCTTTATTGGGCTCTGAACAACCCGGCCCAAGAGCTACGCTGGCCTAAATCTCTATATTAAGATGGTACAATAAAAATTTAGCAGTAAAAAGTTGCTGTTGTTGCATGGGGTTGAGCTTTAGTTTGTGGGTCCACATCAGCTTTTTAGCTGCCTTTTAATGACCTACATGACAAATGACAAAAAAGTATGTATGTATGTAATAGTTACATTAGAATACACTCTTCTTGTCAGTCTCATTCAGATCAGATAGTAAGCCGGAAATATAATGTTTTTGGTCTAGTAAGAATTGATATTAATAACAAGCTTGAGCTTAAAACTGTGTTGTTAAAGATTAACTTGTTTTGTTCCTCTGCAGTTGATGGCTCTGGTAGTAATGCAGTGACAACAACTACCACCCTTGACAAACAGCGTTTCTGAATTATTTGGAATGAGTTATTGACTGTCAACAGTTTATGTTAGTTATTATGTCAGCGTTAATTTAAGGGACACTTATTTTCAGGCTCGATTTCTGCTACTCTCTTGAGTCCGGTCAGCATTCCTCGCCGAGAGAAGAGAGAGCTGGATGCCTGAGCGACAAAGCCTGTCTGTGATGCAAATTCATAATTTAACTCATGTGGTGCTTCTGGTCACCAGTAATGTCATACACTTGAAGTAAATGATAGAAAGGCCCACAGGACACTTACGGCTCGTAACATTTGTATGTTATTTTGCCATTTTTTTTTTTTAATTTTGGTCGTCCACCATATTTTGTTTCACAATATTGCCTTGGAAGGGCATTATTTGTTGTGTTCTAAGGAAGAGCTTGTCTTTTTTAAGTAGAGCAGAGCCATTCATTTGTGGTGCAGCAAATGTCATAACAATGGTCATATGTAGGTCTGCATGGTTTCTGGACACTATTAACTTGACACTCTTTAATTTGCCAAATATGTTTTGCCAAGCTAGTTTGGTTTGCTTTTGCTCCTTTTTTTTTTTAAAGTGATACCATGATTTTTACCCCTCAAATTTTTAAGTTTATTTCATAGAATTCCACCATTTGCAAACACAGTTGATTCCCGATAACTCGAACACTCGCTGACTCGAATCTCACACTAACTCGAACCAAAATCGATTTCCCCTGGATTTCCGTCATACATTTACTTTAATTTTACCCTCGGTAACTTGAACCCTCGATAACTCGAACCCCCCGCTAACTCGAAGCAATTTTCGTTTTCCTTCAGCTCATTTCTGTATAATTTTACCCTCGATAACTTGAACCATATCTGTCAATTCATGACAAGTCAAAAAATTAAACAGTGTACTGTAGTCCAAAACATTAAATTTATTTTGAAGCAGCCGTGTGAAAAAACCTGTACAGTTCACAGTTCCTGAACTTCTCCCTGCTGCTTTCCTTTGTTATATTTTTCACACTACATTACGTTCTAATTTATAGGGCAGTGTTTCCGCCAGAGCGCACCATTGCGGGAATCCCACATTACAATCAGAGATGGCCCCAACAAAAACGAAAAAAGGGCCAATTTGGCCCTTTCCTTTTACAAGACTGCAGGCTTAACACAGGCATAGTATTTTAAAAGCCATCCCAGGGCTCTAAATTGCGACCGACACGGTTGCCAATGCAACTAACATTTCATCCTTGGCGACCAAAATTCGGCAAAAGTTCTGGTTTAGTTGCCATAATGGTGACTACATTTCTCTGTGTTGATGATCAATAATGGTTATTTTGTCAATGCAGTCAGTGGTTGCATATTTTAAAAACTTGAATATCTCTGGAATGAAAAGAGATATTTGAAAATAGAACTAAACAGCATTTTTCTTCTCGTACAGACTACTTTTCTATATTTAAAAATGGCTTAGATCAGAAAGATGCGATTTTTGTCATAGTACCACTTTAAAATAATTAGTTTTGTCTGGCTTTGCCAGAGCCTAGTGTGGCTTTCCTTTGTTCATTATCTGACATTCTGGAACCACAAGATTCAAATTTTCCCGACACTGTTAGCTCAGTAAGGAACACATCTTGGTCATCAACCAACTTTTCTAGCACTCCTCGATGTAAATTTTTAAACTTTCGATCTTAAATGTCTCTAAACTTCTATCATATGCCACATTGATCAATTCCACATCATCCACCATTGACCTGAGGAGATAATTTATAGGTGACAAAAATCTGCCTGCAGTTATCTGATTGGCTAAGACTAACAAAAGAATCCCCACGTGTCCAGCTGAACTTTCATCCAAAAAGCCGCTGGTAATCAAGGCTAAGTTGTTTTCGCAAGAATATTTTTAGTGGATCATGAAGAAAATCCACAATTAAAACCTGCAAAAATTTTGTGCCACAAGACATATCATGACTTTTTCAAAATATCCATATACATAGCTACATATACCCAATACTGAAAAAAGCCAAGATATACCCAGTACTTACATTTTATAAAAGAAAACCTTGGATTCACCAGTTGATGAGTTAGGAATAAGGGTGTTATCCAGGAGCTCAATGATTTGTTTACAGATCTCATTTAACTCCTTCTCAATTTTCTCCTTGTATTCTTTAATGCTTGCCTCTTTGTTAGTCTCCCCCTTGCCTTCTGTTTTCCCCTCCAGAGAAGATATTATACGCCATGCTGCCCGACGAGCTCCAATCACATTCTTATAGGCAACGGACAGAAGATTGCGTTCCTCGCTCTCCAGTTCAGTCCCTGCCTTTGCAACCTCCTTCATAAACTCTGCCATTTCTGAAATTAGAAAGTTTAGAGCATATGCTTACTTGTAGTACATCAAGGTTGGAAATCAAAAATCCCTATACAATCCCAGACAGCTTTTATAAAAAATTGCAACCTTTATTGGAGGACTTTTCAGGGACTAAATCTCTTTTTCAAGAACTGCTGCCAGAAATATAATTTTATAAGTGATAATGGAAATCAAAATTATAAAATTAGTGCCCTCCTATCGGGCAAAATTTAAAATAAACACCCCCCTCCCCCCCATTTTGTGGACAAGTAATTAGACAACAAAGGATGTATAATGTTTGTCATGCAGTATTAGATTTGTACATTGTTTCAGATTGTGAACACGTTTAGTGAACCAATGAACATGTCAAGTACTAACAGTGCAGCGATTTAAACTTTAGGATCAGCATTTTATGTCAATAAACAGCTTATGTTGGTGTTAACGCGCAGATAATGTATTAAAAATATGATCATGTCAGGCCATGATTTGGGAAAAATTAAATAAACATGCCCCCCCGCCCCCCACCTTCTCCTAAATTTGAAATAAGCGCCCGAGGATTTACAGTATGCACCTTCCAAATAAACAAGTTTTAGGGCCACAAGTTTTTGCTTCAGGTCAATATACACAAGGACATCAGAACAAGAAAATGCCAATTTGAAAGTTTATACAAATCAAATTAAGTTGTTTTTGACTTAGTAGTACACTGTATTCAATGTTTGAGAAAATTCAAGGATGTTTCAAAGACTTTTAACCCAATGACAACTGGAGCTTTTTGGCAAAAATGCATTTTTGAACAGTTTGGACATTTTCAGCCTGGATATGAGCCAAATTAGCTCCAATGTACTCAAAAAGGTATTGCAACACGACAGCATGCTTCTCCCCCCATTAGCAATAAATCAATCATTTCCTCTCTTGCATCGTCAGTTCCACTATGAAGTGGCTGCAGTCCATGCTGTCGTTTCTGTCTGCTCCTAGTTCAACTTCAAAAAGCTCACAGACGCAATCAGGTACAGTACCAATCAGAAGAAACCTAACAGGGAACAAGTTTGCGAACGGGAACTGGATGGATACAGAACGGGTACAAGAATGTGAACGGAATGGGTACAGAACGGGTATAGAACGGATACAAAACGGATACAGAACGGATAAAGTATCACAAAATGCTTGCTTGGGCTTTTTGTCCGTAATTTGCACCACTCGCGTCCTCCTGCCAAGTTTCTTCCGCATTCTCCGAACAGTTTTTGCCGATACTTCAATGTTAAATCTCACAAAAAGTACTCATGTAAATACAAGAGCCGAAAGTTCATCTTTTGCTTGCATTTTTTCATCAACGGTGTTGAAAGTGCTTGGCAAGCTGGTTTACTTCTTCCTTTTATCAGGCAATCACACAGATTACTGGTCGCTTTGTATCGTTTCGGAAAAAGACTTACTATAAACTGGCCTTGAAGTTACAATACCATCTTCCCGTATTTTTCGAGTGACTGGACCCATATTTTCACCACGAAAATTTAAGTTTACTGTCTGTATTCTCGCATAAAGGCAACAGTTTTAACCCATTGTAAAAAAGGTAAAGTCTGCATATGAGCCAAGTGGCCCATCAGGCCGGAGCTTATCCCGGTTTCTGTAGCATGGAGTGACTAGGAGTATTTCTACTCCCCCCTGGATGGGATGCTAGTCCATCGCATTATACACCTGGGTGGAGAGAGGCACTGTGAGAGTAAAGTGTCTTGCCCAAGAACACAACACAGTGTCCCCAGCCAGGGCTCAAACCCGGACCGCTCGATCCAGAGACAAGCGCACTAACCATGAGGCCACCCATTGTATGAAATGCAAATGAGTGTCGCTAATCTTGTAAACGAGTTCTCAGAAACCTCATTCCTCTGAACGAGTTCCAAGAACGCTTACCGATGGAACGCTAACAGAACAGGAACAGAACAGCACAGAACTGATACAGAACAGGAACGGAACGTATACAGAATGGATATGGAACGGATACAGAACAGATACGGAATGGATACAGAACGGGAACGGGAACACGTGTGAAACGGAAACAGAACACGTTCAGTTAAGCGTTCCCTGTTAGGTTTCTTCTGATTGGTACTGTAAGTCTTTAATATGGTGTAAGAAGTTAACATCATGCCAAGTCTTATATATCACGAATGACTTTGGTTTTTAAAAGGTCTTGACTTCAGTATGTAACTTAATTTTCTGAACAGTTCATATTTGTGTCCGGCCTCGCTATTTAGTATTGAATGCTTGGGTGATATTTTGCCTCAAAGCACTGGAAATTGTGTTTCCGAGCTTCCCAATTTCAAAAACTTTCTGGGGGGCATGCTCCCCCATACCCCCTATACAGGGCTCGAAATTGCAACTCACTGGTCGCCAATGCAACCAAAAATTGTGCACTGGCGACTTAACTTTCAGAACTGGTCGCCAGCTGGCGACTCGCGTTTTGTCCAATAACTAAAGAAAACCACAACACAACTTTTGTTTTTAAATCTTTATATTAGGAAATCAATCAGATATGGTAGCTAGTATACAACTCACTTTTCCATCCCCAGTAAAATAATGTCTGAATATTACAAGATAATTGAAAAATTGAATGTATTTCGACACGTCGATACTGTGTTCATGGCGCACCATACTGTTTCAGCGGCTTCTTCCGAAACTGGGATCACAGGCACACTTCAACACCACGTGCTTTTTATTTGTTGTGAAAATGGCGGCAGATACCAATGAGTTAAGGAGTTACATGAGTTTTTATGTGCGGGGAATGAAGATTCAGCCAAAAGGTTAATCCAAACTTTGAATCCTTCATCAGTTGTTGATGTAGGGAAAGTGGATTTCACCAAACTGCCGAAGGATATAATATCCTAGGAACTAGCTTAATTCCAGGCGTCGAGGAAAACAAGTCGAAAATAAAGAATGGCATTTCAAAGAAGTAGCAAAGGGAAAATACGCAAGGATCCGTGTTTGTCTCACAATGAAAACCACGGACTTAAAATGTTTTAAGGTTCGCTTCATTTAAAATGACTATGAAGACAACCATCACCTTCGAACCAGAGACATATCACCTGTTTCTAATTATTTTCGCTCTTCAATTGTGACTTTTCTTGCATGCAAAGTAACGTATAAAATCATGTTCTTGTGTAAGTTATATATAAAATAAGGTGGCGACCAAAATTTTTCCATTAGTTGGCAGCTGGCTCCCAAACAAAAAAGTTAATTTTGAGCCCTGCTAGAGGACCAGTGGCCTTCAGTGCCTTTTATCAGCTCTGGCAGGTGCTAACTAAAGGGAGACACCTACTTCAAATCTTACTGAAAGCACTGCTTTTGTGCAGGACCTGAATCTTGTCACTAGCTTATCACTCATCAATAAAAGATCATTCTTAAGGGTTAAACTCAGCATCTGACTTCAACTAACCACAGCTCGCCTCCGTCACTTTCATAGACTTCCCCTCCCACCCCTGGTGGGGTACAAAATAGCGAACTCAAAGCTTAGTCTGTATCATGTTACATGTATCTAAGACTGTAAAACAAACTTCTGTAGGCAGATTAAATGTGGGAGTTCTTTTAAAGTGCAAATGACAGTTAAATTACCGTTTTGGTGGATCTTAACTCTTAAAATATTTGTCAAAAGAAGTGTTTGTCTACTAACAACCAACTTGATTACAATCCGCCAACTCGAGGTTGCAGAGCTACAAAATGCCTACTGATGGAGTCAATAACTAACCGTTTACCTTCATATCGCTCAGCTTGCTCCGCTAGCTTGGCCATAAACACATTCTCTTCTCTCCCTGCCATATTGCTGCCGTTGAAGCGAAGTTCTTAGCCACAGAAGTGTAAAATGCCGGTAATATTCTTGCTCAAACGAAGGGCGTCAACCGTACTAGTGACCAGGCCCTCAGCTCGTTTCGAGTCTTTACCATTCTCCGCTCCTGGTAGTGTGCCGGAAGTATTAACGAAACTTCCGGCTTAAGTTGCAAGCTTTTCTTTTGAATTTTCCTCATTTAAAACGTACTGGCTTTGTTCAAAATTCCAAGACGTCTGCATTTAAAATTCAAATACAAAAACCAACGTTTTATATTTCTTTTTTGAAATTCCTTTTTTCGTTTTTCGATTGATATGAGATTCGATGCTATAGTAGCCAGCGAACATAGGTCCCGGCGAGGACGACAAAAAAATTCTGCTAGCGAAGCGAGCCGATGAGCGTGAAACGCTCGTCGGGAGTCTGTATGCAGTCTAATGCATTTAAAGAATTACTCAGCTGCACGTTTGTTGATGGCTTGAAATAAGGAATATAGATGAAATGAGTTGATGTATTCGTAAAGAAATCGATTTTGCCTATGGAGCGAAATGACCGTAATTCGAAGCCCTGGAGGATAGGAGTGGCCGGGGTTACGCTGGCCTAGCCTTTTCGCGAAACTGACCAGTTGGTTGAGGATTTTATCTAGACTAAGGAAACCAGGAATTGCCGCTCAAAAATATAAAAAAATCAAATCGGTAAGATTAAATTTACGCAACTAAGCCTCTACAATGTCGATAGATGGGGGGATTTGGGGAGTTTACTCCAGTATAGGGTAGGAAAATTCAGCTGAACTAGCTCTGGTTTAGGCTAAGGGTTCCAGGGTCCCAGCGGCACATTCCCACCCAGAAATAATTCCCAAAGTACCCCTCCCCCCCCCCCTTCCGGGCGGGTATCGCACCTACATGTCGTTATGGAAAAGATTTACAATTTCCCCGAGAAATCTGAGCTGCCAAAGTTTATACTTCTGGTGAAAATGTAATTGACTTATTCTTTTCTGCGGTTCCGGGTTGGAAATAAAAAATTTGCAGAGATCAGAGCAGGCTCACTTTCTCGTCTCGCGGCTTCGCCGCTCGATTTCGCGCGCGCGCTTGTACTCCAACGTGAGCCCGCTCGCAGGCTAGGGTTACGCAGATTACAAAATTTCTGCAAGAAATTGCCCATTTCTCGAAAGCCAAAACTTTACATGACTTTCTATTCCACGATGAAGCGTAGCCCGGCGAGCATCCTGGGAATCAGGCTACTCGGAGAAAAAAAGAAGGGAAGGCCCGACAGTCAGTTCAACTTGATCAGCTTTGAAATTTAGTTTGTTAATTGCTGATCAATTATTATCAATTTCTCATATGTAAACGGTCATCTAACATAGCCGAAATATCCGAGACATGTATATTACGGTTTACTTTTTTTAATTTGTCTTCTTCTCCTCTACCAAGTGTTTAAGGCCCCTCATTCCGAGATTAATCGCAGCGTATTAAATAATTCCGTCTTCTTTTCTCTGTCAACTATCTTCTCTCACTGGACTTTCTCTCGCCTACACTCAGCTTCAAAACATTAAGGCAAAATGTATAGCGAGGTGCACATTATTGTACCTGAATAATTACGTCAATAGAGCAACCCCCTCCTATCCCTCAAAGGATTCAAAATTCAGGTAAATTTTTCCAAGTTCCTGACGAAGTACTACTAACCTTTGATGTGCCCCTCGATTAAGGGTGAATTTTGTATGGCAACAGCCATGGCAACATAAATAACTTTTGGTGTTTTGAAACTCTTGCTCATTCCTGTTTTGATGAACCTTATATTTTACATAACTGGTAATCACTGCACCAATGGAGTGCCCAGAACAGTTCAGAAAGCGAGACACTTAGAACAAATAATTTGAAAACTCAGAGTGTGCCAGTATCTCTGGAGATGGTTAGAAAAGTGACAACAGGGAAAATAGTCAGACTTAGGACAACTATGTTCTATTGAACTGATTATAAACAAAAAAAACCCCATTAAATTGCTTAATATCCAACCACTCTCCAACAATGTGCATGGAACCATGGTTGCCACAGGCATCACTTTTCAAAATTCTGCAAATTTTCGCTAAAAATAAGATTTCCCTGACCAAATGAATACAAAAAGTCAGATCTAGTAGCAGCTCCTGGCCACTACTTACAGCCGTCCTTTCTACACTTCAATTAAGACTAACAAGTTTTCAACATATTTTCCTTCTTTGTTAAGGAAAAATATCGTTGAAATCTCAGTGAACCCAAATGTTTCTTCTAGCCTTCTATGGTATTAACATGTAAATCATTTCAATTTTCCCCGACTCAAAATTATGTTCAGACTTTTCCGACCTTGAAGAATTTTTTTCCCCCAACCATTTCCTGACCTGTTGCAGCCCTGTGGAATTAAATTTCTCTATGAGAAAAGCTTTCCTCTAGATTGTCAACTCATCCTCAGCCAGGCAATCTTCTCAGTGCCCGGCCCCCGAGGGGGGGGGGGGGGGGCACTGCCATATATGGGCTATATAGGTATATGCCACTGTGAAGGGTATGGTTTTCAAACAGTTTACTCTAGGATAGGGTATATAAATCAGAGCATTTGGGTCTAGAATAGGGTATCATTTTTCCCAAAACTGACTAGTTGGTTGAAGACTTTGTCTAGACTAAGGAAACCAGGAATTGCTACTCAAAAATATAAAAAAATCAAATCAGCAAGTTTAAATTTACGCAAATCAGCCTCAATGGTGTCGATAGATGGGGGGATTTGGGGAGTTTACTCTAGTATAGGGTAGCAAAATTCAGCTGAACTAGCTCTGGTATAGGCTAGAGGTCCTAGGGTCCTACGGCACATCTCCACCCAGAAATTCCCAAAGTAAAGAAATTCCCTGCATAAAGGCTAGTCCTTGCTCTTTTTCAGAAGTGCAACAGCTCTTGTAAGCCGCTGTTGTTTTATTATTGTAGCGGCTGTTATTGTTTTAGGGTTAGGGACACTGTTTCTCTCGTTTGTTCTATTGTTCTCATAAAGGGTTTCAAACCATTCATGTGAGACCTTATGAGAGCTGCTACTTGACCCCTTATTTTGGTAACAGGCTATTAGTACTTCATGAACAAATTACTCTGTTGATTGCTTTTATTCTTGTAATATACACCAGTGAGCTCAGAATTTCATCAAATGAGGGTACTGTCCCTTTCTGAGTGAAAACAGGGTCTTCATGTACTTCTTGAGGTGTGGCACCTTGGAGATCTCAGGAAGGATTTGTTCATCAACTGTCTTTTGATCTTCAACACGCTCCTCACTTGGTTTTCTCTCCTTTAAACAGAAAAGAAAGAGTGAGTAGTTATTGTTAATCATTAATTTACAGAAGAAAGTAAATATGATTTTATTTCAATGCTGAGTCAACACTCTAACGCAAAATGCAGTCCTGCTCTTGTTCAACTCGGAAGACCACATCACACAAGAACAAGGTTCAACATTTTGAATTTGCCATTCAGGAAAAGCTATCAATTGATTTACATTGTATACTTCACGATTTACTTAGTGAATAATTATTATTCCCTACGCAAATCACTTGCTAGCCTTCTGAAGCCACTTAAATACGAACAATTCTTTCCTCAATTGTGTCAACAAACAGCAACTTTTCCCTACAAGATTTCCTTGTCTGCACACTTAATTTGGTCGTATTAGGTAACAAAGAGTCTTTCAAAATACAATACTTTGTTAATGGAATTTCCCACAATGTCTTTGTTTTTCCTTGTTGGGGCATACACAAAAGATTCTGCTACTTCTGGTCTCCTTGTTCAAAAACTAGCATGCCAGTACTGCGCACAGAGACTTGTTTGTAGTCTAGGCATACACAATGTCACATTATGCTACAAGTATTCACATGGGCAAATGAACCACTTCATGGATTACTTGCTCATGTTTAATTGGCTTTTGAATGAAACTACATGTTTAATTAGACATGACAGTTTCAGTACCTCCTGAGAATCTTCAAACATATCCTCTGTACGCTTCTTCTTCTTTGGCTCTCTCTTGAAGAAGTCATCAGTGAGACGTTCTGGAAGCTTGAAGCTGCCCAAGTCCAGCTTTGTTTCAGTAGCGATGACGTATGCTTGGGCCACTCTCCTAAGGGGGACACCATTCACCTTGTAAGGTCCTGTACAGACAAACAAGAACGAAACAGTGAGTATGATTCATCTAAAGGGCCACTATCACAACGACCTTGCTGCATTTTTGATAAAACAGTGCTAGACCTAGGGACCTCTTGTCAAACAAAAAATGCACCAGAAACACATCACGAAGAAGATATTCAGTGAATAGCTGAAGGGAGAACAAGCTGCATTTAGTTGTTGGCAATTTTTCCAAGCTCCAATGACAATGGAACTCTGCCAGACTTTTTCAATTTGACATCCTGTCGCATGCGTGACCCATTATAAGCTTCAGTGCACATCTTCAATAATTTTTGATAAGACTAAGGGACGAAATATAGAAATTGGTGTAGATATTTACATTGAGGGAAGGTTTGAGAGGATAATGCATTGGCTGTTTAAAACCAAGAAAATGCATGATCGATCATAACTGAACTTGCAAGAGAACACGACTTCCTTGATCTGAATTTTATACATGGAGTGCAATATAGCCCACTATTTTGACTTGATTGTGTCATCTGTTCCCATAAGATGAAGTGGTGAGATGACAATGAATGGGTTAAGCAAGAGTGCTTTACGAAATCAAGCCTACCTGTGACAAGAAGAAGACCAGAGGCAAGTTGTTTGAGGAAGACAACTCTCTGCCGGAAAAAAATCATAACATCAACATTTCAACACCAACTTCTTGTGTAGTGCCAGTCAGGCTTTGAGTACAACATTCAAAAGTGGGGCAAAGCCGCCCACCTACCCACCTAGGACGATCTGAAAGTATGCTTGGTGATAAAGTACTTCCTGCATTCTGACAATAAACCCTTTTGAACAACATGCTCAAACAGAGATTTTTACTGACCTTGCCTCTGTGACGACCTGCAAGAAGAATGAGAACTGTTCCTGGAGTGATGGAGGATCGCAACTTGGTTGGCTTAGGCTTCCGGTTGTTCCTCAGGGGTCGTCGCACATCTTCAGTTGGGTAATAACAAGACTAAAGCAAGAGAAGATATTGCAGATTTAAATATTGGCCACCTGATTAAGTATCTCATATAACTCCCTCTGATGTGGCACCATTACCATTAATGAGAGATGACTACATGTATTTGAGCGGTTTTCAATTGACTGTCAAAAGTAATCAGGCAATTACTTTCATGGTTTTGGTTTTGGTTTTACTACGGTTCAAAATTGGTTGAGTAGTCTAATTGGTAACTAGAGCAGTTTTCATTTGAGTGTCAAAAGTAATAAGACAATTACTTTGGTTTTGGTTTTGGTTTTACTACTGTTTGAGATTGGCTGAGTAGTCTAATTGGTCAGTAATTGGTTTGGTTTTGGTTTTACGACACTCAGTTGAAAACCGCTCTAATTGGTTTGCTTTCGGTTTTACCATAGTCAATTGAAAACCGCTCTAACAGGCTAATCATATCTATAACAAGATTTGCAATTGTAATCAGTTCTCCACACACCTATTTGTCAAGGAATCAATGCACAGGTATCCAATTTTAACTTTTGGAATTGGATACCTGTAATTGCATACCTACACCATTCACACATCAATTATCTTAGCTTTAATAGCTGGTGGCTCGATAGGCAAAAAATGGTCATATTTATTACAATTATTTGGACCATAAAACACTCAATAGATCCTTTGCTGTACAAAATTTATATTGAACGTCCTTTTAACTTTTTATGTTTACAATCACAATTGAATACCTTACATTCCTGAGGAACCACACCCAATATACTGACCACACCTATTTCGTGCTGGTCCAAAACTAGGTTTACGCCAAAGAAGATATCTCTACAGTGAAAAATGCTACACCCTTGAAATTTTGCTTGCAGAACAACAATACTCAGAGCTGTGCAACCTACCACTCTAAGCTCATCAGTGCACATATTTCAAGTTTTATCATGCTGTAAAATAATTACTCGAAAATATGCATAATGGCTTCCAATTAAGTTCTTATAACTCTCCACTTATTCACTGGAATCTCACCAAAGTGGTAGGTTGCACAGCTCTGTTAATGTCCAAAATACCCTGAAAATTTCAGGTTGTTATCTACTATAGTTTTGGAGAAATCACTTTTCTAAGCATGAAAAACAGTCAAAATGCAGGTATTGAGAAAAATGGGCGTAAAAAGTGCAAACGTTTGTTCAGTTATTTTCTAGTCACATCAGAAGGCTCCTGGTCCATATGAAGGACCTTCTCTTGCCTCTAATGTCTCAGTGAAGCCTTTCTTGTAATTTCGGAGTTGTCTGCGCCTTTTCTTGGATGTTTCTCCGTTTTTACGACGCGAATGGCGAATTCTGTCATGGTCAAGCTTCATACAGGCTTTCCTACAGTGATAACCTGGATCAATTCCGAGGGCTTCTAAAGTGGTCAGGAGTGTTTGTGAGCCATCATTGAAGTGGCCAACTGCTAGGAAGGTTGCCAGCTCTACAGTTGGTGTACTGGCATGTGTTTCCTTGGTTGCCCTTTGCCAAATGAGCGCATTGATGGCCTCGTTTTGATTTTGGGTGCCACCATGAAGGCATCTTGAAAGTAAACTTTTGTCAGACAGTGCTTCAAATGTTGGATAAATTGCATCAGCAACAGCTTCTGGAATGGGTGATTCATGGACATAATCTGCCGTTCCCTTTGAAATGTCTCGTTGAAAGCCGCACCAAGATTCCTCACCAGGAGGACAGAGATCATGATCGGGTTCTTCATCCGTTGATTTTGAATGATGCCAAATGGCCATGACAGCATTTTGCATACAATCAATGTCATGGGTATTTTGCCTTATAGCCTTGCCATAATAAACTTGCAGTTTATCAATTCTCTTATCCGTTAGCCGCCCTTTTCCACCAATCCCTTTTCCATCTGCTAAATGAGTTGTTCCTTGCCGTTTTTTCAGTGACCGAAGCCTTGAGCCAAGGCGTTTCTGCACATGGCCAACGCATTCAAGTTTTGAAATGTCTACATCACCATAGACATTTTCCTGGACAAGAAGGTTATGGGCTTTACTGTCCCCATCACCGAGAAATTCCACATACCTGGTATTGTGCTGTGCAACTGATCTTTGGAATATTGCCAGCATACCTGCAGAATCCATAGAGCCAGAAGAACCAGCAAAGTTTGCTTGGCATTTGTGTTGGTGTTGTTCCCACCACTCATCAAACTCCTCAGTTCCTTCTTTTCCCCTTTTCAATTTGCACTCACCACATTCCTTCGACATAATTTCACAGTCCAACACCTTTCCAGTGATAGTGGAGAGCACAGTAACCACTCCAAAAGATGAAGAAAAGCCTCTCTTTCTCCAGGTTCCATCTCCTGATACTGCAATATTGAAAGTTCCTCCCTCGTCAGGCTCGTAAAATTCTTTTACTTTATCTGCAGCTCTTGACATGCTTTCTTTAGCAGTACGTTCAGCTGCATCACGCACGGCTTGGACATGATCCCTATATGCATTTTCGTTCATTGGCGGCAACATGTTCATCACGCATGCAAATTTCACGAGACCTTGATGACCGACGCCAATGTTTCTGGTCGCTAAAACAGCCCTCCTGTTCACTTCGAACGCTTTGCTGTTGTTGGCCTTGGAAGAAGTGTAAAATGACTTATGAAACGAGCACTTTCGAGTTGTACACTTCAAAATTAGAAGGGAGGCAAGGCCCATCTTTGATTCCTTGTCCTCGTCGAAAACAATATGTCCTTGTTTACACAAAGGGCACAACAACGACTCGAACACAGCGGCAAGAATGGCGATATCGATGAACCGAAATCCATTTACGTGTTTCAGTTCATCTTCACTGCTCTCTTCTCTTGAAGAATCACTTGATGCTACCTTTATCTTACGGACAGAAGCTGGTAAACTCTTGAAACTTGCTGCTTCCTCAGTTTCCATGTGCTCCTCGTCACTACTCAGGTCTTCGCTCAGTTCGGGTGAAGCCTCCTTTTTTGAGCGTTCGGTTTCTATCTTCTCTGCTTTCTTTTGGTACTGATTCCCCTTAAATTTCTTTTTCTTCCTTGGGATACTTCGAAATTTTTTTTTGGGAGGCATATTCTTCGAAATTTCTGACCAAACAATCTTCTACGAACCGATCACAACCACGTTTCACTTTCGCCTCAGAAAACACGTCATATAACCATCAGCTACTGTGCCCCTTTGAGCTCAAACTAGTCACCAGGCTCCTACAGGCTTTCAGATCACTCGTTCTCGATTTGGGAGAAAATCTGACAATAAATACCGATTCTTTTGACCAAAAACGACGCGTAAACAATGCTGGTTTCCATAGCAACCATTTGCAACGCTTCGGAAATGTTAAAATTTCTTGATTTAATCGAAGGGTATACAGCAAAAAACTAACTTTCCTTCAAAGTACACTAACTAAACATGTTAAAATTGCTTTTTCCAAAAATATGAATTTTTTTACTTTTTTTCCCTATCGGGCCACCTTAATAGCTTCCCTCTTAAATTATGTTCCCTACGATTTATACAGTTAATAGAAAACTCTGACTTTTTGGACCAAAAGAAGTTCTCATCGAGCTCAAAATTTGTTACTGATAAATTTAAAATTAGTAAATGGACCTCGAGTTGTACAATTGGCCCTTTGCACAACCCGGTCACATGGTACAAAGTCACACATGCTGGGATGCATGTTCCACAGTGGGACTTCCAAAACAAAGCAACTCATACCAGTCCACCCTGACCTGCCTTTGTTTTGGAAGTCCCACTGTGCAACTTGCACCTCACCATGTATGATTTTGTATCATGTGCCTAGATCGTGCAAAGGGTCTATTCAGGAAGTAATTGTGCTTGCAATTTCAAATTGGCCTTGCGCTGCCTGCTTGTTCGATTTTGAAATTACTCACCTGATTACTCTGTGAATTGTACTCCACTCCACTATTACTAAACTGAGCATTATTTAGGCTAACCAGAGTAATCTTAAGGCTTACAAGAGTGTTATTCAGACTCACTCCTTACCTAACACACCTCAACTCCAGTTCTAGACTGACCCATTTCTAATGTCCCATAATGTAACAAGGTATGAGGCGATGCTCGACAGATGACAATCATTATTAAAATATCCAGAACTATCACCATCTCCCTAAAACTTCAATCTATATATAAACGCAAGTTATCAGGGCAGGAGAAAACTTACCTCTCTTTTCACTGGCACAACTCTTGTGCCTCCATTCTTGTCACCTCCAACTTCCTTCACCTTCGATTTCTGTTCCTCAGACACTAGCTTCTTAACTCCCGTCTTCTTTCTCTTATACAGAGCCCTCTTTTTGTAGATGGCCGATCTGCTGTACCTCCCGATACCGGGGGCGAGATCCCTATTGCGTGGTGTGTGGACTTTTGCCATCTACAAGAATACACGTGAAATTTTATTACCAAGAGATCACAAGAGGAATACAAGTCTGGTAGGGTCAAAAAGCTGTTTGTTCAAATTTTATAAGCTGCAACATAGTCCTTCACCTCTCCAAAGTTTAAAAAAAAGTAGTTCTAACAAGACTGAACTCGCAACCATTATAATTGTAAAAGGACGTTTAACTCTTGCAGCGATTTCCCGTACAAAAGACGTCCACAGAATTTTCGTCATGTAACAAATTATCAGAGTAAAACAACAAATAATTCTTTATTTTTTCACGGAAAAATACCCCTATACAGTAGAAAGATTATTGGCACAGGAGTAAACTAAAAATGAGCTGATGATGTCGTAAACTAAGCTAGATTGAGGCTGATTTGAGTCGCCATATATTCTTATATCCTAACCTTTCCAAAAGCCACAGCGAAGAGACCGATGACATACGGGAAATCGCGATTGAAGAACTAGTCGAGCCTGCAGTCTACCAAGTTTCAGTCAGTGGCAATGTGAATGAAAGTAGCATTCAGTCTTCACGCGGTCGGATATTGGTTCCTGGTTGAAATCTTTCTTTGCGTAACATTTGCGTGTAAACTACTACGGAATTTTTTCAATTTAAGAACCTTTTACTTACACTTTTAAGAATGGTTTTTCTTCGCATTGTCCGTGTCATAAGCACGCGTAAAGCACGAAGTCTTCTAGTCGGATTTGGAGCGTCGGCCGTAGGTTTTGGTACAACTTTTGCCTGTTCAAGCGTTGCTGCGCGAGAGAGGAAAGTGGACTCGTCTCAATTTATGGCGGAACCGTTAACAGACACAACCAGTCTGGAGAACAGTATGGACGACATGAAAAGCAGAATGGAAGTGATGATTCTTGGCGTGCAGGCCGACATTTGCAGGAGACTTGCGGCAATCGATGGACAAGAATTTCGCGTAGATCGTTGGTTGCGCGAGGAAGGTGGTGGCGGTGTAAGCTGTGTGCTTCAAGATGGTAAGACTCGGGCTTTGCTCGGAAACTTATGACTGACTTAACATAAATGCTCCCAGTCGAATCTTTACCTTGGTAGCCTTCCTATAAACTGGCAGCATCCATAATCCGACCGCTCTAGTGGAAATTATAGAGGTGCTTAATAAAGGTGGGGTGGGGTTGCGGGGGGGGGGGGGGGAAGTTGGCTGGGGGTGGGACGAGGGAGTTGAAAAAGGGAAGGATAGGGTGTTGTTAGGTCAACAGTAAGATAGTAGGGATTTTCCACCTTTAGGCCTCACATCTTGGCATAAGTACACCATCAGCGATAATTTTTTTGCCCTTTTTTGCAGGGAAAGTATTTGAGAAAGCTGGTGTAAATGTTTCTGTTGTTTATGGTAATCTGCCTCCAGCAGCTGTGGAACAGATGAGAAGCAGAGGCAGTGATCTTAAAGGAAACAAGTTTCCTTTCTTTGCAGCAGGAATTAGTTCAGTTATCCATCCTCGCAATCCATTTGTGCCAACTCTTCACTTCAACTATCGTTACTTTGAAGTCCAAGAAGAAAGTGGAAAGAAACACAGTTGGTTTGGTGGAGGGACTGATCTTACTCCTTACTATCTCAATGAAGAGGTAACTGTACTGAATTATCTTGAATCATGTTTGGTCATATCACCAGCAACTTGAAGTCATGTCATTCTAAGCTGCAGTCATGTTGTCATGTGACAGCATTTAACCCCATCCTGAAGTTATTTTGTTTCAAATCAACATCATATTATCCCTAACTTGAATCATGTCACTCCATATATCCATATCAAACCCCTCCATCCCTTTGGAAATTCCGGTTTCTGTTTGATACTTTCCTTTAAAAATTTTGGCTTTTTAGACCCTCTCCCTCTTGAAATTTCCAACAACTTCAGTCGGCATGGGTATGGATATTTTTCTGGAATCACATATTGTTACCAAGTTGGCAACTGACGTTTTCTGTGTGTGTTGGTTGGCATTTTAGGAAAATGACTACTTATAAATATGCAAATAAAATGTTCTTCATCTTTTTGTTCATCATAATTTTTTAAACTCAGGATGTAAAGCATTTCCACCAGACTTTAAAGGACTGTTGTGATAAGCACGACCCATCCTTCTATCCGAAGTTCAAGAAATGGTGTGATGACTATTTTGTTGTCAAACATAGAGGTTAGTCAAAGAGAGCTGGCAGGGCTGTCGTTCAGGGCCATAACCCATAACACCTGTTATGGCTGAGTATGTTTGATTTTCCCTTGATGCTACAGGTGAAATTGTCTGTTGTTGATAGAATTCATCCACAACCATTGCTACGGTTGTGGAGAACAAGGCTACAGGTGATTCAAAACTTAATACATCTCTATTCACTTCCTCCAGTTAATCTTCAGTTTTATTCTCCTTACCGCAGGTGAATGCCGTGGTGTTGGTGGTATTTTTTTTGATGATCTTGAAAAACCCTCACAGGAAGCAGCATTCCAGTTTGTTCAAGCAGGAGCTAATGCCGTCCTGCCAAGCTACATTCCTATGGTGCTTAAACACAAAGACGATCCTTACACTGATAGAGAACATCAGTGGCAGCTATTGAGGCGAGGCCGGTACGTGAATTAGCAATCAGGAAGCCTGCAGTGCAGGCGTTAATTTGGAATGGAACACTTGATAAACCAGGTTTTTGATGCTGCCATCTTATGAATTGTAATCGGCTGCTTGACCGGTGGAGGGTTGGGGCAGAGGGCAAGGGGGAAGCACTTGACCTCACATCTATTCCCTCAGGAAATTTTTCTGTGCTGCAACCCTCCACAGTTACCAAATCCAAGATGACGGCCAATTATGAAAATGTGCACTTGCACACCCAAAGTACACCTGCACTGCAGGCTAGCAATCGGGCATTCCTACTGTAACAGGGAAAGATGGGAGGCACAATGACCTGACAAAAAGTTCCCTTGGCCCTGAATTTGAAGGTCTTTGTTCATTTTGGCTCCACAAGGGTCTCAGTGCTGAGCTCCTGGGCAAGAAACCTCTTTATCATTGAGTCTCCCTCCACTGAAAAGTATTTGAGTAGCGGCAAGAATTGTTCTGGAAGCATCCTGGCAAAAATGCTTTGGGGGGCAAGGGGTGAGGGAGTCCTGCACAGGACTAGCCTTCCATGTAGGGGGAATCACTATACTCCTGGTGTTTTCATGCTTTCAATGGGCAGAAACTGTAGTTTAAGGGGTTACCAGTATGTCACATTATTTTTGAAAAGTTGTTTTTCTACCTTGCAAAATTACTTGGAAATGGAGGAAATGCCAGTGGTTTCAAAAAGAGCAAAAGTAAACTACAACGTTTTTAATTCAGCTTGACTCCATTATCAAGTAGAGAAAAGAAAATAATGGTCAAGATGTTAATTTATAGATGGAAACTTTTCTCTACTTGATAAGAAAGTCCAGATGATTTGGAAGATGACTTTTGCTTCTTTTTATGGTCAATTGTATTTTGAACTGAAGGAAATACCAGTAAAAATAATTATTTTCTAAGGTAGGAGAACACTAGTAGTAGTATACCGGTAGTAGGCAACTGTCTATCTTGAAATATATGGTTGGTCAAGACCGGTCCTGTTGAGAGCAATATCTGGAGTGGTTCAGCAATCCCATCCTTGCACAGCAGTATTTTTCACAGGCATTGCAGACAAATTTGTAGGGTGGATTGATGGTCTGAGATTGCTGTGACTGCTTCCTGTGTTGTCTCTTGTCCTGCAACTGTTGGTTGCTCTTTTCCTCACCCCTCTTGACCACTTCTCAAACAGTGCAGCACCAGCCACTGCAGTTGCAAACACTACAGAAGAACTCTATGGAAATACTTATCCAAAAATATACAAGGACATGTTGTGTTGTAGATTAATAATGACAAATTTGAAACATTACCTGTGTATTCAAAGCGCACCATCTGTGAGTTAGTTCCTTTAATTTTTCTCTTGCTTCACAGATATGTGGAATTTAACCTTGTGTATGACCGTGGCACCAAATTTGGATTGTACACCCCAGGTGCCCGCATAGAGAGCATCTTGATGTCCCTTCCTCTGGAGGCCCGCTGGGAGTACATGCATGCCCCTGAAAAAGGGAGTAGAGAGGAGGAACTTCTTCAAGTTCTGCGGACTCCTAGAGAGTGGCTAGAGTAGGCAATGCATGCATAACTTGTCACAGCTGCTACGGTAGACAGTTACATATTATTCTCTGCCGCTTTTCATACACCTTCATTTTCAAAATACTGTTAGATTGCTTAATCCCATTTTTAAAAAAAATTATAGTTTACGTACTTATTAGGTATACAATGCTTGCAGTCCATTGAAGCTCCCCCTGTTTTATTTTCTGCTTCTTTACTTGTTTTGCCTGCTAAAAGACGTTAGAATCATCAATTGAAAAGCTTTATGGAACCTTCCCATTACAAATCTGTAAGGTATTTTTATCTTGCAGAGAGAAAATAAGAGCACAGGTTGCATTTAATGCCCTATTTAAGATTAAGAAGTAAAATTAGGCAGGACACAGCTACAATAAAATGATGACTTCAGTTGATCAGGTTTAAGAAAGAAACGTTGGAATTTAAATAGCGCTTTATCCTGTCAATAAATAGTTGATAGTGGCCTTTCGTTATTGAAGTCACTTTCGGTTTTAGCTGCAAAATCTTCGTAGATAAGGTGAATACAGAAACAAACACCATAAGATGAAGAAAACTTGAAAAAAAAGAATGCTGATCGGAGCAAAGAAAATAAAATCAACTGAAGGAAAAATACGCAAATAAAATAGATAGATAGGTAGGAATGTTAGATTGCTGCGAAAGTGACACCAAATAATGTTGACGTGTATTGCAAAAATGATCCTTCTCTCAGATGAAGTAAGAGACAATAAGAGCTACAGTGACAAGTACTGAGGCTGGATTGAGCCCACAGTTTGTTTCTTGAGGTTGCTAGGCAACTGTTCGTGCCATTTTTCGGTTAAAACGTGTCTTAAGTTTTGCTCATGGCTCCAGTCTGTCCAAAGATCCTCTATTTTTTCTTCGGTTCGTCGAGATCGTAAGCTTAGCGAAATATTAACCGTGCGCCGTTGTAGGATATGAACGAGCCAACACAAAGGGGTGGGGCTGAGTATGGGCTGGGGAAAGACAAAAAGCCCTCTTGGCGGCCGCTTTCTCGCATCGCTCGAGCTCTCGACGAAAAATAACTCGTAAAAAAAATAAACGTCTGTGAACAGACTATCATGGCTACTAAAACACGAAGACGTCAGATATCGATAAGTGAATTGTTGAAGGTAGAACGAAGTTTGATTGCTTTTCTTCTTTGAACTTCAGGATACATGACAGAATTTAAGGAAGTTCTTACATACGTAACTCTTGATAACATCCTATATTAGCTTCAGTCCACTTTTAAAGTAATATTTAACGAAACTAAGCCATTACTTTTAGGTTTCCGTTGATGTAGATATGTCCTCTAGTTTTTGTTTTTCTCGGGCATGCTCATGTATCTTTAAGTTTGTAGTACACGTATTTAGCGATCTGGGCCGTGTTGTTCAAAGCCCGATTTAGCTAACCCAGGATTAGTGAGAATTTTGATTTCAATTTTGTAACTTTTCGGTGAGGTTTTCTGTTTATGTTATTTGTCTTTCAGTTTTGAGTTTTAATAGTCTTAAACCGCACAATACATAAGCAATGAAAAACATTTTTATACAAGAAAAATTGATACTTTGGTTACTTTTAATCTTGGGTTAGCGTTAACCGGATTTCGAACAACCCGGCCCTGAAGGCTAACACTCTCACACTAATCGTGATAAATTAAAAATAAAAATATAAATCTGTACAAGTTGAGAATTCTTTTATTTGTCATTCTATCAAGGGAACGCCGTCATATGAATCATATGACGACAGAAACACGCATGCGCACATGTAAAATTCCTTGCCTCGTCCCCATGTTGTTCTTTGCTCATGCGCGGTGCGTGCGGAGCTGTGGGGCAAATCCCGAGTTCGTCTTTTAACCGGTGTAGTTGCTTGTTATTCAGAGCAGATAAATGTGCTTGTGGTTTCCAGAAACTGTTTGCGACAGTTTTATGAAATATTCCGCACTACGCCGGAGGAATTTGAAATCCGAGGTTTCACTCCGGAAACGCATCAAATGTTTTCCGTCCACACTACGCCGGAGAAATTTGAAAACGCAACAAATTATTATCGGCAATTTTGGATTTGTGGTTGAAGGAAACTCGGGCAGGGGAATCACAAGATTATCATTTTCGAAAAATTCCGTTTTCAAAATGTTTTCCGTTCACACGAAAACGCAAAGCTAGCGTTTTCAAATTCCTTCGGTTTGAAGAGCGTTTCGAAAAAGCTCCGTTTTCGAGACAGGTTAGTGTGGACGGTAGGCCTAACCATAGAAATAAAGCTGTGGTTTCAAATTTCTCCGGCGTGGTGAGGACGCTGCCTAAGAAGTATATGTAACTAGCAAAAGAAAGTATAAATTTGATCCAATGGATATTTTACAATAACTGTGCAATGTCTCGCGCGCTGATTGGCTTATTTTTATTATCAATAAGAGTACAGACGGATAAAATTTTAATGTATGCAAGCTTTCAAGTTCAACTTTCAGCTGTCGGTTAAACTGTCAACTTTTTAACCAATGAGATTTTATGGACTTTTGTAAGTAGCCAGTCAAAAGCGAGAAAAGCTATCGACAATGTTCGCGCCATTTTGAATAAAATTCACTTATCTTTGTTTACGGCAAGTTTACGGCAAGTTTACGGCGCCTTTTCCCCTCATTTATTCCCGGCATCTGACCATTTTGGGGTCTTGTTATTGTAATTAGAAAACAAATTGACGTTTACTGCGGAACCTCTCGCCTGTGGCTCGTGGTTCGACAGCCACTTTGACAATGTCATGACGCAATTTATCATCAATAAGAGAACAGACGCATAAAAAACTGACGTCAATTTCTTAATTGGCATTTGTTTATGTTAACGAAACCCCGCGAAATTCAAACAGTTTTAAAGTTTACATTTAAAAGAAAATTATCTTTACTGAAAGTTTTTATTCACATTCTACTGACGGCCAAACAGTGAGTAAATCCGTAGATCTACAAGACCTTTTAATGTGTATTTGAAAATTGTGAATGAACAGGCCAAGACATTCTTCAATCTCTGGGTTAGTTCCACGTGGAAAACTGGAAAACAAATTATCAAGAAATAAGATCGTGTTGAAGATCGGAATTGATAGGCAATTAGCTTTCGTGTTAAACGCCACCTAAATTTCGTTTAAATAATCGACACTGAAATATTCTGTGAAGTTAATGAGAAAACTTATGTTTTATTCATGAAATCTATTCAAACTTAGAATTACCCAACTAGTGGACTAATGCAAATCCTGCATTTTAATTGGCTACGCTACTAGAGGACTCGAGTAGCGAAATTGGCATAATCAAGCGTGCCCATTCGGCTTCGCCTCATGGGCTATTGACCCTTGAGGGCTACGGGTCTAATTGTTAAATATTCGTTATGCCGTCAATAAGCTCCTCCAGATCCCCCACCCCTACCCCCCTCCTTATTCCCTCTTCGATTAAGAGGTCTCAAAAAGGCAGGAGGATTTGTGTGAGACTTGAGATCATAACAAGATTTCAAGGTATACTAACAGTAATCCGTGCAAAGAAGATTTAGATTTTGTTATTGGTCGGAAATTCTCTTACATGTAAATGCGAAATGAATTGATCAAAGAAAAATCATCATATTCCATGCGTCGTTTCTGTTAATTGGTTTCAAGCTTTGCAGCGAAATGTCCCGAATTAAAATTTGATTTTTCCTCGATGAACTGACATTTCTGTTCAACGTCTCTATGTAGAAGTTAAGCTAAGTTCATGTTTGATTTATTTCCTTCCATATTTGCACACAAAAGTTCCAATTTTTTTTAATGTGCTGTGGCTTTTCTGTGTCGGCCATATCTAGTAGCGAATTCCCTCACTTAAAATTTAATTCTTAGCAGCTTAACTTTTTACAAAAGCATCGAAAGAACGCAATTCTAATTGGACGTTTTTCAATTGAATAAATTTTAAACAATCCACCGCTCATTCGCCACTGGTTTGCAACCGTTCGCGTGCAAATCGACTCTAAAAAAATTTGAAATGTTCAGATAAGAATTGGATTTCCATTTCACAAAGGACTTGCAAAGAAGGTTTACTTGTTAAATTTCAATTCTAAATTTACACTATTAAAGGCAGGAATCAGTGATCGAAACATTTCCGCATTTCTTTTTTCCAGCGACATTAACAATGAGTGACTTTGTCAAGTGATCATTGTCTGTTTTTCGTAAAATGGACTCTGTTCTTGTCTTTGAGACGAGAGAGTGGTGTTGCTGTATTCTTGACGAATTTCCAACGGCCATGCTTGTTTTGGCTAATCTCTTTCTTTTGGCTAACCAGAGCACAAACCTGGATCAATGGCAAATTAAACCTACTTCATATTTATATAATGAAGTCAACTTCGCTTATCACTGCGCTAAAATAAGCTCGTTTGATGAGTTTTTAGTTCTTAAAAGTGCTCGCGTCGTGATTATGTAAGAATGGATGCGATGATACTAAAAGGAACGAACAAAGAAACGACCACTGGATTCCATAGTATCAAAAGAGCTTTTGGAGGCATTTTGCAATAATTACTGTGAATTTGTAAGCAAAATATCCAGCTTAAAAACAGGTGTATTGTCTTCGCAGTTGTTTGTATTTCATACCCGATCAAATTTGTTCACGACCTAGTGCTTTTAATTTACAACCCTAACAAAAATAGACCGAAATGTATTCGGCGTTGGAACTCTTGATCTGAAGTTAGTTCAAAGCGAAAGGGTTCCCATTTGACCGCAGTGCTCAAGTGATTTCCTCTCGGGTTTTTTTTTTTTTTTTTTACTCATTTTCCGATTTTTCAAAAGAAGACAGAGAGAGGTTGTTTTTATATTTGAGTTGAAACGCGTGAAATATTTATGAGCTGTGAGACTATTTTCTCGTTATCTGGCGCAACTTTTATTGTGAGTTGCGGTGACTGTTGCGGAGTTTCTCCACTGATGACAACCAAATAACACAAGCGCCATCTGCCCTTGAATGGAACTTGCTTTAAATTTTAATTCGCCATTCAAAAAGATCGACCCTCGCTGTTTATATGCGCGTAGATTTACCAACCAGGTCATATGGCTGGGAAAAGATTGATGGCACGTCTATAATCAAAGGAAACAGGTACGGCAACCCATTTTTATTCACTTGGTGACACATTTTCACCTTGTTTTACTGATATGAAACCCCGCGAATTCACCCTTTTCAATGACATAAGAGCTTTCGTTGCGGCAATTTCAACTGCCAACATTCCCATCATTTCCACAATACCGAGTTTCTGATTGAAGTCTTTTCTGCCCTTTTGACATTATGTTTGAGATTTTTGCGCCTTAGTTTAAAGTACGGTGCGTTGTAAGCAACTCCGGCAGTTGTGGCGTATGTAGTGAAACCTTGAACAGGACTGCTGCATTTGAAATGCATATTAAAACAGCTGCACAGGACAATTTGTTCTAATCATATATGCAGTGTTACTGAGGTTAAAATTGCCACAAACATGTATACTGCTTCACGTTATTAAACTATACATGTTAAATAAGCTGGGTTTCTGCGCAAGATATCGCAGAAGGAAATATTTCACAGAATAACTTGTCGAAGTAATCGTCACTAAAATACGAGAAGACAAAGATTTGCGAGAAGAGTTTTGATAGGTTACAACAAGAGAATTTTGTGCCTCTGCGAAAAAGTTGCTTTTCCATTGTTCAACCGTTTTGATTACATGAGGCTTCGGGGTAAATATTTATTTTAATGGCAGGGTTTGCCACCTTGCTTTTTTCTTGTTCAGGCGCGTGCGGTCTTAAGGTAAATAACGAAACTTGGAAGGAATTGACACGATCTTTTTCATTAATGTAAATCCGTCTTTGCAATGGTTTACAAGATCGATTAAATTTAGAAACTCTGTTTATGACAACGGTAAATCTATTCGCAGGATCTCCATAGTTTTCTTCTTCAAATTTTATCAATTGATTCATTTTCTCAGGAAATAAAAATAATTGGTTGGCGTAAGTTAAAAAGTGTGTGAACTTTCAGAACCAAAGTAATTAAAAATGTGGTTGAAGGTCTTTTTAATTATTTCAGTTACAAACATCCAAACAGAATTTCTGTGCTTCACATCACTGCGTTTTAAATGGGGAATAGCGAATTTTAACTGACAGAAATCTTGACGAAGAAAACGCTAATCTCGTTTTATGGACTGTGTACTTTGATTATTTGAAAAAGAATATTGGAATAGACGAACTATACCGCAATTTAATGAAATAATAATTCATATAAGTTGGGTTTTCGATTTCAAGAGCTTTGGAAGTTTGATATTCAAAATATCATGCATTGATTTCAGTGTGTTTTATCAACGACAAAAAACTTCGTCGTGTTAATCATGCATTTTTCATTGAAACAGGTTTTCTCGAAAAAGAAATTTTTGGCAAAATGTTTCCCAAGAACATCGAGGTTAATTTATTTGTGTGGCTCTTTTCATTTGCCAAATAAGCCATCTTTTTTTCTAACACAAGGTTATATAACTTATAATAATACTGAGACTGTTTCAGGGGAAAAAAAAGTTACATGAACGATTAAGAGATTCTAAAACTATAAACAAAAGAAACCTTTCGACTTTCTGCCGCCTACAAATGGCAACAGTTTAAGTTGATTTTTAAAAATAATCTTTTACCTTCTATGAAAGTCTATTTAGTCTTTAAACAAACATTACTTCGAAAACGAACTCATTTTCATCGGTAGTAAAAGTAGAAAATACAGTAGTTGTTTCTTGCTTGCTGGTTTTAATTAAGCTCGTAGTCTCTGTATGTTGTGAGTGTTAATTGAAAGGGTCCTTAAAAGACATTCGCGCGCCTCAGTAAGCGACGTACTACTTCAATAGCGAACTTATGACTACGAGAATTGGGTAACAACTTTTCAAAACTAGTGCTTTTTTCGATTTTCACTCGTTTCACACCAGTATCGATAGTCTCCTGTTCAACTCAGTTCAGGTCAACTTAACTCAACAGGGACGAGTTAGGAATCTGGACTGGAAGTCGAAAGTCGTATTCGGCCTCGTATTCCCGGTAATAAAACGCGCGCAAAGACGAGATCAGAATCCTAAATTCTCCTCGCATTTTAACTGCACTGTCAAGCATAAGTGTGATGAGAATACCAAATATCATCTGATGAAGATTGTTGCTTTGATTTAAATGTCAGTTGGTACAGTGAATCAATATAGTGACCACTTTTAAGCCGGTGCATATTTGTAAGGAAACCGTTTAATTTCCTTCGTCTACGATCGAGCAGTTAGAGATAACATTTCGGTCATCAATTGTTATCATGTTGAAGTAAAGATAATTTAGTAGCATCTGCATCTTAAATCTTAATGCCTATCCACTGAATAGAAATTTATCCGGTGGAAAGGTTTTTATCTACTGATTCTTTGAATAACCCAGGACCAGATGTTTGGAGTATTGTTGCTTTGTCAGATTCCGAAAATGTTCTTCGTCAATTCCAAGCTCCATAAACAGTTGCTCTGATTAATTCTCGCGGTGGAAACTCTATACTGAGTAGTGGTGGAAACTGTACGTTGTAACTGATATAATTTCTAGGCCTGATGTTGACTCGGCAATGCAAGCATGAGGTGATCAAAGAGGTTTCTTCCTTAAGCTTGCTCTTTCGTTTGCAGTGTTTATATCGATTTATTGTACCTGCACATAGTACTTGGGTCGCTTTGAAAATAAGGTTTCTTTTTTATGAAACAAATTTTTAGCCCGAGGTAAATTCAGGCTATATGATGACTGTGAAAACTATCACGGACTGAAATAATCTTAATCTCCATATGTCCATAATTCCACTTCAGTAAATACTGCGCTGGAGTTAGAATCTTCTTAACAATTAAAATAAGAAAGTAACGTCAGGTTTTGTATACAGGGCACTCGTTTTGAGTGATATAACAAAGTGATGCAAAAATTAGAGTGCATCAGAGTATGGAAGAACGGACTTGCGTGCACTATTTTAGGTTTCGTCCACACTACACCGGAGAAATTTGAAAAAGCAGCTTTATTTCTACAGATTGTGCCTACTGTTTACACTAATCCGTCACGGAAACGGAGCTTTCGAAGACGCTCTTCTTCTTCTTCGCGGCAATTTGAAAACGCCAGCCTTTGCCCGGCTTTTCGTGTTGACGGAAAAAATTTCAAAAACGGAGCTTTTTGAAAATGATTTAGTCACGATAATCATGTGATTGCCCTAGTTTTCCTCAAACACAAATTCAAAATGACCGGTGATGGTTGAGTTTTCAAATTCCTCCGGCGTAGTTTGGACGGAAAAAATTTGATGCGCTTTCAAAGTGAAACCGCTGTTTTCAAATCTTTCTACGTGGTGTGGACGTTGCCTAAGCATGTTGAATGCATGTTGAATATAAGCTCGATGTAACGGTTTAAAATGGTAGCAAAACGCAGAGGAATGTGAAAAATCCACGAAAGTGGAAGAAAGTTCCGAATCGTGCAAGATCGTTTTGTGTTGCTGCACTCATTGTACAAAAATTTGCGGTTCATACGAAACTCATTAATCCTCCTTGTTTACTATTTCGTTACGGCTTCATAAATCAATAAATCTATGTATTTTTTTTGTCCTTAGCTCGGAGGTCACTAATTAATAAATAAAGCCCAAGCAATTACCGAAATGTAGAGTATAGATAATTTTAAATTACGTTTGGACGTAAGGTGCAAACCTATCAAATTTTAATTTACTTTAAACAAGGATGTGTTCGTGTTTGCTCTTTGTTAACACCTTATATAGAATGCTGTACAGTGTTAATGAACGCTATACAATCAGTGTTTGTCTGTTAAATTATTTAAACCTTCTTCATCGGCCGAACACACTTCAGAAACCCGTTCTATGTTTATCGGCCACTGGAAAATAAATTGAAGCCCTCTCACAACGAAAAGTTAATTCGTTAAATCGTTTTGAAAGAGTGGTCCATGGTTGTCGCACAACTTGCACAAACTGTATTTATGAACAACTCCTTCCATTTGAATAATTTTAAATCAAGGCTTACATGGACTGTTTCAAACGACTGAGAAAAAGTGCGCAATCTGATTGGCTGTCTATTGTACAGTGTCAATATCATGTAGAAATAGCGTAGACTGCCGCTTATAAGCCCCCTCGCTTATAAGCTCGCCCCGGTTATAGGCCGATCTACAGGTAAACCAAAAAATACATCCAGTTATAAGCCTCCGCCCCCCTTCCCCCCCCCCCCTCCTCCCGATATATAGGCCTCCTCTAGCTTTCCTTGTTTTGAATTAGCTTTGTTATATTTTAAAGCTCTGTTGAAAACCACCAGATAGAAATCTATTTCGATCAAGTTCTTTTTTTTATTCCGGTGATAAGTCCCCTCGGCTATAAGCCCCTCTGTTTATAAGCCCATCGAAAAACCCTTACGAAGTTGTAAAAGCCCAGGGCTTATAAGCGACAGTTTAAGGTATGACCAATCTTGGTTTTTATCTTGTACGTAAATTGTTACCTTTTTTCGACTGACTATTTCAACAGAAGTTAGTAAATTGTAAGTTGCACGCGCGTTTTTTTATTGGATTCAACTCCTTATGACTGCTGGGAGTAGTAGAGAAAACCGCCTGCTTCGGGTCGGGTTTTCTAATTTTGCTTTCCTATGCTCCATTCACTTCGTTTTTTTTTTTTCACCCGACCGTTCCTTTCGCGTGTTTTCCAGATAGATAACCTTGTGACCCTTTCATGTAAGTCAGTTGACAAAGCGACAAAACCAATTCGAAACACTTCAATCAGGTGCCGGTTTAGAGTTAGGGATTATATTCTTGTTTTGTGTCGGCGGCTTGCAGTTAATCAACCGCCGTTATGGACTTGAAAGCAGCTGACTTTTCGAGCGTTTACAATCAAGCCAGGACAACCCACACATTGATTTGTGTACCACTATAACCACCATGTTTATTTTCACAATTTGATGCAAATTGAGCGCGTAAGTTCTGGGGGGAGGTGGGGTGGGTGGGCGTATAAATTAAAATCGTGCATTTCAACTGGTTTCGTATTATTTCTGTTAAATTTCCCTTAGCCGTGTTATTCTTTTAGTATTTTGTTACAAAATATTCTAAATTTTAGGAAATGTCGTTGTATTAAAAATACAACGATGGCATCGAGATTATTGAAATTGCAGGGTGAAACGAAACATTATTGTTTAACTGCAAGTTGTGTTCCTGAAAGTATGCTAAATTATCTTAAGTAATTTCACATTGATTTCCTTTCGTTTCGACATGCTCTGAATAAAAATAATAGCCAAACTCTCGCATGTAAACAAAAACAAAGGTGTGGCTTACTGTGGCCCTTTAAGTGGTTTACTGGTAAAGGTAGTTGTTAGCTATTTGAAACTCACCATGGTGACGAAATCAATATTCTGTCATTAGCTCTCAAAACTGATTTTAGCACAAATGCTTCACTGTATTCGAACGATTTCACGTGTAGGGTATAGAGTGTAAAGTTTTATCCGCCTCAGTAAAAGTTTGTAATCATCTTGTACAGCATGACAAACAGTGCAATCAGCTGCTGAGTAGCTTTCATTTGAATGGTTACGTGTACAAGATGTTCTACTGAGACAAAACCCTTGGGTGTGAGCATCCAAATGAAAGAGTAAGAAAAGTACAGTACTTTCAGGTTGAGGATATTATTTTGTTTGATTTTAATAAGTTACGTACACAAGATAAAATTTTGGCGATCCCTAGTGAAAAAGTAAATGCAATGCTACGTAAAGCTTTCAAGTTTTCCCAGATACATGTATCGCCTATTTCCAATTGAGTTTGGTGGTCGAGCTTGGAACACATTCGTTACATTCCACTCGGCAAAGAGGCATAACTTTTAACAGTTGATATGGGTTCCAGGCTTCAACGGCAAGGTCGAAATAAGCCGAAGGCCGAAACGAGAACCCGTCAATTGTTTGAACTAGAAAAGAAGACAAAAACGCTTAACGCTGGTTCTTGACGGTTTAGGGTAGCATGCTGCAGAAAGAAGCACTCGGAAGCCTGTAGTGTGGAAAGGGTTTTCATAAGCTGTACTCTCACACTAGGTGGTAGTCTTCTATTTGTTTTATAAATTAAGGGCAAGAAAATTGGGCTTGATCATGATTTTACCTGACTTTGTTTACAAAGTCCGAAATAGTGACACGCTAAGCGGCCAATCAGATCGCCGGTAGTCTCATTCTTATTTTATAACTGCACTCAACACTTTTTAAGGCCAGTGTTGTTTCAACATCCAGATTCTCCTCACTTGTCTCCGTACATGTTCTTAGAGTTCTTGTTAAGAGAATTTGACCAAAAATCGTGGGTATATAATCAGATCTTTCCGTTAGAAATTAGATGCAGTGTGAAAAACTTGCATGTTGCCTTCGACCAAATTTCCTTTAGTTTTTCGCAGTGAAAGTAAAAAACACGTGTATTTCATCGTTTTAATTTTGGAATATTTTTCCGTTGATTGGAACCACATAAATTTTTAGTGCAGTTATTTGACGTGATTAAAAGTTATAATCAAGTATATTCTTCGAGCGCTCAGGCCACACAATAACTGTCAGTGAAATCACTGATTTATTCAAAATTTCATTTAAAACGCCATTTCCTTCAAGCAAAACAGTAATTGCGTCGTTTTGTGGTGTTTTAGACAACGCCCGCATTTCCCCAAAGTTGGCGCCAAACGTAAACCAATCCATTAAAATTTGCCTTTTAATTACTTCGTTCGCGGACACCTGTTCAGTTGAGAACAAAACCAGTGAACTTAAATACATGGATTTCCCAAAATATCGGAATTAGCTAGTAAAACGAGGAACACATTCGTACTCAAAGGTTCACAATTCTGATATCAAGGTTTCAGTGAAGCGACCAAAACGATTAAGGATTTGAAGCGACTTTTTATTTTTGCGAAATTCACGTCGCTTGGCGAACCGTCTTGTAGAAAAGATCGACAATCTTGTTAAGGATCGATCGACGTCATCGCGGCCAGGGAATTCAAAACAATCCCATATGCGAGAGTAAGATGTTTAAAAATGAATACTGCACACACGGCATATTTCCCTCTCGCGCCCTTGTAAGGCAAAAATTTGTGTTTTAGCTATGTGTTTGTTCGCATTTTTGTTCTCGTTTGGACGCTAATAGGTGGTCAAAACTCAGGAGAATCAAGGACAAGAACAGTAACTCACATTTGCAAGGGAAATCAGTGTGAAGAATTTACAGACAGTGAGTAGCCACGAAGAAATCTCGTTGTCTTTTCCAATCTTTCTCTTGGTTTTTCATTTTCTTTGACGCGTTTTACCTTTTACCACAGTTCTTTTTCGAGTTTAGGGCGTTTCGATTGAAAATACCAATTTAAGTGTAAATTGTCCTCGAAGACCCCCGTCGACATGCAATTTGAAACAGGAAATAGTCCTGGCTTAAGGAAAAACTATCTATTAATTACACATTTTTGAGAAGAAAAGGCACACCTCGCTAACCTTAATGAATGTATATTTCTGAACTCCAAACTTCGTTTTGTGAAACGTGTTTTGTTTCAATTTCATTCAAGAACATTACCATATCACTGACAACAGTAAAATAATCGATGTTCTTTCTCTTTTCAGTCTTCAATGAGGAACTAAAGAAGCCTCGAGAAGTTTAGACACAGGACTGGAAAACTTTTGGACGTGAATAAGTCAAGGAGAGTGCCTGAATATCGCAATTGTTTTAAACAATATGAAAGGGTAGAAACAAGAGTTTGATTTGGTTGAAGCTTTCGTTTGTAACATTCTCGAATGGCCATTCGACTTCAACCATTAAGAGGTCAAAAAGAAAGTCTGGAAAGGTATGTTGGAGTGGCGTTTACAACGACAGCAGTCTTTTCAGTGTCACGTATTTAACAGACGTTTGGGAAATTAAAAAGTTCGTATTTCCTCAAGCCAAGGCCAAGGAAATTAATTATTTTCAAGTCGTGTAATTCAAATATATTGAAACCAGTGTCGTGCTGTGAGTTTTGAATAATTTAAAGAGTTTGTTTTCAATTTCGGTTTAATCAGAGCAAAGACTTAGAAAAAGGCTTGTTCCTGGGGGATTTGCGAAAAGCTGGACCTTTATGACGAATGTTTGAAAAAGCTACTGAAAGCTGTGTCCAACAAAACACTGAACTCTATGGATGATCTGCAAACAGGAAATTACGTGTAAACGCCTCCTAAAGAAAGTTGGAAAGTTAACAAATTACAATAAGTGTCTTAAACAGAGGAAAACCACGTTGTAAAACAAGGGTGAATTTTTCTGGTCGGTTTTTACCTCAGCCCTATGGCAATGGCTGTCGCCACAGCAGTTACCCTTAGTTACCGCCGGTCGCGCACCACGTCACGTGACTGGTCAATTTCAAACTCGGTACCAGTCGTGATCGACAAATTGGCGGAGCCAGTCGTCATCAACATTGGCGGGAAAAAATACGAGACTTTCGAGCACACGTTGAACCAGTTTCCCAACACGCTGTTGGGAAATCCCGAAAAGCGAAAGCGGTACTTTGACGACAAAAACAACGAGTATTTCTTCGATCGACATCGGAGTTCGTTTACCGCCATCTTGTATTATTATCAATCAGGCGGACTTCTTGAGAGGCCTCTACATGTACCCAATGAAATTTTCCTCGAGGAGTTGAACTTCTTTCAGTTGACCGACGAAATACAGAAAGAAAATGAAGAGGCCGCCTGCGAAGAGGAAGAGAATGGAGATGGGGAGGTGGAAGAAGAGGAACTTCCCGAGAACAAGACCTTGCGAGCAATTTGGATGTTGTTCGAACACCCAAGCTCTTCACCTCAGGCCAAAGCCTTGGCGATATTCTCGCTTGTGATTATCATGATTTCTATTGTGATTTTCTGTGTGGAAACAATGCCCGTGTTGGACGATTCTGTTCCCGAAAAGAGGAACAGCAACGGGACAGTAACGCAGCCTGCAGAACGCGGCAAAAACAAACGTATTTTCTTCATTATGAACGCGATTTGCAGCTCGTGGTTCACTTTCGAGTATGTGATCCGCTTGATCGCCTCGCCCAATAAGATTAGTTTCCTCAAAGGGGTGCTAAACATCCTAGATCTGCTTTCCATTCTCCCTTTTTACGTGACTCTCACGGTCCCTGAGGAGTCCGCGGGGAGCATCGATATCCTTCGAGTCATGAGGGTAATTCGAGTGTGTCGGATCTTCAAGCTCACTCGCCACTCCAAGGGCTTGCACGTTCTGGGGAAGACGTTGTACGCCAGCGTCAATGAGCTGATCATGTTAATGCTCTTTTTGGTTATCGGAGTCGTGCTGTTTGCCAGCGCCGCGTATTACGCCGAAGAGGAATCAAATCCCAAGTTTTCCAGCATTCCTGCTGCCTTCTGGTGGGCAGTTGTCACCATGACAACGGTGGGGTATGGTGATGTAGCGCCCGAGACCACACCAGGTAAGTTATGTTTTCTTAACCTCCTTCTCGGGAAATGTTCAAGTACTTTTCCATCCAACTCCTTTTGATTTTGTAGAGCCAACACTTTTCTGATTAAATTTAGGGCCTGTTTACCCGTCTATCCGGGAAACCCTAGCTGCTATGTAATCCTTCTCTCCTTGTAAACAGGCCCTTAGGGTAAATAGTTTCGTTCTGGAAAATCTCGTCTGGGCCTCGCTAGTCTTAGTGAAATCTAAAAAGTCCTAAAAAAGCCAGAATTTTAAAAGACAAGTTATCATATCCTTCCTAGACTCAACAAGCGTGCTAAAATTGGTCAAATTCTAAACAAATCCACAGGTAAATCTGCATTACTCTCCTTCACAGATCAGGCCTAGTTCGGACTCGGTATTATCGGCTGTAGTTTTAGCTGACGATTTTTTTATCGTATTGAAATAAAGATTATGTACATATGTATGTATGCTTGTTTAGCCTAGACTCCGCCGTATTCTCGCGCTCGGAAATTAGCTAAGCGTCGGTTCTTCCAAACCTTTTGTAATAATAACAAAAGAGCCTGAGAGCCACAGACAATTGAAATAACCATAAAAGGAAAGTGATGCCGCGCTATTGTCTACCCAAAATTCAAACCCAAAGTCTTTATGTGGTTTTAATCTGTGACGTCACCGAATAGCATTGAACGTGTAAGCCGAGCAAATAGCGCCAGATCCCATATGGCTGCTTAGAGTGAAGTTAGGACATCTTTGACTCAGCTTACAGCTACAAATTTCTCTTAGGAAGTTTTCGTTCAGACACGACTGTTAAAAAGATTGAGGTTTATGAGTTCTCTGGCCAGCTTCCGCCCCAGGCTTCGTGCGGACGAAACAAGAGATAAGGCCTCAGTATTAGGGCGATCCAGACCTTCGTTTACCTGTTTTTTGTTTGTTTCGCAGGTAAATTAGTCGGAGCGTTGTGTGCACTATCGGGAGTACTCGCCATTGCTCTTCCGGTACCAGTCATCGTCTCCAACTTTGAGTTCTACTATAAAGAGGAACTAAGCAAAAGAGAAAAAGCGGAGACGATATCCTACCGAAATCTCAATAACCTTATACTAAAGTCCCCGCTGCTAGAACCCAAACTTATGGTTGCAACGGATTCGCCGGTGCGCACCGCCAAACTAGACCTTCCTACTGGTCAGTATTCAAGCCCTATTGTGGCGCATCGAATAACTAACGGTGCTATGAAGTTTGGACACGACCCTATTATTGAAACTGAAGAGCTCAGTCACTCGAGCGGCGGTAGCTCCAAACCTTCAACGCCTAAAGCCCGACGGAAACAGCATCTTCCTCCAGCCCCTCCTACTTCGGAAACGATCTTGTAAACCTGCCAATGTGTTCCGACGCCTTTCGATGGTGAAAAGCTCTTATTGGATATGGCATACTAAGGCTGGCTCGCCTGTAATGAGGCATTAATATGAGGCATGCATGAACTAGGAGAGAGGTCGTAGTGCCGGGTAGCTAGAGGGAAAGAACTCAGTGCAATACGTTGCTCCTCTACTTGGTTGTTGTTGTTGTTTTTTTTTAAATGAAGAGGGTGACCATTTTCGCTGACATTATTTTAAACATTTGGCATTAAGGGAGCAAGTTAGCGCATAATATTGTCAGGAACTTCAGCGCTTGATGAACTAAATATGCCATTTTGCCCTTCTGCCAGTTTACTCTTTAAGGCGTAACGCTCGGCTAACCGGATGAAAACCAGTTAGTGAAGTGCGTCTTCGCGGATTTAATGGCAAGTAGCAGCATCTTTTGGAGAGTCTCATTGCCAGCAGAAAGACTGAGGAATGATCAGTTGTGTGAAAACAGAATGCTTGTTAACTCTGCTCTTTTAGTCGGTGACAAAACGTACCGTGTCATTGATCGTCGATCGCGAAAGATTGAATTGGTTGGTGTTGTTCAGAATCGCCAAACCCTCGAAAAAGTATCTGAACAATTGCCGATTGTTATTGGCCAATCACGCTGTGACACGAAAACGTTAGAGAGCGCAGAAATCTGTCGTGGCAACGTTGGATCATAAGGGTTACGTCGGCCAGATTTGTAAGACAGAAGTCAATTTTCTTGGATAGTTCGTGAGCCTCGACAAAACGATCAAACATTTCTAGCCAACGTCATCTTGGATCAATCGTTTCTGACGCAAAACGTTGCAAAAAAAGGTTTGACCAAGGGTGGCTAAACGATCAAGGTGATGTTGCATCCATGAAAATATTTGATCGGTTAGCCCTGACAGTAGAGAAATGGTAACACGAATTACTACCTGAAAGAGGGCGTCATTAGGAGCGCATATCTTAGGAGTGCACGAGAGACGGAATTAGGAATGTCAAGGAACAAATTATATCGAGTCTATTTCTAGCTCGTGTTTTCAAGCTGAGACTATAGATGTGTGAAAAACATTTAGGTGCAAAAGGTGATCAATAGTGACCATGTAAAATTCAAGAAGCCGGTAATTCCAGTGTTTTGCTACCAAGCCTATTTATGCGTGTAAGGTAAAGTCTCTAAAAATCGAACAAGCTCAAATTTCGATCTTTCACACGGGTTAAATAGGTGGAGTCTACGGAGTGATGAAATCCTGTTTGCTCACCAGTAAACAGTAAAGAACGTTTTTTTTGCGTTACTCAGCTGAACCAGTAAGCGCGTAACCGTGCAATGACTGATCATCTTTGATCACGTCTTGCTGGTGATTGATGTGATTGGTCATTGGTTTGATACAGATGACGCGTCATCACCCCACGCGACTTACGCTTGAGATGTACAAGAAGAATTCTTTGCTCATATACTTCTGTTTTTAAGACACAGAATATCATCAAGGCCTGGAGAAAACAAATTATCTTTGGTGCCCATTTCTCACTTGAAAACGTTATAGTTGGTCTCCTCTGCTGGGTTTTACGATTGAGACTCGGAAAAAGTAAACTACTTCACTCACGAGAAGAGAAAAATTTAGCGGATGGAAATGCTATTCAAAGTAGCCTGAATTTTTCTACTTTTTTCAATTACAAAATATAAAACACTCTGCCAAAGTTATTTCCTCAGCGATCGCTGGCGCGATCCGTTGATTCTGGAGAATTGACCTCCACGAAAATCTTAAAGTATTTCCTTTGCCTTTGTGGCGTCGTAAACTTCGAAAAGAGGAACAGATTGACTTATTTAAAAGGTAAAAAATATATTGGGCTAAAGTTTTTGTATTGAAGTCAGGACCAGTATAAAATACAAACGGGAGAGAGCTCGCTTTCGTTTGTTTACAGCTCTTTTCTCTCGACAATTTTGAATTGTAAGGACTGCCCGTAATTGAGCCCCAGTTCAACTGTAGCGCGGTAGTGTCGCAGCTAAATCGGTGTATTTCATCGAGCCCCTCGCGAATAGGCCCTATCCGAATCACCTTTAGCCCTCTTTCTCAAACCAAGTCTTGGTTTCCATCTTTTCATATGAAAATGAGATTTCTTTCACATGCAAATTAAACTTATTTTCATATGAATGGTTCTTCACCAGGCCTCGCTTTGATAGAGAGGCTTAGGGCAACTCGGAGATGGGCTATTGTTCTAGTGCAAAGATTCGTATAGTTTCTTCCCTTCAGTATTTTGTTCTGGGAAATAACACTCTAAGCTTGGCGCTATTCGATGTCGAGTGGTCGAAACGGCAAGCGATTAAGTTTGGACGGGGTTCTATAATATTTAAGAAAGAGAATAATTAATAAGAAAATAATAAATAGTAGACAAAAGCCGCGTTCTGTGTTTAAGAAGCGTCGAGATGTTACAAGAACAGCAAACAACACAAATTGCATGTTTTTAGCTTTAAACGAAAACCAGAGTGGTGAAATAAAATGAAATAAGAGTAGTTTGACTTGCAGTTTTATAGTTGAGCATTAAGAAAGTTTATTGACGAAATACACCAGACTAGAACGATAGAAGAAAAAGAAAAAAGAAATACTGTACACCAGACTGCGACTCCCTCATAATCGGAGTTCGCACAGGCAACGCATTGAACTGAGTGGCCTCCTTTGGGATTATACAGGAGTTCATATAAGAAGTATTTGTGTTCAGTCTTTGGACTCAAAGGAACTCAGTCACCTGTATTTAGAGCTATATTTTGGCCACGTATAAAATTACCTTTGAATTGCAGGAAACTTAAAAATAATAGTTTAATAAAATAGGAAAACACCAAAGCGATAATAATAAACCATAAAGGAACAAGGCTGGTTAAGGATAGAGAAGATGGACACGGATTTCAGACGACGAACTTGAAAAATTCAGGCTTAACTTCTCAAGATGGGCAAACCGTGACGTAGCTCCTTTAACTTGCTCAGCCTTAGAAAGACCGCTGACCGACCGCTGGAATCTTTGTCGTTTTATCCCATCTTCAATCAGTGTTCGCATTTCTACCAGAGTGAGATTGATAGAAAAGTAATGTGCATTTTGAAAAAAATATCTAAGGCTTTAGAAAGTGAAATCAAAGAGTGAAAAGAAGACAGCATGATTCCCTTGTGATTCTTTCTGCGCAACTTTCAGTATGTATGTATTTTTTCTGAAATTGTTTAAAAAATCTTAAGTGCTATGCCAACAGACAAATTAGACAAATCAGCTTTGCGTTTAAAGCAGTAAAGCCTGGTAACGGTAGTGAGGACTCCCACAACACAAACATAAACATACGCAGACTATTACCTTACCTTATTTTCGGTTCCTCCATACCTCTGCGATACGTAAAACAAGATGGCGGACGAGTTTATGATTATGGCTTACAGAAAGACCAGAAGGGCGTCTTCACGTGACATAAGCGAAGGCAAAAGCACAAGAATAACATAACCTTTTGTTCTGCTTGTGCTTGTGCTTATGCCTGTGTTGTGCGTGTCCTCACTACCATTTGTTTGTGTTTATACTTATGCTGTGCCGTCCTCACTACAGTTAGGCTTATGTGCTTGTGCTTATGTCGTAGTCTTAAAAGAAAAACATAGTATCGCAGTTTCACTTTAATGACTTTGTAGACAGGATCAGCGATTCCATCAGTGCAGTAAGTTGTAACATTTTTCCGCTCAGCGAAAATGTTTAGGAAGCTGCAAAACAGCCTTTCGTTGTTCCTGGCATCTTCCGTCAGGACAGTCTTTCTTTTTCCAAACAAAACAAGGTACTTTTAAGACATTGAAAAACATATCTCCAACCTGTTGTGCTGTCTCAGTGTTGGCTTGTTTTAAGCATCGATAAAAGGCCGAGTCACAATCACAGTGTGAGACCGTGTAAGGTAAGTTATTCTGCATTCCGCCAATGGAGGCAAAGGCTGGGATGTATTCTTTGCATTGATCGTGAGTACGGCAACATTTGTCAGTCTTAATCATCACTCCCAGATCTTCGTAGTTTTTTGCGTTGTTACCTGCGATCGAAAATTAGAATTGAAACATTAAAGGGGCACTAGCCTGAGTAGACAGTTCAACCTGTATTAAACGGTCACCCTCGGGGAAATGGATAGTGGCCGCTTAATAGTGGCAAAAACAATAGAAAAGCCCTCATCGGGACTTTTATCACGTTACTGGACTCCTAATAGGGGTGGCCATTCAATAGGTGGCCGCTGAATAGGGGTTCGACTGTAACTTCGAAAGATCAAAACCCAAAGACCCGGCCCCTGGGGGCACTCTGTAAATCTTTGGGTAGGGGTGTCTCGCTTGGACACTGAAAACCCTTACCCTTTACTAGACTATGATCAGCTTGATTTTGCAACCCTATTCTAGACTACGTACCAAAACCCCCTACCATATGCCAGACTATCTATTTTCCATGCAGAAACTTTATCACTATCATTGTCCAACATAAGCTGACTACACCGATGCCTTACAAAGTCACTTTCAAGTTTCAATTTCTATTATAGAACCCCGGGGTAAAGAATCCTGCTCTAAACTAAATTATTTCAACACTGGTCACTTTTCCGGTAAATTGTACCCTATTCTAGACTGTCTGTAAACCATACCCCTTCACAGCGGCACATACCCATATATCTTATATATATATGGGAGTACCCCCCAGGCCATAGACGTATTTTCATTGAATGAAACAAAAAGAGAGATATAATGGGGAAGATTGCGAAGTCAAATTGAAAAAATCTGCTGAGTGTAATCAAATTTTGTGACCCTGTCTTTCTTAAAATCAATTACAATTTGAAAACAGACTAAAAATGTATGCAGTCGATGTAAAAGCGTATACGGTCAAGTTGTTTGCCGTAAAAGCTCGTCAGTTCTCATTTTTACTGGAAAGAGACTTTGTAAAATTGAAGTTTCTTGCCTAATAACACGGCAAAACAACTCTGGGCTGGACTGGAACCCAGACCACTCAAGCCAGGGTCCAGTCGGCCAACCATTAGGTCCCAGCTCTTCCAAATAACGCTCACGGTTTTCTGGCGCTCAATATCCTGATGTTCAGAGAACAAATTCTTCTTATTAATCTCTGCAAATTTCTTGCAACAGTAGTCAGGAGAATTTCATTCTACATCAAACCCCGGTTGTTAAACTGGTGGATAAGGCTATTAGCGATAAGATGTTGACAAAACATAATGAGATTTTGCGAAATAACTGAAAATATAGCGAATAAGTGCTCGTGATGAACTTCTCAGTCAGAATACTTGAATACACTGTCCGCATTTGAAATTTTAATTAGTGTTAAATTATAGATTTATGTCGTCTAAACAAGACGCATTACCGTTTTGAGAGATTTCTTTCGAATATGGTAATCTTTTTCTCAGATCTTATAAAGTTGCTGGATGATCACTCAGCAACTAATGCACGAAATATAATGAACCATGTCGAATTTTTTACTATGTTCTTGTCACAACGTGTCTGTTCTGTACTTATATATTTCAGATACATTTACTTACCCATGCCACACCATTTTGTTCCTGGGTAAGTGAAGCCGGACGAAAAACGTTTCTCTCGGCGTGAATTGAAGGAGAAGGAAGAGCCTTGATTTATAAACAACACGAACAACATTGCGTAAAAGGCAGTTTTTAAATTGAACATTTTTGAATTAATGTCCGTAGCTTCTCGGATGGAATTTTAAGTGTTTTGCTGTAAAACGTCCTTCGTCGCTCATGTGTTTATGGGGAAAGTGATGAAATATTGTACCGCAAACTGTAGATAAATTAAAACCCTTTTAAACACATGTTGGAATAAGCATGTTTGTAAACTTAGCTGTTCGCTGAATGAATAAAAAACTAAACAACCTACCCTGAAAAGGCGAAGGTCCAATAACGAATTTTTACACTGTTCGGTAATTCATCATTAAAACTATCAAGAGATTACTGTTTTACTGAGTTTTAAAAACAATTTTCTCACAGGTATGTCTTGTTAAAATCAACTAGAATTTGTTTCAAACAGGAAATTGGATCCATTGCTATAGCAACAAACGTTCTTCGCAAAAATGCGGTTGGCTTTTGTGTCGGAAGAACGTATTCCAATAAGGCACATAGCAAATACGTTTGAGTGTTATTTCAATAAATGAAGCTTATGTTATGGCTGAATTTCTGATCTTCATCACCGTTACGTTTTCAAACTGTCATTTTCTGATTGGAATTTAATTTCGATGACAACCAGCTGGTAAACAAACTCCGGTGACACGCGCTTCGTATAAAGACCATGAATAATAACGATGTCGATCAAGATCATTAGATGAGATGAATATATCTTGTATCTCAGTAACGTGTTTACTGGATATATATGAATTATCACCAATTATTATATAGACACGAGGGTTTTAATTACTGAAAAATAACCGCTCGTAAAATTCATACTGGGGTATTTTCCATAACCTCACTATTGAAAATATTCAGTACTTTCTTACCTTTTCGCTGTTGTTTGTCCAAACAGCTCTAAAATGAAATTCACTTATCAATATATAGATGTTGATGAAATAATGTGATTTTTCTCGTTCCTGAAATTTGATTTCTAATCGGGCGCAGTCAGTGCAGATACTATTTTTCTCTTTCCCATGTAAGGACATCGACGTCTTCATGGTTACGGACATGCATATTTTTTTCTTTCACCATCATAAGGTTTAATTGATTTTTTTAGCACAGAAAATAGCGTTTTCCTGAGAAAAAAACTTACTTAATTTTTCGTTTTGTGGAATTGTTAACTGTTGTCATATCAATTAACACATTTCAATCATAGTCCCGTCTTTAATTAAGGTGACCACTTTTTTCGGTGCTTTTAAAATAAATAAATAAATAAATAAATAAATAAATAAATAAACTGGGATTTCTAAGATTTTGACGTTTCATCAATATCCATGTACTAAACAGAATATTACATGACCGCGCGGGGATACGAATTTTATCTTTTCGTAGCTTCGTAGCTATGGCATCTCTCACTCGTTCGCTGAGCTAACTCGTGATAAAATTCGTATCCCCCGCGCGGTCATGTAATATCCTCTATATCTCTGCGCCGCCGTTTAATATCCTTTATATATCATATCGCAACGCTAGCTCCCAAACAAAAACATTAATTTATTTTGGGGAAACGTTTGTTTGTCAAATTTTATGGCTTATGGTTTTACGGTTTATCAAATTTTATGGTTAACAACCGCTTTGGACAAACAAATTTCTGAAATTTAAGTTATCACCTTACAACCATTTAGTACATTGATCTGTTTGCAGAAAAGACTGTTTTCATGAAGCATCGAACGGAAGGTAACAAGCGCGCCGTTTCCAAGGCAACAGTGCAACCTTGTAATAATTACAAAATACATAACTGAACAGTTTGAGCCAAAATCAATTTCAAGATTATAAAACAGACTAGACCTGAAGGTTTGTCTCCCCGTATTTCAAATCTCAGCCATGTTCTCCCTTTTGCATCTCATTCAATAAACGAGGCTTAATTAAAGACATTAAGCCTTTGTTGAAAACTGGGACCGAGCTTGTCACGTGACTTACACGATTTGATCCCCCTCGAACACTGAACTGAAAGGGAACGAATGCAAAACTAATGCGAAGTCGTTGTTCTTGAATTGTATTCTGGAGTTTTTTTGTCTTTGAATAGAGTCTTTATCTACGAAAGTGTCGTTTGAATACGTTTTCTACATTTGGTGCCGAGACCCGGGAATTGAAACTGGGATTCTAGCGTTGTGAAGAACGTCTCAAAGGAAGCTGTTGTGAAGTCAAAGCTGCACTAGCTGAAAGCACGTGGGCGACCAATTATGCCGCCGAAATTGAGGAATTTGAAAAAATTTCGCGATGGTCACCGAAAGTTCGTCCAGAAAACTATCGAACAAGCCAAAGGGCTAATCTCTGAAGGCAATTCCATCGAAGTGAAAAGGCTGAAATTTCTTCGAACCGCCCTTGAAACGAAAATGTCGGAGCTTAAATCGCTCGACCGCGAAATTGTGGAGCTGGTGGACGACGTAAAAACCATCGATACCGAAGTCTCTGAGAGCTGTGAGATAATGAGTTCCATTCAGGAGTGTATTGTTGAGTTAGAATCTGTTTTGGAAGCTCAAGAAATGCAGGGTAAGAGTCAGGAATTCCCTTCTGTGGCGCAACTTCCTCCTTCCGAAAGCGCGGGAACTTCTCAAGATCGCGTTTCGAAGGCAAAGTTGCCGAAGCTCGAGCTTAAGAAGTTTCACGGAAATCCCATACACTGGTATCCCTTTTGGGAATCTTTCGAGTCTGCGGTTCATAAGAACCCAAAGTTGTCTTCAGTGGATAAATTCAATTATTTGCAGTCACTTCTTACTGACACCGCGCGTAGTACGATCGCTGGTCTGGCCCTGACGAGTGCAAACTACGAAAAGGCAGTTGGACTGCTTAAACAAAGATTCGGAAATCGACAGATAGTGATCTCCAGCCACATGGAAGTGCTCACTAAACTCCCCAAGGTGGAATCGATAAGCGAAGTAAAGAAACTCCGAAGCTTGTACGACACAGTGGAATCTCATGTTCGTGGATTGGAAAGTATGGAAATCTCATCTGAAATGTATGGTTGCTTCTTGACACCAATCGTTATGCAGAAATTACCGGAGGAATTTCGGATCGCTATCACACGAAATTTGGAATCGGAGACATGGAATCTGAAAGATATTTTGGGTGAATTTCACAAGGAACTGCAACTGAGAGAACAATGTCTTGTCAATAACAAGGATTCCAGGCCTTCACATCAGAGAGGTGAGTCGCCATTTTCTACATCAGCTTTGTACACTGACAGTTCTGAGAATAAACAGTCTCCTCGTGTTTGGTGCTCATTCTGTAATCAAAATCATCAGAGCTCTAAATGTAATGTTGTCACAAATATTGAATCTAGAAGGGAAGTTCTTAAAAGGAAGGGCAAGTGTTTTCTCTGTCTCAAGCAAGGACATTTGGCACGTAACTGTCAAGCACCTATGAAGTGTCTTAAATGTCAAGGTGCTCATCATGTAGCAATTTGTGGTAACCCTGATCCAACCCTGGGTGGGCAAGATCGAGAACATGTGGCCAGTGTCTCTACTAGTATGTATGTGGATCAGTCTAGAGGGTCGGTGTTGTTGCAAACCGCAACCGCTGAAGTTGTGCGTCCGGATAATGACAGTTTTCCACTAAGTGTTCGTCTGGTTTTTGACTCATGCAGTCAGCGATCATACATGACTAAGGACCTTAAAGACAAACTGGGGTTATCAGTAATTGGTAGAGAGTCACTTCTAATCAAAACCTTTGGTGAGTCTGACGCCAGGCTACGAACATGTGAAATTGTTCAAGTGGGTATCAAAACCAGATGCGATGCAATTGTGTACATTCAAGCCTATGTGGTGCCAGTTATATGTGGCCCTCTGACCCAACAACCCACAGAGCTTGCTCAGTCTAGCTACGAACATCTGCATGACCTCAGTTTAGCCGACAGGTGTGGCGGCAGAGATTTGCCCATCAGCATTCTCATTGGTGCTGATTATTATTGGTCATTGGTCGAAGGTACTATTGTGAGAGGTGCACCGTGGGAACCTGTTGCTCTTGCTACAAAGCTAGGATATGTCCTCTCCGGACCCACTATGATTGTGTCTAACCGTGACAATGGTAACACTGTGAATCTTACTGCGACGCATGTACTGAAAGTGGAAGCAAGTGTCGTCGGTCAAGATGAACTTGCCTCTGAACTTGGAAAATTCTGGGACTATGAGTCACTTGGCATTCGAGATAAAGGTTCGTCTCTGTATGACAAATTTGTTAGCGAAGTTGAATTCACTGAAGGAAGATATCAAGTACAGCTACCTTTCAAAGAGGACCATGAGCTGCTTCCAGATAATTTTGCTTTGTGCGAATCAAGGTTGGTCTCACTACTGAAACGTCTGAAATTAAAGCCCGAGATGTTAAAGCACTATGATGATGTCATCCAAGATCAGCAACAACAAGGAATTGTGGAACCTGTGGATCAAGGTGTCAACAATGGTGTGGGAAAAGTACATTACATTCCTCATCATGAAGTGATTCGCGTGGACAAGGACACCACAAAACTTCGTATTGTTTATGATGCCAGTGCACGATCAGGAAAGAACACATCAAGTCTCAATGACTGTTTGTATGCTGGTCCACCACTATCTCCCCTCATCTATGACATCCTCCTGAGGTTCCGGGCTCACAAGACAGCCCTCATAGGAGACATTGAGAAAGCTTTTCTAAATGTTTCAGTTCACCCCAAAGATCGTGACTATCTTCGTTTCCTGTGGGTTGATGATGTCACAAGCAGCCACCCGAACCTACAAGTTTATCGATTTGCAAGAGTTGCATTTGGCGTCTCCGCAAGTCCGTTCCTATTGAATGCAACAATTCGTCATCACTTGACTTCTGCTGACATCCCGAAAGAATTTGCTGAGAGAGTTCTGAAAAGTCTGTATGTGGATGACTTTGTTGGTGGAGATGGTTCTGACAATTCTGTTTTCGAGATGTATGAGAATCTGAAGTCATCCTTCAAGAGCGGAGGCTTCAATATGAGAAAATGGGTCTCCAACTCTGAAGCCCTTCAGGAAAGAATTGAACAATCTGAAAGCCAGTCTTCTCAAGTTACAAGCAAGTCTGTCAAGGAGCACCCTGTTCAAGAGGAAGATCAAACCTTCTCGAGTTCCCTGTTTGAGACGTCAAAGAACCCCAGCACAGCAAAACTGAAAGTACTGGGAGTTGGATGGGATAGACGAAATGATTTGTTACTCTTGGATCTGGCCTCTCCACTAGAAACTAGCAATACTTGTCCAGTTACGAAGAGAGCAATTCTTGGTACAACAAGCAAGTTGTATGATCCCCTGGGACTAATTAGTCCAGTCATCATTCTACTGAAGATCATCTTTCAATCTATTTGCAAGACAAGAGTGGGTTGGGATGACCCCGTGGATTCATTCATCCATGAACAGTGGTTAAAGCTTGTTCAAGATGCTAAGAAGGTGGGGGTGGTGGAAGTGAGGAGACACTACCACCTTGGCTTGTCATCAGGAGATTTACAAAGCATTCAACTCCATGGTTTTGCGGATGCAAGTGAGAAAGCCTATGGAGCAGTTGTGTATTTACGCCTTGAAACAACTACTGGAACTGTCTTCACCCAGCTTTTATCGTCAAAAACCAGAGTTGCTCCGATAAATGGAGAAACCATACCTCGACTGGAGTTACTAGGTGCTCTTGTTCTGGCCCGACTGGTCAATACTGTGTTGACAGCATTTGACGGAGCATTGGAAGTTGATGCTGTGTTCTTCTGGTCAGATTCGCAAATTGTTCTGTGGTGGATTTGGGGTGTAAACAGAGAATTCAAGCAATTCATTCAAAACAGAGTGGTTGAGATCCGTCGACTTACAAAGCCAACTCAGTGGAATTATTGCCCCACAGAATCCAATCCAGCTGACATCTGCTCACGTGGTACGATGACCTCGAAACTGATCACCAACAAATTGTGGTGGAGTGGTCCTGAGTTCCTTAGAAAGGAAAAGCAGTGGTGGCCAAGTCTTGCAATGAACTCTGCTGAAGTCACAAGTGACGATTCAGATCCTTGCCTAGAACTGAAGAAGGGAAGCTGTAACAGCCACACAAAGCAGCATGATGGTACAGTTCTTGCAAACATTGCCTCTGGAGAGGTGACGTCAGAAAAGTCACTAAATCTTGATTGCATCATTCCCTTGGAAAGGTTCAGTAGTCTTCAAAGACTTGTGCGAGTCACTGCATATGTTGTGCGATTTGTTTCTAATCTCAAGCAAAGTAAATGAAGAAGAGGTTAGTGGATGGAGTAATAAGGCATGAAGAGGTGGATTGTGCAAGAGAGCTTTGGATCAAGGAGGTTCAGAAATCTGTATACAACAACAAGAACTTTGACCAGGTCAAGATCTCATTATCACTGTTTACAGATGACAAGGGAATTCTGAGGTGTGGTGGTCGTCTTAAAAATGCCCCGATTCCGTATGATGCTCGTTTTCCAATATTCCTTCCAAGATGTTCACGACTAACTTACCTAGTGATAAATGATTGTCATCTCAAGGTTCTTCACAATGGTGTGAGAGACACTCTCACAGAGCTAAGGTCAAGATTCTGGGTAACAAAAGGAAGGCAGACTGTGAAAACTGCGATAGGAAAATGTTCTGTTTGTAAGAAGTTAGAGGGCAGAAGCTATGCAGTTCCTCCTCCCCCACCTCTTCCTGAATTTCGATTGAGCGATGACTTTGCTTTTACTCGAGTAGGAGTGGACTTCGCTGGGCCCATGTATGTCAAGGATGTATTCTCAAAGAATGGAGATTTGAACAAGGTCTATATAGCTTTGTTCACGTGCGCTGCAACCCGAGCTGTTCATCTGGAACTTGTCCCAAATCTGAGTGCGGAAAGTTTTATCAGAGCCCTTACTCGCTTTAAAGGGAGACGAGGAATTCCTGTCTTGATTGTCAGTGACTATGGGAAAACATTTAAGGATTCAAGAGTGCAGGCATATTGTCAGTGCGACGGTACACAGTGGAGGTTCAATGTCGAAGCGGCTCCTTGGTGGGGTGGTTTCTTTGAACGTCTAGTAAAATCAGTCAAGTTGAGTTTGAAGAAGGTCATACGAAATGCCCGGTTAAACTATGACGAGCTGTCTACTGTCCTTGTAGAAGTGGAAGCAGCCTTGAATTCACGACCCTTGACATATGTCTTCGATGAAATGGAGGAACCATTAACACCTTCACACCTGATTGTGGGCCGCAGAATTTTGTCAGTACCATCAAAGAACTCATCGAACGAAGTTGATCAAACTGAGGGAACACTTACAAGAAGAGCCAAATTCTTACAGCCAACACTGGATCATTTTTGGAACCGATGGAAGTCTGAGTATCTCACACAACTTAGAGAGTACCATCGCTACTCAAAGAGAGCAAATTCTGTCCGTAAAGTGCAAGTGGGAGATATTGTGTGTCTACATGAGAACAAAACCCCGAGACAGCAGTGGCGGCTTGGGAAGATCGAACGATTACTTCCTGGTCGAGATGGTCATGTTCGAAGTGCAGTGGTGAGAGTCAAGTCTGGTAATTCGCCAACCGCGGAATGGAGACGCCCATTGCAGAGGCTCTATCCCCTGGAAGTGAGGTTGGATAATGGAACTGCCAACCCTGTGCCCCGAGTGGCAAATGTTCCTGTTACAGTAGTGAGGGACGAGGATGTCCCAGTTGTCGTCGTGAATTCTGACTAAGATAGATGTATTGAGTTCATTCTGTTATATAGAGTTTATGCTCGTAAGATTGTTTCAACTTTAAATGAACTTTGAACTTTGATTGATGACGTCAATCAACGCGGGGGAGTGTGTTGAAAACTGGGACCGAGCTTGTCACGCGACTTACACGATTTGACCCCCCTCGAACACTGAACTGAAAGGGAACGAATGCAAAACTAATGCGAAGTCGTTGTTCTTGAATTGTATTCTGGAGTTTTTTTGTCTTTGAATAGAGTCTTTATCTACGAAAGTGTCGTTTGAATACGTTTTCTACAGCCTTCAAGTGGTTATTGATTTCGTTCCCAGACCTCCCGCTTTTTCGGTCAGCAGTGACCGAACCCACGATAAAATGTAGAAGAAATGAAGCAATGCTTCTCTTTTCATTGCAGTCAGCTCATAAATTAGATCCGTAAAATGATTTATGCGCACGTGTCGACGGTAAAGTAATTTAAATTTGTAAATTCAAAGAAGACTGCATGTTTCATTGTGTTTGGTGACTATAGATATTTCATGAAATTTGACGGAAACTGCAGCTTTGCCGTCGTTTCTGATAAAGCCAATATAGGTTGTCGGTTGCTTTTCTTTTCAAGTAAATAACTACGTATTTGACACCACAATATAAACTGCATTTGCTCTCTTTAATCACTTTCTCTAAGCAAATTAGAGCAATAGAGCAAACAAATTTCTTCGAAAAAATTTAACAAGTAAAACAAATCATTAAACACGATAAAAGAAAACAAGGAGCGCAAAAAAGAAAAAAAAAAAACACCAAAAAAACAAAACAAACAAACAACGAAAAAAACAGGTATATTTTAAGTCTCCAGAAATGTCCACAGCAGACCGGCAGTCGCTCAATGTAAATGCGATCGGAGAGAAGCCTTTTAGTTGAAATGTCTTAGGCATTAGAATGGTAGGAAAAAAAAAAACAATCACGTTTTTAGACCAAGAGAACAACAACAGTCATTGTAAAAAGTGGATTTGCGTTAGCTGCGAGATAGCGCCTCGTAAATTAAAAGAAGTGTCAGTGTACATAGTCACGATCTGCTCAAATACAAAAAAAGAATTGATTATGTCTCTGTTAAAGTGTAAAAACTTAACAACAGCCAGTATGTTAATCTCCCGTGTTATTATCCGAACCTGATTGAGTTTCACCTTCTCTAATACACTTATAATTTGCATCCATGTCTTCAGTGGATCTGCACGCGACTCATATGTTTTCCAGCGAAAGCTTCACGCCGAAAACGTTTTAAAAATTCTTGGCCGCTCAAGAATCGCCTCAATTGATATTACTGTGAATCTCCCTTTATTTTGAGATTGGTATCCAGTCGTTTTCACTCAGGTAACAATGAACCATTTCATGTTTTACGAAGGGTATCTTCTATAGGTCAATTTCCCTCTCGTCGTGGTCTTTGTCATATTTGGTTTATACACCGTCGTTGGAAACACGTTAGTTTCCACCTTGTATTTTCTTGATCCGTTCAAAACTCTGCGTCGTACATTGTCTTTCTATTACGTGGTGAATCTCGCGTTCGCTGACATTCTTGTTGGAATTGTCGTGGAACCTCTAAATGTGTCAGTTTAGTGGACCAAAAGCGAACCTGCGCTGTTTGCGTCCTACCTATTTGCGGTGTTGTCGTGTGTTAGCTCCATTTTGAACATATCCGCTATGATGTTGGATCGTTACATTGCTGTCAGACAGGCGTTTCGCTACCGTGTATTGGTGACGGTGAAGCGCATCCGTGCATCCGTCGTCTTCTTGTGGCTGTACGCGTTCCATTTTTCGCTGTTAGCGTTCCTGGGCTGGCGCGACGCGCCGTTTCAGATCTACTTGCACGGTTTTGGAGTTTTTGTACCATCTGCCATCATGCTTGCGTCGTATCATGGCTTGATTCAAGTATTAACGAAAAAGAGCGCGAAGCTAAAGCGATTTCTTCCCGTATTTCTAAAGCATCTACACAAGCGAAAAAGATGGTACAAAGAGAGGGTCGAATTTCTAATACAGTCTTTATGATGCTAACGGTGTTTTTCGTTGCCTGGTTTCCATTCGTCGTCGTTTCCATTCTCCGGTAGTAACCCCGTGCTTTATGCCTGGAGAGTTCGCCGATTCAAGCAAGGACTTTTGAAGTTACTGAGGCTTAGAGTGAGCGAAAATTTCAGAATATCGCCAAAACTTTCCAGGGTTAGACCGTCTGTTACAAAACTCTCACAAGCTGCGATGGTAGAATTAGAACCTTTACCGATTCACAACTTGGAAAACGATACTTGTTCGGTTATATTCGGGACTGGGTCAACGAAGCAGAAACATTCGTAAAGACAACGAGTGTTGCTATTGCTGACATGAAAACCGCACTACTTGCCAACAATCTTGTTTTTATAAGACAGTTTCTTTGAATACACCACAAAATTCATTGATACACTACAGTTGAACCCATTTATTTCGAACATTTAAGAGAAACTATAGTTCGAGATGTTGGGACTCGTGATAGCCGATAATAGTTAAGGAATGAAAAAGTATATTCAAGAGAAAACGAGCTGGATTCGAGAGATGTAGAGAAGAATTTGGGATAATCGACTTCTAAGACCCCATCCACACTACGCCGGAGGAATTTTGAAAACGCAATAATCACGGGTCATTTTGGATTTGTGTTTTGAGGAAATCTCGGTCAGGAAATCACATGATTATTGTGACGTCGGCGTTTTAGAAAAGCTCCGTTTTCAAAATGTTTTTGCCTTTCACACGAAAACGAAAAGTGGTAGCTCTCAGATTCCTCTGTTTTCGTGACGAATTAGTGTGGACAGTAGGCTTAACTGTAGAAATAAAGATCCGTTTTCAAATTTCTGCGGCGTAATGTGGACGATGCCTAGATGGCCAGGTTCTACTGTACTAATTCCAAGAGCATTAATAGTGTGCATGGCCATTGAAAAGGCTTATTTCCTAGCTGTATATCAAAGAAATAACGATCCTTTCTCCTGTTGTCGAGTACAAGTGAGAGAAAGCTGGGCTGGAAGAACAGAAAAAAAAATTTTTAGAATCTACCTAGTGGAAAAATAAATTGACAATCTGCTAGACTAATGGGTCGTCTTTAAAAAGTTCTCAAACTCATTAATAATTCATCAAGTTAAACAAAGGAAGTCATGACCGTGACGGTGTTCGGATATATGATCTTAGTTAGCATAGATTTTTACGTTTGTAATTCTCCATTTCCTCCTTAGTTTTAGTTCCGATTGAGAAGATATATCAAACACTCAAGACAGTGTTTGACCACATTTCCAAACACCTCGAAGTTCGTCAAAAATACTCCGCTACGCGTCGTATTTTCAACTCTCTTCTCGGTGTTTGGAAATGTGGTCAAACACGGCGTTTCGTGTTTGACATACTACTTGAACAATTATAGAAAACTGTATTGTTCAGAACTTACCTTCAGTTATCAAAATTTAGTAAATACAATTTAAATTAAATAAATAGTGTTTTTCACGTGTTCTGATCGGCTGAGTGGGAGGTGTTTAGCAAAGTGCTATTGAGCTCCACTACGGTGATTAACGATCAATGCGCAACGCGGGTAGACTAATTTTTGTTCAATGACTTTAAAATTATACCACTTTTTCTGTCAATCGTACTTCCCTGTGATTCCATGTTGTTTGAATAAATCGAGCCTTGAATTAAATAAAAGCAATATTTATCAGTCGGACCTCTTGTGGAAGTTACATAATGTTTTTAGCTATCGGCAGGTTTTTAAGCTTAGATAAGTCTCGTTTTCGCGCTTACCTGCATATTTTGCCACCATATTATTGCATCTCATATCGACCAAACGCGAGTGAAATAATTGCTTTATTAAAAACGCCCCCAAACTATAGAAAACTAAAATAAAGTAAAAAAAAATAGTGAAACGCTACAAAACAATAATCGTTGGATATTGTCCAACGACCACGTATGCTTTCCATATTTGCAGAGCATGGTATAATGGCTCATATACCATGATGGGTAGTAGGTCGGTCCAATTGTGCTCGTAAAATGTTGAAAAGGTTCTTACTGGAATGCTAAAAAGTTGCTAAAATAGTGCCAAAAATCCGTTTTGACAAAAAAGAACAAACCAAAAAAATCCAAAAGTTGCCAGCTAAATTTCTTGAAATTTTTATATATATGTTAATTAAAAGTTTTATTGTTCGTTCTTCACAATAATTGCTAACATTGGTCAAGAAAAATAGTTTGGAACTTAGCTTAAAAGAATTACTCGCAAATATGTGCGAAATTTAAGGATACTCTTAAGTCTAACGCAGAACGATATCAGGGAATTTCAAAGGTTGATAAACATTTAAGAAATTCGCATAAATTGAAGTTTTCTGTGAAATCGTTGGCTTTTTCGTGCTTGATATGTGCTCTAAACCTATATTTTGCTCAAAAGTTGCTCTGAAAAGCAAAACTTGCTCGAGGTGGCAAGAAACGCAAAAGTTGCTGCAAACAAATTAACGCAACAGTTGCCCAAACGTTGCCGAGTAGAATCGGGACAGGCCTAATGGTTAGTCCAATGAAAACTCTTGAATTGTATTATCCAATGAACTAGTTTTTAATAATAATGCATACCCTGATCAAAAGGGTTTGATAATTGTATTATTTAACAAGCACCTAACCAGTTAAGCTTCATATATATACTTATTTCGAGTGTCCTGTTACATATTTTCTGTGAAAAACATCACATATACATATAAACATTTTATTGATTTGTGGTATAAATAAACTACTGTTGTTTTTGCTGTTTTGATCAATAAATAGTCAGAAATTTTAATTTGTTATATTTGCGATCAGGAGCTTTACTCGACTTACATTTAAAACGTATATCCAGACGAGTAAATTAAGAGTAATTACATATAAGGCTCAAAAGGCATTTAAATGAGCCAAATTTTCTCGGGAAATCTAAACGTTTCGGGCTTAGCCCTTCTTCAGTAGGTGGAAATTAAGAGCAGTTTGATGTTTTGTTTTTTTGCAAGAAAAACTGCCGCCGCCAGTGTGTTCTTCGAAACTGAATAAAGCTCTTGGTTTGTTTGAACAATTCTTTATTGCTCCGACATTTTATTAATCAACTCATATAGTATGCTTTTTAATATGCCGGAGAGCTTCTTTTTTATATATGGACGCCATTTAGTAAACATTTTTAATTTCATTTGTTTTCCTTTGTGTATCGTTGTTTTGAATTAAAAAGACGGATGGCGGTGTGAGAGCAATTTTAATTATTAATACCTTGGCTTTGGACCATTCAGAATTTCTAATAGATATTATGGGTCTTCTGTAATTTTTTTGTTCCAATAATTGTGTGTCTGAGAGATGGGACAAATTTCACTTCTTTGCACCTAAAATGTACAGAGTTACAATCCATGCTTTTTCTTTTTTTTTTTAAGTATGTGATAATTTCAACAGTTGTTAAAAAAATAAAAAAAACTATTCATTTTTTTAAACATTTTTATTATTATCACAATATCACTTACATCACTTTCATCACTTTCACTTTTACAAAACTTAAGGCTACAAAAATTACATTACAGGAATTAAGATTACAACTAACACTTAATACATAATATATCCAGGCTTGCTTTGACGCAAATCGTATATTAGATTATAACCATTTACAGTAAGGAGGGGAGAGGCTTCCATAGTGAGAGAAATTTTGCCTTTTGGCCTTTAGAATATAAAATCGATCTTTGCACAATTAACTTGTCTTGTTATACCTGGCACGAAATTGGGGTTTAAATTCGATCCTTTGTAGGAAGATGTGTCTCCTGCCAAGAAGGATGTAATAATTAAAGATATGCATTTCAGGATCTTCGGGATTATAGCCATACATTATACTCAAGTAATCAATTAGTAAACACTCACCACTGTGAATGTTTCAGGATTTAATAGCTTGTTTGGCTTTGATGGAAGAAAAAAATTAAGTGCTACAGAAAAAGAAGATGAAGAACGCGGTATATATAGTAACGAAAATTCCACCGTAAATTTGTGTAATGCGATAATTCTGAAGAAATTTTTTATGGTATTCTTTAATACAAAACACGAAACTTCGATCAATGCCTTCTTTTAGATTTTTAATTGTTGACGAGCTTTATTTAAAAAATTCATTAAAAGCTTGTGAACGAAATACGCGCAAATATTCATTTGTTTGAAGGTTTGCTATCGATTTGTGATAAGATACGAGATTTGCAAAGAACAGAGAGGAATTGAGAACATCTAAGCGAAGCCTGATACACACACAGAAGAAAAAGCGGGAGAATTCAAAAGTACTACTGCTCGGGTCACAGGCACAAACTCTTCAATCTTCAATTTTAAATTGCTTCTGTCGATTGCTTGGCTTTATTGGCTCCATAATGTTGGAAGAACAGTTACATATCTTGTACTCTTTCGCATTGCTCAGTTAAATAGCAACAAAGCTGAACAAGAAATAATGAAATTATTTGAGCTCTGACAAAATCCCGGCATTCAAGATAAAAAGAAACTCCAACTTCCTTTACTTCTACTCTGAGACTTAATTCAAACAAATCGCCCTTCAGCCTAGTTCCCAGGCCTTTTTTCATTACTCGGGTGCAGGCATGCACGTCAACAACTGGGAACAGATTGCATCTCATTTCAACATGATCTCGCGACCTTGTTCCCAGGTTCTTCTCCTTCACGTCCACTGGAGCAAGGGAGAGGACTCTGGCGACGAGGCTGCAAATTTTGCGCCAAATGGAGTGTGTGGGAAGGAAGGAAAATGCCTTTCAGGTCTTCCCACAGAGCCACCTGTTCCTACTCGGCAGAGGGGGCTGGGCACACGGAAAAGAGCCCGCTGTGCCTTTTGTTTGTTAGCTGTGGGTACAAACGCGCATGAGAAGAAGAAATGGTTACCTACTCTATTGACAAAAGAAGTATTGGTGATCGTTTTCGGCTTATTTGAACATATCGCCAAAATAGACCCATGCCTTCTTGATTCGCCCAGTTCCGTCTGAGAGAAAGTCCACAAGATAGAGGTTTACCGGCAGTCATTACGTAATACGTCATTATTTTGTTACGTAATCGGCAATTTTCATATGAAAACTCTGTGTAGCTTTAACGACGGCTTGGCTCAATCCCGTTTAATTTGCGCTACGATACTATGGGGAATGTAAAAGCGAAATGAATTTTAAGAGGCCTTTTAACTAGAGTGGTTTTGATCAAAACACAAGGATATAAAAACGCCGAGCCTTGAGGGGGTGGGGACTTTTGAATTATCAACATGTACTTGAATCCTTCGGTAAAAACATGTTTATTAGAAAACGAGTATTTTTCTCCTTCCGCAATAAAGACGTATTTAAAGAGGTTTGTTTTGATTTTCTTTTTCTGATTACACCGCACAACTGACCAAACAGGTCCGCCTACATCTTTCTTCACTCGGGGAATCCATTCTGAGAACGATTTGCTCGCTTTGTTTTGCAGACCAAAAATATTGGACGTTTTGTAGTTGGAGAGGGTATATATAACCATCATTCCACGAGTATGAGTCCAACGCACCATAAAACCCATGTAGTAACTTGCTGCTACATGGTTGATTCTGTAACACCCTTAAGAAACGAAAAACTTAAAAATAATATAAACCCTCCAAACTGATCCTTGCGGCAAGGAGAAGAGATTAAGATAGAACCTGATGAGATAAAGAAACCATTTCTTGTCTCATTTCTGGGTAAATATCTTTTTCTTGAGGTTAAGATCAGTTTTCCGTTTTATTTTTTTGATTATCAAAAGATATTTACTGATCTAGGTCTGCAACTGATCCGGCTCTGCAGATTTGTTTCTCGCCGTGGTTTTTCCTTTTATTACATGTTTTTTGTCATTAATTACTCAGTCGGGAGTGATCAGCTTCTTATCTCTCCTTACAACGTCAAACAGAAACAGAAAATCAAAAAGGAAGTCATCTTGATGTACTACCAGATTCTCAGAATCAGCTTTGAAAGGAATGTATGGCAGTTAATAAGGAGAGTTGAAGTGTTCATTAACGGTCAGAAACTGATATTGTCGAAAAAGAACAGAGAAGCAAGCGAATTGTGCAAACAATTGAAGCTTTGCACTCTGTTGTTACGCGCATGTTCGATACCGAACGTGTGATGTATCTTCTTGTGTGATCAAAGAGCTTTATGCAGCGTCATGTAATTTCTCTGTCCGAGTTTTTTCAAATCCAAATCCAAAATGACCGGTATTTGTTGCGTTTTTAAATTCCTCTGGCGTCGTGTGGACGGAAAACATTTGATGCGTTTTCAGAGTGAAAACGTCGTTTTCAAATTCCTACAGCGTGGTGTGGGCTGGTGATACTTTTCGAGAATGCTAGTGAAACGCTTAGTGTTAACTGACAACTCAGCCTTGGCGCCCACTGAGGGTCACTGAGGAAGCCATATTTGTTATGGATGACGTCATCCATCTGTTTACCCAGTAGTAATGTTGCTCGGACTCTGCACAAAGTCAAAGTACGAAAGTGGAGTTGAAATAACTCAGGACACCTTGTAAGAAATTTTACATGGCATATGGCGTAGTGATATTTAGCAGATGAACTTTCCAAACTCGCCGAAGAACAAGAAGAATTAATTATGTTGACTGAAATAAACTTAGCTAGGGGAGTTCTTTCCTCTTCTGTCACCGTATTTTCCGCTGTTAAGCTGGTCACGTTGTCAAGTATTGTCTTGTCTTCCGTACATAATCTTAAGCGTGGGAAAACTGAATCTTATCAGCGGGAAATAAAAATCAGTGTTTGAATCGCCATAGAGCGATAATCATTTATTTCATGGTTAGCAACGACATGAGAGTTATCGACACCTTGAATATCAGCCGTTTGACAAGTCGCAACACTTCGATTCTGGCATCGTTTGCGAAAGCAAACGTAAAACTAATTAAAGTGTCAGACCTGAAATTGTGAAAAGTAGCTTACAAAACGCGAGTCTTTAAATTATGACCGGCACATTGTATTGGCTTTTTGTAATGGGATTTTATTACTTTTTTGTCATGCATGGAAATGCCCTCTTGAGTTCTGTATTGTATGTTTATGTTAAAAAAAAAAAAAAATTGTGAATTACTCTGTGAAACATCCCAGGTGTACTAAAATTAACCACCGCTTTAACAACAGCATGTCAATTTCTTTCTTGCAAGTTTAGTTTTATTACTAGAAATTTAGCGCAGGAAGTTCATTACAGAGGGAATTTCATCCTCAGGCTTGAAAATATATTCAGAGTGAAATAATTTGGCTGACAATCAGAGAGCTAGACATTTACTCCAAATTCTTAATTTCTCTTCTCAAACATGTTGATCTTCATTAGCATGATCAATTTTCTTCTCCTGAAAAGGGCTCGTATTAAATATAATTGGCTTCATATTCCATTTTTTTTAGCTAGCCATTCTTTGGGACCTGTCTCGGTAAAATAAGAAATCGCGCCGAAAACATCGATGTTCAACTGAATTCTAAAAAGAAAAATATTCTCGTAAATATTATTGAGAAATAACTTACTTGTTTATCGGTGAATATTTGATTTTGATTTTCTTAGCCTTGCGTAGAGTCCATATCCTTCCAAAAATCAAAGAAAAATATCCGCTTTGGAACTGAACTTCTAATTGTTGACCGAGAGTTGACGATTATGTGTTACGGAATAAATATCCTTAATGTCTTTTACTGCATGAATCCCCAATAACTGAAGAGATTTTCACCTGAAACAAACCCAACCGTTCAGTTGTTTGTTCAGAGTTTTGTCATAAAGTTCAATTCTTGTAAAATCTGACACGAAAACAACAAACAAATACAATTTAGTGTTTTATTTTAATGCCGTTCAGAGACCTACATTGTCGAAAGAACTGGAAGCAGTTAATGTACATTGAATTCAGAATAAACTAATGGTTTCTTTTTGTATTTCACTGCGGCTTTCTTTGTCAGCAAGACCATACATACCGTTGTTTCCTACATAACTTTGTGAGTCGATAACAGCTGTGTTACTGTCTTTTGCTAAAGGAGCGACTTGGACAAGTCTTGACGGAGATTTTAAACCTCGTTGGAATAAAAGCATTAACCCATTCCTGAAATTCGGGACTCGCCAAGCATATAAACCAGGATTAATTCCCGACGAGAAAAACCCCACTGTCAACGTTATGTCTCGCGCCAAAAGAAGCTTTTCAGATCGACAATTCTGGCAAAATACGAGGACAAAATCGACGACTACAAACGGACCCCAAGCAACGAGGAAAACCATCAACATAATAAAAACTGTCATAGAAACTCTACGTTCGCGAGACACCATCTTTTTGACATGTGTTGCTTCTTTTCTATCGGTGGATATTTTCAAGTTGGAGATTTTGTCTTTTAACGTCCGCAGCAATCCGTAGTAGGATAAGAGCATCAGTGTAGCTGGGAGTAATACGCCCAAACCATAGAGGTACACTTGAAAACTGGCGCTTCGCCATCCCACGAGAGGCAGTACAGAGAAGTGAATAGAGAACAGCCAAATAATTAACAGCGCCACGCGAACGCGGATCGGCGAAACCAGGGAACGGTATTTAAACGGTCGTACCACGGCGAGAAAACGATCGATCATCAAAGCCGAGATGTTCACAATGGAGCAAACGCAAGATAGAACGGCAAAAATATAATAACTGAAGAGGACGTCTCGGTTCTTCGTCCAGTAACTAGCTGCGTTTATAGGCTCTACTGTGATTCCAACTAAAATATCCGCAATGGCCAAGTTGATGACAAAATACGAGTTAGATACTCGGCGCAATTTTTTTCCCGGATCCAAAATGTACACCACGCACACTAAGACATTGCCAACGACCGTGTAAATTCCAAAAATGACAAACACGATCGCCAAAGCGGCATTGGGCGTCAGGAGATATCCATCATAAAATATATAAAGTTTCATGTTGCCAGAGTTTGAATCCGATGTATGGTTGATGCTGGCTAACCTCCGCAGTTTTCCTACGTCGCTACACAACCCCGGGTGAAAATACGTCTTATTTGATATTTTCCTGTATATAGGTCTATAAGCGTCTCACAGCATGGGGACTATATCGTACTTTTGTGCGCGGCACGATAGCATCTTAAAGGGAAGTCAAGTCTCTTAGCAAATGTGATCATCTTGGCGATGTGCAGGTCATTTATATAAGCTTCTCATTCTGTGAAAAACAATTAAGTCGTATTTTAGCGAGTCATTACTTGTGCGTATTTAGACAGGTGTTATCCACGAGCTGAGTTTCAAGTCACTTTCCGCCTCTCTACCGAGAGAGGTGAAAATATAAACATCCGAATCCATGAATCTAAATCCGAAATCGTCGAACTGATAGCAGTGACGCGTTCATCGTTTGGTTCGAAATGTTTGATCTACGCGATAACAGCGATTTTACATTACGATTAAACGATTTCAGTTTTTCTCCTGAAAAAAAAAAGGGCTACTTCTTTAGAATAAAACTCATCATGTTTACATCTGAATATATTAAAAATATCGCTAGCTCTTTCGTTTGTTATTTTGAATGACGCATCTACGGAAATAAGCTTGGAACACCGCACCGTTTCGAGGTAGTGCGCTGTCAAAATCTTTTATGAGGCTGCGACGGAGATGTTGAATTTGTATTTACTTTGCGTCTGGGGAGGAACAAGAGAGCCTCATATCGATTATTTAAATGACATTCTTTTGAAAGATGATTTCTGTGTTTGGATTATCACTGGGGAAACAAACAAACACACATAGCAACGAAAACTTAAACTACTTTCCCCGATCATGCGGCATAAATGCTTGTAATATGCTAATAACAACATGATCAGTTTTTTTAGAAGTCGCTCTCAATTTTACCAGCCCGATGAACTATAAGGCTTTTGTTAAATTGTGAAACTCTTAGAATTTTGGCGCGACTTTTACAAAGGTTAGTTGCTTTGTTCACAGGTCGAGTTTTGTGGAAACACTAGTAATTAAATAATGAGAGAAAATGGATTTAAAAGCGCGAAACGGTGTGAGGCGGATATTAGTGTTTTCATTGGGAGAAAAAAAGCAAAATGTAATTATAATAGACTAGTCACTGAAGAACACTGCACCTGTTTTCATAATAGAGTATATTTATTTTTCTGAGCAAATTGAGAAAACAGCGAGAAACAGGCGAATTCGTGCAGTTAGTAAGCATGGAAAAGGATTAAAATTCTTATTTGCACAGTCGAATTTAACGGGCGAAAATTCGTGATTACACTGCGCTGACAGTATTAAAACTAATTTATAGCTCTGTCTTTATTATTTGCTGTAAAAACAGAGAAAATGACGCCCAAAGGTTTGCTAATGAGATCTTTCAAACACTGTTTTAAAATTAATCAACATGAAACAGTATAGTTTATCATTTTGTACATACAGAATTAAAAATTACAGAATTAAAAAAGGAGTTGTTGTTAAGCTATAATCAGTGTTCAAGTTTGTTTATGAAGGAATAAAAAAAGGCTGCATTTCTTTTTTTGAAAACTGTTCAGCTCAACGGGGATCTTGCGTCCTTCAGTGGCGGTTTAATATAACTTTATTCCCAAAACTTCGAAATATGGAAAAATGCTTGTATTCCCACCGGGCAATTAGAACTCACCAAGTGCCTTTTCATTTCAGTGATTTCGGAATGGTTCCGGCCCTTTATTATTTTTTTCTATTAATAATTTTTTAGCTGTATCTAATCTATTTTATTTCTTAGTCGTTCTATCACAGAAGAAAGACTTTTAGTCAACTACTTGCTTTTGACAAAACAAGATCTTTATGAAAACCTGCTTCTAGGATTATATTTCAGCAATTTAAAATCACTCTACCTCTGGGTAATGATTATACTGACGGGAAAAAATAGCAAACAATGAAACAAAAACGCTTTGATCACGCATTCACATAAGGCGAGAAAAGTCTTGTCAAAACAAACGAAAAAACTTTACTAGTTTTAGCATGATATAGATTTGACGTTTTAAAAGCTTAAAACCAAGACTGCTCTACTCTTTTAAAAGAAAATACATCTTATTGAAACTCACATACAGACCGCTGTTTGAATAAGTTGCTCTTGCACGTTTTTTACGGCATTAAAATTGCTGGAAAAAAAACACTTTCACTTTATTTGCACCAGCTAATCCATGGTGAAAAACACACTGCCTATTCGTTCTTTTTCATCTACATATACCTTTGTGCTCGGTTCATGTTCAGGAGGTCAGACACCTTGCCGGTCAATGGCCTGGCTTTGAAAAACTTGAAGCTAAAGCGCAAGAAATATTGGCCAAGCTCAGCATTTACACTGCGAGCATTTTGTAACAGTCAAGCTTAAATTAGATAATGTCCAAAGATCATTTTCAATTTCTTTCAGCTCTCTTGTACAGGTTTTAATAACTGCCAAAATTCTTCATAAACGGCAGGCGGCCTTTTATCTTAACTTTAGATAATTCCAAAGCAAAGATCGAAATACAAAACAGAAAGTGCAATTGTAAATAAGCGGAAATTGCAAGCGGCTAAAACTGAGCGGGAAGCTTTGGCAGGGTGTCTTTTATTACAACAATGATATTAAATTGATGTTAGATTAAAACAATAATAATTTGTGAGCTGCAATCTCAAAAAAAAGAACATCTCTCAGCTCTCGTTTGATGATCGAAAATGTCAGCGCCCTCTTCTAATCGATTGGAACGTCACTAACGAAAAGAAACAGGTATAGTTATTTTTCGGGAAACACCCGAAAAGTTTCGGATTTCTATCAAACAAGCAGGACATTTTGCGAGAGCTCGCGAGCACACCGGCCTAGCGCCTTCGGCCAAACTACTCGGAACTGGTGCTTATTTTTAATTCGCGCGCTTTAGAATGGAGAGTATTCAAGTTGACTGACTCTCGCGGGAAATCACTCAAGCCACACAGGCTAGGCTTCTTGTGTTTCTTTCGCTATGAAGCTCAAAAACTTGTATAGAATTTTTCGTTGGTGATCACCAATTGTTTATCATTTTGTAGTTATTAGCCTTGTGATTTTAGGGTCCGCCATGTCTACACAGTGAGTCATATGACTTCAAGTTGTTTATCTTAGTTTATCAAGAGTACATAAGCTCCGAACAAAACCCGATCAATAGTCATGTTCGAGTTTGTCTACTGGCCTTAGTCTTTATCTCCAACAAAGTTCCTGTTTAGGTTTGTTGCATTTGTTCTCTAAACTTTAGTTTCTGTTGGTTGTTTCATGATCAAGAACTTTGTAGTTCGATTCTGAAAGTCAAGTGATAATTAGTGTTTGGGTTAGTATTCCGGCTTAAAAGATGCTCAATCCTCCGAGGTCAGTTCGTGCCGTGTGGCCCACACATGGCTACCGATAGGCTATTTAAGTGCATGAGTAATTGTTAGTCAAATAGTAGTTCTTGAGGAGTAGCACCTTTAGCAGTAGAAGCAGCTGTACAAGTAAGACGGAGACGTCCAAAGAATAAAAGCCCCAGAGACCAGAGTCTCAGGACCTCCTCGCTTTGTCGATAAAGAGAGAGATCCAATACTTTTGTTGTTTAGAGCGCGCGACAGTCAAACCGCGCATCAATTATCGCTGACTTCAAGCTACCCATATACCGAAAAGCCCGAAGAAATGACAAAAGCCGACATTTTCACTTTTGCACACTTTGATGAAACCAAGAGATTATCAAGGTAAGCTTACCTTGATAATCTCTTGATGAAACTCAAAGACCGTAAGATGGGATAACTCCTGTAAAACTGGTGTATTTCTACAGCCCGCTCTCTCGCACTGAGCTCGCTTTCACATGGTAAGCTTATATTTAAGTCCAAAAACAAGTCTTGATAATTTTCATATTAAACTTGCTAATGCCAAGTTCGCCAAGACTCCTAGACATATACAGAGGAAGAAAATAACGGTCATTCAAGCATTCTGAGCAGACGTTTTCATCGATGATTATGAACGCCACTTCATGCATTCTGGGCAGAATAGAAGTTTTCAATGCTGATTATAAACGCATGCGTTATACCCCTTGAGCAGAAGTTTTCAATGTTAATTATGAACGCATTCGTCATGCATTCTGAGTAGAAGTTTTCGTGGCTGATTTTAAACGCATACGTCGTGCATTCTGAGCAGAACAGAAGTTTTCAATGTTGATTATAAACGCATGCGGGCAATCAAAGAGTCTGCAGTCGAACGGGCACGAAGACTTCAAAAAACGAAGTCATGGTGCTCAGTACTCCAATAATCCTGATCTATAATTAGTGAGACAATCTCAGATAGTGCAGTTTACAATGTATAGCTCTGACACAATACTCACAACACAGGTCCTCACCCCTGCCATTCACTTCCGGTTTTCAGTGACTATGGTAGTCAGTTCGAGCTTTTGCCCTTACAGGTCTTCCATCTCGGACTAAGTAGATCGGGAAAGCCTGGAGAAAAGACTTCTGTGGCTAAAAGTGGGGGCCGCGGTTACCTCATGGTTAGTGAGCTCGTCTCCGGATCGAGCACTCCGGGTTCGAGCTCTGGCCGGGGACATTGCGTTGTGTCTTGCGCAAGACACTTAACTCTCACAGTGCCTCTCTCCACCCACGTGTATAAATGGGTGCCGGGGGTGACCCTGCGGTAGGCTAGCATTCCATTCAGGGGGGAGTAGAAATATTCCTCGTCGCTTAATGCTACAGAAACCGGAATAAGCTCCGGCCTGATGGGCCATTTGGCTCGTATGCGGACACATTTACCTCAGAGTAAAAGAAATAGAAAATCGGGAGTGATTTTCAAGAACTAAAACAAGTGCTTGCCTCTCAAACGTTTTTATTTGATTCAACAAACTTTGACATAACTTCTGACAAACCAACACACAAAAATTAATGAGTCCCCTACAACAAATTTGTTACAAATAAATCAGCAAATCTCTATGGTGAAATGAAATATATCTTCTGCACTGAGGTGATATTTGTGATTAGTCGTGCTATGAAAGACCTCGATAGCATTGGCTTGCTTCTAAGAGCATAGGTCAAAAATAGCGCTCATAGCCCCGACTACAGAAGTACTTATTCAATTGAATTTATCGCGAATCAGTAATTTGAGCTTTTGTTATGGCATCCAAATAGCTTAAAAATAAAAATAAATCAGCGAGCTTATCAAATTTTTGAAACGTAATAACTACAGTTAAAAGTTTGACATCTACGTGAAAATTTCAAACATACATAAGAACTTGACCACGATATTAATAAAAGTATTTTTTAGACGATCTCTACTAAGCGAATCAATGCTTAAGGAATAAAACAAAATAGAGCGGAAGACTCTTATGGATCTAATTCTTATCTCCCCTTCGCTTATTGAACCAATTTTTCATCACACTTTTGAGCTTGCTTTTCATGGCTTTTCCTCGCTTCATCCAGTGCTTCATCTTCTGGTTTCTTCGTTCTGACATGAGGCGGGAGAGTATATTAATCCGGGAGGACTCCTCTTCCGATACGGGAGCCTCTTCTTCATCCCCCTCCTCCTCTTCCTCATCATCGTCATCCTCCTCTTCGACTGCTCCTGCCACTGGCACTTCGTCCTCACCTTCCTCTTCTTCCGATTCTTCACCAGTCTGCGCCTCATCATTTACCACTTCTTGATTCCATTCCTCGTCGGGGTACTCCGTGGGCAGTACCTCTGTGGTAGGCGTTGATAGCATCTCAGTTGGCTCGAGCTGGTCCGTGGTAACGTCGGGTGTGCTCGGTAGTTCTTCGGGCTCGGTGGTAATCGAGATCGTCGGGGCAAATTCGTCAGTGAAAGGTCCATCAGTAATTAGCTCATCAGTGAAAGTCGCCTCTGACGCTTCTTCGCTTTCTTCCGCTGACAGTTCCTCTTCTGTGCTGGGTCCTAATTCTTCTGCTTTCTCTTTCAGTTCGCGCAGTTTCACTTGGAAGGCTTCTTTCATCTCTCTGTAGGGAGAGAGAGAGAGAGAGAGAGAGAGAGAAAGAAAAAAGGGGGGATCAGTATGTATAGTGCTGTCTTTTCTTTCGTCAATCTATCAAAGTGGCTATAAGCCACTCAACTTGGAAAATGGATAGTCTGCACACTGTGGAAATTGTGAAGCCACTGCAGTGAGCTTTTAAACCGTGTCATATATTATCATTTATATAACGAGCAAGAGAAATGGAAAGTACCTCTTCTGATTATATATTCAACAAAATAGGAAATCGTTTCAAATCCACTTCGAATTAAAGGTCAGGCTCCCTCGTCCGACTGACCCACTTTCTTGAGAGGGACCAACCTCGTCCCAGAGAGACAGAGAGAGAGAGAGAGAGAGTGAGTCCATTCTACTTACATGATAAGGGACTTCACCCCCGCGCGAATATCCTTAATTTTCTTCCAAGGTTTTTCGGGAGCAGTAGCGTCCAGTCTTTCCTCGAGGCTGTCAATCTCCCGTTTGAACTGCTCAAGGTTTTCCGCTGTCATGCTCTTAAACGACTGCCATTTCTAAAAGTTTAAAAAGACCAAATAAATAACCTGGTCATTCAATAGCCTGCTAGAAGGCTCATGTACACGCACGAACACCAGGCTCCTCCCCGCCAGATCGCTTCGCTCGCGCGCGTGATTAAAAGGCGAGCCTGCTCCCAGGCAGGCTGGCAATTCAGGTGGTACGAGACATTCACGCTTGTCATTGTTAAAGGAGCTCTGCAATAGTATCCTGAGTTATAACTAGTTTACTAAAGTAGAAATGGTTAAGGACGGAGAAGATTAACACGGATTAAAAAAGTCAAACTTGAAAAATTTAGGCTAAAATTTTTAAGATACGTAAATCGTGACGTAGCTTCGCTAAAAAAACATAACGCTACACTGACCTCTTCAGCTTGTTGGCGCCAGGTACCTTTGTTTTCCTTCCACATTTTGACCAGTTCGTCTTTGTTCTCACCAGCTTTGTTTTTAAGTTCCTTATACATTTCTTTCATCTGCTTCTTTCGCTCCTTCCACTCTTCCTTCTGATTGTTGACCTTTTCTTCGATCTTTTCTTCAATCTCTTTCCACATTTTTTTCACCTTTTCGGTTGGTTGTAGCTTCTCTTCCACGGTTTCTTGAATTTCTTCGACATTTTTGCTCGCCTTCGCTATTATCTCCCTTCCAGCTTCTTTGATTTTCTCGAGGGCTTCGTTGCCAGTTTCGAAGGACGGGAACGAGAATCCACATGCTTTTGAGAAAAGGATGAAAAAATAGAGAAATAAAAAGAGAAGAATTAAAATGCGACTGTTAGTCTCACCATTTTCAATCCGGCACTTCCGATATAGATTATTAATTCTTAAGAATTCAAGAATCTTGCCAATCAAATGATGTTCATGTATGTATTTTCTGGCCTACTTTTTTCCTTGTGCCAAGGCCCCCTCGGCTATAAGAGGGACAGACTGCTCTGGGAACAAGGACGAGGATAACCGCGGGGGATAAAGAAAACTTCAAGTGAAATTTTGGCTTCAATACGAGATGTTTCGTTTCCAAAATTACAAAAACTATAATCGACGTACGTTGTGTGTGGGCTCGTTTTCGAGCAATTTTGCACAGTTTTATTAAATTTTTAACTTGTGTCGAATGGGCCTACCAGAAGGACTAACTTGAGCAGGACAAATACAGTTTTGAACAAAAGAGAGCTCAAACAATAGCTCTGATATCACGAGTAAACAGTCATGTTTTTGGTGCTGTATCATGTAGTCCACTTATAGAAGGAAAAACCTTTCTGAAGAAATATTTTTGAAAGAAAGTTCTTGAATTTTGTTGAAATCCGCAGGAGGCGAGAGATTACTAATTTGGACTTTGGTCTCATCTTAACTGCTTCTTGATGAGTTGACAATCTCGTGATTCGCAGATTGTTGTTTGTGTCACCTTTTACAGCTTGAGTTGAGTAAAATAATTGGATTCTACAAATCGACTTGAAGCCTGTGAGAGCATCCGGATTTTTCCGGCTCTTGTTTCTCAAGTTTATGGGGCAGACAGACTGTTAGTCTCACCATTTTCGATTAGGCACAAGGCTCTTGTTTCTCTAGTTTATGGGGCAGGCAGACTGCTTGAGCAGTCTCTGTTTTGAAGCATTTGAAATCGAGAGGAAGAGATGAAGTCGATACACGGCAGAGTGGAGGTGTGATAAACGTGCCGAGGGGCAAGAAAAAAGCAACGAAAAATATTTTGGCCTCGCGCTACGCATCGCGCTTCGCGTTTTGCTCACGAAAACAACAAGCTATCATAAGCTCAGCACACGCGCTAAATCTCAGCCAAAAGGCCAAGGAGACCTCAAGAGCAGCTACTTTCACGAATAGTCATTTCAAAACATCGTTCAAGGTCCGAAATTCTAAGAATAAATGAAGACAAAACACGATGTCATCGAGTCATCGAGGAAATCGATCCTGCAGGGTATGAGCCCCCCCACACACATGCTCTTTGGACTCGTCAGATGTTGTCTGCGTAATAAAAATAAGATCATCGAAGAAATTCGATTCTCGCAAAAACATAATCCGAGATGCTCAGAAGTAAGACTTCCTGGGGTGAGATATTCGATAGATGTTTTATACAACAACCTCAAAGAAAAGGTACAGTCGATTTCTCCAACCCTCGATTTTTCAAATCTCCCCGCGATAACTCGAACAAAAGTCGCTTCTCTATTCAGTCGAACATTGTAATTCTGGAGCAGCCCGATTTTTCAAACCATGCATTTTTGATCAATTTTCGTTTCAGTGGAGGTTCCAAAAATCCGCTGTGTTAATTTTCTCGGCGCGTGAAACGAGAGCTGAAAATACCGGATGCTCTCGCAGGCTAGTTGTAAAGCATATGCACTCAAAACGTCTCAGATTCTTTGGAGTTTAATAAATTAACTGTGCAAAATTCTACGTCACAAACTTGATCCTAATAATATACTTGTATATGTTAGAAATTGTCCCTCGCTTCTAGAAGTTGGAGAAGAACGGACGTCATTTATTAGAACATTAAGAAAATAAACATGGCAGGAACTTCAACCGTGATCTATGAAACAAATTTCCTAAGAAAATCCGAGGAGGGAAGGGAAGTCTCCTAGCCAACCATAACAAGACGGGAAGTTGATAATTGCCGTGATAAGCATTCTTCTCCGAACATGTTTTTCCCTAAGATCATACTGACTTTGTTCAGACCCAGTAAAACAGCACTAGACTTGGAATAAGCCCGGAGTTAATGTCATGAGATCTTCAGGAAATCCTTGAGAAAAGTAAACATGCACTTTGGGATTGAGTGAGCTTGAGCTCATGGTTTCGAGAGATTAGGAAAAATTCCTTCAAATGTATCCATTTACGAATTGCGTTGTGATTTCCCGTTTGGCTACGCAACGTTTGGTGATCATAAAGGATTCTGTAACATTGCGCCGGAAATAGCGGTAACCGAAAAAAAAAAAAAGGAAAAACAGAATTTAACGAAATCTGCAATCAAAAGGCAGGTACAATGAGAAAATCCCACTGATCGCCGTAACAGCCATGACGCTTTTCGTGTTTGGTCTTTTTAGAAGACAAGAATTTCCGGACACCATTTTTTTTTTCTCCGGCTAAAATTCGGACAAAATCAGAGATCAAGTACTGTGTTTTATAGCTTGAGTGCAGATTGTCTTACTCCACTTTCTAGTTTTCTTTTATTTACATGGACAAGCGTGAAGGAAGGATGAAACTTTTCACTGTTCTAGTTCACGCAGCGCGGATTTCGCGTGGTTAGCCGCGCGTTCTTTCTCGCGACTTTATTACGACAAAACGTTTTTCGAGACGTGCGCTAAAGAAAACTCTCAAAACTCAAGCAGTTATACAAAGTATCGAAACAGCCAACCTGAATCTTCAATTTCGGTGGTAAAAAGAAAGGAACATTTGGTTTTAACGTCCAGAAAACGTTAACAAAGAGGTCAACGCCAGAAAGATACTGACAAATATGAAAATGTATCGATGTCAAGAGGTTGTTGCGTTGTTTCTAATTCTTCGAGTAGAGAGGAATCAAAACGTAAACACATACCTTGTTGAATAACTACGCAAACCAGGATCGCTACAGCAACCTTCATCTTGGTATTCCGCTCGATGTGTCCCCAAGTTTTTAGCGAGTGGTTGTGTAATGTGCAAGTGAGGCGTCTCGCAGGACAATCAGGCCTTTATAACCGGGTTTAAAATTTGAGAAGGCATTGACAGAAGTGGCCACGTTGGAATGCTGAAACGGATATTACGTCATCAACAATTGAAGTCAGGTTACAAGGTCATTTGAACGATCATTCGCGAGAAATTAATTGTTTTTTTTTTTCGGGCATAGGCCAGAACTATATATCCTAGCATCTCATCCTCAATTCCTCTCAAAGAACCTTTTAGAAATCTTTACAGTAGGTCGCTGTGGATGCCACTGATCGCTGACCTGGGTAAGGCGGGAAATCGGGCAAATATTGGTGGGAAGTATTTTTCTCAAATGGCAGCTCGTGTTCTCTGCACGCGAAATGACGTGCTTTGATCTCAACAATGGTAGCAGTCGAACTCATCAATCAACGGAACTTGACTACAGGCTCCCCAGGGGGAGGGGCACTCTCTTAATGGGCAATATGGGTATGTGCGGCCCTAAAGGGTTTGATTTTTTTTAATTACAGATTTTCGTCTTTTAAAAAATAGGGTAAGGGTTTTGGGAAGAGGGCCGCACACCCCTACCCGATTTTTCTACGAGTAGCCCCCCGGGCGTAAAGGTGTCTTTGTCAAAGTGTATCGATGCATAGCAAGCTTTAGCCTGCGTCACGAGCGAAGAGTTCCGAGTTTCTCGCCTGCTGGCTGGTCGCGCGAAAATTGGGGCGAGAGCACAAAATTGTCAGAGAGGGGGTGGTAGGGAAGAGCTCTGTACGCTTTCTACTCAGTATGTGAGTACAATTTCGCTAATGATGACGTAATCCACTTTTGTGGGTTTCTTTACGAGGTGCGAAGCCGCGGCATCGAGAAGTGTATGTTTGATTTACACATTCATTCACGCACCCTCTCCGACGAAGGGGACGGAAAGATTGCGCGGTGCCTCTACTGCTGGGAGATCTTGAACCTCGTTCCAGGGCCCTTGCTCTTTCTCTACATAGCCGTTTAGCGGTCTCTAGTATCAGCGCATGATTCTCGCTTCTCGTCTTCAATTCCAGTGGCTCCGGGTTCATAACCAGAGTGCCCACTAATGTTTATACTCTTTTTGTACAACTGGCAGATTTGTACTCATGCCCACAAACAATCCGTGATCACAAAGGCTCATATTAAAAAAAACAAACAACAACAACAACAACAACAACAACAACAACAACAACAAAAAACAAAACCTGGCAATTTTTCCAATTCTCTAGGGCGGTCGTCTTTTCTTTATCAACTGGCAAAGTATTTCACTCGCCCGTCGACACAACCTAACAATTTTTTTTTTAAAGTGCATATTGAATTTTGTTCAAACTTTGATCTCAGGCGAGGCAGATTAGAGTTAATCACTTCCTGCTTCAAGCTTTTCTCAGAAGAGTTGTTTTTTTCTTGCATGTTCTTGGCCAGAGTCACCTATACTCCCAAGAAAACGTGAAAAGGTGCTGGAGGGGTACTTTGGTAGGCTGGGTGGTTATGACCTCCGGTTTTCCAAGTTTAGACCCCGTTTTAGAACGAACCAGCCTTCAAAATGATACCTTAACCTTTAAATAACACATTTGAAAGCCTATATACCTCTTAACGACCTAAAAGTTTGAAGCTTTCGAGCGCACAAAATATTATACCCCATTCTATAAAATGTCTAGAATATGGATACCCCGGTCGTAGTTGTTCAAACGGATGGATAGCACTATCAAACGCATAAATCCGTTCAATATCCAGTGGATAGCTGATGGAGTTTGTTTTGTTAACACTTATCCAATGGATAGCGACTTATCGGGTGGCGTTATCCACCTTTTGAACAATCTACCTTCGGGACTGTCAAATCCCCACCCCTTTGTGCGTACTATTCCCGGTTATTGAGGTAGTTTGGGGGTTCCCGTCTCCCTTGAGATAAAAGGAATACCAAAGAAAGAAAGCTCGCGAGGATGGCGCTGACACTTGTCCAGGCCTCAGTCTTATTTGCGTGCTAGCTTGTAAGCATCCTCGCAGACCCAGGGGACAGTCAGTGGGTGAAAGTCAAAACATCGGGGAACCGTACTTGGGCAAAGAAGGGAGAGAACAACATTATTCTTCACCGAAGGGAGAGAACAACATTTTTCTTCGCCGATTTTTTCCCTGTTGTTTTTAGACTTTCTCTCGCTGATGACTGCCCCTGGATCTCTGATCTGAGGATGGCTTGCTAAGCCCGGTTCTCACTTGCGACGCAAGCGTAAGCGAAGCATAATAAAAGAAGCCTATGCGCTAACTAATGGGGACGACCGGGCATAAGCTACTGTAGGTTCGATTACCAGCCGCTGGTCAAGAAAGGAGCCCGCGCTCCTCCTCCGAAGCCAAGCTCTTCTCGTGGATTGGAGGAACGTGGACCAGACACGAGAGAGCGGCGAAAATCGGGACTAGGCACAAGCATAAGCTGAAGCCTCAAATCCTAGCCTGTGAACAGGCTCTCTGGTCGCTCGAGGATGGGGCGAAAAGAAAGCGGGAAGAAAGAGACCAACCCCCACACCATTCCCCCTTCGGCAACTTTACTTCTTGGCCCAGACCCCTCCAGCCGAAGCCTGCTCACAGGCTGATCAAATCCTTACGTTCTTTTTCTGCTTATGTTTGCTAATTTGACTTTCAGACGGCAAATTCATTTTTAGGAATGCAAAAGGACACTAACGCAACAGTTTGTACGCCTACTTTTTTTTTCACATTTTAATTAGGTGACGTGTAGGCACGTAATGCGTACTAAGAAATGATATTGATTGAACTTGTGAAATTCCTTGGCGACCACCACTAATGTCTGTGGATCATAAATCAAATGTTAGGAATATATTTTTTTTACAACGTGAAAGTTTTACAGGAAAATGTAGAATTCCAAGCGCAACTTAGTATGTGACATGCCGCACTTAAATAATAATATTAATAACAAAGATTTGTGTGGTGCAAATTCAACATAAGCTTTTAAATGTGCCTCACAAAATGATAGAACAGAAAATAAGAAAACAACAAATAAATACATACATAAATAAAATAAATTAGAAATCTAATATTCGTTGATTAACTAATCAATTAAAGGCCAGTTCAAGGATATGTTTTCAGTAAGTGAGTCAATCTGTTAAAGCCGTTGAGGAAGCGTGTTCCACAGTTTTGGTGCTGCAACGATAAAAGCTCAAAAGTAGCAAGTCTTGACAGCAGAAGACCTTAAAAGGATAGGAATTCATCATTTGATTGCAGACTATAACTGGTGCTAGGTTTAAGAGAAATTAGGTCACATATATACTTTGGAGCTAATCCACCAATGGTCTTAAAAAAAATAAAAAAGTAATCACTCGAGAATCATGTATTGATCAAATAGAGACATCAACATTCCTAGTCATTTGATAAGTTGATACACCCTGGGAGGGGGGGGGTGGGGGGTGGGGGGTCGGAATTTGACATCATCCGGTTGATGTTGGGGGACAATACTGTTGGGATGTGTGGAAGGGGATTTGAACAAGTTACCACCAGATCTGGTGAAGTGTTGCAACACTTTTCTTTGTACACAGTGTGGATCAAAAGCAATGCCTTCAAAATGTTGCTACAGTGTTTGAAGGTTAACATGAAGTCTCACTAGTGAAGAATTAGTCCCTTTCATGGTTTAATAATAAATAAAAAAAATCATTGTTCTTAGCACAGTCATGGCTACAAGCAGTTGTTTGCCATTTGAGGGTAACGTTTTTCCTTCTCCACTACTTATTTTTCTGGGGGGTAGGGGCATTTGATCTCGTAGCATGACCCTAAGGCGGGGCCTTTGAACAGAACTTTTAGTCCGGGGGATGGGAATATTTCACCACCTGAAAATCAAAATATCTAATGCCCTTTTTGAGTTTATGGAAATATAAATTTGAATAAACATGTCTGTATGTAGGGGTTACCCAGGGAGGGGATGTTGAAGTTTGGAATTGACTGACACATCACCATGTTTAATTTTATAGAGGAAGGGAATACAGTCTGACAGAGAAGACTCTTGAAAAAGAAGGGGTACAAGGGAAATGATCAAGAAAGCACGGTCCTTCATTAAGGCTGGGGGGTTTCCTTGTATAATGCCCGGATCATGCCTATAAAAGGCATCTGCAGTTGAGTGTTGATTGATACTTGATTGCCACTCCATTGACATCTTGGTTGACACTCGATCGACTAATTTTCGATCGATTCATATGAGTCGGTCGACACGCAGTCAACTATCGACCGACTATTGATCAAGTGTCGATTGAGTGTCAATGGAGTATTGATCAGGATCTCGATCAAATACTGATTGAGATGCTGATTGAGGGTATCGATCGAGAGTATCGACCGCGGATGCCTTTAGCACTTATGATCCTTATGTCTATACTAGTAGGCCAGGGGGTACCTTTTCAGGCTTCAGGTATATAAAAGGGCAGGGATTTTACAAGTTTTGGTGTATGAAAGAATAGGGAAATCTGTCATTTAGTCATTTTACAGGGCATTTAATTAAAATATTTTGAACAGAAGCACCTTATGGCTGTATCAGTTCATTTATTAGGCACTACATGAAAATGACTGGGAGATTTACTTTTTTGGCAACTTATTTATAATATGGGCCAGTTATGAAAGTATGTGAAAGAGGTACCTTAAAGCTGTACGAAAGGAATACCTTCTGTCAAAATGGTATACAAAAGGGTAAGGGGTTGGAACTTGGGGTGAAGGCTCCCCATGTGAAACTTTGTCCCCCTCCCTGGGAATTAAAGAAGATGAAGAATAAGAGAGAATCACATCATTAAGTTTTGTGGTAGTATCCAAGAGTAGGCCATGAGAGGCCAATGTTTAATCTTCAATAAGTTCAATCATCAGTTACAAATACTTTCACACAATTCTATTACACTATTAAGAAACTCAGTGGTGATGACAATGCTAAACCTTGTTATCAAATTACAGTTATTTGCATGTTTTCTCGGAAGTCAATATCTCCGTCTAATGGCGAACCAAAAATAAATATCTATCTTACTTTCTCAGCAAACACACCTATATCTCTCTTGGTCAAACAAAATAATAATTTAAATGTATATCCAATAATTGCCCCACATACATGTACTAGCCAAAATTCAAAAGGTTTTAAAAGCATTGTTTGCTCATTTAATAAACAAGATCAAAACTAAAGTTAGAGGAGTCTTAAACAAACTCTTAGCAAAACTTAGGGTAAATTATTTAGCGGTGCAAAAAAGAAATTTTCTGAATTTCTTTGAATAATCTGTTTCTTTAAGGTCTCCAAACTAGAAACAATGTGCTATAACCCTTTCACCTCCAGGAGTGCTGAATCCCAGGGGAAAAAAAACAAAATAAAATATTAATAAAAATAATAATAATAACGAAAAAAACCAAAACCAAAAACAGAAAATCAAACAACTTCATTTTAATAGTAAAATATTAAAAAAAACCATAAACAAAGTGTTAAACATGTGGAGATAAAAGTACTGCCCGACAAGTTTCATTTAAAAAGGTCACTCACAGTTTTTCGCATGCAAAGAAATTTGGAAAAAATAACACAAAAATAAACAGTACCATGTGAAAGTACTGATCAATAGCTTACAATTTAATGGTCACACACTTAAGTTTGTCAACTGACTTAACAGCACCTAGAGTGTCATTATACTGCTCAAAAGATGCCACTGAACAGTCACAAGAGATTTAATTTGTCCACAGCCACAAGTGTTTGAGCCATCTTAATAAACCTGAGACCTGCCTCTGGGGGTGAAAGGGCTTTGTTAATTAACAGTAACCTTGATTTTAACATGCTGTAAGTTACCGTGCAGAAAGTTCAAAAACAATATAAAGGACTAATAATCTTTTGTAATGTTAATACAGTAGAATCCTAAAAGCTTGAATCCGCAGGGGGAGTGAAACAGTTTGAGCTATTGAGAATTTGAGTCATCCAGTGTGTGATAACTATCGTAGTACTATTAGCACTCCATGTACCAAACTAAATACCCCTCATCTGAACACTACAGTACACTAAATATGGCATCACAATCTTTCCTAATATTTTGGTTCATCAAAACATTGCAATCCTCGGAGCTCATCGAGCTGACAAGTATGAATTATTAGAATATTACCCACCCCCCTCCCCGGTGGGACTCTCATATGACAAGGACAAGGGTGCTTGTCATACCTTTTAGGGTTTAAAAAACAGATTTGATATCTCTTAGGGTGTTCAGCCTAAGAAGATCCCCAGTGGGAGCTTTCGTGGTACCTTTTCTAGGGTATTAAGCTGAAAAAAGTCAATGCCATTTGATGTGTTATTTGAGAATAGGTACCTCTTAGGGGTGATAAAAGTTTCAAGCCACACCCACAAAACAGGACCTTGGTACCTATTAGCGGTTCTTTTCAGCATTTCAAATGAGCACCCCTCTCCTTTTCATAGGAGAGTCCCCACTCCGAGGATATTATCTTCAATCCTGGGTTCTAGTTATCAAGATTCTATTGTATTTACTTCAAACACTAGTTCCAAAGGAATTCACTTTAATTAGAACCTTTATTCCTCTATTAAAGCAACCACAATAACAAAATGTTAGGCAATGTTGTCACGGAGATCCCAGCATGCCTTGCACTAGTCCTCTTTGCATCTGTTACTTAGCTTGTCACACAAAGCTTCTGTCATTTTAATTAGCAGAGGAAACGTTGCAGGGTAATCTAAACAACATTTGCAAAGAAGACCAGCCATTGCTTTGTGTGGTTTTGTAGTTTAGGTAAAGTTAAGACAGGGTGAATGCAAAGGCCACTCAAAAACCTGAAAGTGCAAGTGCCATGAGTTTTAAATTGCTTAAAAAAACTTCAAGTTTTCCACAAGGAATCCAGAATGGTGCCATTGACCTAAATTGGCTACAAGGAACGTGATAGGATTTTTTTTCTAACACTTGTTCATTAGAAAAAATGGCTGCAGTACAAAATGGAATCTAAAAATGGAAAGGGAGTGCTGGAATTAGTGAAATAGCTAACTTTGAGATCATAGATGCTTATGTGTTAGATGTCATGCTAAGATGAAAGTTGCTGGATGATACATGTTGCTTCTGTAATCCAGTATGCAAGTCTTACATTTTTTGTTTAATCTGCCAAAATGTCTTGCCACCAAACATCAACGGTCTCATAATAAGCTATTTTACTATCTTTATCAAACTCTTTCCATTTCTGGTATCCATTTAATTCCAGGACCATTTCTTTGAGGAAGTGGGGGGGGGGGGGTGGGGTGGGGAGGGTGTGAGGGAAGGTCTGTCAAGGTCACATGACAGATCAAGGCAGATCAAATTCTCAAACTTATGACTTGATAATAGCAACAAAAGCTGCTTGGTAGATAAAGGATGTACCTCATGACACTGCACATGCAGCTTACAATATTTTGCAGTTTTGTCTGCAGAAGCAGCTGGATTTTTCCTAGTTGTTGTTTTTTACTTGTTGTTTCATGATGATATGAAAAAAAACCAACTGCTTTCACAGGCTACGGTTAGTTCACACAAAAAACAAATTTTGTCCCATACATATCCATCAGGGAATTCAGATTATGAAAAACTACAGAACTGTACTTATTATTAGCAGAGGAGAAAAAAAAATCTAGTACCTTTTTTTTCCTACATGTACTGGCAACCCATAGGAAAATTCAGAAATACTTTGATTTCACTCGTAGATTGAACCAATTTTCTCTTATACCAAAGCTGCACTTGGAAACTTGTACACTATTAATTTTAAGTTATTCTTCATTCCCAAAAAATGAGACCTTTCCATAACAAGTTTTACAGTGTGACTACTCCAAACAAGGTCAACAGACAAAATTAGAAAATTGCTGAATGAAGACCTTGGATGTTCAATTAATATTAATAATTTTGACAAGTTATCACTCCAACCAAGCTGGGCAGAACAATAAAGGAGATGATTTTGGAACCATTTTTATTGTTTTAATACTCAAACATTACTGGTCAATTTTCCGAGAATTTGCTAGGGTGGCCTTGGTTGGAGCAGTCACACTGTAACCTCCCTAATTTCTAATGAAATAGCTTTCTACAGAAATGTACCTTCATGAGCCTCCGATGCAGATGAGCCTAAAGAAAGTCTGCATAGAAGGCAAGTACGTGTCTCTCATAGTGACGAATATGGACTTCTATTAATATTAACATGCATGGTAACCATGCTACTAGCTAATGCTTACACAGAAAAGGACGCTAGTATGTTTTCTTCCTTGTTACTTAATTGATGTATGTTCCTGCTCCACATGGAATTTATTGTCTCCAGACATAGCAAAAGTATTTTGTACATTCAAAATAATAATTTACTATTAACAATGATTAATTTACTATTTATTAGCTCTTGAAATACCTACAAAGTAATACCATCCAGCAACAATTTATCAATGTCGTTATAAATCAATGAGTAATAATTACATGTAATATTAATTATTGAATCATCAATTGCACAATCATAGTCCATTGCAAGAAAACAGATGAATGGGGACAAGTATGTCAAATCAACTAGATAAAAATGTTTTAAAAGCATTACATGTAACATGCATTTTACCCTAAGACCAGAAACCCAACCAAGTTTGAGTCAGAGTCTTGAGCTGAAATATGAAAAAGCAAGCTGGCAAAAAGAATAATTTAATCACCCACAAAGCATTTTAATTGATGTATGGTTTGGAAACATGTTGATACAATCCATAGAGACTCCCTTAAAATTTGTCAGCATTTCAAGAGCTGTCACCCTAACCTTTGCTAACAATTTGGTGATCTTCATCTGAACAGCTGACTTTTAATAATAAATTAATTAACAGTGTGTTTATAACCTGTACTTGAGTGTCTTTTTGCAATGGGCTATCACTTGCAATTCATGAATTGGTAATGATTACTCATTGCTGTATTCACATAAGCATTGATCTGTAACAGCTGGGACAATGTACAAAATAAAATATTAAATGGTCTACATTTTCTATTTAAATACTCTGACAAATGTTACTATAATAACAAAATAACGCGAAATATTACAATTGTTCTAAATTATAGTACTCTATATTTAACTCTTGATAACTATCTTCTATCAGTTACCCTTAACAGCAAATACTGAAATAAATTAATTATCTAATGAATGTTCAATTCTGCGCACCATAAAATAACTGACATGTACCATACACAATGTATGTCCACAATTGAGACTTGAAGCTATGCTTCAACATAACAAGATTAAGCACTCTAGAACAGGTCTGCATCTTGTACAAGTACAATGGCTCAGAAACTAATAACAGTGTTTTAAGTAACAGGCTTTGCCTTACGCTCAAACGGGAAATAAGAAGATTGGTTTACAGAGTAAACTGTAAATGGCAGGCTGTTAATGGAAGCTCACCTTTAAATCTCTTCCTTCAAAGTGTCTCCAACCAACCAACCCTCTCTTTCGGTGTGATATTTTGTTCAAAACTGCTGCACATCACACTAGCTACCGTGCACTAAAGGAATACTGTATATTTAAGGATAATTATTCACGACACATACAAAAAAAGCTTTACATGGTAATTTCATTACCATAACTCATTTAGAAAAACCTGGTACAAAAATGGGTGTGTGAGCATTTATAATTCTGCTCTGGGGTGACAAGGGATTTTTACTATGCTGGAAATTCATGGTTATAGTTGTTCATCACCCAGTTCAATAATGTATTCTTCAGACTTCTCAAACTCATTAATAATTCAGAGCGTTTAAACAGATATCTGATCTTAATGAGCAGAGATTTTTAAGATTTTTTCCTCTGTTTTGATTGAGAAGATATATATCAAACACTCAAGACATTGTTCATCAAAAGCTCGTCAAAAATAATCCGCTGTGCGTCATATTTTCAACTCTCTTTGTGGTGTCTGGAAATGTGGTGAAAGACTGTCTTTTTTGTTTGATATATTACTTCAACTTCAATGCTTACAGTTCTCACTAAGACTATCAACAATCTGCACCTCTGTCAATAGCGTTTGAAAGTTCGAATAACCTAATATTGCAATGGTAGTCCATTGTTTGGCCTTAGGTGTCACTGTTTATACCATACATTCCCTGTCCCTTCAAACAGTATCATAAATGCTCGCGTGCCCATTCTTATTCCTGGCTATGAGACTTCTAAAATGAGTCATACAGCTGCAATAATTTATCATTTAATAATAACAACTTACAATAATTATGGTTACTGTATTCAAGGCTGAATTCTACAAGTACTGTTAGTAAAAGTGCTAACAGTTGCCTAACAGTTAACTAACTCATTACCAAAGGCTGAGAGAGATACCTGCAGCAAACAAGCATGGCAAAACGTACGTGCACATGTAGAATAGAGCCCTGCAATTATTACATTATTTGCCTGGAACCACTAAAATACAGTACGTCCATTGAAAGAAGCCTATTGCAGTCTACCCAACTGTGAAGTCATGTGGTATAGTGGAAACCGGGATTTCTCGCATGTGACATACCTGTAAACTTGCGCCTGCAGCACCATATGGGAGTGGAGGTTTGAAATTACCACCAAATGTTGGATGATCCATTTTCAAGGGAGGGCTGAAGCTGGGTTGTTTTTGAGGATATACCATGGATTGCGTAGAAACTTTTGTGGTGAAAGCAGGTAAAACCACCCCTCCCCGTGGCAAAGACTTCGGTTTCCTTGACATGGCTTTCCTTTCTGGTTTGGGATCGTGTGTCTTCTTGTGTGAGCGGAGCTGACTGGCCTGGGTGAATGTCTTGTCGCAGTGGCTGCACTTGTAGGGCTTCTCACCAGTGTGGAGGCGGACATGCTGGTTTAATTGGCTAGCTTGCTTGAATGAGCGACTGCACTGCGAACAGTGGTATGGCTTCTCTCCTGTGTGAAGCCTCATGTGTTGTTTGAGCTGGCAAGCTTGCTTGAAGGATTTGCGGCACACCTCACAAGGGAATGGTCGTTCATCTGTGTGCGTTCGCAGATGTTGATTAAGATGGCAGGGTTGTTTGAATCCTTTGTTGCATTGAGGGCATTTGTAAGGGCGATGTTCAGCATGATTGAGCAGATGTTTCTCCAACTCTTCCTCAGTTTGGTACACCCTTTCGCACATTCTGCAATCAAAGGCTCCAGCTCTGCTACCTAAAACAGAAAGTACATGATTTTCAGAGGGCAGAGTTACCGGTAGGTGCCAGCCTGATGGTCCACTAGACTCCAACACAGACTTCAGTTTTATCACAGGCAGCCCAAGCTCTCTCTATGAACCACACAAGCAACACAACACGGCATCGAATTATAAGAGTTTATATGGGATTTTCTACAAGATATCCATGGAGGTAGTTAAAAGTGAAGATTCTCAATAAAAATGGCTGACCTTATTCCAGATGTGTGTTGTTTGCTCCTGGTGTGGTTATTTTACCAATTGAACTTGATTTAAGCGACTTTTCTGAATTCCAATTTTCCCTCTATAAAGAGAGGACAAGGCGAAACACCTCAGTCGGTACAGCCTGCCAAACGAAGTCAAAAATCCCAGGCTAAAATGTACCCACGGCCATAAATCTACCGCAGAATTCAAGGGCAAAGGTTGATCTTTCATTTCAATCCTCTAGCCACACAATTGCAGCCCTGCGAGCGATGCCAGGCGGCTCTTCGTGTCTCCAGTGAAACGATAAAACTATGGAAGAGCTCCGTGCCGTTTGATTCGCGACCCAGCGACCGTTGAAATCGGCTTGGTAACCTCGTCATGTTGGCAAACCAAGACTCACGGGGGTACTAGACCGCAATTTGTCAACTAAACTTCTTGTAATCCCCTCAGGTCGAATTTACAATGCAAAATAAAAATCATACAGAACGCTTTTGCAAAATGGCGTCAAAACCAAAGAAACTTAAGATCAACGGCGAAAGCTCCGTAGAAACTGAGGAGATACAGTCATTTTTGAAGTGGAAGTGGTAGTAAGTTTTCTCGTTTATGCACCTTTGATTTGTTTGTATAAAATATTCCCGAGCTGATAAACTAAATTTGCTTCTCTTAGGGTATTGTGGAATTACGAATATTGTGAGGAAACTGTAATGGAAGCCAGCAAAATTTTGTCTAGAGCATACGAAGAGAAAGAAATTGCCGTAAGCAAATTGAACTCTCTTTTGCTCGGGAGAATTCTGAACGAATTATCGGGAGATGAAGTTAAATTGGTGAGGCGAGGACCAAGTAATTCAAAGGTGCGTAAACGTGAAAACTTACCATGACTTCCACTTCAAAAATGATCTCAGTTTACGGAGCTTTTGCCGTTGATCTTACGTTTGACAAATTTGACAAATTGCGGTCTAGTACCCCCGCGAGTCTTGGTTTGCTAACATGACGAGGTTACCAAGCCGATTTCAACGGTCGTTATGTCGCTGATCAAACGACACGGAGCTCTTCCATAGTTTTATCATTTCACTGGGGACACGAAGAGCCGCCTGGCGTCGCTCGCAGGGCTGCAATTGTGTGGCTAGAGGATTGAAATGAAAGATCAACCTTTGCCCTTGAATTCTGCGGTGGATTTGTGGCCGTGGCCACATTTTAGCCTGGGATTTTTGACTTCGTTCAGCAGGCTGTTCCGACTGAGGTGTTTCGCCTTGTCCTCTCTTTATAAAGGGAAAATCGGAATTCAAAAAAGTCGCTTAAATCAAGTTTAATCGGTAAAATAACCACACCAGGAGCAAACAACACATGTATGGAACAAGGTAAGCCATTTTTATCGAGAATTTTCACTTTTAACTACCTCCAAGGATATCTTGTAGAAAATCCCATATAAACCCTTATAATTCGATGCCATATTGTGTTGCTTGTGTGGTTCATAGAGAGAGCTTGGACTGCCTGTGGTTTTATTTACTCTGGGTCATGCAGAGGTACATGTATGACTAGGAAGAATAAATCAGGCTCATTAACTGGCTTAGCCAGCTTAGCTGTTGCCTTTGCACCTTCCACAATACCCTGGTTTATTTTTTTAGTGAAATGTTAGCCGGTGATGAGCTCTCTTTCAGCTGGGGAATTTGGCTAGAAACCGCCTGTGAGCTGCATCCCTTGAGATAATTATCAAACAGAACTTCAAAGATTTTCTGATTACTAGGCAATGGAAAGAACTTTGCCAAATTCAACTGATCAACGAACCTTCACTTCTTGCCCTCTTTGGTATCATACTGTCACTGAGTTCTTTCTTGCTATACTGGGATGAACGAGTCATCACATCGCAGCCTCTGCTGTCTGGTGATGAAAAGCTAGGTGTTGTCCCATGGACTAAGGTTGAACGATGATCACAAGTGCAAGAGGGTCCAAAATTACACTCCAAGTAGTCCATCCTGGCAGAAAATAAAGATGATGTAAACTCTACTGTCTGTGATATTATAACAGCTGTACAGCAATACCAAAGAAAACAAATAAAGCTGAACTTCTCATTCCATAGGAAGTGGGACGTATGGTGACCTAATAATTGGTTGCTGAACAGGACTCTGGATCAAGTGGCCCAGGTTCGAGCTGTAGATGGGGTCAATGATGTGTTATGTTTTAAGGCAAGGCAAGAGACTATTCTCCCTCCACTCTGGTGTGTAAGGTGGTACTGGTGAATAATGCTGGGAGTAAACCTGCAATGGACTAACATTCTATCCACAGGGGAGTAGAAAATAAACCCTTGTCCTTTACTAGGACATAAACTCTGGTTGTCTGAACTACTTGGCTAAAAACATGTACTCCACTGGGAAGAATTAACTTGTAGTTGTGGAGAGACACTGTTAGCACAAGAAAACCTGGGCATTGTAGAGAATTTGAAGTGGCTCCAAGGAATGAGAGAAATGGTCAACAAGCTGCCTTTTTGTTTCAGCCGCTTGAGTTAAGAGGTGATTAAAAGAAGTGGCCACAAAAATGTTGAAATTCTTCAAATTGTTGGTAGAAAATAAATTATGATGAATACACACAAGCCATAAAAATAAATAACATTATAAGAAAACAATAAAATTATTTATACAGCTCAAATATTAGACCTTTTGATTTCACTGATAATTGGTGGAAAGTATGCCCTGTATGACTGACATTGCTAACACTGCAAAATTGTGTTTGGTTTAGATAAGAATTATCTGAGAAAGTTAGAATTATCCTCAAAGTGCCCACACACATACATTCTTGGTAACAGCCTGCCTATAGCTGCTCTGTAAAAAAAACTAGTAGATCATGAAAGTAGCTTGAATATTAGATCTATCTATGGATCTCAAATTTGGCAGGCAGACACCTAAATAAAGTTTCTTTCTTACTTAAGTGCTACTTACTTACGACTCGAATAAAAAATATTATATTTTGTTAAGCACAAGTTCTCCATGTGTTCTTTGTTCTTCACACTTTCCTTTTTCCTTTAGGCAACCAATCCATTACCACCGGCTAGTTGCATAATTGTTAAATAATCAATAACAGGTATTTCATATTCATGCGTGGCTATGGCAGCTGAACTGGAATGCAGGAGTGCAGTATTTGTCTACTATCCAGCTTGGGGTTAATGGTGTAAATTTGGTTGGAAAGTTTTGTTTGTTTGTGTGTTTGTTTGGTTTTTCTTTTTGCTGGTGATAAACAGCATTTGGATAATCAGTTTCCAAAGTTTAGCGGTAGTTTTCTTGTAAAATATTCGTCATTGAGATGATGCCATGCATGAAATAATCATGTGGTAATTATTTATCCCTGCAAACTATGACAAAAAGGGCATCTGAAAACTTAAGTGCAATGGCAGCATTAAAATTCAAGCAACGAAATCCCTTCTCGCTGAAACATGGGTTTGTCCCAACTGCTAACAAGCTTAATCTTCTTAACAAGCAATCTGCATGAATTACCATGTATAAGCACAGTTAATGCCCTGGCATGATAATTAATCTTTAAAGCAATTCAGATGGAGGATCGCTCCAACTGCCCTGCCGAATTTTCAAGTTTATATTAGTAGTGTACCTCTAATTTATATAGTCCGATGATCGTTTTGTGAAATGCGAGTAACTCTCTTGTTCTATCTTCAAAATTTGTACCTCAAAGCAATATGATTGAATGAATGAATAAATGAAAAAATAAATAAATAAATAAATAAATAAAAAAGTGAATGGATGAATAATTGAATAAATAAATCAATGAATGAATGATTGACTGAATAAATATATAAAAATACAATAAAAAAAAAAATAAATAAGTAAAACACAAGTCCACAGTATCTCTTCAGATACGTAAACAACTTAGTAGCTTCAATCAACAGGTCAGAAAATTTCGTGACTTAAACAATAATTTGGTGTTTTTCTGTCGTCTGTTGTTTCATCATTAACTCAGCTGCAGGCAAAAAGGTTTTTACATATTCAGTTACATAATTAACACAATAAATTTTTGGTTATAAAACATACATGTATTTCCTGTAAGGTGGTTAGGAGTTGGAGATGAGGCTTTGTAAACACAGTCATGCTTTGTTTCGCTTCATTTGATAAAAGATATAGCATAGAATATCATGATCTGAGAACTCGAAAGTCCTTGATACTGATAGACGTGTATTCGCTGACTGAACAACCAGATTTTTGCCAAATGCTTCTGACGGAATATAACAAATTTTGGGGGGGTACAAGTCCAAACAAGTTAAAAAATAAATTTGCTTCAATCAAAAAGTCCTTGTGTTAACTGTTATGATAATATGCCACATGCTTAGACCTCAGGTCTTTCAACTGATGGCCACGCATGCATAATTTGCGATGCATGTACCTGATATCTAATTCACATATTGTTTCAGACAAATTGTCTGACTTGACATGAATTAAGTTCATGGTGACCCTTTTTTCCCCGATATAAAAAACGTGGGTAGGTGGAAAACAACCACGAGGAACGTGATCGTTTCGTTTTAAAGTATCCTAGAAATTGTTTACAAAACAAAATGAAAAAAACGCAACAAGCTCAAATACTGTCATGGATCCAGACAAAGCGTGTGTAAAACCTGTCTGGAATCACAAAACGCGCACGAATCACAATTTCAGACATTGGAGATGGGTAAAAGAACACCAGTGGAGACAAAAATATTAACGATACACTTCTACTACAACATCTTAACGATACTCAAATCCAGGCCTTGGAAACCAGGAAAACTAACAAAAAACACGTAAAAAAATAGCTCGAATTTCAGTCAGACAAGCTTCCTGACACTGTCGCATTCTAAATCGGAAGATGTAGATAATTATGTAACGCAATGGGGCGGCTTATTACGATCTAGCCAACATAACAATCCATAAACAAAGCTAGCGAACTTGAACTAACCTTCCACATTACTTGCGGAGAAAATATCCAAGTCTGGCTGCGAGGAATACAGTTTTTGCGAGACAAAAGCGTTAGACGACCTGAAAACAACGAATGCCAAGATCCCTTTGTAACCGAGCCAAGTGGTGACAGTCTCAGCGGCTTTCACCATTAGCGAGTCAAGGTCCAAGATGGCGGCCGAAGTCGAAGATGATTTCTTGGAAGAGAGCTTGTCTAAACCTATATTCTACTCACCTGAAGTTGAAGAGGCGATATCTCAGGTATTAAAAATTCAGCGAGTGTGTGTATTTTAGTTAAGTACAAGCCTGAAGTAATTTAATAATCATTTAACTGAGCCTTTTAACTACCGTCAGATCTGCCCCGCAAGCAGTTGGTTTCTCCTACGGCGAACGAGATAGAATCTCTCTCGTTCGGCCTAGAAGAAACGAACTGCTCGTAGGGTAAGTCAGGTCAGATGTTAGCTTTGTAAAACTTTGGCTTACTGAATACAAAATGCCGGAAGGTATTCTGTTAACCAACAAATAAGCTTTATTTATTTTTACAGTTCAAGTTAGTACTGAGCATCAGCTGGTCAGTTATAATTATTTTTTCAAAAAGAATTGCATTAAATTACATACATAGAGACATGTAGACATATAAAAGCTTTATATGTATAAACTTGAACCTTCGTAATGGACTTTTTCAAGAAACATTCAATTTATTTTTTTACAAACATAAAATTGTTAATATGCATTAATAAGAATGAAAGTATTTACATTTAAATAGAATTGATGATTTTTAACTTACAGTTGATCTTAATAACAAGAACTTTATAATAAAAAGTGCACATGTAGCTTGTAAAGAGTTTTTGTTGTGGAAGAAAAGAGATATTGGTCATTTATATTGTAATGCCACAATTCTGCAATAAAACAACATGGTGTTAAAACTTTTAATCACAGACATATGAAATCTACAGTTTAACAACTTAACTGAGCACATGGCTATATCACTATACGTCACGTGACTTACAATTCACTAAGGGAGTACCTGTGGGCAATCGCCCCACGCTACACTACTCCCCCCTTTAATGAGCATTGTCCCAGTTGTTTTGTTATGTGTAAATCACTTCAGAGTGAACTTAAAACAACTATAATTTGACACAACAGACTGATTCTCTAAGGACTGTTCCTGAATAAACATGACAATGTCCACAGTTCCTGGAAACAAGCAACATTTAAACGTGTAAACTTGTGTAATTGCCTCGCCTGTATGTTAGTTTCAATGAGTCTTTAAACATTTCATGTTTAAATCACTGAGCGATCAGGTTAACCAGCCACCCAAGTTGCGTACTGCCTTGGTGGCTTTAGCTGCCTTGACAGTCTCCCACGAACACTAGAATCTGTTTCAGGTATGACTTGTACAGTCAATTCCACTGTTTCACTGTTGACGTCCTCTGGGTTATGGTCATCTGCACTTGAAGTTGACAATTCTGTGCAAGGTTCAGGTTCCCTCACATTATCAGGTTGGTTGCTGTTATCTGCCCCAATGCAATCAGCATTCTGAGTTCATCCTCTTCTCCCACCATCCACTCTGCCTTGACAAGCTCAACTCCCTCTCTCCCATGATTGGAGCTGACTCTCCATCTTCGACAAAACACTGGACAATCTACGTCTGATGCCTTTCTCTCCTCCTCTCTTGGTTTCGATAACTGCATCTGCCTTTTAGGAATCCATCTCTCCAGTGCCAGGCTTTAATTGGTCTGAATGAATGACCTTCGGCTTGGCCTTCCTGCTCTTCTGGATTCGGTACACTATATCGGACAGCACTGATATCAGATAAGGTCCCTCCCACGGGCAGCCAAGTTTGACATTTCTCCCTTTCTTTCTCCAAACATTGTGCAGCCAAACAGGATTACCAAATGAATAGTAAATGGTCTACCAGCAAGCCGTTTGTCATAGTTCCACTTCTGGCGTATGGCTGCATTGTTCAACTGGCATCTAGCCTAATCGTTTGCACTGGCCAATCTCTTTTGAACAGCTTGGGTTTAGTCTGTCTTGAGTGGTGGTGCATCAGGAGGTGCCTTGGTTATGGCATCCAAAGGAACTTCCAACTCTCTGCCCAGCATTAAGAGATAAGGCCTAACCCCTGTTGACTCATGAACAGCATCCTGATAGCCATCATGTAAGCTGAAAGATGAAGATCCTTTGGTGTACCTTAATCTTTCAACACAATATTTCAATGTTGAAACGCTCCACCTGTGGAGTTTCTGGCAGTGGCCAAGAATGTCAATCGCAATCCATCCCATGGGAGCTCCTACCACATACTGTTTTAAAGGAGCATGATGTTTCTTCCCCCACGTTTTCTTTGATCCACAGATATGGCAACTGGGGACTAATCCATGAACTGCTGATGTAAATCCTGGCCAATGATAACAAGATTGAAGAGCACTTATGGTCTTTTGTACACCATGATGACTTGCAGTCATGTGACTATGATGAGCTTCAAAGGCAGTCTGTTGGAGAGTGTCAGGAAGAACAACCTGGTTGGTTATCTGATCTCATGTCATTTTCCCATTTGCATTAAAGCACACTGTTCCTGAAGAGCAGCCAGCCCCACTGTGACCATAAGGTCTTTACAGCACTACTCTGAGGCGACATATCCTCCTAGAATGGCTTTCTTCCACTGGCTTTCTTCTATCCAATAATGACCTTGAGATCAGCATCTGCTTCCTGCTGCTTCCTCAAGAGTTGTATGTCCATTTTGGTTCTAACTTGATTGTTGCACAAGGATCACCAACATCACCTTGACAGTTAACTGTTTGCTCAGTGTCCTGGCTAGGGGCATGCATTGGAGTTTGGACACCCACATGAACAAGAGACACTTGTCTCTGAAATTTCCAACCCTTACACCACTTACAGAATTCATCACAGGGTTGGCCGGAAAGTGCATCAGCATTCTGGTGTCGTTGTCCTGGTCAATACTAGATATCAAAGTCAAAAGTACTTAAAGGGACATTGTCACCATTTTTAGCATGATTTTGGAAATCTCAAAAACATGTATCGATCATTTGAAGCTGAACAATAATGGTTTTATTTTGTAGAGCAGTATTTGACAAATGATTAAAACCCACTAGGAAGTGAAGATTGCTAACAATGGCGAGGATGGAAATGGATTGTGATATGGATTTTTGAAAAAGCATCAGGATGTCAGTTTTTCAAATGTTCATGTTTGGCTCGAAAATTGTTGAAATGTTGCAAGAATGTTGCTGCAGTGTGAACTTTCTTCAAGAAATTACTTTTAATCATTTAGTTAGAGCTAATTAAGTTCTTATTACAGAAATTTAGGGACTAGTTTGTGAATTTATAACAGTTTTAAGCAAATATATTGTGACAGTGTCCCGTTAAGAATTCAATCCAACATGCCAGTTGTCCTTCTGGATCCTTAGCTTTAATGACAGAACGCATGTGGCGTGATCAGTTTGAATGCAGAATCAGGTAATGCTAATGTTGCTTCACCAACTCAACAATTGTCAAGAGCTCAGATGAATCGCATGATAGTTCCTTTCAGACTTCAACAATGGTCGACTTGCAAATGCAATAGGTCTTTCCATCCCATCTTGAAGCTGTGATAGCACTGCACCAATTCCATGGTCTGATGCGTCAGTGTCTAGCGCAAACTTCCCCTCTCTGGTCGGGTAGGCCAGGACCCTAGTGGATGTAAGTGAACCCTTCAGGCTGTCAAAGGCCTGCTGACATTCTCCTTTCCAAGCAAATGCTGTCTTTGTTTCTGTTAACTTGTACAGTGGTCGAACCGGCAGTAATAAGAGGCAAGTCCAAGGAAGCTTTTGATACCTGATACCTTCTGTGACCATATGTCCCAGGTATGAAACCCATTTCTGGAAGAGAAAATACTTTTTTGGCTTAAGCTTCAGTGCTGCCCAGGCCAGTCGCTCAAACACCTGTTTCAGCTGCTCTAAGGGCCTGTTTACAAGGAGGGAGGGTTACCTTAGCAAGCAGGTTACCCTAGCACTCACACATTTCCTCTTTTTTACTTCGTTGTGTTTACAAGGTAGCTAGGGTTACTACCTGGGCAATTTTGCTCGTAAATGCGGGGTATCTTTTGTGTTCCAGCTAGGGTTAAACCACTTGCTAGGGTAACCCTCCCACCTTGTAAACAAGCCCTAACTCTTCCTCAAATGTGCACCCCATGACAATCACATCATCAAGGTGAATCAAGCAGATATTCCAATGAAAGCCCTTCAAGACAAGTTCCATCAATCTGGTAAATGTGCTCGGTGCCTTACAAAAGCTGAATGGAATCACATTCCATTCGTACAAGCTGTACAAATGTTGCCATTTCTTGGGTGTTCGTGTCCATTGCCACTTGCCAGTAACCGGAAGCAAGATCCAAGGTGGAAAACCATCGTGGCCCACTTAAAGCAGCCAGTGAGTTGTCAGCGCACGGCAAGCAAAAAGCAACCTTTACCATAGCTGCATTTAACTGGCGATAGTCAATGCGCAGCCTCTGGGTGCCATCTTTTTTGGTCACCAGCACAACTGGGGAGGACCAAGGGCTTGATGATTCTTTCACCTTCCCTTGCTGCAATAGGTCAGTTACTTGTTGCGTGATTTCACCATGTTTCCATGGAGAGGTGTACCAGGGCTGTTGTTGGATAGGGGGCACATTGCTTGTTTCAATTCTGTGCTGGATCATATGTGTGGTGCCTAGGTCCCCATCAGAAAGGGAGAACACATGTTGGTAATTGTACGGTAACTCTTGCAGTCTCTCAGTTTTACTGTCAGTCAAGTACTCAGTGCTCCTTTGTAAAAGTTCCTGTAGGGATTCTGGTAGAGTCCTTTCAATGGTTTTGTGTGATACATGTTGATTGATTACTCTGGCTTGGCCCACAATGGTCTCTTGATTCCCTTAGCTAGGGCAACCACAGTCTTTTAGCCTGGGCAGCCAAGTTGTAAACTTCATCAGAATCATTGAAAACATGTAAGGGAACCACCCTGTCCTCTTTTACATCCACCAGAGTCCTTGCAACATAGAGGCCTTTTTGTTGCAAATGTGAACTAAGGCAAGGCTCTAACAATCGCATGCCCAATTGAGATGCCTTTGGATTTAAGTTAGTAGAACATTTGTGAACAGTGACTGGGACAATCACCTCAGTGTTAGGTTCAATAATAAATTATTGTTGACCGTCACACCATGCATCACAAACTGAGGGGCTGGTTCTTGAAATCAGAACTTACAGTCAAACACTTTTCCATTAATCCACACTTGGTATTTTTGCAATGTCAATGTGCGAATCAGCTTGTGACAGGAAGTCCATACCAAGAATGCCCTCATCCTCAACCTCAGCCACAGTTACATGCATTTCAAACTCTTTAGTACCCAGCCACACTACAACATGTCTCAGACCATGTGTTTTCGCTAGCTGACCATCAGCAAGAGCAATCGCAGAATTGGCTGAACTTAAACTAAACTTGACACTGGCAGGTAAAGAATTATAAATCTTGAATGACAAAATAGACTGAGCAGCACCAGTGTCTATCAACCCCGTAACATGAGTTCCGCCAACAAAGCCTGGCAAATGAAGGCCTCGTAATTTGTTACTAACTTGTGACCTTTCCATGGGCACATCATGACAACCCATATCCTGCTTTGACAATGGCTGTGGAATAGCATTGTTCACATCATGTTCAGCAGTGGGGCCAGCATCACTCTCACTCAGGCATCCCCCTGGCCCTTGGGTGGCACCCTGCTGCCGTTTCCCTAGTCCAGTTTATTGTGGTCAGCTGACTTGCATGCGGGGCAGTTACAACGGTAATGGCCAAATTCTTTGCAATCCCAGCATGGAGCATTTCGACTGAAATATAGTGGAGCAGGTGGGCGTTGCTGGTTTTCAGAGGTGTTCAGAGACCTTGACTAGGAGAGCCGTCGTATCTGCTGAACTAATTGTTGAAGAGCATCTTGCTGAGTCTCCTGATGTTGTTGCGCTCGAAGGTCAGAACGTAACATTTCCATCTGAGCTTTAAATAAATCAGGCTCTGTTTCAACTTCATCAACAGAGCAAACCTTCGGAGAGCTTCCTTGCCAATCCCCAGACAAGAGACAAAATGCTTCAAGTTCACAAGCCAACGACAGTGTTTCATCCATGGTGCATGGTTTATCTCTGCATAATCCAAGCCTGTCATCTTGATCTTTGATGTCATCAAAGAAATTCTGGATGACAAATCTTTCCTGAGTGCCAGGAGACAAATCTTGATAAGCTAGACTGGACACAGACCAGATATTTGCAGCAAGAGCTTGAACACTCTCATTTTCCTGTTGGTGATGACTATGCAGATGCGGCTGGTGCAGCTTGTGTTGTTTTTTAACTCCTAACCGAAGCTCCAGTCTGTCAACAATCTTCTTGTAATTTTGAGAGTTGGTATCACAGGCCTTTTAGCACCTTTTGGGCTTCTCCATGAAGGCTTGTGGCCAGGTATACAGCGGCTTCTTCTTTGCTCTAACCATTAACATTAGAGCAACACTCAAAGTGTTTCAAATAATCTCGTAGCGACTGAGTACTGTCATAATCCGGAGGATTTTTGACAGGTATCATAAACTCCTGGTGGTGTGTAAAAAAATTAGCTGAATAATTACTTTGTTCTCTGGCGCAAATGGGTTTGCAGAGTGAGATTGGCAACTTGAATCAGACTCTGGTGTAAATGGATTCCCTGGCTTAAAAGGGGTAACTGGCGTCGAACAACTCATCTTTTTGAATTCTGACTCCACAATTGAGTTTTCCGCCATTGCAAACTGATGAAACCCCGCAAGCAAACACACAAGCTGCCAAATTTCCACGCAGAACCACACAAAACGATGATATTCAGTTGCAAAAGCCATCAAAATATCTCCATTGACCACAGGTAGATGTAAAGTTTGTTTTGTTCACTGCTGCCACCAATTTAAAACCACAATTCTGCAATAAAACACTCTGTTAAAACTGTTGATCATGGATCTATGAGATCTACAGTTTAACAACTCAACTGAGCCCATGGTCATATCTCCATACGTCATGTGACTTACAAGTCACTAACGATAGAATATTTATGTTGCGCTTTTCTTCTCTAGCATGGAAAACTCTGGTCCAAGCAATGCCAAGCTGTGGCTGAAATGTGCAGTTCCAGAAAATATCCATACCCTCCCTAGGAAGGTTAACAGAAATTCAAATGGGGAGAGGGGTTTCAAAAACAAAATTTTTACAGGAAAGTAGGAAGCAACACCAGAATATTCAGAGGGGTGGGAATCTCAAACTAAAGAGAGGCTTCCATGGGAGGGGTATGAATATACAAGTAGTCCCTCTTTTGCTTAGTCTGTTGACTGCAACTGTAAATAAACCACAAGGAAAAAATGGCAGTGTGAAATCCTGGGGGCAAGACATGTACCAAAGAAGGGCCGACCGCCTAGGCCAGAGAGTTTGAATTATGTGTTGCTCTCACACGGCAAAAATATGATTGGCTTATGTTAGGAGCATTGACAACACTTTGTCAACATTCAGGATATGTGTGATGTCTTGCAGGAATGTTTATCTCGCTTTCTGAAAATAGAAAGCTTTGGAACTGGAGCAAATCAAAGCATCGGAATTGCATCTCACAGGCAGTGATGTTCTTGTGATTCTGCCAGCAGGCTATGGAAAGAGTTAAATTTATCAAGTGTTTTGTTTGGCAAAGCTTTTCGCCTGGACCCCGAACGAGAGCATGTTAGTACTTTTGCCCCTCAACACCAGGTCAACAGCATCGTTGAAGAACAATTCCGTAAATATGAATTGACTGAACTTGGCCTTTCTGCCCTCCATTTGAAAGATTGAACCAGACTTTCAATTGAAACCGAACATTCACTTCAAAGATTTTGCTGCTATCAGCAAACATGGCACCGCAGTTTGATGACTGAAATTTGAAATTTTGCAACAACATTTAAATTTAAACTTACAAACACAGCAAAAAAATCATTACAAGATGCCTCCTTTGCCGTCTTCTTTTCAAAACTTCTTAAGCAGTTTTGCTTAACGAACAAAGATACACATCTCATGGCATGGTTTTGCCCTGCTACTTGAAGAGAAAAGCGATTTCATTGAAGACATCTCCTGGGATTGTTAACAGCAGGTGATAATGACAGGATTAAAGATTTTAAATTCAATGTAGTGTCTGCCTCAACTGTGCGGCATTGTGATGATTATTTTATTTATATTTGAACATTTTATGATGTGTAAATATTGTAAATATAGATCAGGTTCTTATAAGGTCAGTAGTTTTTAATTTTTGCTTATTATTACATAGTTATCAGGTCTTTTATTTTAGACACGACCCCACAAGCTTTTAGCTTTTAAAACTTATCGTGTTAAAATAAAGGCTTTCTATTCTATTCTATGTAAAGATGACAAATCCTATTGGATATGTGTAATGAGATTGCAAATTTATTGGAAAAATCGCTCGGCCATGAAAGGTCAAACTCTCTGGCTTAGGTGGTAGTCCCTCCTTTCACCTGCTTCTCATCCCCAGGAGTTCATATGGCCATTTATTCTCTCACAGTTTTCTTTCGTATCATGCATGATGGACTAAGCGAAAGAGGGGCTGGGGTGCCTGCCCTTCAATTAGTCCTCTCAAATGGGTGAAGAAATAATAATACAAAATATTGTTTGTATACCTTATGCCTTCTGTTAATTGCTGTGACTATAATTTCTAATTAAGGTGAATTATAGCTAGTTAACTTGTCGATAAGCAATATTCAAATGGAGGGTACAGCTGTAGGTGCCAAATGAAAGCAAAGCAAGCAATGAGCAAGCGAGTGCGGGCAAAGTGCAAATAAAGGGGGTAACCATGCCTACCTCTGACGGGTAACCTCCCCATGGCACCTGTTGCACTGAATTCTCAGTGGAGAATAAGCATACTTACCTAGGCACAGGGCCCACCATGAACCAAGAGGTGGTTGGGGGGGGGGGGCAAATCAAAAGCAAAAGTGACAAAGCTAGGCAGAGCAAGACCATGAGGGCAAAACTACACAGCAATGGTTCAACTACACATGCCCAAGTCGATCACCTGCTGGCCAACAGCAGATCTCCCAGTTAACTCTGATTATAGATACACTTCATTATTGATAATCTGATTAAAATTGAAGTCAGAGAATGAGTGGTATGTTGCTACAAGAATACATCCATAGTAGCATGTGTAGCACAAAGGTATAAGCCAAAGGTAACTGTTAGCTGAATTGCAGGAGTGAAAGTTATGGTAAGGGTAGGTTTCATTTTTATTTTCATTTTATTTATTTATTCCATTCTAAAATTACAAAGATAAATATAAGGTAAACAAGCAAGAGGAGAAATGGAAAGGGCAAAAATATAGCAAGCTAATTAGATGCCCTTGTTTAATTGACAATAATAATTAGGGTAAAAAAGTTAACTTAACATAGGAGAGGAAGAGGTATGAATTAATTAATACTGAGCAAAATAATACTGGAAGAGTGCTTTTTTAAAACGTTTTCTAGTCGCTAAGTTACGTATAGATAAAGGAAGGTCATTCCAATAGTAACATCCAATAACAGTGGGGCAAAATTTCCTTATATTTATTCTGGAGAAACTGGGATTTAAGTGTTGTAGGGATGCACTTCGAGTAACGTAGTTATGTTGCTCAGATACCAGAGATAAGGTGTAATTAGATGGTTTTTCATCAATTAAGTGGTCATATAATAACTGGCAGGTATATAGTTTAACAATGTCAGGAAGCTTAATAAGACCAAGGTTTACATAATGGGGAGTAATATGATCACGAAGTGGCACATTGTTGATTATTCTAATAGCTTTGTTTTGTAGTCTTACCAATTGTGACAATGGAGCCTCGTAATAATATTTATTAATATTAATAATACTATTTATTATTACCCCACAGTATGCAACCATAAGTTAAATAGGGATATATAAGCCCATAATAAATACTTGTTAGGGATTGGGATGTCACATAGGGTTTTAGTTTTGCAATAGCATTTAACAGTAGGTTGGTGTGGCATTCTGAAAATATTGATAGAATTTCATGGTTGTTACTTAGTGATTCTTGAAATTAGCAAATAATGTGGATTAAGTAATGAGCCTCCCATAGTGTAGTGAATCTAAATGAAATTTTATATTTTACAATGAAACATTGCAAACTGATACTTGTACATGTAGTTGATATTACAAGCTGTGTGAGTTAAGTTTATTTTTGATGCTCCTTGAAGTCAAGGGCAATTGATTTAAAATAGTAAGTCACAAGAAGTTGTGGAAATTCTTTCAAGAAGTTTTACCCTCATTTTCATCTCTGTATATTGAACATAACCTGATCCCTTCAATTTATATTGGAACAGTTTTAGTTTGCACTTTCTGTTCTGGTTTGCCTTTAGTTTCTAGGCCTCAATATTTTGCCATGGTCAATGGTTTTAGGGTCATGTGGTAGGAATGATAAAGTCGCTCTACGTTTCAGTAATGTCACAAAATGTTTGACCGTGATGGCCTGGGAGAAAGCTGTAGTATTAATAGTAACTAGCCAAGGTTGCAGTCATCTACATACACCTTTAGTTACTCATTTTACAATTAGCTACATGTACCTGGAAGTGTTGCTCCTTCAATAGTAGTGATCCAATGTAGGAAAAGCTGTTTAATCCAAAATTAACAAGCTGCGAAGGCTAACCCCCTACGTGGTGGATTCTTTGGGTATTGAAACCGAAACTATGGAAAATTAACAAGGGTTGTTAAAAGAGTTTAAAGCTGGTCTCTGTTTTTGTGTTCTGTTAATCTTTTTTGATTAGGTTTTCAAGAGTGATGATCCCTTGGACGGCAAAGATTTTAACCCAGTGGACTATATTAATTCACTCTTTCCCACTGAACAGGTTTGTTTAAATTCAGTAATTTAAGTTTATTATAAGGAATACTGAATGCAGAAATCACATCAACTCACAAAAAATTCCCAGGTCCAGATGGGATTTGAACCCATGACACTCCGTGATCTAGCTGGACGCTCTAACCACTGAGCTACTGGAGACTCTATGGTGAGCGAGGGTGAAGTTTGGGTCGTTGACTGGGACCAGATCGCGTGGTCACACAACGAAATTTAAGTTTAGCGTACATAAATTCACTAAAATTTAACAACAAATGTGGATTAGTCTCTTATCCTTTGCACATTAATAGTTCCTACTTTATCAAACATTTCATTCCTCATATAAAGCAGTTAGCACTGAATCTTTTGAATGGTGTAAATGAGGAACAGTGAGTTACAATGTAGCAATTTTCTTATCAACTTTGCATGCTACACATGAACTGATGTGTCATTTATTATTTTTAATTATTTATTTTTCTTTTTATTAATTAAATTTCAGTCCCTAGCTAATATAGATGATGTTGTTAGCAAGATGAGGCTAAGAATCAGGTAAGAATTACAAATCATATACAACTTTTTTCCTCTCGGAGAAACAACATTCATTATAAAATTGGCAGATCTGTAGTGGAATACTTACATTTTGTATTTAGACCTCTAGACAGCCTTGAAAATAAGCACAGTCTTTATAAGATTATTTTATACTAAATCTGTGGTTGAGCTGCCTTGGATGTGCTATAGAAGAGAATTAATTTAGTTGCAGAGGTTAAAAATGGGCAGTGAGAGATGCTGCTCAATACCTCATAAAGTCTGCCTACCAGCAACTAGGAGTATTTCTACTCCCCTTCTGGATGGGATGCCCGTCCATCACAGGATTACCCCCAGCTTTAAATTAGCCGGTACCCATTTATACACCTGGGTGGGGAGAGGTGTACTGTGAAAATAAAGTGTTTTGCCGTAAAACACAACACAAAGTCCCCAGCCAGGGCTCGAACCTGGACTGCTTGATCTGGAGACAAGTGCACTAACCATGAGGCCACCGCACCTCCTAAGACCTTAAGGCCCCATGGTGGTATGTTAAACCCAGAATCGAGTGGTTTGGGTTTGGGTCTGGCTAGGGTTATTGCCAGATACACGCATGTCTCGGGCTTGGCCAGATGCTTTTACTGTCACATTACCCCACTCCACGTAGATGTAAATTCTATGGACACTGGCAAATTGTTAACAAGATAGACTGACAAAATACAGTTCTAATGGGGTAAACTAGCATTCGACTAATATGCATCAGAGACAGTAAGATCATAAGTATGTGTTGTGTCAAGTGGCAGACTCTTACTATAATTTTCTTTGCAAGGCTAAGAAAGTCTAGGGCTTGCGGGAAAGTAGCATTTCTCTTGCTGTCTTGCAAAGTCTTGGATTTAACATTTGCTATCTTAGAATATGTTAACCGATGGTAAAAATATTTATAGTAGAGTGACCAGCAATTTTTTGGATGCATGTATTTTGTTTTTGTTTCAAATTATGGCATTGATTTTACTTTGAACAGGGGTCTTGATGAAGAAATAAGGACCGTTGTTAGAGGGCAGACTAACATTGGTCATGAAGGAAGACAAGTGAGCAAGTTTTATGTGTAACTGTTGCAGGCCTTTAAAATAATCAAATAAAGCAATCACTTTGAAGAATAGAACTTTCCAGATAACTACAGATCATTCATCTTGTAGCCGCTTAAGAAGTTGTAATAAATCTGTACTTGTTACACTTTTAGTACCTGTGTCACTGAGCTGACTTTTAAAGTTGCTGGATGAAATTGACAAGGTCATTTTCCATTAGACTCAACTATTCGAACTGCAACTTGTTTAGGTATTTGGAATGGTCAAGAGGTTTCCCAATGAAACACTTTTCCAACTGATCCCTAATAAAACACAACCTTAGCTGATGGGACCATTTAACATCACATTGAAACTCTCCAAGTTTCTGGATGTACCGGTAACGCCAGTATTGAGTAGCACTGGCATTTTACTACTTACTGTTTATTGCGCTACAGAGTGTGGCTCTAGGTAACTCTCAAGTCTGTACATGTATGCACAGACTTGGGAGTTATCTAGAGCCACAAGAGTTGTAATTTTCTTGTTTTAATTGTTAGACTTGATCCAATTAATGCTTTGCTTTTTAATATTTTAGTGTGTATCTTATCTTAGTTTTTTATATTATCGTTGCATATTTGAGTATCTTTCAATCTATATTTTTATTTTTTAACATGTCATCTTTTTCTTCTGTAAATATTTATATGAGGGCCACTGATTTTTCAGTGATTACTGTTGTGTTGAGGAGAACTTTGTCTTGCACATATAACGAACAGTTTTTCTAACTCAAGTCTGTGAATACAACTCAACAGTGTCACACTTTATATCAAGGCTGTTTGATGCCAATATTTCCAACTTAAATCTGGAATTCTGTTTCTGTTGCTAGGCTCTTGATGAAGCCAAACAAGCAATTCAACAGCTGTTTGCCAAAATTATTGACATTAAAGAAAAGGCAGACAAATCAGAACAAATGGTAAGCCAACCCGTCTCAATATTTTTTATCCTCAACCCAGTAAATGTAGTACTACTAGTTCTATAGAACTGAACCCTGAACCAAATCCTCCTGTACCCACTTTCCCACATTCTCATTTTTCTAGTCACCCACATCTCCATGTCCCATGTCTGCAGTCATGCTAGTGGATTCTTTACCAAAATTTTTACCGTGGATAGATAAAGATTATCTTATCTCAGCTGACCTTCACTTGCATAAGGCAAGTAAAATTTTGCAGGAAATACAAGTGACAGATAAAAGTACTGTGAGGGTTGAAATTTTTGTCCAGAGCTAGTGAGAATGGCCTTTGGGTTATTGAGTGGTTTTCTCTGCACACTGTCCAGTTGCCAAGCCCTGTGCCTCCATAATGCTATGTACATTTAACAGAAGGGTCATATTTTTATGTCTCTGTCATCTTCTACCAAACATTTTGAACATTTCGCCTCATATCCCCCTTTCCCATGTCCCCTAATATGCCTACGTCTCCATGTTTTCATCCTATTTGTGTCATCTCTGGTACATCTGTAAGTCTGCAATTATTAAACAATTAATTTTTACAGGTAAAGGAAATAACAAGAGATATCAAGCAACTAGACCATGCTAAACGACATTTAACAAGTTCCATCACAACTCTAAACCACCTCCATATGCTGGTGGGTGGAGTGGACACTCTCATGTAAGTAGGGTGTGTGTGATAAACAAAAACCTCCCTGCTGAGAGGTGTGGTCAGTTCATACAGTTTTAATGATTATTTAGATGCAATGCAGTGTATGGGTTCCCAGTTGAACCCACAACCCACAACTCCTCTCTTGGGAGACAGAAGTAAGTGTTAAAGTGCCATTTTTACACAAAGTAAAGAAGGCATGAATGGCGATGTTCCACCTCATCATGCTTGTTTGCTGTATGCTTGTAGTGGAAGAAAAAGTTATTTGGAACCAAGTGTAATAATTAAACAGAGCTACTTTAGGATGGGTGATGGCCTTAAATGTTTCGCTTACTGGAATCTGGATTGAGTGGTGTGTGTTCCTGGTTTGGGTTACACTCCTGGGCAATACACTTTACTCTCACAATGGCTTTCTCCATCCAGGTGTATGAAATGCATACTGGGCCAATTTTAATGCATAGGTTAACCTTGCAATGGACAAGCATCCCATCCAGGGTGATTAGAAATATTACTGGCCTCTTCAGCTACAGCTGAAACTGTAGATTTGCACCAGCCTGACTGACAATTAAGCTCAAATGCAGATTTTACCTAGTACCTACCTACTACCTACCTGCTTTCTTACAAAATAGTCTTGAAAGCTTGCAAGATGTTGTTTTGCTCCAATCCATATTAAATGTAAAATGCCCACGGAACTGTCTGGGTCGAGCTTGGAATCATTTATTATTTCCAGCATTGAGCTTCATTTTTTATTTAATTTTAAAAATGTCCATGAGTGCTGCTACTCACCCTGGATGACCACTACACATGACATGTCTTCTAACCAGTCGGGTACTGCTGAAGTGTACATGGCCCCCTTCACACCTGCACAGAGAGAGGCATGATATGTAAGAGCTAAATCAAAATTGTGTGCTCAAAAACACAGTCCTACAAGGAGCAATTCCAGTGAACTAACTTTTAGGCTAGTGTACCTGTCCTTCTTGCTTGTTCTACAAAGGGGACAGTATAGTTAATGGGGGAGGGGAGGCTAGTGGGAAGGGCTATCCTGAGGAGAGAAGACTGTCAAGAAAACTGACAAGAAAACTGACATTTGTAAATTTGTAACCTAAGGAATTTAACAAGAAAGCGGCACTATGGAGAGGTGGCTAATCTCTTGCAAGGAGTTGTCAATGTTCTGGAGCACTTCAAAAAGTACTTTGGAATTGCTCAAATTCGACAGTTAGCTGACAAGTAAGTGATCCTCATTCGTAGCCATAATTGTAACATCCCTTAGCCTGAAAGTTTGAAGGGAGCTTCTGGGTAAAGCAAGATGTTAGCTAAGAAAATGTTTGATGATGACTAAGCTATCTCTTATTAGATGGTTTATGGTACTCACTCATTTATAAATAAACCCAAGAGAATTGTAGTGAGAATGATTAAGAGCATAAATTAAGTACGTAACAGAAGGTCAAATTACTATATTATTAATTAAAGTTTCTTGCCAGTAAGAAAGTTGTTGGCTGTTTAGCCAAAGAATACTGTCATCTGCAATCCACCGTAGGAAAAAAGATGGCGGCTGTACATTTTACCACAATGCCTTGCGAACCTAACACAGCCTATAAGGCACTGAGAAAGCCAAATGTTTATAATGTTTGTCCCTGTGCAAAGGACATTGAGTAGCCTGGGTTTGAAGATTTTATAACGTTTCGTTACGCTTTTATAAACATTTTTAAAGTTGTCATGCGCTAAGAACTGTGGGTAAATGTACCAGTCACCATCTTTTTGCCTATGGAGGATTAGCGCTATTTTGATGCTGTACTTACAAGTACATCATAGCACATGCACTTTGGACCACACAGCAGTACTGTAAGTTTTAAAATAATATGTCTGTGACAACAACTACTCAAGATGACTCTGTCTTACTGACATGTACTAATGATTTTGTACTGTTAAGGGTTAAACAAATCCAGAATGAACTTGGCACTCAAATTTTGGCAGATTTTGAAGAAGCCCTATCTGTCAAAGGAGTGAAGGTACATGAATAGTCGTCATCTGCCTCCTAAACCAGTAGTACATTTTATTTCTACAATGACTATTGACTATATCTATTTATATATAAAATAACTATTTTCTCTCAGCCTTCTGCAGGACCAAACTCACAGTTAGCTGAAGCATGTCAAGTGGTGAATGTCCTGGATCCAAAAGTCAAGTGAGTGTTCCAGCTACATGTAACAAATCAATGGAAGGTCCTACATTTTTTCAACTCTGTTATAGCTTAAATCAGGGGTTTCATGAAATTATATGTTTTCAGCAGGAAGGCAATTGGTTTCCACAGGGAGGTGAAACTTTTTTAACTGAACTTCTTTATAAGTTAGAAGAACTTTCCTACAGATGGTCAAACCAGGCAAACCAATTTGATCTTACAGCCAGTTAATTTGTTCGCTGCTTGACCCTGAATGAAACCCCTGAAGTTCTTTGAACACAGCTTCTTGTTCTTAACCAAGTCTGGCTTTCTCTATAGAGTGCTGATATTGACTTATGTATTATTTACTGGGACAACATGATGAGAATTGACCAGGAAAACTACATGTACTTAAAGTTGTATGCTCTTTTGAAAAGAGGCTTCATTTTCGGACGAAATTTTGGCTTCACTGGTACTCTAGAAACTGCCCTTCTGTAAACTAATACATGTACTCAGTTTTTTTACCTGACTTTGTTGGTGACATGTGGTGTGTGTTTTAACTTTGAAAAATTAGAATAAAGTGTTTTAAAATTCAATTCATTTGTTACATGTCCAGATGACATTGAACTTCTTCATATTTCCTTCGCAGAAATGAACTGCTGATGTGGTTTGTCAAGCTTCAGTTAGCAGAATATCAGCAACTGTTTAATGAATCATTTGAAGTAAGTAACAGCTACATAACTTACTATGTTTTCTTGAGTAGCTGCCGCTGGCATGGTATTGAAGCTTTGTCTAATAGACCAAGCCTTTATTCAGGGTCTAGCAATTTATCCTATCCAGTGTTTTGACATCTTTTTGGCTTGTAGAGGCATGATATTTGAAAGATCAAATCGTCGAGTTTCCCAGAATGGCATGTTTAAACTTTTTTGCAAAGTTTGATTTTTTGGCATTTGATCATCATTTCTGTCCATCACCCCTTTGGAGAATTGGGCTACTGTTGTTTTTATGGCATTTAGGTGATCATGTACATGTATGTTTGATGGCACATTTATTTGTGAAGATAAGATATGCTTTGGCAGGAAAATAATTATAATTAGCAAAGGCCTAGAAGTTTAATGTAGTTTTTGTTGTTCCTACAACACATAGAACAAGGCGTGCAAGTAGAGACTATTTCTTCAAAGGTATCCTATTAACAAAATGAGTAGTACTTAAATTGTGCTTTGCGTCTCATACAGATGTACTTTACATTGTGCTTTCATTGTTGCACGTCCAGGTTGCATGGCTTGATAAAATTGACCGCCGTTACTCCTGGTTAAAAAGAGCTCTGGTCAAATTTGATGAAGACTTTCAAGGAACGTTTCCTTCTGAATGGCATGTGGAGGAGAGAATTAGTGAAGAATTCTGCAGAATAACCAAGTATGACTTTGAAATGTTAATTTTCTCTCATACATTTTAAGATTAAGACCTCCACTGTAAAGTCCAGTTAGCCACACATACTCATGTGCACCTATTTTTATGAGAAAACTTTAATAAAATTGAGCAAATCAATAATTAAAATTGCTTGGTCATTGTGATCATCAGCTTTCTTAATCACTATGTCAGTTGCGTGTGGTAGTTTGGCAGTTTATTAAGGTTCTTCGACTGAAACAAAGGTGGTTTAACCACATTTGCTAACAGCTACAGCTGTAGGTATTACAATGTATCTGACGATAGACCTGCATTAAACCATGTGTTTTTACACCATGTATTTGTAATACTTCTGATTTGACCTGCAGGAAAGATTTGTCAAAAATCATGACAGCCAGAGTACAAGAAATTGATGTCAAACTACTGCTATTTGCCATCCAAAGAACAACAACCTTTGAAAGTTTATTGGCACAGAGGTTTGTTCATCATGGTTATGAGGTAAGAGAATTATTATAATTTGTTCTCCAGTTATATGTAATAATAATTGCTATAATTCATTTTTAATGTTTATGCAGAGAATGGTAATACTACACATGAACAGTGGTAAGTCATTACTAGGAATTATAAGTGCCATCTCATAAGTTGATGCTTTTTGAAGTTTCTGTGTCATTTATTGAACGTTGCACTAAAGGAATGGATTACCACAGCAAAAATAATGTGGAATTAGGCAGGACTTGGTAATTTACACTTTGGGGAGCTAGAATGTAAGCTCCTTCTATGTTGCTTTTATTTTGTTGTAATTATTCAAATATCTTTTATCAATAAATTAAAACCATTTTCAGTAATTGCTTAGGATTATAGTACTCACACTTCTGTCCCTTAAGAAACGTTCTTGTTGGAGCTGCTAGTGTATTTAAGACAAGAAGCCTGCAATTGACCAATTTAGTTATATTAAAATTCAGCCTAAAACAATAGACCTCGGTACGAGGTTCGGGGGAATAACTGCAGAGTTTGTGGGGTTTATTCCCCAGAGCCTCGTGCTGAGGTCTACTGTGTTAAACTGAATATATCGAAATTGATCTATTGCAGTTGCTTCCCGTCACCCTCTTTTCTTGCACCAAACTCCTCTAATGGCAGTAAGCAATGAGAGATGACAGCACTCATTGGCTGCTTTACTTCCCATTTAGTATCCATTAAGATGAAGTGCTTCCATAAAACGTTTAAGCTTGCATTCATTTGGCTTTGCAACCCCTTCTTTTCTTTTCAAATCAAAACACATAGTTGTAAAGCTTCGATGCCCAGATGCAATAGCAGATTAACGAGAGATTCACTAGCCTTTGGTGGGTCAGCCTACTTATTACTAAGGAGTATTTTAAAGACTTTCTTTTCAACAGTTCAACTGCCTCCACATCCCGATATAGAGAAAGTGATTACGTGTATTTTTAGAAACGTGTAATAATTTAAGCCTAGATTGATACTTTGATCTTAGCTGCGTATTTACTATTTTACATGTATAATTATGTTTCAATGATCTTGTTTTAATTCAGTAGTGTGCACAACCCCACGAGCTTTGTAGCTTTAATTCTTATCATGTTATGTTGTTATGCTATGTTACGTTATGTTGTGTCATTTTATGTTATGTTATGTTATGTTATGCTATGCTATGCTACATGTATGCTATGCTATGCTATGCTATGCTATGCTATGTTATTTTCTGTTATGTTCTGTTCTGTTACGTTACGTTACGTTACGTTATGCTACGTTATGTTAAAGCCAGTAGACATCCAGTGAGCTTACTTGGAATGGGTGTAGCTATTAATAGCTATTGGTTATGAATGTTATTGATTATAGAATTTTGAGCATTTCTGTAGTTTTTTCATGGGTGAACCTTGCTTGAAAGCAGTAGTACTATAAAACACTGTTAATGACTAAGGTTTTCGATAAACAATTAAGAAAAAAAGCAGCGATATTAAAGAATGACATTTCGACGGCTCCATGCCATCATTCTCAAATTCAAATAAAATACATTATGCGAGTTCATTATATAGTAAATGTACGTGTGAAGGTCTCAGTGCATGTGATTAAGAGAAAAAAATTATCGATGAATGAAAATACCAAGCATGGTGCGCTTGGACTGTCAAATTAAAAGTTTTGCTTTAATGGAGTCAGATTGAGTGTTAAGTGTTGGGTTTTTGTTTTTGATGAAGAGCATTTCATAAATTAAACAATCCAGTTTCCGACGGCATTTCTTGAGGATTGTAAATTAGTCATGGGGATCGTTGTTCCTCAGATTGTGTACGTCCCGCAGGTGTTTATCAATGACAGAATACTTATGCTCATTAATGCTCTGAAATAGGTTTCGGCATGTATAGCCCACATAATCTGCATCGCGCAGATCACATTTGTATTCAAAAACAACGCATTGTTCGTTAACAAGAGGTGGTTTGGGTTCCGTCACTTTGATCTCATCAGAAATTAAAGCAAAACTTTTTATTTGACAGTCCAAGCGCACCACGCCTGGTATTTTTATTCATCGATTATTTTTATATCTTAATCATATGTACTGAGACCTTCACTCGTACATTCACTAGATAATGAACTCACATAATGTATTTTATTTGAATTTGAGAATGATGGCATGGAGCCGTCGAGACGTCATTCTTTAATATCGCTGCTTTTTATTCTTAATCGGAACATTTTAGTTTTGACAAATCTGCCCTGTTTCTTTTATAGGACACTGAAGAACCAAAGGAGGCCACTGGCAAGGTCTGGCTTGTTCAGATTCATTTGTGTTACTGATATGAACGTAACTGAATTCTTATGAAAAAGGAATTATAATTATTTATCTGCCTGCTTTGTTGAAAAGACACGAAAAGACTCTTGTCATAAAACGGGAGCAATGCAGTTCAATCAATTCAATGTATGTTAGTCACTTACTAAGGAGTTCCAGGGTTCATTTACAATTTAATCCTAGTTGGATATGCAGATCTACATGTACTTTGAATTAAAAAAAAAAAAATAAGCCAATAAACTCAGATGATACATAATTGCAAGGTTGCTCAATTACATTTACATTTGGATTCTTGTAAAGTCACCCAGTGGCATGAGTGCAAGATTAAACAAACAAAATTTAAATACGACTAAAAATGTTAAACAAGACATTGTCAATTGTAAAATGTAATGGTTTTACAACCTTTACAAAGAGATGCAATGGAATGTAATTTCTAGTCTGCTCATATAAATAATTTCACGATATCACTGCTGGCATACAGTACATTTGTAGTTATTAATCAAATAACGTTTTAAAATTTCTTTCCCTTTTGTAGCCAAAACAGTCAAAGTTCTTGGGGATCATTTCAAGATGTTTTGAGCCACATCTTCATATTTATATAGAATCGCAAGACAAGTAAGTCCAATTAGCATTCTGAAACATGTATCACCCACATGTAAACCAGTACAAAAGCTCGCTCGCAAAACAAGTAAATGCAAAGACAAACCGAGGAACTAGTGCTAGTGTGGTTTGAAAAGGCTAGAATTTATTCCTAGTGAGGACGCCTTAGTTTGACTTAGTTTGCCTCGATGTTTACAAACTGAAGGATGATTATTAAACTATGTTTCTTAATGTTCCTTTGAATCTTTGGAAAAATGAGAAAACCTCGCGATTTTGTAGAGGACCTTAATTCAGCCACTGCACAATAATGACTGTTATTCTATGGCTAGCTCCGTGATCAAGCAAGATGAACTAAATCCTGGGCTGTGATTGGCTACCCATGCGAGATAGATGATGCTATCTTGCCTGCTCGGGACTACCCGCTGTGTCCCGAAAGAACCTTTTCTCGGAATCCATGTAGTAAATCCTTTATTGACCATTTGTTCGGTCAAGATGGCCTCGTTATTTTTTTTGCGAGCTTATGAACCTGGACTCCACACGCAAAAAAATCTATAGAGCTTGGCCAATATCCAGCCATCTTGACCTCACGCATAGTCAATAACCTATATATATTATTTGATAACTTAGCCAATCAGATTGAAGCATTTGCATTTAGTGCTTAATTCTAGAGAAGTGGCATGCCTTTTGTGGCTACCATTAATCACACTTTGAACATCATATGTTTCAACAGAAACCTGTCAGAACTGATGGACAGGTTTGTCCAAGATTTCAAGTCCCTGGGGATTCCCATGGTGGAAGGAGATGGCAGCAATGTAGTGTTTCCCAGTGCTGGTGAACTGTTTGTATTCTACAAGAAATGCATGGTCCAGTGTTCGCAGCTCAGCACAGGGCCTCCTCTGCTTTCACTAACAGCAGCATTCCAGAAGTTTCTTAGGGAGTATGCCACTAGAGTCCTGAACAGTCATCTCCCTGTAAAGTGAGTATTACTGGTAGATTTATTGTAGACACTTATCACAAATCTGATTGTTTCTGTTATTGTTTGCTATTTGACAAGTAGACAATGAGCCTGAGTTTTGTATGAGCGAATTTCTACCGAGGAGTAGGTGAGTTGGTTATCGCTCAGAGAGACGTCAGATTCACGGATTTCAAATAGAACACAGCTGAGTTACTAACTAAGCACCATGATAGTTGACTCGGGCTACGTCCTCGTCAACTAACATGCATAGAAATCGAGAGCGAATAATCCAATTGTTTTAGTATAAATCTATTAGTCGTTCAAAACTTTATCTAAAACCTCTTCACAGATACTTCGAAAATGCCAAGGAGCGGCCTTTCTTTTGTTAAAAAGGGCACACTGTTACGCTACTCACTGTTTATCACAGAATAGATAGTGAGTAGCGTAGCCAATCAGAGAGCGGCATTTGTGATAGAACGCTAGTAGATTTATAATAAAACTTGCTAGCAACACGGTACATGTTTTCTACTTCTTAAATAAAACAGTCATTGAAAGGGGAAAGGGGATAGGGACTATGATTCTCTGTTGTTCGCTTTCTCTCCACTGCCTTAGAATCAGTCTACTTGTTCCCCCATTGAAGAGTAGGGAAGGGAACTTTGGCTTATGAGCACCTAAAATTGACCGTGACAGTGATGGTGTCTTCTGATAAAGTTTCATTACTCACCACGAGTTTCTGTGAATGACAGCTGCAATCAATTCAGCTGTGCCAGAAAAATATTTCCTCCATTTAAATCACACGCTTGGTCACGTACTTGAATTCCTAATTTGTGAGAGCGTTGTTAACGCAAGTACAGAAAAATAGCCCAATTTTGGCGATTATCGCATGTTTACCTACAAGAAGGTCCTGAAGTTTGGTCTGATGCTTGGACAGATAATATGTGCGTGCGTTTTACCCACCAGCCACGTTGTTTCTAAAGACTTTTGAAAAGTACCTTACAAGGATTAAAATATCCACAAGTCTTATCTGTCTTAACATGGTGTAGAATGTGAAATATTATATGTAACAATCTTTTGCTTGGACAGAACCACGGGTGGTCTTGCCAGCATCTTGAAGGATTCTAGTGAAGTGAAATTCAGCAAAGAGGAACAAAGCCTGACGTGCTGTATCCTATGTACAGCTGATTACTGTCTGGAAACCACTCAACAGGTGCGAAATCAGGACTAACATATTACGCTGGATCATAGGTACGCAGTGCGTGCAAAAGGCTATTCAACCTGTACGTAGCTCCATGCACACATTGCATGCCTGTTATACTTAACAATTATTCCATGAGCGCGCGTTGGATATAAGATGGTTGGCTATAATCATCTCATATCCAACAAGCGCGAGTGGAATAATTGTTTTATTAATAACGCCCCCAAAATATAGAAAACTAAACTAAATTAAGAATAAAAACTCCCCCAAAAATCGCACGTACGCTTACCATATTTGTAGAGCGTGCCATAATACCTCATAATCCATGACGTCTAAGCTAATGAAAACTCTCGAATTGCATTATCCAATGATCCAGTTTTTAATAATATGTGATATATGAAACTCGAAAGACCGTGTTTGACCACATGTCCAAACACCGAGAAGAGAGTTGAAAATACGACGCGCAGCGGAGTAGTTTTGACGAACTTGACGAGGTGTTTGGAAATGTTGTCAAACTCCGTCTTGATTGTTTGATATATTCTCTCGATCGAAACTAAAACCAGGGAGAAAACGGAGAAATAAAATCGTAAAAATCTAAGCTAATTAAGATGAGATATTCAAAACGCCGTCACGGTCTTGATTTCCTTTGTTTAATGAATAATTAATGAGTCTGAGAATGTAATTTGAAAAGTCTTGTGGAGGAAGGTCCTATGTACAGTTTTAGGGCAGTTTTCAAATAGTACTCAAGTAACATCAGTATCGATGTTAAAAAATAAAATAAAATTAGATTTGAAAATTGAAAACCAGTTGTAAAATGCTAACAGGCCCTCTTTGCGTTTCAAACATCTAGTGAAGTTGCCATTTTCTCAGTATCATTCTACAAAATCTGACAATTATTGTTTTTTTTTTTTTTTGTTCTTAACCTACAGTGTACGTATGTTTTTGAACAGAATCGTTGTGAATGTGATCACACTCACTCTGCGATGACTTACTTTTTGACTAATTTACCTTTCCTTTCTCAGCTGGAGGAGAAATTGAAAGAGAAAGTTGATCCCGAGTTGGCAGAGAAAATTGATCTCAATGGTGAACAAGATGTATTCCACAGGTAAGTGACATACACTTGAAATCTTAACATTTTGAAGACCTGATCTCGGAATCAACGTAACTGTCGTGAACTAACACCCAGAAAAAAAACCCACACTTTAGACTGATCTTTGAAAAACAACAACGTGAATCGAGAATATTCCAGTTATTGGATTTGAGAAGAATCCTAGCTGTATTTTAGAGTTTAATAAGGACCTGGTGCTCTTCTTTGTGATTGACGAATCTTGAATTGCTTTATCTAATTATCTTAATTAAGCCAGTCCTATTAGATGATTTGGTTATGTAGAAGTTTTGTGATATGAATTATCCTGTGAGGGACTTGGGTACTGTTACAGTAACTTATCGTCGGTCAGTTGTTGTTGAACTGTTGGATGAAAGCGTCGCTTTGAGGAAATTTAAGGTCATTCCTCACATTTGCATTGCGCATCCTTGCTGCGCAAAATTTATGGCGTCATTAGCGCGCGCTCGTGCACGCGCACATTGAAAACATGACGGATTTGCCTTGATATTGAACTCTGTCAGTTGAAAAATGGTTCTAGCTTACCAACGAGCACGGGCACCCCAATTTTTTTTCCATTCATTGTAATCAACTAATCATAAGCTTTGCGTGAGAAAAGACTGATCTAATTTCTATTGCTGAAAATTGAATAAATAAGAAAAAATAGCAGATACACGGTGGTCTTTTTTATTTGGCAGTCGGTAACCACGTCAAGAAATTTTGGTTCAAATTTTTAACCAAGGATTTAGCTTTCTCTCTGAATCAAACTTAAAACGTTTATTTGTGTCCGACACAATGTATTGACTGTAGTTTAATGCGTGTTCTTATGAGTCCGGGCTCACAAAGATGTTACAATTACTGGGAATGCGTTCTTATAATAATCATTAAATAATGCCAAAATGGGGCATTTTCAATGCCTCACTGCTCCTTAATGAGCACGGGCACCCCCCTTTTTTATTTCAAAATTGAAGTTATCATATGACAAATATTCAGTAGACAACGTTTGAACAAAAATCTATTGTCACTTTTATTTCAGAGGAATTACCTTAAAGCTTTCCATTCAAACAACTCATTAACCTAAAATTCACGTAAATTATTGAAAAAGGAATAAAATTTTGTTGCTGTTATTTCGAAAATTTCGAAACGGATACGAATTGTTGAATTTCCGAAAAGCGAACTATTCAAACGAAAGTTGTGGAATTTCGTGGGGAAATCAATTTGGGTATACCTCGCGAGGTTGTTTGATTAAATTCCATAATTTCCGGAAAATCAGGCTGTTCCATTCGTCACTGAAAATTCCAGAAATTTTTACCAGAATTTTCCTTAGAAGATTCGTTTCACTTTTCGAAAAGTCGCATGCAAACGTTGGTATCCTCATGACGGTAGAATGTCGAGCAGCATCTCCCCAAAAAGGGCGGAATTTCGACGATGTAAAAAAAAAACCCACTGTTGGATCGAAGATTTGCGGAAATTTTGTTCAAATTTCGTGGCGTCATCCTCGGAAAATTCGATCTTTACCTCCATTTCCCGTCGAAATTCGTCGAAACTCGCTCTCAATAGTTTGACACAACACTGGGCCTTTGGAACCAGTAAAGTTGAACCCTGGACGATTTCTCATTACGTCAGATATTAAACCAAGGTCTCTCACTCTGTTATATTTAATTTTGTAATATTTGTAGTAAAACTCAGCTCAGCTCTCTCCTCCTCATATCCTTTCCTAGGCTGTCAAAGAAACCATTTCAGTTCAAAACAACGCGCAGTGGAAGTAACTTTTTAATTGTTTTTCCACAACAGTACATTCATCAGAAATAATTTCACTAGCAGCAAAGCATTTAGGTTACTAGCTAGACACAATGCACCCTTTTGACAAAAATAAATTACTGAATAGAACCAGCAGTCATTATATAAGAAGACCAATCTCGTTCCCAGAGTCTTCGTTCCCCTTGACCAGAGAAAGGGGCCATGACTTCATACTCCCTGAAGTAAAAACGGAACGATTCAAACGGGCTTTTGTAAATAGATGTCTTTTAAAATTTATTTCTTAAAATTTTTCTTGTAATACATATGATAGGTTTTTTCTAGTTTAGCTTAGTTTGTTATTGATTGTAAAGCCACACGTATGTTGTGACTGATTTCTTAATAAAGACTTCTACTACTACTATGATCTTTCATATATTCATTTGTCGTCAGTATATAAATTGTGATCTATTGACATTGAATAAAACTGCGTTTTCACGGCCATGTAGTCGAATAAAAGATGTTACTTTCTGTAAGTAATATTACTAAAAATATATTGCTAATTTTAGAACTATTCTTTGCTTGGAATACTTTCTTATGGATTAATTTGGTGCCAGATCGATCAAACCACCGTAACCTTGGAGGAAAACGAGCGAGCGTTGCACAATCACTTAGCATCTCAAATTTATACTTTCTGTTTCTCTCCTACATTGTATGATCTCTCATGCTTTAAAGTATCACAATGACTTCTTAGTTTTGATTAGAGCGATCTCTCTCACTGCTTCATCGGAGAACTTGACATAAGCAACATAACTAATAAAAGTTTTAAAACTGAAGTGTTCGCAAAATGTTTGCTGTTAGATCAAGTAACGATATTGTAGCTAAAGGCTACGTCGCCATAAATATAAACTAATAAACTGGCGCTCAAGTTGAATGCACTTAGTATCCGTAGTTATGGTTGGGATTCAAGTGAAATATGAAGACAAAACAAAACTACCTAAGTACAAATATTCCGGCGAGAACCGTTGAGAAAATTACAAAACTTTCAATCTGTGGCGCATCCTCTCTTTATGATCCTAATCTATTTGGCAATCCAAAGTCTAATCTAAATGTCGCGAAAGCGAACTATCCACAACAACGATACAAGATCCTGAAAAAAGCTGCGAAAGCCGCGCGACACTAGAATTTATTAATGTATGTAATATGTGTCGGTATTCAAATGATTCCGAGTGCAATTTGGAATAAGTAAGCACAAAATATTACAGAGACTGAAAATGATTTGACCTTTTCAGTGTCCGGGAAGCATCCTACAATCTGAGAGGCACTAGCGTCAATTTATGTTTACCCAAATTGAAATTAAAGTTTATGAAAAACTCGTTTATCTACATTTGTGCGCGGCTCTGGAATAGATCACCTACAATAGCGAAACTGGCCTGGGATGTTGCTAATTTTAGTAGTAAATTGAAAACTGTAGACCTTTTGACAGTATATTTACAGGCCTATCATTATTTTATTCAGATTTCCACTGTGCACTAGCTGAATTTATAGTGTTAATAGTACACATATAAATATGATTAGGCATATTTTATACTATAGATACTTAACTATATTGTTTTGGTGATAATGTAATTTATTTTTGCGTTCGAAGAACGCAAGCCTAATTTTGGCCTGTGGCTTTCCAGAGTTGGGTGCCCTTTGCACGTTTATATGCAGGAAAACTCCACATTCCTGTAAGGACACCAAAATGGCCACCCTGCTTGAGTTACTAAACTGCTTCGACGGTAACATTTATCGAAATCTGAGCGAATTGTTCTTGTTTATTTTATATGTTAACGAACACGACTTTGAATCGCCTTGGCTTTGGAATGTTAATTTTGGGAACAGCTATCTTTTGATTGCATTTGTTGATTAGTTCCAGTCGCGACAGATACATGTAGCTCAGTCTTTATCCTGTCAAATATTGTTTGGAATCGGTGGAAAAAGATCCATAAGAGTGTGCATGAACCAAGGAACGGCAAATTATGTAAATACTGTCTACTTTATTTATCAGGGGAAACACTCGAATCAGTCGCACGGAGTTTGTTTACGCTGACGATAAACGAGCACAGGACTGCAAATGTACCGCTTATATTTGTGCTTCCAGCTGAGAATAATGTAATAAAATATACGTTTTCAAATTAACTTTTACGCTTAATTATTACGAGTTAATGTGAGAATATTTAGCACGAAATTTGAGTCTACGGAAACTGGCGCTGTCACGCAACGAATCAACAAATCATAGTTAGTACAGGGACCTCTTAAACTGACATGGACTTTGACACTATATGATATATCCGTCTGTAAAACCTCGGTTGTCGATGAAAAACGTTGATTTTAGCAATAGACAGAGGTTGAAAGTCAGCTAGTGAAACCATTTATTTAAGGTATATATATATTAAAGTGACCGCGTCGAACGCGCTCTCATAATCTTTGATTACTGCTAGTATTATATATTCACGTTTTTCCATACACGTTCGTAGTTTGATCGAGCTTTCTTAGCTCTTAGGCGTAACGTGTTTAAATAGTGTTGATTTGATTGATTCATTGTAGTCTTTGAAAAATTTTCGATTGATTGCTAATTTATTTATTCCAAATTGTACGAGAAAAACAGGAGCGTGTTTGCGGTGCTAAATTGTGAATTTTATTTGAGGGAACATTTGCTTTGAAAAAAAACATGATTTCGCATGCGTAACTAGTGCCAGTCCCAAACCGCGCGTTAGAATTTTAAATGCCAAAATTTGGAAGAAAAGAGAATGAGTTCTGATTTATCTTATGAACCAGAAATAAGTTAGCCTTCTTTATAATCGTTCGCTTGGGACTCTCGTTTACACATAAGTGAGGAAAGCTGCCGTAGAAAGTCTGTTAAGACGGGGGTTTATCTCCTCATATCTTTTATGATAATGCGAGTTTCGTAAAACCCATGCGTCACATTAAGAACACGGACGTTCTTAATCTTTTGACACTGATTTAAGTTTTCGGATTGAGATGGCGTTTAAGTGTAAGGGTTTTTTTCTATTCTGGTCACATGACTGTTCAAATATGGCCATGATTTGAAACTTTTACAGGACTCTTCAATGGAACTAATCTGTGCATAAAGCTTATTCTTAGGAGGTCTGGGTTTCAAAATTTGACGGTTAGAAACCTTCCTTAGCAAAAAATTCATGCCAATTTGTAGTCAAGAAGGACCCCCATAAACGTTAAGAACAGGGCAGCTGTCTGATTGTGGCTTTCACTGCTTGTCTCACTGCTTTGATCTTCCAACAATACAGGATCGGGTTAAGAGATGAGTTTATATAGACTAGGATCTCTGTAGCTATCCAAGCCACGCCATTTTCTATCCCGTTCGCATCTAGCACAGCCACAATGCCAAACGGGACATAGCAGGCAACTAATGCCAGCTGCACCCATAATATGTTAGAAACTGACTTTCTGTATCTTGATATGTTCAGTGGAATCCCTCGTCCCTTCGCTTGTCCTTGGGAGACATTGTTTTGTATTTTGGCTTGATTATGTCGTAGTTTGAGGTGGATCTTCGTGTAACAGAAAATCGAGGTTGCCAGGCTGAGTATAATGGAAACAAAGACTTCAATGAAGCCGATGTTTGTTCTCCAAATCTGGATCAATCCGTGAGAAGCACCAATTATCCATAAGCAAATGATAACTACACGAACTCGCCTTAATGTTACGACATGTCTGTATCTGAGTCGCAACAACAGGGCGAGAAGTCGGTCCACGCTAATTGCGACCGACGTCGAGATAGATACTGAGCACAACATCCAACCACAAGCACGACGATAGTTCTGAACATGATAGATAACAGTCGAGTTCATCTTTGTTATACGAGACATGTAGTCGATTGTAGAGAGTGGTTGTACAACAAGACCAACGCAAAGATCAGTGACCGCCAGACATCGAAAGAAAAGTTTCGTCGGAGGATAAATAGAAGAGACTTTGTGAAGAGCAATAAGGATCAGCGCGTTACCTAGAGATGCGGTTATGGAAAGAAAAATGTTCAAAGCTGAAAAAAATTCTATACCAACTATACCAACTGATGATGTGCTGAGTGCTTGGCTCAGTTTGCTTGTGAAGTTTCCATCCCCAGTGATGTTCGCCATTGTCTTTGGTGGTGAGATAGTTAAACTTGTTCTGACAGGGTACTTTTTGTTGAGAATAAACCCGCATCTGCTTTATAAGTTGGGTGGGGATTTGACATGTTGCTACTGAAGCTGTTTTATTGGTCTGTATAAGAATTTTTAATTGCGCTGGATATTAATCTGGTGACCTGAAATGTCTCTATTTTTGAATTGATGTTGTTAAAGAAAACATGACGTCGCGTTTCTGCTAAAAAAAACTGACAGACTTATCAAGTGCTTTCGAATATAACGAGTGTTTTGTTGGTCCGTATACGGAGTTTTAATCGCGCTGGATTTTAAACATCTGGTCACGGTTAAATCTTTCCATTTATAAAAGCATGAAATTTCGTTTGTGCTAAAAACTGACAGACCTGCCAACCGCTTGCGAATATAGGCAAGTTTTCTAATGGAATATGAATTTTTAATTGCGCTAGATGTTAATTTGATGACCTGAAATGTCTCTATTTTTCAATTTACATTTTTATTAAACGCCCCTGGCGGGTATTCCATTTGGCTTTCTTTTAAAATCGGCGTCGATCTGACTTTGGCAGTTTAATCGAAGCTGGCGTTTATTGGAGTTTGTATTTATTTTGTTTGAGAGCTTTATATGCCTTGAATATTTGAATTCTGTGATGATGATATTTATAAATCTAGCTGGCTGACCCGGCGTTTAATCGAGAACTTATGAAAAGATATTGAACACACTTTTGTATTCCTCTCTGCCCAGCTCCAACAGGATAAAATGAATGAAAAAAGCAGTCGTAAAGATTAAAAGAATAGCATCAGTTACATATCATTTTACCAATTGTTTTTTGGAGTCTATTGATTGAAATATTACTAAACAACTGAAAACGGAGTCTTTGTGTCGGCAATTAAAATAATTTTTTTTGCTATTCGGTGACAAAAACATCTTGCTTGATGATTTGAAAATCCTTTTAACAGTGTTTGCCTAACATGCGTGCATTGAGTAAACTGAAAAAAAGATATCTGTTTCTTCTCTGGTTCGTAAACACAGAATATCAAAATGTAATTACACGTAGGGAATTGCGGAGGCTGTCCGCTCAAGCGTTTACGAGTCAGTGGTGTTCGGGAACACAGCATGTTAAAATGTATATTATATGTTGGGAAATCCTGCAGCTGTCGGTCGAGTTTTTGTCGTGTCCTAACGGTGGCAATTACTGATCAACGAATATTGCAATAATCTAGCAAATATTTACATATTCTTGCAAGACTCATCAAATGATTATACGGAACTCAGCAGCCTGCTCAGTGAAGGTTCGTAATTTCAAATGAAGACATCCGCATTAGAAGTGATAAAAAACTTGGTAACATGAAAGTTATCGTACAATATATTTTACAAAAGTGAGTAGACTGGAAATAATTTCACTGAGTTGTAATACCCATATTCGACTAAAATATCTTTTTTCACTTCTTACAGAGAGGAAGCTTTGTCACCATGGTTGCTATTTTTTTAAGACAGCTTAGTTTAAAAACCAAGAATCTTCGCTCAACCCTGAATTCGTTATCGTACATTGGTTTCACAGTGACTTGGTAAAAAGCCTGTTGTGCAGTTTTCGACTGTACATGTACAATAATGACAATATTTCCACGATCCAATCTTATGAACACGAGCCTGTGTATAGAAGAATCATTAACTGAATCATCTTGAAACTAACACTATCTTAGTTCTAAATTTGAAAGGCGAGAAATCGATGTAACCTAAGGGACTCTGAGAATAAACTCAATGTTCCATTACCGCGCACAAACTATTACAAAAATAGCTTCGGCTATAGTGGCGCCACTCTCTGGAACAGCCTTCCTTGTAACTTAGTACGCCGGACAAAAACTGTTCTGTATCGACGTTTTGCCGCGAAAAATGAAAACAAACATAGTGACACAAAAAATTTTGAGATTGTCTGAAACTTTACTAAATTCCACACATGGAAACTTATTTTTATATGGATTACGCAAGAAAGGCTTGCGTTACACCTTGTCCAAATCTGGTAACTGAGTCACAAAAGTATTCACAATCACGTGATTTCTGAGAAAAATGAGTCACATTTGGAGTGTTTTTTTGCGAAGAAACTCTTTATGTGCCGGTAGATTTTTTTGTCACGATTTTGACAAGAAAGCATGAGAAAGACTTACAACTTATTTGGCCACTGAAATACAATATGATCTTAGAACTCTGAACATATAAATATGATTAGGCATATTTTATACTATAGATACTTAACTATATTGTTTTGGTGACAATGTAATTTATTTTTGCGTTCGAAGAAATCAAGCCTAATTTTGGCCTGTGGCTTTCCAGAGTTGGGTGCCCTGTGCACGGCTATGTGCAGAAAAACTCCACATTCCTGTAGGGACACCAAAATGGCCACCCCACTTGAGTTTTGCAGCGGCATTGTCATGGTCAGTAAACTGGTACTGTTTAATACTAAAATATGTGAGTACATGTCATAAGACATGTGGCGAACATGTGAGCATGTAAGCAGGCCATGCGAGCTCGTCTTTGCGCTGGTTTTTTCTCAGAGTTCTTTCCATTCAGTCGCCGTGGGCTTCGCTATTTTGTGCTCTCAGCGTTGGACATTGGTGTACATACACGCTTCGACGATAGCATTTATCAAAATCTGAGCGAATTGTCCTTGTTTATTTTATATGTTAACGAACACGACTTTGAATCGCCTTGGCTTTGGAATGTTAATTGTGGGAATAGCTACATTTTGAGTGCATTTGTTGATTAGTTCCAGTCGCGACAGATACATGTAGCTCAGTCTTTATCCGGTCGAATATTGTTTGGAATCGGTGGAAAAAGATCCATAAGAGTGTGCATGCACCAAGAAACGGGAAATTATGTAAATACTGTCTACTTTATCCATCAGGGGAAATACTCGAATCAGTCGCACGGAGTTTGTTTACGCTGACGATAAACGAGCGCAGGACTGCAAATGTACCGCTTATATTTGTGCTTCCAGCTGAGAATAATGTAATAAAATATACGTTTTCAAATTAACTTTAACGCTTAAACATTACGAGTTAATGTGAGAATATTTAGCACGAAATTTGAGTCTACGGAAACTGGCGCTGTCACGCAACGAATCAACAAATCATAGTTAGTACAGGGACCTCTTAAACTGGCATGGACTTTGACACTATATGATATATCTGTCTGTAAAACCTCGGTTGTCGATGAAAAACGTTGATTTTAGCAATAGACAGAGGTTGAAAGTCAGCTAGGGAAACCATTTATTTAAGGTATATATATATTAAAGTGACCGCGTCGAACGCGCTCTCATAATCTTTGATTACTGCTAGTATTATTTATTTACGTTTTTTCCGTACACGTTCGTAGTTTGATCGAGCTTTCTTAGCTCTTAGGCGTAACGTGTTTAAATAAAGTGTTGATTTGATTGATTCATTGTAGTCTTTGAAAAATTTTCGAGTGATTGGTTATTTATTTATTCCAAATTGCCCGAGAAAAACAGGAGCGTTTTTGTAGTGCTAAATTGTGTATTTTATTTGAGGAAACATTTGCTTTGAAAAAAAAAAAAACATGATTTCGCATGCGTAACTAGTGCCAGTCCCAAACCGCGCGTTAGAATTTTAAATGCCAAAATTTGAAAGAAAGGAGAATGAGTTCTGATTTATCTTATGAATCAGAAATGACTTAGCCTTCTTTATAATCGTTCGAATGGAACTCTCGTTTACACGTAAAAGAGGAAAGCTACTGTAGAAAGTCTGCTAATACGGGGGTTTATCTCGTCATATCTTTTATGATGATGCGAGTTTGGTAAAACCCATGCGTCGCATTAAGAACACGGACGTTCTTAATCTTTTGACACTGATTTAAGTTTTCGGATTTAGATGGCCTTTAAGTGTAAGGGTTTTTTTCTATTCTGGTCACATGACTGTTCAAATATGGCCATGATTTAAAAGTTTTACAGGACTCTTCAATGGAACTAATCTGTGCATAAAGCTTATTCTTAGGAGGTCTGGTTTTCAAAATTTGACGGTTAGAAACCTTCCGTAGCAAAAAATTCATGACCAATTGGTAGTCAAGAAGGAACCCCATAAACGTTAGGAACAGGGCAGCTGTCTGATTGTGTCTTTCACTGCTTGTCTCACTGCTTTGATCTTCCAACAATACAGGATCGGGTTTAGAGATGAGTTTATATAGACTAGGATCTCTGTAGCTATCCAAGCCACGCCATTTTCTATCCCGTTCGCATGTAGCACAGCCACAATGCCAAACGGGACATAGCAGGCAACTAATGCCAGCTGCACCCATAATATGTTAGAAACTGACTTTCTGTATCTTGATATGTTCAGTGGAATCCCTCGTCCGTTCGCTTGTCCTTGGGAGACGTTGTTTTGTATTTTGGCTTGATTATGTCGTAGTTTGAGGTGGATCTTCGTGTAACAGAAAATCGAGGTTGCCATGTTGAGTATAATGGAAACAAAGACTTCACTGAAGCCGATATTTGTTCTCCAAATCTGGATCAATCCATGAGAAGTACCAATTATCCATAAGCAAATGATAACTACACGAACTCGCCTTAATGTCACGACATGTCTGTATCTGAGTCCCAACAACAGGGCGAGAAGTCGGTCCATGCTAATTGCGACCGACGTCGAGATAGATACTGTGCACAACATCCAACCACAAGCACGACGATAGTTCTGAACATGTAAGATGACAGTCGAGTTCATCTTTTTTATACGAGACATGTAGTCGATTGTAGAGAGTGGTTGTACAACAAGACCAACGCAAAGATCAGTGACCGCCAGACATCGAAAGAAAAGTTTCGTCGGGGGATAAATAGAAGAGACTTTATGAAGAGCAATAAAGTTCAACGCGTTACCTAGAGATTCGGTTATGGAAAGAAAAATGTTCAAAGCTGAAGAAAATTCTATACCAACTATACCAACTGATGATGTGCTGAGTGCTTGGCTCAGTTTGCTTGTGAAGTTTCCATCCCCAGTGATGTTCGCCATTGTCTTTGGTGGTGAGAGAGTTAAACTTGTGTTCTGACAGGGTACTTTTTGTTGAGAATAAACCCGCATCTGCTTTATAAGTTGGGCGGGGATTTTACATGTTGCCACTGGAGCTGTTTTATTGGTCTGTATATGAATTTTTAATTGCGCCGGATTGTAATTGTTATGATAAGTAATGGTAATAGGACTGAGTGGAGGCCAATTCGATCTGTTATCGTAAGAGTGATAACAAAATTACAATTTCCGAGAAAAGGAGAATAGCCAAGATGTGAAAGAAAGGAAACTTTGCATTATAATACCTACAAAGGAGATGTAAACATTGTAAGGCCACCGCGCCTGCAGTTAGGTGCCGGCAATTAGGTGCCAAAAACAGAAAAGCAAGCGCGCGCCTGCACGTAACTACAACTTTGAATGTGATTGGCTTATTGAACTGTCCGATAACAAACTGTCCAATAACAAACTGTCCGATGACAACTTGGGAAGTGAATAAGTGGAAAATAGGAGTTTTTTAAACCAATCACAATCGAGGAAATTGTAATTGTTATGATTAGTAATGGTAATAGGACTGAGTGGAGGCCAATTCGATCTGTTATCGTAAGAGTGATAACAAAATCGGATGACCGCACAGCGGGAGTCCGATTTGTTTATCACGAGTATGATTACAGACCGAATTGGACGACACGAAGTCTTATTACCAATTAATCATAAAAATTACAATTTCCGAGAAAAGGAGAATAGCCAAGATATGAAAGGAAGGAAACTTTGCATTAAAATACCTACAAAGGAGGCCACTACGCCTCCTACCGGCAATTAGGTGCCAAAAACAGAAAAGCAAGCGCGCGCCTGCACGTAACTACAACTCTTAATGTGATTGGCTTATTGAACATTCCGATAACAAACTGTCCAATAGCAAACTGTCCGATGACAACTTGGCAAGTGAATAAGTGGAAAATAGGAGTTTTTTAAACCAATCTCAATCGAGGAAATTGTAATTGTTATGATTAGTAATGGTAATAGGACTGAGTGGAGGCCAATTCGATCTGTTATCGTAAGAGTGATAACAAAATCGGATGACCGCACAGCGGGAGTCCGATTTGTTTATCACGAGTATGATTACAGACCGAATTGGACGACACGAAGTCTTATTACCAATTAATCATAAAAATTACAACTTCCGAGAAAAGAATAGCCAAATTATGAAAGAAAGGGAAAATTTGCATTAAAATACCTACAAAGGAGGCCACTGCGTCTCCTACCGGCAATTAGGCGCCAAAAACACAAAAGCAAGCGCGCGCGCGCGCACGCACGCACGTAACTACAACTTTGAATGTGATTGGCTCATTGAAATGTCCGATAACAAATTGTCCAATAACAAATTGTTCGATAACAAGTGAATTAGTGGTAAAATAGGAGCTTTTTAAACCAATCATAATCTAGGAAATTGTAATTTTCATGATTGATATTGTTAAAGAAAGGACGAAGTCGCGTTTCTGCTAAAAGAAAACTGACAGACTTATCAAGTGATTTTGAGTATAACCACTGTTTTGTTGGTCTGCATACGGATTTTTAATCACGCTGGATTTTAAAAATCTGGTGACGGTTAAATCTTTCCCTTTATTAAAAGCATGAAGTCACGTTTGTGCTAAAACCTGACAGACCTGTCAGCTGCTTGCGAAAATAACCAGGCGTTCTAATGGAAAAAATAATGAATACATTATTTTACTAATTTTCTGTCCAGCTTTCAAGGGATGAACTAAATGAAAAAAAAAAAAAAAAAATGCAGTCTTAAAGACCAGACTAATTGTCTCGTTCAGATATCTTTTTACCATGTCTTTTCAAGTCTAGTGATTAATATAACAGCTGAAAACAGTGTTGTTATCTTGGCTAGTAAAATAACCCTTTTTTCTAATCGGTCACATAAAACATCGTGCTTGATTATATGAAAATCTTCGTAACAGTGACTGACTTACACGCGTGTGATGAGTAAGCTGAAAAAAGATATTTGTGAAACTTGTTCTTACAGAGTACGGTTTGTTGAGAATAAATCCTCAATAGCTTCATAAGTGAGACGATGATTTTATATGTTACTACGAAAGCACGTAGTTGTGCTTTAGAAACTGTTTTGTTGGTCTGTTTATGAATTTTTAATTGTTTTAGATGTTAATTTTGTGACCTGGAATATCTCTGTTTTTGAATTTATGTTTTTGAGGATAGCATGAAGTCGCGTTTCTGCTAAAAAAACTGAACGCCCCTGGCTTTAATCTCTAATTTGGCTTTTTTTTAATCGGCGCTTATTTGACTTTGGCAGTTTATTCGAAGCTGGCGTTTATTAGAGAGCTAAATATCTTATAATTATAAAGTTTAAAGCGGTTTCAATTGAGTGTCGAAGATAATCAGGCGATAACTTTTTTGGTATTGGTTTTATTACGGTTTGAGATTTGCTGAGTTGTTGAATTAGTAAGTATTTGGTTTGATTTTGGTTTAACGACACTCAATTGAAAACAGCTGTATTATATATAACTCGAATATATGAATTCCGTGATGACATTTTAAATCTAGCTTGCTGACCCGGCACTTAATCGAGAAAATACGGTACTAACTGAAAAATATTGAATACACCATTGTATTCTTCTCTGCCCAGCTCCAAAGAGATAAAATGAATGAAAAAAGGCAGTCGTAAAGATTAAAAGAATAGCATCAGTCACATATCATTTGTATTACCAATTTTTTTTTTTGAGTGTACTGATTGAAATATTATTGAAACAACTGAAAACAGAGTCCTTGTGTTGGAAATTAAAATAATATTTTTTTTCTAATCGGTCACAAAAACATCTTGCTTGATGATTTGAAAATCCTCATAACAGTAATTACCTAACATGCGTGTATTGAGTAAACTGAAAAAAAAGATATCTGTTTCTTCTCTGGTTCGTAAACACAGAATATCAAAATGTAATTACACGTAGGGAATTGCGGAGGCTGTCCGCTCAAGCTTTTACCAGTGGATGGGATGGGGAATGGCTGAAAGCAATATCGTGGAATAAACTATGTTGTTTTAATTTGCTTGTGTTCGGGAACACAGCATGTTAAGATGTATATTATATCTTCGGAAATCCTGAAGCTGTCGGGCGAGTTTTTCTCGTGTGCTAACGGTGGGAATTACTGATCAGAGAATATTGCAATATTTTGACAAATATTTGTATATTCTTTTAAGACTCGTCAAATGATTATAGGAAACTCACCAGCCTGCTTAGGGAAGATTCGTAATTTCAAATAAAGACACCTGCATTAGAAGTGATAAAAAAAAAATTGGTAAAATGAAAGTTATCTTACAATATATTTTACAAAAGTGAGTAGACTGGAAATAATTTCACTGAGTTCTAATACCCATATTCGACTAGAATACCTTTTTTTCATTTCTTACAGAGTAGAAGCTTAGTCACCATGGTTGCTAATTTTTAAGACAAGTTAGTTTAATTGTTAGGGCTTTGGGGACGAGCACGGCCGATGTTGATTTCCGTTTCGTAAACGGTTGATGTCATCATTGGTAACCAAGCCTTTCAGAATGGACGATGCCATATCTGCTTTAGTTTAGGCCTGGACAAGGTAGAAACTGGTCATAATTTGTTGATGGGGTAAACGCACTCACCAAATGCCTAATTCATATTCACGTTGGTTTGCTCGCGGTTAGTTTTTATTTGATGGTTGGGGCAACTCTATCATTAGTATTTAAGAAAGTCATGTTTTATAATTAAATTTTGCGGAGATTTGGCGGATCAACCTGGTAGTGTAGTGGTAAAAGAGGGATGTTAGGAAACAAAAGTTCCGGATTCGATGCTGGGTGGTTATATACAAATTTTCTTTTTTCTTTAATTTTGATAGTAGAGAAAAATTCGTTGATAGTTAAAAAAGTGTCGCGAAAACGGCATCGACCGGACAACTGCCGGATGCTGTCCTTGCGTTGTGTTGCATATGCTGCGCTATGTTGCAGTTTTTGAACACTCGATCCTCCAGCTTGAACCTTAAATAATGATAAATTTTCCTGTTCTCAGCCAGTCTTGATCACAGTGAAATGATTTTCACACAGGCAGTCACGTAGTAAATCACAATGCAGTCGAACAAGCAGGTTCTTAAAGAGAACCAAGAATCTTCGTTCAGTCCTGAATTCTTTATCGTACATTGGTTTTACAGTGAATTGGTAAAAAGCCTGTTGTGTAGGTTTTGACTGTACATCTACAACAATGACAATATTTCCACGATCCAATCTTGTGAACGCAAGCCTGTGTATGGAAGAATCATTAACTGGATCATCTTTAAAAAACGCCTTTGAAGAAATGTTGTCGGATCCTACGTAACTTCCATGTGTAGATTCAGTTATTGAAAATTAAATTTTTTCTTATTACCAGTGACTTTGCATCGTAAGTAAATTATACCTGGACCAAGTTCCAGTTTTGCCGTTCGTGTTTAGTGAGCTGCTTAACGGATGGTTTTGAAGATTTGCTATTTGTATTTCATGTCAAACTTCTCCAGTGGTGACTATCATTGTTTCTTTGTGATTTATTTTTACCTTTTTGAAACTATTAGATCGAGGTTCCTTTCGAAGCGAAGACAATTTTGCTCTTTGCAAGACATGGCACCCCTCCCCCCCCCCCAAAAAAAAAAAAAACTGAAGAAACAACAACAACCTTTATTTGTACTTGCTCTCGCAAATTTGTTTTCATTTGATAGAAAATTTAAAACTTAATTGACCACTTGCGTCCTGGAATAACAATTGAGGCTAGCAGAGCCAGGGAAGCAATTTAAGTTATTTTTTTTTACGTAGATAGACTGAAATAATTGTCGTTTCACTAAATTACACACATTGTAGCTCTGTGCTAAAAACACGAAACAAGCAGTGTCGTAGATACTCTGATCTAAAGATGATACAAGCATGTCTAGCATGGAAGGAAACTGCGGACAAGAAAGATTAACAATGCTTTAACAATAGCGTGGAATAACTTGTTCTTTTTCACGCTTTTACTACAGAGTATTTGAATTTCACATTAGCAATTCAGTTACGTCGATCGTTGTAGCTAAATTTTTTGAAAACAGTTAAGGTTTTTGATGGTGTCTTTCACTGACTGTTTGATTTCTTTGATCTTCCAACAATACAAGATCGGGTTTAGAGACGAGTTAAAGTAAACTAAAGTTATCGTGGCTAACCATGGCCCTTCAACCTTGATTCTGTCAGGATCTAACACAGCCACAACAACAAACGGAACAAAGCAGGCAACAAATGCCAACTTCACCCACAATATGCTAGAAACTATCTTTTTGTATCTTGCTGTGTTCAGTGGAATCCTTCCAACGTCCGCTTGTCGTTGACGGAAATGGTTTTGTACATGGGCTTGTTGATGTCGTAGTTTTAGGTGGATCCTCGTGTAACAGATAATCGAAATTGCCAGAGAAAGTGTTACGATAACAGCGACTTCGTGTAGCGAGATATCAACTCTCCACAAACGGATTAATCCAGCTGAAGCACCAATTAACCAAATACAAATTATCACTGCACGAACGCGCCTTAAAGTTACAACATGTCTGTATCTCAGTCCCAACAACAGGGCGAGAAGTCTGTCCACACTAATTGCTGTCAACGTCAAGACAGATATTGCATACAAACTGACGCTTGAAACTCCACAAGCTTCGTAAATATAGTGTACAACAGTTTCGTTCATCTTTGTTACAAGAGAAATAATGTTAATTGTGTAGAGTGGTTGCACAAAAAGACCAACACAAATATCAGTGACCGCCAGACATCGAAAGAAAAGTTTCGTCGGAGGATAAATAGAAGACACTTTCTGCAGAGCAATAAGGATCAAAGCATTGCCCAGAGATGCGGTGATGGAAAGAAAAATGTTCAAAGCTGAAAAAAATTCAACTATACCAGTTGGTGTTGTGTCGAATACTCGGTTCAGTTTGCCTGTGAAGTTTCCATCTCCAGTAAAGCTGGCCATTTTTATTGGGTTGCCAAAAAATTGAACTTATTCTGAAGACCGCTTTTAGAAAGTGTTTTCACTCATCAAATGGCCTTATGTGCGACCAAAGCACAAAGTTGCAGTCATCATCCCGCTATTAAAATGCAACCTAATGACGCGAAAACTATCTTATGTGCTTTTAACGGGACCGTAGGTTAAAGTTTTACGTTCGCGGTGTTTATTGTTTTCGACTGTTAATTTAGTTATTTGTCCATTTTCGTGAACTCATGAGGACTCATTTGTGTTTAAATTAAAAGAGATGTACCTTTTTTGCATACTGTTGGCATACTGCATACTGCTACCATGGAATTTTTTGCATAGTGTTTACAGCATGAACTAAATAGACCGAAAGAAAAATTGAACAGGAGCGGTTGCTTTAAACCTTAAAACCTAAAACCCTATCGTGAGACTGACGTCAAAATTTCAAATTCAATTTAACAAATTGACGTCAGTTTTTTATGCGTCTGTGGTGTTATTGATCATGAATTTCGTCACAACATTGTCAAAGTAGCTGTGGATCCACTCGGCGATTGCCTCGTGGATCCACAACTACTTTGACAATGTTATGACGAAATTCATTGTCAATAACAGGACAGACGCATTAAAAACTGGCGTCAATTTGTTTTTTACGATAATAACTTTTCAAGTTGTCCGCTCTCGCTCGTCGACGCATCGCATGAATTATAATTTCACGTGTCTGTCCGCTTATTGACAATGAAAATTGGCCGATGAGCGCGCGAGAATTTCTGCAGTTATCTTAAATTCATTGACGGAAACCTGTCCAATGTCCAATGGGACAAAGCACGACGTTGTGCACATTACACAGGTCAGCATCTTGTTGTTGTATGATTTGCAGAAATAGAGCGGGAAGACGGATGATAATGTAAACTGAATTTTAGGGAAATAAACTGGTTTTACATCAGACCTTGTTTGTTCGAAAGGTGGATAACGCTATCCAGCGGATAAATTACTGCCTAGAAGATAGCGCGGTTTGTTTTGTCAACACTTATCCACTAGATAGCGATTTATCTGGTGGATACTAGCGTTATCCAGCCTTCGAAAAACTGGAGCCAGGATTTTAAATTTCGAGTCTTTAACTTTTCTTTGGTGGGTGTTTATTTTCCGATATCTTTTTTTTCGCGAGTAGTAAGTCCTGCGAAACTAAGAATCAATATGTTGTGTGGTGATAATTTATTCACACATGTGCATGGGAAAATTTCATTATAACTAAAGGCAACGTTTATCTCACCTAAGAAGCTAACCAGCCTTCGTTCGCTATCTGGAGAGAGAATTTTAGCAAAAAACATTTGCAGTGGAAGTAAAAATGGTAAAGTGGAAGTTTTATTTTCTTTTTCAAAACAATACATTCATTAGACCAAAATTCCGCTGAGGTGCGAATTTTAAGTAATCGGGATGTGAAGAAAGATTTTACAGTGATTTTACCGGAGACGGAAAACTTCGGGAAGAAAAATAATGTGGAGTCCAGAATATTCTCAAATTGTATTAATACTCTTCTTGATAAATGCAGCGTTTATTTCGCTGAACGTCTTTTATTTTCAGTGAAGTTTTCGCAAAAATTGAAAGCGTGAAAATTTATACTAAGAGCGAAAGTGCTCAATTTTATCACTCATTTTCACACGAATTCCAAACGTCGCGAAAAGTTGTTGTATGTGGGTAATGACATTTGTTCGCTATATGGTGAAACAATTTTAGTTCAAAATCACCCGCAGCGGTATAGGGACTTAGTAAAATGGAAGTTTTATTTGTTCTTTCATAACCGTACATCCATCGGAACTAAGTTCACAAAGGGCAAATGTCAACTGCGATTTGAAAGAAATTGCATTATTTTAAGTAAAATAAATGTCAAAATACAACTAGGAGCCATTTGTAGTGATATATCTTGCTTTTTTTTTTTGAAACTGTGTTTTAACGGACTTTGTCACCGGAAATTTGAATGATAGACTTTTCATTGTATCTGAGCTAAAAACTGGTAAGATTCCATGGTGACGTTCCATCTCTCCTAGCTATTTATCTACTTTAAGGTAACCGGCAAAGCAAACAAAGGGCTGAGGCTCGAAATTTTACCGTCACTAGCTCGCTAAGGCGGTAAAATTACCTTTATTAACTTCAAGTTGATAAATATCAATTGGAACCCACTAATTCGAACTAGGTTATTTCGAATTCCCTGTTATTTAGCGGGAGTTCGCAACAGCCCATAGTAAATTTCTATGGAAAATATAACTTCTCCTTTTCTGTATTTCGTAGTTACCTTCTGTTTGGTGAATGCTCTTTTATCGAGCGTTATTTAGTCCGCTCATGATATATTTCATTTCAATGACTTGTTAATTCAGTGGAATTACAGAGATATCTGAATTCTTCGTTGTGGAACTTGATCTAAGTAAAGTTGTAATCAAAGCCTAACGGTTACCAAAATGTTTTCATATGGCCCAAGTTGCAATAAAAGTGTGGATCGTACCCATGCAATGAACAACTCAGTGTCTAACGAAAGAATGGATTAAAATTGTCCCATTCAAAATCCAACCTAAATTTGAATTTGATTATTACATTTTTAGCCTTACAATTTCCACAAAACTACATTTTGTTGGTTTCCTGTTAGGAGATGTGACATAAAAAGTGCGCCGTTATTTTCACTGTGTAATTTTGTGTCTTATTCTATTCAAAGCCCTATTTTTATTCCATCACTATTTCCTTTTAGGTTTTTCTTCGGTATTTTGTTTGCCAGTTCTTTGAGAGCATGGTGAGAGTGCTCGCTTCCCACCAATGTAGCCCAGGTTCGATTCTGGCCCGGTGTTATATGTGGGTTGAGTTTGTTGTTGGTTCTTGCCTTGTTCCGAAGGTTTTTCTCCGGATTCTCCAGTTTTCCTCCCTCCTCAAAAACCAACATCTCCAAATTCCAATTCGACCAGGATAGACCAGCTAAGGCTGATGTGGCGTCCTCTCCAAAAATTGTTATTCTTGTAGTTTTGCACGTGGTAGAAGAGACTTGGCCCATTTCTATACTTCTTTTTTAGGCTATTTGTCCGCTTCTATTAGTTTTTGCGACCATATGTCGATCTACACTGCTGTTTGATAGTATCTTTCATATGTTGTCTCACTTCTCGGATCTTCCAACAGTACAGGATTGAATTCAGCGATGAATTGAGGTGGACTAGACTTGAAGCCGTTGACCAGGCTATGTCGTATTCGATTCCATCTACATATACATTGTGTACCACTTCTGTTCTTTCATTAACACCAAGCACGGCTACAATGGTTAGCGGAATATAACAGGCAGCTAATGCCAACTGCACCCACAAAGTGCTAGAAGCTGACTTTTTATATCTTGCCATGCTCAGTGGAGTCCTTCGTCCGTTCGTTTGCCCTCGGAGGAAATGGTTTTGTACTTGGGTTTGTTGATGTCGTAGTTTGAGGTGGATCCACGTGTAACTGAAAATCGAAGTCAGTACAGAAAGAATTACGGCGGCAAAGATTTCCCGCCTAACAGTATCTTCTCTCCACACCCAGACCACAGCGCCTGAAGCACCAATTAACCAAAAACAAAGTATAACTACCCGAACTCGCCTTAATGTTACGACATGTCTGTATCTCAGTCCCAACAACAGGGCGAAAAATCTGTCCACACTAATAGCGGCCAGCGTAAAGGTGGATACTCCACATAAAATCATACTTGAAGATGACCAAGCTTCGTAAACATAGTTCACAGTTCTCAAGTACATCTTTGTCAAAGGAGACAAGTAGTAGGTCACATCAAGTGGTTGCACAATGAGACCAACGCAGAGATCAGTGACCGCCAGACATCGAAAGAAAAGTTTCGTCTGAAGATGAATAGAAGAGACTTTGTGAAGAGCAATAAGGACCAGAGCATTGCTTAGAGATGCGGTGATGGATAGAAAAATGTTTAAAGCTGTCAAAACTGGAAGCGCACTTGCTGGTGATGTGCTGAGTACTTGGTTCAGTTTGCTTGTGAAGTTTCCATCTCCAGTCATGTTCGCCACTGGGTGTTGTGGTCAAAAAAATAAGGTTACTGCGAAAAGTATTTTAGCTGATCAGCTTGCAGCTTTATTATCGAGATGGCGATTTTAAATGTCGTTGATTATCCAGTTGCGCGGTATAACTGTTTTTTACAAGACTGCTTGTTACTAATTAAAGCTCACCGAGAGTGTTTACTACATTAGACTTTGAAATCTCGCCTACTGGTCGAGTTCTCGAACTTATCATTGAAGGAAAGTTTGTGTTGAAAATTAATTAAGACATGCCACTGGCTTGAAAATATTATCTCGCTTTCCACTTAGATGAAACAAAGAAATGAGTGTTAATCGTATTTCTGGCGGTTTATGCATGAACTAATTGAAAACAAAAACCATCCAGAGTTTGATAGAAGACATTTGGCACATGTCGTTTTAGTACAAAGGTTTTGGAAAGGAAAAGGCGCCTTTTCATTACTGATTCACTTAAATGTTGTAAATTGCTTGTGTTCTTAGCAATTAGAATAAGGATATGCTTTAAAGAATATCCTTGACAATGCGTTTAGATGTAGATATTCTCACTATACCCACCACAATGTTTTAGCTTGGCGAGATTTTATCTCATTCTACCAGGGCAATTATGTGGTGCAGTAAAAAGTTTGCATATTCCTCGAGGTCTTAACATTAAGAATATTTATTTAACCAACCTTCATTAGCCTAAATTGAGGCAGGATGTCTTCTGGAGAAGCGACGGTTATTTCAAATGAAAACACCTGCATGAGAAGTGAAAACTTGGCACGTGAAATGAAAGTTAAAGGGATAGTTTCATGTGCTTGTTTTTCAATTTGGATGTGGAACACAGATTACATGGAAATTGCACCTGCGTTCCAGCCTCTATTGCCATCTATAAATAGACCGCTGGCAGCCGGATTTTTTCGTAAAGGTCACTTAGACGAATGTTCAGTCCTCACGAACGCCAAATCGCGGTATGTCCGTGGCCGAGTAGGGAAGAAGGCGAGACAAGGGCGCTGTGGCCGAGTAGGGAAGAAGGTTCGTCCCATTCCCCTTTAGGCAAAAGCGTTTCGCCTCATAACCCCTGCTGAATGTTGAGAGAAAAACAGACTGCCAGCAGTCTATCCGGCTATAAACTGTTTTTCAAACTGGAGTTTTGAAACAAAATCAAAATAATAATCAAGGAACAAGAACTTTTCCCTCTTGTTGATAAGCTGAGTAAAAAGTATTTTCGTAGTTTGATATCGTTCTTTAGCTTTGTATGTAGCTTAAGATAATATGCGGCATACCGTCTTTTTGTATTTTTCGTCGGTGAAATTTCTCCTCTTTTTGATTGCCCTTGGGGGGCATTGTTTTAAGGGTTTGCTTGCTGATGTCGCAGGTTGAGGTGCATCACTGTATAGTGATTTATCTGGAAGATCCACTCTTTGTGCAGCTGAGTCTAGTACTTTAATGTACCCATTTCATTCATTTTCTGTTAGAATAGGCTATTTCCGAGATTATTTACAAAATAAATATACCAGCAGCATTTTCGTCTGCAGTCCCTTGCTACATTTATACTCATTTCCGAGATGCTCGTTGCGTCGCTTTCTAACTCAGAACGGGGCACGATATAAGACCTTTCATGTGGCATGAGTTTACAGTAAATAAAACGTTGTTGTTGTTGTTGTGATTTCCACTATAATCAGCTTTAAAAAAGCTTGAAATGATAGGCTACAAGAAATTAGCATGTGTGAAACTCATTTTCGTGCAATATGTTTTCCATCACTCATACATAGCTTATTAATTTAATCCTTATAATTCTTTTTTGTTTCAGTGTAATATCAAACTGCATCCAGCTACTTGTGCAAGACCTGGAGAATGCTTGCGATGCTCCTTTAACAGCGTTGATCAAGGTGCAGTATTTCACTATAAATTCTCCTTACCTTTTATGGCAAATCTAACTTGGCACGTTATGAGAGTGCACGACTTGATCATCCCATGGAGGACGTCTTGACTGGAGATGGAATTCACCCAAGGGGAGATAAAGCAAATGTATGAAATCCAGAAATGAGAATTTCGATCTTCAGCTCAGACACAACAGATCGAAACAATGTTTATCCCGGCATAACTCGGAACAAGATATCTGAGGGAAAAGTACGGTCATTGAAGAAGCGTGAGGTCGACATTGCCGATTATTGGCCAAGTTCTTTTTTGCTTGGCCAATATCCTGCCTTCTTGACCGCATGAGCTTGGCCACCGTATTATATGACACTTAAAACATAGCTGCTGTACTCTCGGGGGTTAGGAGAATTCTCGAAAGTTATGCAAACCTGAGACGCAGTTGATGGTTTACATAACTGTCTGGAATTCTTCCAACCCCCCGCTTGTTTAGACGAGGCTATGAAAACACGGAAAAGGTCCTCTGTTGCTTAAATAGGTGAAGAGCATGGTTATGTTCTTTATCAGAGTAAAAAGACAGAAACAGATTTATTATTGCCAAATATCTCCCCTTCTCAGATGTACATATTTTCGCTTTTTTTGTCCTATATTCTAAACCAAATAGAAGATGGTGCTTTTATGTTTTCTTCTCCTCCGTGTAATTTCAAGACGAGGATCTCAACCAACGTTTAGTTCAGTAACATATGTGTATTTTGTATTCTGTTTTTGAAGTAGATTCCATGTTGCCGTGCGTCTGTTCAGTAATAGATCACAGATGACATCAAAATGTGATAAGAACAAAAAAGTGGCACACGAGGCGATTCTCTTTATTCCAATTCCCCATAATTCACTTTGTTTGCACCCCAAATTTTGCTTAAGCTATTGTTGTGAAATGCTCTTGAGAATATGCAGACCTCCCCAAAGCAATTGAAAATAATAGTTTATGGGAAATTTGGGGGGTAAACAGAGTGAATTATGGGTAATTGGAAAACAGAGAATAGCCGAGAGCGTCTTTGATGTTCTTACCACATTTTGACGTCTCCTGTGATCTATTACTGAACGGACGCACGGAATATGGGATCTAGTTGTTTCATGTAATAACGAAACCAAACAAATGTTAATGACGTCATCTATACGTCTGTCCTCCAATAGATCATAAGTATAAGAACCAATGGAAATGCGAAAATAATTTGACTTATGATGTAATTGCCTATAGGTGAACTGGCAGAGCGTGGAAGCTGTGGGAGACGAGAGCTCTTACGTGACAGCGATCTCTAATCACCTTAAGGAAGTTGTACCTCTTATACGAGATTATCTATCGTCAGCTAGGAAATACTTCACTCAGTTCTGCGTCAAGTTTGTAAAGTAGGTTCCAAGAATTATCAGACACACAGACATCCGGGTGGACTATCAGGGAGGGGTTGGGGGGGAGGGGGAAGGGACGATATTGTTTGTCGTCTCTTTCAGAGGTGTAAATAGCAGATTTTGGTACCACTTATGGTGTTAAGGACGGAACGCTTATGTTTTTGCCCCTTGAGGCATTTTTTACAAAGTTGATCGCGGAGAAATGATGAAATGCTGACATATTGTGTTGGTGGGGACGGCCGATCAGACATAAAACCTCCTCTATCGTCTTTGTAGTCGCTGTTGCTCGTATTTGTGTTTAGTGCGGTATCCTTTCAGGGTCAAATTAATCTTGCGCCACGCCCAGATTTGCTTCCTTAAAGGGGGAGTTTATTCCAAATTTAGGAGGAGCATTTCCCTGCCCTTTTAACAAGGGAGTCTTCCCGGGCATAACATATCACTGTTAAACGCCAGGGGCCTCAAAATTGGCAACTTCTCAGTTATGGAATCCTTCAAATCATGGCCCAAAGTATGTTGTTTTTTATCTTAATGGAAAACAGATTGTAACCACACGGACAATTAGTGCTAACTATGGATGTTCAGTTTCAAATTATCATACCAGTTTCCATGACTGGCCGCATTTCAGGCCGAGTTTTATTACAAATTTTCAATTGTTTACTCGATTGGGGACGCATCATGTACCCAAAGAGGATTTTCCAAAAAGAAATGTTTGATTGATTTATTTGGCCATCAAAAAGTAGGTGTGTAATGATCCCATTAGTGTCAATTAGCAGTATTTTTTCTTATTTTCCTCAGCTCTTTTATCCCGCGGTTTATCAGCAACTTGTACAAGTGTAAGCCAATCAGCACAGTTGGAGCGGAACAGGTAGCTTTGATAAAATCGTACACGTTTAAGATTTATTCCCATCTATCAGATCTAGCCGGCGTCACAGACACCCTGTGACACGTCCGGCTTCACCGCAGGTTAACCAGATCTCGTGTGGAGTGAGTGTAGCTTCACAAGTGAATCTGCTTATCTCATCCTTTATTTGAGCATATTTGCCAACTCAGAAATTTTCGAAATCCGAGAACTTTAGAACATTCGTGGGGATGGAGGTGGGGAGGTGGACGGGGGTGTGAGCTCAACAGTTTGAATTGCTAAGGTTTTACGTAAAGAGCTGTGTAGACGAAAAGAGAAGTTGTCCGACTCTGCATCTTCTTTGTGGGGTGGGGTGGCGAATGGGGGTGGATCTGTACAGGTAACAATGCTTTACCCTTTCAATATTCAGAACCAAGAAATGCCAGAACTGATATTTTTGTTGCTCGATCAGCAACGCTTATGCTAATGAGGCAAATATTGTAAAACAGAGATTCCCCTTTGTGGGGGATTAGCTTACTTGCCCTCCATCTTCTTGTGCCGTTGTCAAGCTCCCTCCTCCCACTAAACAACCTAGCTCTTTGTTACTTTGTCGTTAACGTTTGTTTCTCTTTTCTTTCTTCCACAGTTGTTACTGGATACTCATTCTCTCAAGACAATTCTGTTGGATCTTCCGTCCATTGGCTCTAAAGTGCAGAGAAAGCCTCCAGCGAGGTAATCATCATTATGGATCAGTCTTTGCGCGACTTTTAAAAGCAATGTGTTTGGCTTGATTTGCCGCGTTGTGTGCGTGGTCCGTGCAATTTTTGCAACTTGCTGTAACCAACCCGAACAAGAATGCTGCTATTTTCGCTTTTCAGGATCAGTAGAGCCAAATACTTATCCCTTTTTTCTCGCGCTCGATGGCGCTCACTTTGAGAGACCTCCTATAGACGCTGTAAAAACACTCGCCTGCGGTTCGCCTTCCCACTGCATTCCAACTTCAGCAGAAATGTAAAGAAATGTTTTTTTTTTTCATAATAATCTCATCAAATTGTTTCTTTAAGTGTATCGCTTCCCTTGTGCTATGTGAAGTTATTCTATTGCTCGACATCTCAGTTCTCTTTGCTAATTTTTACCACACGTTTGTTCATATGGTAGTAGTGAGAATCTGATATTTGATAAGGTTTCCTGTCTGCGTACAGTGTCATTTTTTTTTCTCATTGTCTGTCTTTTATAGTGTCAGTTAAAACTGCAAAAAATATTTATCTTCTCAGCTGTCTTTAATGTCTCAAAAAAATATGTTTTTGTTTTGTTTTTGTTTTCTTTTTAATGCAACTGACACGCTATTAGATCTAGAGTATTTTTCTAATTAGGACAGCCTTTGTCAAGCCTTAAATGTTCACCGGGATTTTCTCTTTGTTGCAGTTATACTAAAGTCGTGGCGAAAGGAATGAAAAAAGCAGAAATGATATTGAAGGTAAATACTCTAGGTTTCTTAGAGTTTTCTTGTGCCATGTCTCTCGTTGAGTACGAGGCTGGCGATTAAAACACACCTATAGTGAAGGCAAAACTACCGCGCAAAACTAATGAAGAGTGTTGAATCTTTTTTAAGACCTGGATCAGTACAAATCCTCAGATAATAAAACCGCCCAAAGGAAATGCAAAAGATTCCGTATTATTCAGGTGTCCGTATAAAGCGAACTCTAAGGATAAACGTCACGGACAACGGGCTGACGGTTTCCACGGTTAGACTGAATTATGAAACGACTTTTTGCCATGCAATTAAACATACGAAAATGGAGTTGCTATTGGGAAAGCGTCATTTTGAATAGCAACGTACCCTTAAGCTGCATTTGACCTTCGCTACTCGGTAGTGGAGAGTTCCAAATCTCAATACGGTGGATATACTGCAGTAAGAGTCATTACTATATGGCTAGCTCCATGCGCGGGCAAGGTGAATCACATCCTGTGCTGTGATAGGCTACCCGAGCGGGCAAGATGGCGTCCGCTAGGGATTACGCGCTTTGTCCCGCAAGAAAACTTCCCGGAAGCGATATAATCCTTTATTGACCAAGCTTGTTCGGTCGAGATGGCTGGATTTTGGCCTTGTTCTTTGGCGTGTTTATCCCGAAGGATCGGGACAGAAAAAAAGATCTTGGCTAATATCGAGCCATCTTGACCTCACGCTTGGTCAGTAACCCTTGTGTCACGCCCGTCAAGAGCTCGTTGATTGACTTCGCTTATTTCTTTGTTGTTGTAAGGTGGTTATGTCTCCACACGACCCCGCGGTTGGGTTTGTTGACAATTACATCAAGTTGCTTGCAGATACTGATACTTCCAACTTTCAAAAACTTCTGGACATGAAGGTTAGCTCACAGATTGAATTATGTTTGTATCAGTTCACCCTCTAAGTCGGTAGTTGGATCAATACGAAAACACTTCGTTGCATGCAAGAACCACTCACGTCTGAGGGGAACAGGATGTTTTAGATCAGGCAAAAAGATACGAGATGGGGCATGCATAAGGGAGGGCCTCCCCGTGGTTTTGGGGGACAATGGAACACGGTTGTCTATCTCTAGGGAACAAGGGGTATTTTGGTGATTAATTTGAAGGAACAAGGTATATCTCTACCAATGACAGGACCTTTGGCGAGAAATCATAGGAAACAATGGCTAAAGGACGAAAATGTGACATTCTTAAGGGATTCCCGGAAACATTTATACCGCATGGGGGCCCCTCATAAGGTCAATAACAGTTTCAAGCCAAACGAGGAGAGTTAAAACTATTGTCAACCGTCGTTCCCTGGTTGGTTACCCTGCTTTTAAGTACGGTATTTCTCCGCTTGACAATTCTTTTCGCCACTATCCCTCCCCAGGGCTTAAAGCGCAGCGAGCAACACAGCATGCTGGATCTATTCCGCTCCCGTCTCCCCTCCCCTCCTGCAGGCAGTGTACCTGGAGAGTCCGTGACCGCTCAGTCCCATGCCACGACCGAGCAGGAATCGAGCAGAATAAAGAAGCTGGAGAGACTGATCAAGAAACCGTTCTAGCTTATCGCTTGATGTGGGGGTAGAGGTGGAGGGGATTTACGTTAACATTAAGAACTCTGATGTGGAAAGCAGTGCGAGCTTGATGTTACGAACTCGTTCGGTTCCGACAAAGTGGTCCGATTTTGTGGTATTTTAATTCCGGATTCATGAAAAATGCAGAGAGTATTTAACCCTGATTCATTCACATGAATCGGGACCAAAACGTTCCGAATTCGTGACGGATCCGGTAGTTGAAGAGCAGGAGCAAGTACTAGATAAGGGAGAATTCCTTCCTCCCAAGGGCTAAATGACTCCCCGGTTTTCGGCTTCACCGAAATTGCCAAGCAACGGACGTAACCAGATGTCTTTCGGAGGTGCAAAGACTCGGAAAACTCTTCAATTGGTATAAGCCTCCTGGATAAGGTCTTGAATTCTTGAGTTCTTGGGACAAACATGTCTGTAAATATGCTTAAATTTAAAAAGAATTAATGGCGGAAAATTCTATTCGAATGTTTTCACGAAAAGTTTCCTAAAATGTAGATTAGTAGATTCATTTTATTTAAAATGACGAACATATATTATCACGAATTAAATGTCAAACTCCCCCAGCAGCTCTAACGGTTATGGTTTGCAATAAAATCTCTCTTCCACACAGAGGCTACCAAGGTGACTATAGAAGCAAGGGGAAGGAGGGGAGAGGAGGGTGCGAGGAGAGTTTCTCTTCCCGTCGTGCACCGTTCGCCTTGTTTTTTTCACTCCAATCTTTCCACGCGTGCTCACATACAAACACAACCGAAAAACCTTTGCGTGGTACACAGGAATAAAATTTGAAATGTATGCTTACACTCCAATTGCATTTGAACGTTTACGTTCGCCATTGCTGTATTAAATTGTACTAAAAACCGAAAATGTTTCATTTCCAGTGACGAGAATATAATAGTAAGTGCTTGTGTAGCCTAATTGTTTGTCATCTTTTCATGGAAATAAATATATTTCCATGAAAAGATGACCCTTGATTGCGTTTATTTCTCTCGTAATTGTTTACTTGCCTGCAAAAGCCAAAAGAAAAGTTTCCTAACTATCCATTTTTTTTTTGGAGGGGTGGGGGGTGGGTGGAGGGGTGAGGTGAGGGGAGGGGTTGGAGAGTGAGGTTATTGTAGGGTTTAGGAGGGTGCAGAAGAGATAGGAGGAAAGTGATAATCATATATTCATGGTTTGAAATCTAGAAAAGTATGTTTTTACTTTGTATATGCCAAGGGAGACTCGGATGTTTTTCTCAGTTTGCTTGAATGGTGTCTGGGAAAGCCAGAAACTGCATTTGTGGCTAAGGAAAAGAGTTGTTACAGTCGAACTAAGCGAAGCGTACCCCTCAAGATTACATTAATGAATTGATTATTACAATATTTGTGCCCGCCAGTCGTTTCAAGAATGCAATAACAAAATGATTTTTTCTTTTTAAATACTGAACCCGCTACCCGTATTCTTCAAACGACTAGCGGGTTGCATAATCAAATATTCAATTCATTAATGTAGTCTTTAAAGGTACGCTTCACTTGGTTTGACTGTAAAAGACCATTGTCCCGCTGCAACGAAGGGTGTAATTTTTGACGTCGCTTTGACAGCCTTGCAATTCAGCTTTGCCTTGAATACTGGGTAGAGGAGAGATGGGTGCTACGACAATACAGAGAAATCCATATTCCGGAAAAAAAAAAAAAAACAGACAAAGGTGCTTTGCACGTCGATTTATTTCTATCAGCTGGACATATAACTAATTGTTAATACCAGCTACGTGGAAAGGTTGATATTAGGCTTCACGAGAACGCATTCACACTGTTGCTGGCGTCACTAAACCTCATTTAACGCTAGTCCAACTGAGCCCAGTCGAAGGTTAACTCAAGGTTCAGCTGTGAAACAGAAAACAAAACGTGAATCAATTCTCTTCAAATACAAAAGCAACCAACTGCCGACGTGACCTACGCCTTCCCAAAAAAGAGAAAAAGGAAAGGAAAGGGACAAGAAAATGTAATTTAAATCTTGTACATTACTGTATGTACATTTTTGTACCTAATCTTCGGGAAATGTATCTTTTTGGTAAAAAAAATAAAGCTTTTGTTGCAAAACTAAGGCCCATTTAGCCTCATGGCAGCCAAAGTACTGATTTAACGGTAAACGGCTTTTTTGGCGGAATTTTTGAATTATAGGGTTAAGTTGTTCATGTTTTAGGTTTCTTTGAGCATGAACAAGACAACTTAAACTTTTCGTGGCGTCACTTTTCCCTTACATTCAAAAACCTTACCGATCCAAATGTCTCCCGGTGGGAAAATTAAGACACTGCGCTGTTTAGGAAAACATCCACTATTATAAAATCCCATTTGGGGTAAAGAGGAGTGTGTAAGAAAAGGACTCTGTCAAACCATACAGTTATTTTCTTGTTCAGGAAACTTTTTCGATGCTGACTAAGACCTGATCAATATCGGCAAAAGTCTCCCATCTCAGATTGCTCAGTAGAAACCATCTTAAAAGACATAAATCGGGAAACTACATGTGTATTCTGTATAAGACAGATTCAGACTTATGTTATCTCAGAATTATATGCACTGATGTGCTACCTTGACTGGTTAATGGTTATTGAGCAGACCACTACACCAGTTTTGATAGAATCACACTCGCGCAGCGATTCTAAATCACTCGCCAGTGTATAAAAGAATCTAACACCGTGCGTTCTTTTAAATCTAACCTTAAACCCTATCTTTACGTACACATTTTATTCCTAAATTTTTTTCACTTTCTTATATTGTCGTATTTATATTACTAGGTTTTTTCATTCCGGAGAGTGCCATAGAACTCGAGAGTAAAGTGCTATTAAATTGCTATTATTATTATTCTTACCATATTTATTGTTCAAAAATAACATGTACGTTTTCAGTCAAAATCATTAATACTCACCACAGTAGCGAAGGTAACACGCAGGCGTTTTTTGCAGCTCATACACGTAAAACGCTCCACAGTTCTTGACTTTAATGTTGTTTTTCCACTGACAACAGTTGTTTGACCAATGATAACAGACTGTGCGAGTCACTACACCGTCTGCGACAGAAGGATGATATCCATTCATCCATCCTGGAGCATGCGTACGACAACGATTCATGCTTGGACAATGAGTGGGCATCTTTGGGTAACCATAGCCATAACTACTCACAAAGCGATACCAGCCAGGAGTGATATCATACTTATCGCACCTGACTGAACTTTGACCAGTGTAAGAGGTTAGGCGGTCGGCTGCATAGAGGCTCTTGTAGTTGCTGCATGGATCCTGGTAAGCTGCAACTGTTGGAACAAGTCAGTGACGTGTTAAAACACCTTCGCTGAATAAATTTTGACACTATTGTCTACTGACAAATGTCAAGAAAAAGTTCTGTTTGATACGATTTTGTGGAAATGAAGGCACAAGAATTTTTTCGAGTAGGATAACCCGCAATTATGTCTAGTTTCCAACTGGAAGCGTGGAAGTTGTAATGCGGCGAAGCCATACAGGAAGGTTGCCAGACGTACAGATGTTTCAGTCAATTTTACTGTTTCAATTCACCTTATGCCTTTCTTTAACGCAAACATAATTTGTCTACATTGCTTGAGTGTGTACATCTTTATCAATTAAAAATAAATACTAACCACAATATCAGCGTAAGTCATTCAGTTTAAATGACTGTTTCATGCATGTTATACCTTTCCTTACCTACCTCAATTTTACCTTACATGCGTGTGCCTTTGCGAAACGCTAATACTAACCACAGTATCGAAGTGAGCATGCAGGCGTTTTTTGCAGCTCATACACGTAAAAGGCTCCACAGTTCTTGACTTTAATGTAGTTTCTCCACCGACAGCAGCTGTATGACCAATGATAGCAAACTTCACGAGTCACTTCACCGTCTGCCACAGAAGGATGATTTCCATTTATCCATCCTGGAGCATGCGTACCACAACGATTCTTGCTTGGACAATTAGTGGGCATCTTTGGGTTACCAGAAACACCAGTGAAGCGATACCATCCAGGGTTGATATCTCTCTGATCGCATCTGAGTGGGAATTGACCAGTGTAAGTGACAAGGCGGTTTGCTGCATAGAGGTAGTGGTAGTTGCTGCATGGGTCAGGAGCTTCAACTGTTGGAAAAGCATATGTCAAGGAAGCGTTAGAACACCTTTACTGTCAACAATCCCACACTGCAGCCTACTAACAAATTCCAAACAGCTTCATTAGACATTGTTTTGTACAAATAAATACGTGACAAACAATTTTAATATGGAGCGCGACGTGGAGTTCTTAAGGCTTCAAAATCGAGCGGGAATGTTTCCTTCGGTTTAAACGTTCTAGTTAATTTGACTTTCCTGCACTAGCTCTACGTCTTCCATTACCACCAGGGCCGTAGCTAGTAACAGACAAACCGAGGCACTTGCCTCAGTAATTTTTTCGTTTTTGTTGTTTATAGTCATCAAAAACACTAAATTCCAAGGAAGAGAATTAAACCATAGACATTGCCTCAGTCACAACTCATTTCTTGGACACTGCCTCAGTCATAATTTGTTTCTGGCTACGGCCCTGACCACAGGCATATGTCTATATCGCCTGAGTGAGTACTTTTGCACCCGAAAAATGTCAACACTCACCACAGTATCGAAGGTAACACACAGGCGTTTTTTGCAGCTCATACACGTAAAACGCTCCACAGTTCTTGACTTTAATGTAGTTACTCCACCGACAGCAGGTGTTTGACCAATGATAACAGACTGTACGAGTCACTACACCGTCTGCCACAGAAGGATGATATCCATTTATCCATCCTGGGGCATGCGTACCACAATGGTTCATGCTTGGGCAATGAGTGGGCATCTTTGGATTACCAGAAACACCAGTGAAGCGATACCATCCAGGGTTGATATCTCTCTGATCGCATCTAGCTGGACCAGTGGAAGTGACAAGGCGGTCTGCTGCATTGAGGTAGTGGTAGTTGCTGCATGGGTCAGGAGCGTCAACTGTTGGAATAGCATGTGTTAATGAAGTGTCTGAACACCTTCACTGACTACAATTCCACACTGGAGCCTACTAACAAATTCCGAACAGCTTCCATTAGACATTGGTTTGTAGAAATAAATATATGAATAAGCAATTCTATTATGGTGGGTAGGGAATTGTTTCTTGTTCCAAATTGGAAGTGTGAGCTTGAGTTTTTACGGTCTCAGAATCGAGCAGGGATGTTACCACCGGTGCAAACGTTTTAATTAATTTCACTGTTTCATGTACTAGCTCTCTGTCTTCCATTACCGCAGGCATTTGTCTATATCGCCTAAGTGAGTACTTTTGCATCCGAAAAGTGTCAACACTTACCACAGTATCGAAGGTGACACACAGGCGTTTTTTGCAGCTCATACACGTAAAACGCTCCACAGTTCTTGACTTTAATGTTGTTACTCCACCGACAGCAGGTGTTTGACCAATGATAACAGACTGTACGAGTCACTTCACCGTCTGCCACAGAAGGATGATTTCCATTTATCCATCCTGGGGCATGCGTACCACAACGATTCTTGCTTGGACAATTAGTGGGCATCTTTGGGTTACCAGAAACACCAGTGAAGCGATACCATCCAGGGTTGATATCTCTCTGATCACATCTGAGTGGGCTTTGACCAGTGTAGGTGATGAGGCGGTCGACTGCATTGAGAGTGTTGTAGTTGTAGCATGGATTATTGTAAGCTGTTGGAACTGACGAAAGGACACGAGTCTGTAAGTGACAAGTTATTGGGACTCGATAGAAGGCTTGTATCGTTTAAAACCCTGTCATTTTGATAAAATTAAGTATGCAATGCTATTATGTATTAATAATAATAATAATAATAATAATAATAATAATAATAATAATAGTTTAATGATATTTTAACGGGAAGCTTTCTCACCCGTAGGTGATCTACAGAAAGGTCCCGATCCAAAATAACATTAAATTATTAAAAAATAAATACACAAATTAAAAAATATATTAAAAATACAAAAGTAAATTATAGACTAATAGTAATAATAATAATAATAATTCTCTTTTACGGTCAAAAGGGATATCTTATTTGTAAGAGGAAAAAAATACCCTCCATAAAACACAGACTTGTTCAATTTTATACGGTTCTTATCTGCTCCAATTCAGTGCACATACGTAAAGCCTTGGCATTTTTTAGGCTGCGCCTCTGAACTACCTAAGCCACCAAAAATTGAAGGTTTTTCTGAAACGCTACTCCAAAAATCGATTCTAGTCACTACTCATAATCTTTCATTGGTGCTTCCCAAAGGAATATTTTATTTACCTTGTGCTAAACCAAGCAGCAACAATAAAATACCGTTCATTTTCATGCTTGATCCTAGGAGAAGAAAGTACATGGTATTATCGACTGATTTGAAAAGTTAACTAACCCATCGAACCTGATGGTTCACGTAGGGGAGAGAATTTGGATGGGGCTTAATTCATCGGCCACTTTAAGCTGAGAAAGATGCGTTTTTGCTGATAGCTGAGAAAAACTCAACCTGAGAAATCGGTTAAAAAAAACCCTGAGAAATCGGCAAAACTTTAAGTGATAACTGAAATTACAGCAGGCCCATTCAGACCCTCAGGGGAACTTCACAGAGCGACTAAGAGTATGGAAAAATTAACGATGAGGAAATTCATGCACGTACAGTGGTGATGGATCTTGTATTTTGACATGGCAACATGACACCAGGTGATATCTTGAAAATTTTGATTCGGGCCTCGCTGTCTCGTTTTTCCCGTGCAAGACTGAGAAAGTCTCGAAGTACCGATTTGTTTGTTTGTTCTTTTTTATATAAATGGCGCTTGAGCGTCTTAGAACCTGCACGTCTCAAGCTCGCATTTAAAGAACGTTTAAGTCTCGGTATCGCAATCGAAGAATTCAACGAATGTCTTGGGCACGGAAAGAAAACGTCAGTCTCGCCTTCTCGCAAAGTCTCGCAGTTACCATTCACCACCCCTAAGACAAACTGGGACTGACTGAACAGGGGTGGGGTGGGGACCTGTGTGGGTACTACGTGTCAGTGTTGTACGTTGCACTCTTCGTTAGTTGAGATTGTCTCACTAGTTTTTATCTCGCTCGGTAGGGTCAAAAGGAGTTCAGTCTCGATATTTTGAGTCACGCACAAAATTACTTTTAAATTAAAGGAAACCTGAAAATGATAGTTTACTAAGATAAGAAATCACCAAAAAGATAATAGTAAACCATAAAGGAACAAGGATGGTTAAGGATGGAGAAGATTGACAAGGATTACAAACGCCGAACTTGAAAAATTTAAACTAAACTTTTCAACATGTTGAAACCATGACATAGCTCCTTTAATTTAGTGTAATTTAGATCGATGGTATTAACCCGACGAAGTAAATAATTCTTTTAACAAAAGTTCTTGTGTTAATTTTGAACTTTTGTTCCGATAAGCCATCCTTAAAGGACTTTATACACCACTGTGAGTGTCTTTCACGTTATTATGTCAGCGAACTTTCAGTGTATTAAACACTGTTAACAATAAATGCTTCTACGTATCGTATAAAATCAATCTCACTTGCAATGCTTTTTAATTTTGACTACATCTCGATTGATATGCTTTTGAGTGAATAAACTGTTGTTGGAACCAAAACCTAGTTATCGCTGTCGCTGCCTGCCGTTATGCTCTTGGGTACCAGGATCTAGCCACAAAATGGGCCCTTCGTTGCAAGCGAGTGCCCGGTTTGTTTGAGTCTAATTTTGCCTGCGTGTGTCGTCGTAATTATTCCGTTATCCAAGCATTTAGAGTTCACCCGTTCCTGTTCGTTTACAGTAAAAGGACCAACCATCACAGTTTTTCAAATCAAAAGTTATATTTAGTTTATTATAAATCTGATTGATCCTTCCGAAATATCTAACGCGCGAAACTTGCCTTGTTCTTAGAATGCGTCCTTCTATTAGCAATCGCAGGTTTCTGAAGAAATTTGAAAACAAATGAATTTCAAGTTTCCATTTTCCTTTTGTGAATTTGCCCGAAAAGAGAATTTCGATCTTCATTGTCGATTTTCGTTCATCGATCTTGGCTTTCGAAATCGTAAATCACCGAGAACGAAACTCAGTCAGACGTCAACAGTTTCTTCATTGTTTGGCAAAACACGTAAGGTTGAATCGGTTTTGTATCGGTGAAAGTTTTCAGCATAACACTTTCGCCAACATTTTTATGAAAATATGTTTAGTTTACCCACCTTATACAGAGAAAAACAAAGACCAAGAGGAAGGAAAGTCAGAAGTCAGCACATATATCGCTGTCAGTGTTTAGCGAAAGTTAGTTTCCAACATTTTATTTTAGTTCATATGGACCACCGCCGTTGAGAAAAAAGCAAATTAAAAGATAATTTAAGTATTGCAATAGTTAAATCTACTTTTGCACTTACCTGAGGTAAGGATGCTCCGAGCTAAGCTATCATGGGAAACCAACTCCCGAAGTCTTGTGCCGGCGAGAGCTAAGAAAGTATTGAACCGCTATGCTTTCTTTATAGGGACTTGATCCACGATTCGGTCTTTCAACTTGACAGTTTAACCGCAGCTGAAGACTGAAATGTCTACAAAGCCGTGAGAAGATACAGTCTATTTACCGTTTAACTCAGTGGCTTCAATATCACCTCTTTATTTGGAATAAATAAAAATGCGTGATCAATTCATGATCAAATCTCCGATTCGATCTTTGACCGTTTAACGCAGCTGAAAACTGTAATGTTTACAAAGCCGCGAGAAGATGCAGTGTATTTACTGATAGCTCAGTGTTAAACCGGCTTCGACATCACCCTTTAATTTGGAATGAACGAAAATTAATGATCAATTACTAATTTTTGTGCCGTTAGGATGCTGAAATCATTGTCTAATTGTGTAGTGGCGAAAGCTGGCTTTAAAATTGCTGCTTTTTGGAAGCAGACATTATTTACTCAGTTTGCTGCTTTTTAGAAGCAAACACTATTAACCTAGTTTAGCATGATGAAGTTTTGCTAAGGCAAGTCAATTATCCATATCCTCGAACAGTGAGCATGTGTAAATAATATATTAATTAGACTAAGTATATTGACATTAACCAAACTTGTTCCCGCACGAAAGCCACGGTGCATTAAAGACAGCGGTAGCTAACGGTTGCCAACTTACACAAATTTAAAATTTTCCCCGCCAGAAAAATAAGCTTAAGAACTCACTGTGACGTTTTGATTTAGATATAAAAATATTGCTTTGGAAAAGTTGTGTCAAACCGAGTCTACGATGTATACTAAGGAGAAAACCTGTCCGGCATATAGATATGCTAAAAGCTGTTTACAGTATTTTTTGGTATCCATTTAGGCAACGTGGAAACATTAGGCAATGTTGAAACATAGGTAAATAATATATTAATTAGAATACGTATATTGATATTGACTAAACTTGTTTGTGCACGAAAGCCAAGGGTCATCGGTGACTGTAGTGACTTACACAAATTCTGTAAAATTTTCTCGCCAGGAAAATTAGTATGAGAACTCAATATGTGTTTTAAATATAATAATGTTACTGTGGAATGACGGCTTTCCTGTTTTTCGCTTAGGCAATAATAAAAACCAAATAACAGTCTAACTTAAGCGCTTTTAACGTGATTTGTCATGGGAGATCTGTGTAAAACAGATCGCTCATAATATCGATTTGGTTTCAGGTTCAGACAAGACAAACAAAGCTCCAAAATTATCCTCAGAAAATTTTTTGAACTGCATTGAGGATATTTGAATCGAATTTCCTATGCATGGCTTGTGACTAAGATAAACTGCACACCTATCAAGGTTTTCTGAAAGCTGCTTCACTAGTATAGCTTACACCATTTTTCTTGCATGATTTAACATTTGTTCTCTAACGCCAATTAGCCCCAAACCAACATTGAGCTTTAAAATATTCTTGACAATGTTTACAACGCCCACATCATCCGTCTGTGGGAGTAATTGTCCAACTTGGAACTACACAGTTTATCGATCCTGCCTTTTTCGTGTTTAGCAAATGTTGCAAAAAGCTGGGAATATAGCGTCTGAACGGGTTTTCTAGTGGGCTATGAGGCGAAAAAATATCGAATAGCTATTTTCTTTTCCATCTCCAGACTTGCATAGTGATTTGGCACAGCCAAATATTGCGTTTATCGTGAATAACCATTACAATTGTTAATTCTGCAGTTGCCAATCTAGTCAGCCGAAAGTCCGTCTTTTGTCTTACATCTTAGAGTTCGAAAGGAGAAAAAAAGAGGAGCTTGAATGAAAAGAAAGAAAAAGAGGGGGCTTCTCTTAAGTCTCGGTACTAAATACAGTAGATGGATTTGCCCACGAGTGGAGCTACAATAGCCGAGCTGCAAAAGCCGAGCTATGAAAGCTGAGCTCCGAAAGCCCAGCTCGGGGAGAGAAAGACTTTGTTTGTCCGCGACGTTCAAAACCCGAGTGCGTAGAGCGTTAGAAAGAGGAGGCGGGAGCACCTACGAAAGACTTTGTATTCTCCTGAATACGAAAAGGAACTAAACATGAATCCGTCTGGGTAAACATGCCATATATTGTCTAAAAGCTAAAATATAGTGAAAGCCCTCGTAAGCGGACACCCTCGGGACGCGAAAAAGCTGTCCGTAACTGGAGCTGACCGCTTACTAGAATACTTATCGTAAGCGGCCATTAGAGTTGTAAAGGAAAGTTGGCCGTCTACGAGAGCTTGTTCAGCTTACAATAAAAATTGGGAATGCAAAAATACCATCAAATTATTTTTTGTTTTGTTTCATTGCCTTGTGCAATGATACAGTGATAGCAGTGATACAGTTTACAAATGTTTATAAGTATCTTTCAATGTCGTCAGGCTCAATTCCTTTCATGTGTTTGTTTACGGAAGCTTAAAAACAAAGGAAAAGTCTTGATAGTACGCCCTCAAAGAGTCCGCGGCCGCTTACGAGAATGTCCGTTTACGGGAATGAATAAATACAGAGTTTGTAATGGGAGTTCAAACGGGATTTTGTGAAGGCGGTCGTAAGGAGAGCTGTCCGCTTACGACGAGTGTCCGCGGTTAAGAGAGCATCCTCTGTACTTATGAATCCGAAGAAGACTGTATTTTTCAAATAATTTTAAGGTCGTAATAGAGAGAAATCATATCTAAATTGACATCCAGAGAAAATGGCTGGTGAACGAAAACGTTATTTGAAGTTTATTGCAAGGTGAGAAATGGACGTGACTTGCCGTTGGGAAACTGTGCAGCTGCTGTTATGATAGCAATTGTCGATAATGAAGTGTTTCGCAATCAAAAACGGCAGCAACAGAGAGATGTTATCAACGTGCATTAAATGGATTCAGATAAGATTTATGAGACTCGTCATATGATGACTGTAAACATGTTATTGTCAACAACTTGCAGCGGACAGGATTTGATCTAAGGGCGTCTCACCGTCTGCACGAAGGCTTAACGTTTACACAGCTTTATATATGCATTTCGAGAACTTCCTCTTTGAGAATCCTTTTGCTGGTAAATATAATTTTTCGCGGAAGAAGAGTTATGTTTACTTATTTTAAAGGTCTAATGCGCCAGTGCATGTAAGAATGAAAGACCTATTAAGGGTTTGTTGTGTTCAGTGTTTTTTGTCTTGTTATTCCAGGAAATTGAAAACGTATTTGTGGTGATATCAAATCTTTGTACTGGAGCAGAATTACAAATTTAAAGCAACAATAACGCGCTAAGTCACATTCATTGGTACGCTTTGTATCATATCTCCAGAAGTGGTTTCAGAGCAACGGGATGTGCGTCAATTTCAGTTAAAATTGCAAGATTCCAACATTCAAATATTTAAGAGACTCGGCACTAGCTTGCCGAAACCTATCAGTTACTATGAACCATTCTACACCTATTAAAATAAAAGCAGACATGACTCATGTATTTTTAGCCTTTTCATGATGAAAGACGAAATAAATTGATCAAATGTTTTTGCTTAAAGCTTTCAAATAATTCCTTTTGTACGAAGTTTCGTTTGAAATGAATGAACTCTTTATTAAAGAGTTCCTCTCCTCAGTCTTTCAAGGAAGAGAAAAGCCGCTATGAATTTGTTTGTAAATAAAAAATTGAAGAAGCGAAAACGTCTACGTCCATAATTAGCCAATTATTCACTGAGTAGCCTAATTTTAGGGACCAATTTTAGAGATTTAATGAGCAGTACAATGGCTGTGCACGTGCGTTATAAATCCTTGTATTTTTCTTAGCCGTCCTCTGCAAAACAATTTTGCAGAACGCACGACGGCTAATTTTTCGTATTTTCTCTTGGAATTGAAATTTCCTCAAGCAAATAATAAAACAAATAATCTTCGAGAACACACCCATGTGGCTTCATAAAACCGTTCGAAAACGAAATTTGTTTGATGAAAGCTTTTAAAACGAATGAGTGGAATTTATGCCTAAGGAGCATTCTGTACGACTGCTGGATGCAAATTTAATTATCTGCAGCAGAAGTAGTCAAGACACCAGGTATACAAAGAGTTGACAGAAACACGGCCAGATGAGTCACCTTTTCACAATTTCTATACACTTTGAAGCGAGAACCAAAATAACACACCAACTCTACCCTTCAGCAGGTTAAAAATATCTAGCTCTCTTGACTTTTGATGAGTGCATGGCACCGTGGAGTCAGGGCGCAACGTCAAGGTGGTGGTCGACTCCGACCGAAATTAGTTCAAAATCTACTGATAAGGGTGGTTTTTGAACGGCATGGAATCATAATGACAACCAAGGGAAGACTATACAAGGCAGGTGACGAGATTCAACTGAGGACTAACCAAATTCAGCAAAGAAACCGGCCATCATGGATGCAACCGACACAAACGACGAAAACGATGACGAAGGCGAGGAATCAGAAGCCCAAGGTTTCGAACCAAGTCTCAAAGGAGTTAAAGAAATGCTTTCGAGCGTTCAATTACTTTATAATTATTATTGTTCCTGAAAAGCCCCATTGGGGGCGGGGGGGGGGGGTTCAATAAAGTATTCATTCATTCAGTCAGTCAGTCAGTCAGTCATTCATTCAATTCACGCTTAGAGGTTTTCAGCTAGAAAACTAGAAAACAGAATGATGACGAGAGAACTGGATGAAAATCCGAGACTGATGAGTTGTACGAAAGTTAAGATGATATTCAACAATATATGCGAAAGAACCCTTTAGAACTACATGGCATTACCGGAAACGTCTATACTTTTACGGAAGATCCGGTCATCAAGTTAAGGTGAGGTGTTAAATTTGCCCATCTCGAGTGAGGTACATCTCACATATGTTACATAATGCAAAGAACAAAACAAAAAGCGTTATTGTTGAGATCATAAGCGACAAGATGAACACCGAACTCTATAGGAAGCGAACTGGACTAAAAAACTTGAGCATTTCATATTTATTTCCGACTGTTTATCAGCTCCACCTATTCATATCAACGAGAATCTAACGCTTTTTCGAAGAGATCTGATGAAGGAGGCCAGTCAGACTAGGACGTGATGTTTGTTAGCGTTTGATCACTTGATGGGAAGAATTACGTTAAAATTTTAAATTTCTCCTCCATCGTCATGATGCTGAAAGTATTAACAAATGCTAATTTTATCACGCGAAACAACAAATAAGCATTAATAAATTTAAAAGTGCGTGAGTCCGTGTTTTATACCCAGTCGGCATTCCGCAGTCCGCAGTCCGCAGTCCGCAGTCCGCAGTCCGCAGTCCGCAGTCCGCAGTCCGCAGTCCGCAGTCCGCAGTCCGCAGTCCGCAGTCCTCACTTTGCAGTCCGCAGTCCTCACTTTGCAGTCCGCAGTCCACAGTTTGCAGTCCGCAGTACGCAGTCCGCAGTCCGCAGTCCACAGCCCGCAGTCCGCAGTCCGCAGTCCACAGCCCGCAGTCCGCAGTCCGCAGTCTGCATTCTATATTTTATACTGACCGTGCAAATCGACACAAACGATGCCTGTTCCGTCGGTATGCGAGACGACGTGCTTTTATTACCAAAACTAAGACAATTATTCTGTTAAAGAACACGACTTTGAATCGCCTTGGCTTTGGGGCAACAGCTACAGGGCATTTTCACTTCCAAAACAATGAAACGAGGACATGTTGGTGTACCAAAGCAATCCTGTGGGAGTTGAACTCTTTACCTATGTAAACACTTTCTTTGCGCGCAGAAATCTAGGCCAGCGAAATGAAACTACACACTTCCTCCTTTGATTTATTCAGCAAAAAGCAGCGTTGCTTTTGGTCCCAGAAAAGAGGATACACAACACGCAGCCAAACTACAGCTTTCTGTTCGTTCGAAAAGTCGTACACATTTCGTGACGACATGTCTGCAAGGTTTTTAAATGCCATTAACACTGACTTCGAACTTTAAATAAACAACTTATCCGCTACAGTCCACAATTAGCTGCTTCGACACTCAATAGTCCGCAATATTGAACAACACTCGAAAGAAAGTACATGGACGAACATGGAGATGACGTCATTCGCCCCTGAAGAATTGGTGTCCAATTGGTGTCCATAGAAAGACACAAAAATTCGAATTCTTCCGCATTACCCGATTAGAACTGAATTCTCTCGAACGCAATAACCAGAATGAACGACCGAGTGAATAACGGAAAACTGGGCACCAGTAGTTTAAATAACGTTTTCCCCTCAGATTCTACCCCGATCACTCTACGTTAACATTTCAAGAATTAGAACAAACATTCATGCAAAATCAAATCAAATTTAACTCTAAATTCATAAATGGCGCACCTCTCGGGTAAGCCTCAGTAGGAGAGCATGAAACCACGCGCTCGTGTGGGAATAGAATCGTTAATTTCAATATGGCGCTCCAGTTTTACTGAAGGAAAGAATTTCCCCGCCATGCGAGGGTTATTATTGTCTATCGCTAGAATCTCCAAAGCCTGAGGAAGGCGCATTTACACTTGGCATTCAATTTTTCGAGTGACATGACGCGTAATTTCTTTGTGACAAATTAAATGGTGCAGGAAGTCGTGCCTGGTGTAATAAGCCCAGAAATATGTATGTCACACAAAGTTCAGTAAACCACTTCGGGGCCGCTCCATTCTGGTATACGGCTGCAAACTACTTTTTCAATGCGATATTTCACGGATAAAATATCTTGCAAGCGCGCGGGCAATGGACAGGAGAATTGTGGGACAAACTATGAGCACTTTCCTTTCGACCAAAACTTACAGTTCGAATTTCCGCCAAGTTTTTAGTGGCGAATGGAACAGATTTTGTTCGTAATTCCCCCCCCCCACCCCCCCCCCCTAAAAGAAAACATTTCTAGAAAAGACAGCAACCATTATCTCGAGATATACCCCAAAATATTTAAATTTTTCTTACCCGGAATTTCCGTTCCATTTGATTTTGCTCCCGGAATGTGCCAAAAATCTCGGTTCAATGGTTCTTATTTATGAAATTCAACAATTCTTGAACTTTCCAGAGACTTTTCGAAGAAGTTTCCATAACGTTCACCCACGTATTTTACCATTCTGTATCATTTGCCCCCGTCATAGACCGGAATTTTGATCGAATGGGAAGCAATCATCGTTCATTGTTAAAGTGCCTTAATGGAACTACGTCACGTTATGCGCATCTTGAAAGTTTAGCCCAAAGTTTTGAAGTTTGTCGTTTCAGTCAATCAGTCAATCACTCAAACAATCAGAAAGTCAGTCAGTCAGTCAGTCAGTCCACCAGTCCATCAATCCATCAATTCATCGGTCAGTCCATCAGTCAATCGGTCAGTCAATCAGTCAATCAATCAATCAATCAGTCAGTCAGTCAGTCAATCAGTCAATCAATCAGTCAATCAAACAATCAATCAATCAAGCAAGCAAACTTTATTTTAAGAGAGACACTTGACAGTTATGAAACAAATGAACGTGTGGCTCTCTAAGCCTCACTAAGCCATGTGATTGTGCTGCGTCGACAGACCGTTCAAGGTGCAGCTGCGGAACAGAAAACAACACATGACTCAGTTCTCTTCAAATGCACCTTTCCCAAATCCTATTCAATCTTCCTCAATTTTGGCCACAATTGTGGCTTCTCGGTTTACCATCCCAGTTTTGATTTGGCTTCATTTCAAGTAACATATTACATTGCTCTAGAACATGATAATCAAATAAGGTGAATCCAAGTGAGAAAGGAGCGAATTAGTGCTGTTTACTATGACAAAGGAAAACCAAGGCCAACCGCTCACCCTCGACAAAATCTAGAATAGCTGTTTTGGGTTAGAACTGAAACTAAGATTGCTGTTGGGAATAACCGAGCTCGCACAATTAAGATATAATTATTTAGTTTAGCAGCACTTTTCTTGTATAAAGGCCACAACATTTAAGAGATTAAACGCTTATAACAACGTTGGAATTGTTCTGTAACCCTAAATCTTAGACTTTCAGGGACGGAGAGGGGAGCTTCAGTGGCCCTAACCTGGCAATTATAAAACCGCTGATGCTGTCGCCATTAAGGTATTAAAGAATGGTGCAGAGATTAATTCAACTACCTACAGATATTTTGGTGTCATTCTGATGTGAATTGACATTACTATGACGTCATTTACTTGCTTTTCTGTGGCTAAGAAAACTATTCATCAATTTTAACAAATTTCAATATACAATAACAACAATTTAACAGTAAGGTGTTTGATAAAAATCTGGTGGCCGCTAATCCCTCTATTTGCATTAGTAGTACCATAGTTAATTGAAGGAATGGTTAGGAAGACCGGAAGACATCAAAGAAGCAAACAGAAAGGCTACGATTTATGTTGGAAGGTCCTTGACCCTGCACATAATTTGTTTTTTGCTCATTGACTATGCGTGAATTACATAATCGTAATGCTTCTATTGGTGAGTTGTACGAGCACAATTTACCACCTTTTGTATTTTGCCAGGTTTTGAGCAGGATTAACCCCAAAAGAGCCAACAAAAACATACAACAAAGAACTTTGCCAGGTTTCCTAACCATTTCCCTCTATTAACCATGGTAACACGAATGACGTCATTATAGTCGATTCTTTTAAATAACTGAAGATGATACACCACCCAATAAAGTTTCCTATAATCGGATTCGCTGTTGATCATTATACTAGATACATTGCTTTGAGGGAAATAAAGGAAAATGCCTGCATTTCTCTGGTTTATTGCTTCAATTAGCCATGGTATACTAACATAATATAGCAGTAGTCTCTATATTACCTAACATGTGGATGTCTTTATGAAGCCTTAATACTCACCACAGTATCGAAGCGAGCACACAGGCGTTTTTTGCAGCTCATACACGTAAAAGGCGCCACAGTTCTTGACTTTAATGTTGTTTCTCCACCGACAGCAGTTGTTTGTCCAATGATAGCAGACTTCACGAGTCACTTCACCGTCTGCCACAGAAGGATGTTGTCCTTTGATCCATCCTGGGGCATGAGTACCACAACGACGCACAGGTGGGCATGTAGTGGGCATCTTTGGGTTACCAGCAACACCAGTGAAGCGATACCAGCCAGGGGTGATATCATTCTTATCACATCGGACTGGGCTTTGACCCGTGAAAGTGATTCGACGGTCCGCTGCATTGAGGCTCTTGTAGTTGCTGCATGGGTCATTAGATGCAACTGTTGGAATAATAAATACCAATGAAGTCACCTTCATTGACTAAATTTTCAAACTGGAGGCTATTAAAAAAAAGGTCAAGGAAAGGTTGTTCAAGATAAGGTTTCGTAGAAATAAAGGAAAAGGCAATGTTGAGGTTGTGGTTAGGGAGGAATGTCTAGTTCGTAACGTGAAAAAGCCGTGTTTGTATGTCAAGCGGCACTAGTGAAATTTTTCAGTTTATATGAGTGTTTCAAGCAAATTATTCTTTCTTTTAAAGTACCTCTATATTACCTAACATGTGTATGTCTTTATGAAACGTTAATACTCACCACAGTATCGAAGCGAGCATGCAGGCGTTTTTTGCAGCTCATACACGTAAAAGGCGCCGCAGTTCTTGACTTTAATGTTGTTTTTCCACCGACAACAATTGTTTGTCCAATGATAACAAACTTCGCGGGTCACTTCACCGTCTGCCACAGAAGGATGTTGTCCCTTGATCCATCCTGGGGCATGAGTACCACAACGACGCACAGGTGGGCATGTAGTGGGCATCTTTGGGTTAGCAGCAACACCAGTAAAACGATACCAAGCAGGGGTGATATCTCTCTGATCACATCGGACTGGGCTTTGTCCAGTATAGGATTCGAGGCGGTCTGCTGCATTGAGGCTCTTGTAGTTGCTGCATGGGTCATTAGATGCAACTGTTGAAATAATAGATGTTGACGAAGTCTAAAAACACTTTCACTGTACAGAATTACATACTGCAGCCTATTATTTAACAAATGTCAAGGAAAAAAAACATCTTAGATAACAAAAAAAGTTGAAATGAAAGAATAGATACGAAGTCAGAGTGTTTTGTTTCACGTCAGGTTGAGTTTGGAAAACCTCATAGCCTAACAGGAAGCTGCCATCAGTACGGTCGTACTGTTTGAGTTGGTATGACTATTACATGCACTCCATGCCTTTCGTCACTACAGTGATTTCTCTCTTTTTAATGTCTATTGTCTAATTGCCTCACGTTATCTAAGAGCGTCAACACTCACCACAGTATCGAAGCGAGCATGCAGGCGTTTTTTGCAGCTCATAGACGTAAAAGGCACCGCAGTTCTTGACTTTAATGTTGTTTTTCCACCGACAACAATTGTTTGTCCAGTGATAGCAAACTTCGCGAGTCACTTCACCGTCTGCCACAGAAGGATGTTGCCCTTTGATCCATCCTGGGGCATGAGTACCACAACGACGCGCAGGAGGACATGTAGTGGGCATCTTTGGGTTACCAGCAACACCAGTGAAGCGATACCATCCAGGGGTGATATCTCTCTGATCACATCGGACTGGGCTTTGTCCAGTAAAGGATTCGAGGCGGTCGGCTGCATTGAGGCTCTTGTAGTTGCTGCACGGGTCATTAGATGCAACTGTTGAAATAACAGATGTTAACGAAACCTAAAAACACTTTCACTGTGCAGAATTCCATGCTGAAGCCTAATATTTAACAAATGTTAAGGGAAAACAGTCATATTAGATAAAAGTAAGTTGAAATGAAAGAATAGATAGAAATCCAGATTTTTTTTAATGTCAGGTTGAGTTTGTAAGACCTAAAAGCCTACCAGGACATCGCCATCGATACGGTTGCACTGTTTCTTTAGTCATGACTATTACGTGCACTCCATGCCTTTCGTCACTACAGTGATTTCTCTCTTTTCAATGTCTATTGCCTAATTGTCTCACGTTATATATATATCTATGAACGTCAACACTCACCACAGTATCGAAGCGAGCATGCAGGCGTTTTTTTCAATTCATAGACGTAAAAGGCACCGCAGTTCTTGACTTTAATGTTGTTTTTCCACCGACAACAATTGTTTGTCCAATGATAGCAAACTTCACGAGTCACTTCACCGTCTGCCACAGAAGGATGTTGCCCTTTGATCCATCCTGGGGCATGAGTACCACAACGACGCACAGGTGGACATGTAGTGGGCATCTTTGGGTTACCAGCAACACCAGTGAAGCGATACCATCCAGGGGTGATATCTCTCTGATCACATCGGACTGGGCTTTGTCCAGTGAAAGATTCGAGGCGGTCGGCTGCATTGAGGCTCTTGTAGTTGTTGCACGGGTCATTAGATGCAACTGTTGAAATAATAGATATTAACGAAGCCTTAAAACACTTTCACTGTGCACACAAGTCCATGCTTCAGCTTTATATTTTACAAATGTGAAGGAAAAAAATCACATTAGATTAAAATAAGCTGAACTAAAAGAATAGATAGAAATCTTGAGTGTTTTTAATGTGTGGTTGGGTTTGTAAGACTCCAAAGCCTACCAGGAAGCTGCCATCGATACGGTTGTACTGTTTCAATTGGTGTAAATATTACATGCACTCCATGCCTTTCGTCACCACAGCGATTTCTCTCTTTTCAATGTCTATTGCCTAATTGGGTCACGTTATCTAAGAACGTCAACACTCACCACAGTATCGAAGCGAGCATGCAGGCGTTTTTTGCAGCTCATAGACGTAAAAGGCACCGCAGTTCTTGACTTTAATGTTGTTTTTCCACTGACAACAATTGTTTGTCCAATGATAGCAAACTTCACGAGTCACTTCACCGTCTGCCACAGAAGGATGTTGTCCTTTGATCCATCCTGGGGCATGAGTACCACAACGACGCACAGGAGGACATGTAGTGGGCATCTTTGGGTTACCAGCAACACCAGTAAAGCGATACCATCCAGGGGTGATATCTCTCTGATCACATCGGACTGGGCTTTGTCCAGTGAAAGATTCGAGGCGGTCGACTGCATTGAGGTTCTTGTAGTTGTTGCATGGATCATTAGATGACGTAACTGTTGAAATAGTAGATGTTAATCTAGTTTTACAACAGCTTCACTGTTTAGAACTGCGTCCTGTAGCCTATTATTTGATACAAGAGAAGGAAAAATCATTTTAGATAAAACAATTGTTGAAATGAAAGAAATGATAGGAAGCTAGAATGGTTTCTTTAGGTCCAGACTAGAAGTGTTAGATCGCGTTTGCAAGACCTGAATGCCTGCCGAGAAGCTGCCATCTATATCGTTGTACTGTTTCAATTGATATGACTATCAAATGCACTCCATGCCGTTCGTTACTACAGTGATTTCTCTCTTTTCAATTTTTTTTTTGGCTAATTGTCTCAAGTTATCTAAGAACATCGAAACTCACCACAGTATCGAAGAGAGCATGCAGGTGTTTTTTGCAACTCGTAAACGTAAAAGGCACCGCAGTTCTTGACTTTAATGTTGTTTTTCCACCGACAACAATTGTTTGTCCAATGATAGCAAACTTCACGAGTCACTTCGCCGTCTGCCACAGAAGGATGTTGCCCTTTGATCCATCCTGGGGCATGTGTACCACAACGACGCACAGGTGGACATGTAGTGGGCATCTTTGGGTTACCAGCAACACCAGTAAAGCGATACCATCCAGGGGTGATATCTCTCTGATCACATCGGACTGGGCTTTGTCCAGTGAAAGATTCGAGGCGGTCGGCTGCATTTAGGATCTTGTAGTTGCTGCATGGGTTATTAGAATTAGATGCAACTGTTGGAGTAATAGATGTTAATCAATCAAGCAATCAATCAATCAATCAATCAAACTTTATTTATACAACTGATAAACCTGTGGTCCTCGAATAAGAATTATAAGAGACTTATTATCAATATTTTAATGATCTAAATTAAAAATATAAATATACCAATATAATCTAGTTTTAGAACAGCTTCAGTGTCTAGAACTGCATACTGCAGCCTATTATTTAACAAATGTCATGGAAAAATAATCTTAGATAAAAACAAATGTCGGAATGAAAGAAAAGATACGAAGCTAGAATGTTTTCTCTAGGTCCAGAGTAGAGTTTGTAAGACCTCGAAGCTTACCGGAAGCTGCCGTCAATACGGTTGTTCTCTTAATTGATATGACTATTAAATCCATTCCATGTCTTTCGTTACTGCAGTCATTTCTCATTTTTCACTCATTTTTTAAAATCATTTTCAGTCATTTTTCAATGTCTATTGCCTAATTGTCTCGCGTTATCTAAGAACGTTAATACTCACCACAGTATCGAAGCGAGCATGCAGGCGTTTTCTGCAACTCATACACGTAAAAGGCACCGCAGTTCTTGACTTTAATGTTGTTTTTCCACCGACAACAATTGCTTGACCAGTGATAACAAATTTCACGGGTCACTTCACCGTCTGCCACAGAAGGATGTTGCCCTTTGATCCATCCCGGGGCATGCGTTCCACAACGACGCACAGGTGGGCATGTAGTGGGCATCTTTGGGTTACCAGCAACACCAGTAAAACGATACCATCCAGGGGTAATATCTCTCTGATCACATCGGACTGGGCTTTGTCCAGTGAAAGATTCGAGGCGGTCTGCTGCATTGAGGCTCTTGTAGTTGCTGCATGGGTTAAGAGCTGTCGTAGCTGACGAAAGTACAGGATAATGTAAGTGAGTTGTTTTCAATCGGGTTTATATAGAAGACTTAAGTTGTTTAAGATCCTGTTACTAAGCTGTTTGGTAAAATGCGTTAGGTCCATTGTTGTCACAAATTAATTGGTGCCTTCAACACATTGATTTTCTCTCTTTCGGTGGTTGAGTATTCTTCAAGGTGAATTTTTTTAATTATTTCCACTTTGAATTCTTAAAAGTTACCTTATTTGTAAGAGGAACGAAATACCCTGCGGTTTCCATCTGTTCCACTTCTCTGTAATATTTCCAATCCACCTCCCCCCCCCCCCCTCCCCCACACACACAAAAAGTGATGCCTGCACTAAGCCATGACAAAATTGAAGGTTTCTTGCGAAATACTACACTAAAAATTGATTCCAGTCAGTGCTTTTATCTTGGTGCTTCTCTAAAGAATGTTAAACTTACCTCGGGCTAAACCAAGCAGGAAAAACAAAACAACGTTTTTCATTTTCATGTTGTCCCTAGGACTAAAAAAGGGACACGGTGTTAGCGATTAATTGATCAATTCCGCAATCGAGCTTAGGGGTTTACGTAGAAGAGACAATCTGGATGGGGTTTAACCCATTCCTGAGAATCGGATAAAAATAATCTCTCAGCTGAGGAAGCATGCGTTAACGTTCTTTAAGGTAGCTTAAAACAGTTTCAGCGCTATCCAAGAGTTAGATTTTGATGTAATGTATCTAATACTCGAGAGAGTGTTTTATCGGGATATCCAAACACCGAGAAGAGAGTTGAAAATACGACGTGGGGCGAAGTGTTTTTGGCAAAATTCTAGGTGTTTGGATAGCTGATGAAACACTCTCTCGAGTGTTTGATATATCTTCTCAATCGAAACAAAAACTAAGTAGTAAACGGAGAAGTAAATCGTCAAAATCTATAGTAAGACCGGGTATCCAAACCTCCTTTACGGTCGTGATTTTCTTTGTTTTAACTTGATGAATTATTAATGAGTTTGAGAAGGGTCATTTTAATAACTCTTCATCACTTGATGCTACAATCAGGGTATCAGAAAACTTCCCAATCATTGGTGAGCACGTTGTTATCATTTTCGTAACAGAATAGGTTACCATAGCAACAGTATGAACTGCTAAAAACACCCTTAATTATAGGCTTAAGAGCTTATAATTCAAAAACGGCACGGTGAAATTTTTTATATCATCAAATTTTCATAAGCAGGATAAGACGCAACTTTTGGCAAAGTTCTAAAAAAAATATCTACATGGGTTTCAGAACCACCTTAAAATCATACGATGGTAGTAGCATCAACTGATAAACGGTGGTTACAATGGCAAATCGAAGTCTTGGATAGTGCTGGAAACTATTTTGCGCGACCCTAATTGATAGCCGAGATCCGCAAATTTGTTGATAGGTGAGAATTGGGCTAAAATTTTAACCGACTGACACCTGAGAAATTGCCAAATACTGTCATCAAACAGATTTTAGAACTTTCGAGTTCAAGGAATTCTACAAGAAAATATATCAGACGAGTAGTATGCAAGTTTTCCTTTAGAAGTGCGAGTATTTCCTAGTCCAAAATAAATACTTCGTTATCCTTTCTTTAAAGAGGTAATTGCTTATTAAATACTTGCCATCTTACGGCAATTGGCTAGATGAAATAAATAATTTCTTTACAAATTCCGACAGCTGATTCACTCTGAAATTAACAATAACTACGAAATTACAATTATACACTATGTGTCAAAAGAGCTTTAATTTTGCAATGGTTAATTTTGCAATGGCTACCCGATCCAGTTTGTAGTATACGGCATGCACGTTCTTTTGTATCTTTCCTGCTGCCTAGTTTTCTTTCACAGCCAAAACAGAAATAATTTCAGTAGGATTTTAAAAAAAATTGAATGATCCTTTATGTGAAAGAGCATTTTCTCTTTACATTCATTGAAGCATGTACTTCATTGTTTTGTAGTTTAAAACATTTTAGTCAAATATTATGCTAAATTCCATTTGTCTTAAAGTCGTTTATACCGGGTTCTGCAGACACGGTTTTGTCGTGTCACTAGAGCTTCTTGCTTTTTTCTGTAAAGGAGGATAGAAAGCGGCCGCTTTTTGTTCAGATGGGCTGATGTGGATACTCTCAGAGAGATTTGGAAAGTTTGAAAATACTTGCAAACCTTCGTTTGACTCGTATATTTATGAAAAGGCTTTGTAAATGTGCGAGTCACTGAGTCATTGTCGAAAACGCCCTCCAAACCGGTTTTTTGTTTTCGTGTGGACGGAAAGCATTTTGAAAGTCTTGAATAGTGAGTTTCTCGAAAACGATGACGTCACGATAATCATGTGATATTCCGTGGCCGAGTTTTCCTCAAACACAAATCCAAAATGACCGGTGATTGTGGAGTTTTCAAATTTCTCCGGCGCTGTGTAGACGGAAAAAAATTTTGATGCGTTTTCAGAGTGAAACCTCCGTTTTCAAATTCTTCCGGCGTGGTGTGAAGGCAGTAGAGACCTCAGGTATATACGACGGCGACGGCAAGGATAACGCCCTAAAAAAAAAAAAAAATTGTGTTTCTATTTCGCCCCTGCTGAATATGCTATGCATGCATTCAGCTCCAAATAGAAATACTAAAAATTAGCCGTTGTGGTTCACGTTCTCTGGACAACGCAGAATTTGTTCATTTCACGTTGTTGTTTTGAAGAAGACGGCAAAGAAACTAAATGAACCAAGAATTATAACGCACGTGCACAGCCATTGCTTTGCTCATTAGAAGTTTTGTTGGGCGACGTTCTCGTTGCCGTTGCCGTCGTGTTTGCGTAAGGTCCCTAGTGATGACGAAAGACGACGCATATTTAAATTGCATCGTCAATTTTAAATATTCGTCGATATAGTTCAATTTTTTAACAATCTTAGTTATGCTTAATATGTCTATCGGTTACAAAGCTAGCTCTGATAATGTTTAGTAAGCGCTCATTTTTCCAAAGAAAGAGAATTTCTCCAAGATCGCCGTAGTGGAAAAACACACAAAGAAAGTGGCCATTTCACATCGTTGACTTGCCGAGTATTGTAAAACAATTCAAAGGCGCGGATGTGAAATTCTCGTGCAAATCTCATTGTTGTGCTTATTAGTCTTCTGTTCGACAACATTTTTGTTGTATTGTTGTTCTTCTTCATTAAAATCCATAGTCGCCGTCACGGGATTTTCACATCCTTGTGAATTGTTCTGCAATTCTCTGCGAAACAACGATGTGAAAATCTCTCTTATCAGCTTTTTCTCTTTTTCTTTAAGGCTGTAAAAAAACTCTCCGAATTGTCAAACTTGCCAATAGTTCGAACAAAAAGTCGTTCCACTCCCCTCTGTTGAACATTGCAATTTTCTCCCTGATTTATTGAACCAACTTTTCCTTAAAGATTCGAAACATCGTGGTTCCACTTTAGTTTATTTTTTCCCAGAAATTCTACTATCCCGGCAAATTAAACTGGGACTGCTAGAGGTTTGCACAATTCCGCTCGGAACTAAATGTGCAAAACCATTATTTGTAGTCCGAGCTGTCCCAGAAACTCAGCTATTCAGATTAAACTGGCACTGGGAGAGCCTCACACGATTTCTTTCGGACACACATGCAGAAAGCTATTACTCGTCGGCTTTTCCCTTGCCAAGGCAGGTTTTAACCTGGTTTTGACAACTAGAATTCGAAGGCGGCCATTTTTGTGGAAAATGGGAGAGTTACTCACCAGCTGTCTCAAAGAATTGAAGTCCGTGCTTTGCTCTTGATCCTTAATCAACCGTCTAGCTTCACAAGGTAAACAGTGTTCAAATCCTCGTTGTTATTCACTCTTTTATACTTTGTGGCTACGAAAGCGCATGCGCAGATGTCTTAAACGACAAACCCTCGAGTACCCAGTTGAAATACAGCCAAAGGAAAAACAACAAAAGCCCATGCTAATTGATCTTTTATGATGTGAAGTACGCATTCTTTTGTCACTTACTGTAGATGCGATTCTCAAACTTAAACTCCTCACTTTATTTTCGTAAGATAAACCTTGGATATTTTCAACATTTTTAGGGGGAAGAGGGTAATTTTCAAACCCAATTTTCTCTTCCATCCTGTCATGGAAAGCTTAGTATTTAGAATTAAATTTATTAAGGTGTGATCTTATTCATTAACTAGCTGCTTAATTTCTTCCCATAGGATCAGCTTTTAAAATTGTATTTATTCTGTAGCACCTATTACGTAACTTATATTCTTTTATTGCGTAACCAGTTCTGTTCTATGCCCTTGTAATCAATTTTTGTCCAATAGTTTTCTTTCCCTTTCTCTTATTTTACACCTCGCGTTTGCATATTTAGGGTTTTGGGGTGATACTTGTTGAGAGGTTTAACTGTGCGCAGAAGAAGGTTGAAGTGTAGTTACGAGCGAGGTTAGAAAGTGGCAGAAACACGTCCGAAAGCACATTTTCATTACTGCGAAGCCATCAGTAAACCATTCGTAAATTCACGACCAAGAGCCATTTGCCGGGGAACGCGAGTGCTAAATAGCTGGTCGAAGCAATCGAAGGACAAGCGTAAATTTCTGTCGAAGTAGGCCGTTGTAATTCGGACAGCTGGAGTAAACAGGACAAGTCAAGTCGAGGTATACCGGACTGAGTGAAGACGTAACCGAAAGAAGTAAGTTGAAAAGTGGGAGTAATAAACGGGAGTTTGGTTCGTTTTGTGTGTCATGTGTTGGTGGAACGTTGTTGGGGTCAAGTTCAAGGACAAGGACTTCATATGCAAGGTTAACTGAACTGAACTACGGAAACTTTTTTTAAGGAATATTCTTGTAAATAGATTAAGTGTGCTGAGCTATTTAGCTTGTTTATTATATTCTTGTAAATAAATTAAGGTTAATTATTTAGCTTATTGTATTATTGTTAGTGACCCTATTTAAAGTATAATGTTTTTTTAGTGTACTTGTTTTAATAAATGCTTATAGACTTATGTAGTTGTTACGTGTTTTCTCGGGTTTGTTTATGCTTAGTGTTTTTTTTGTTAGAGAGCGCCCACCTATGGCGCGGTTTCATCACACACACCCCACCCCCACCGGGTCAAATATTGAATACGTGCTGCAACGTATATTTCTGTAGATTTCCAAGATAACTTTACTCACGTGTAAAGTACGTTAGTGCACAAAATCGAAAATAGTTGATAAATTAGAAAAATAATCCGAAACTAATAAACTAACATGCTATTCGTTATAAAACATCTTTAAATATCAGAAATACATATCAAAACAATGAGAAAGTTGGCAACAAATAAAACCAAAGAGCTGGAAAAAAAAATATTGAAATATATTGCAGTGACATTGCGTTTCCACACTGTTTTAAAATCTGTGGAAAGCAAACTAATAGTTGAAATCGGAAGAATCCGTTAATTACTGAATGAGCAGCCAAATGTGAACGCGGGAGAATTTTTCAAACTGGTTTGTCAGAAAACTAAAATTCTGTGTACTTGACAGGAGCACACTGTATAAACGAACATGGCACCATCATAATGAGGGACACTTAAATAGACTCTTGAGACACACTCAACATGTAACTATAAAAAAACTATCCCAGAAGTATGAATAAATCATGTATTTAAATTCGTCAGATTTTTTTCTAGGAAAACTTTCGTCGACTTATAATAAACTGTGGCTTTCGTTGTCAGAATAATTATTTTTCCTACTAAATGCCAAGCTTCCTTTCCTAGCCTGCATGGCAACGGTTTGATGTGAAAGAAGTAATTTTTTAAGGATTATTCACTTTTTTACCTCTCTCCTCTTCGTCTTTGTGAAAGAGACCTTTTTGTTGTCTTCCTATTTTTCTGATCTTGTCCCTACAAGCTGAGGCCGACTCCTTGACAGCCCTTTTTATAGATACTCATCAACAACGGGCCGATACATTTTTGACCAAATGTACGTGTCAGGAGTGGGTTGGTTTTTATCGAGTTTAGCATATGCAAATATTTCACGTGGGAGGTATATTAAGTAAGCCCTTTAAAAGTGGAGCCATGAACTCGTTTATGGAAGTAATCCCTAAGCTGGAAATTTCGCCATAGTCACGTTAAAGCCTTCAATTCCACAAATATCCGGATTTTGTTTGGGATATTTAAAGGTTTCCGACATATTCAGAAAATAAGAAGATATTTAGAAAATTAAGATATTTGGATATATTCATGGCATTTTTTATTGAATCAATATTCAGTTCTATGCCAGAAACAATCCAGTTCAGCGATTATTAACTCGAAAAATATATTCCATATCACTAAAAGCGCTAAAGCAGTAATTTTCCTAAATGGCAGATGCTGGAAATATCGAGGTACCTGAATCTTTCTCCCCAATTCCCATTGCTGCAATAAAATTTTGAAAGTTTTGGTCTAAGTGATTCAAAAACGGTGTATTTTGAGGGCAAAAATAAAAGGTATTTAGAGGTTTTCGGGGATATTTATAATTTTTTTTTTGTGATATTTAGAAGCATTTTTGAGAATTTCCGGAGAGATAGTTAAACGATTTTACGTGATATTTGTGGAGAGGCCTTGTTTGAAAAAGCATAACTTGGGTCTGTTCATTGCTGTCGTTTGTTCCGAGGCCTACAGGGGACGTTGTAGTTCTTTACGTGTAGTTGTTTACAACATTGCACCTAAGCTCAATATATTGATTGCGTGTAAGATATCAGAACAAGGCTAGTAACCCTGAGTATATCTTGGCGAAACAACTGATAGCCTTTGAGCGATGGGCTCCGGAAACAATTTTATAGACATTTTAATTTTCACTGTATTCACTATAAAATGACACCTATCTCGGGTGTGGCGGCGCAGTTTTCGTTGCTCCAGTACAGAAACTGCAGTGAAACAAAGCAAGCGAAAGCATATTAATAAACCCAATGAGTCTGAAATAGGAGATAATCGAAGTGCTGCCTGATAGCTATGGAATGGTAGCTGGTAATTGGACAAATCTACCTTCGAAATGACAGAAATGTAAACAGCACTTGTCTAAACTAAAGAGGCTTGTATGAGTTGCATTGTGTTACGCTGAACCGATCAGTTGTACTCAATGATTGTTAGCATTGAAACCGGAATAGCGAAACGATTACCAAATGAGGTGGTATTGGGCTTTCGCATGGCTGAGTATGTATTTTCGAGACAAGCTTAGCTACATTGACAGATCCAAAAAGGCACTTCACATTGTTTCAGGGCATTATAAGTTTTAATTGCTTTCTACGAATACTTTGTTGATCTTTTTTAAACTTTCCTGACTTCAATATGAACACATACATTACATTTTATCCTCTGGTGCTAAAACTCACTACCGATTGAGACATAAGTAATTTTACCTAAAAAGTTTTACGGAGTCTAATTTGAAAGTTATATAACATAATAGCTTTTTTAATTTGTATTACATTGTAATTAAACTTGGATGAGAGGCAATTTCGGGCAGAAACTACAAACATTGCCTGGAATTGTCTCACAGAGATTTTGAATTATATTGCAATGCAAAGGAGGCACGTGAACAGGGAAAAAGGGAAAATAGTCTCTTATCATGATATTTTGTAAGTCTAATGTATAGTTAACCGCGCGGCCATGGGCCGAGCGCGGTTCATGTTCTACCCTTGGTTTATTTATTTATTTTTTTTATTTGTCGGAGACCAGACGCAGATCTCCACTCGGCCAACTTTGAATTACGCAATCGGTAATGTTTACTCGCCAAACCTTGTTTCTTCAGGATCAACAGAAATCTCAGATTACAAAATCACGCCGAACCTACACGTTGCAAAAAAATCTCTTCAAAACCCTGACATCGAAGCGATATATCACTTTAGCGTTAATAGCTACCTCATATCGGCAGTATTAAAATCTATTCGTTAACAATCCAGCTTCATCATATTAAAATTTCAACGAAATCGAACAAAACCAGAACTAAATATTATTAGCTTTTTTTTGTAACCTAGCTTCATTGCGTGAGTCGACAAAGGAAGCGACGGTCGCCCATAGCCACCGAAACACATTAACATAACCAGTGAACCTACGTTTCGGTCAAAAAAAAACCAGGATTATTGCCTGAAAGCTGAAAATTCAAGAGGAACATCTTTTTCGAACTTTTCTCAAGTTATTTAGACGAAAAAATGACCTCGGCGGACTCCAAAAGAGAACGAAACAAAAAACAGAACGAGACAGTGAGAAGAGCCGATAATTTATTCACCGCGTGGCCTTCGTTACGTTCACGTTAAAAAAACCTTACTTCTGGATAATTTCAGCCTTACAAGTCAGCAACTGGTCCCAAATTACTTTCTGTATCCTTACAAATGTCCTGACTTCCATCTCCGAAAGATTTGGCCGCAATTTTTTAGCAAATAAACATTTCGCCGACAGCAATCACCATTACGGTGGCTTGCAACTAATTCGCTAACTTTACAAAACCCTCCCGAGGGGGGGATATGACGAAAAGAGCTGAAAAATGATGACCGGAAATAGAGTAATTTTCTCAGCTTCCAGTGTGCCAAATTTGCTGGAAATAGGTTCAAAACCGATATTTGTTTTTCGTTTTTTTTTCTTCGGGTCACTCATGCTACCAAAACAGTTAACTTTTAAAAGCGCGGTTGTAAGATCTTAAAGATCTTCTTGTTCAGTTTTAGTATCTCATAGTGTTTGCCACCCGCAAAAGGTTTTCTTAAATTTACTAGAACTTTTTACTTTTGTACTGCATTTTGTTCAGTATAATTGTGCATGTGTCGGAACAAAAGGACATTGAACAAAATCATCCACGTTGCATGTTTGTACGGCCTATGAGTGTTGGCGAACAGGGAAATCACATGATTATCGTCACGTCATCGTTTTCGGAAAGCTCTCTTTTCGTGACGGATTAGTGCGTTTTCGAATTTCTCCGGCGTAGTGTGTTCAGTGTGCCCTTATCGATCACTGATACCCTTTATACTCTCGAGTGAGAGAAGCACTTTGAGAGTATAGTGTCTTGCCCGAAGGGCATTGCACAATGACCCCGGACCGCTCAATACGCACTAACTATGAGGGCACCGCGCAGGAATAAAAAGACAGACTGATGGAAGGAACTTAGTTCTTTTACCTCTTAGTGTTTGAAGTTAGTTTGCAAACATTTTATTAAGTCCTTGCAAACCATCGCCGCCGAGAAAAAAAAAATTAAAGATAATTTAAGTATTAATTAAAACAGTTCACTCTTCTTTTTAACTTACCTGAGATAATGACACTGAAAACTAGACTATCGTGGGACACCAACTCCCGGGAGTCTTGTGCCGGTCAGTGATAGCTGAGAAACTATCGAACCGCTGTTATGCCTTTTTTCTTTTATCGATACGTGATCTAGATTTCTACCTTTCAGTTTGGCAGTTAAACACAGCTGAATGCTGAAATGTTTACTGAGCCGTGAGAAGATGCAGTTTATTTACTGATAGCTTTTCTAATGGCTTCGGTATAAATCTTTAGAGTGAATGAAAAACTCAAGCTGAAGTCATTGCCTAATTACGTACCGGTGGCGAAAGCTACCTTGAAAATTTGGTTTAACATGATGAAGTTTTGCTAAGACAAGTAAAGTATGAATATCCTCGAACGGTGAACGTGGGTAAATAATGTTTGTTAGCATAAGTATATTGACATTGATTAAACTTGTTTCCACGTGAAATCATGAGGCATCAAAGACAGTGGCCGAATTAGGGTTAGGGTTAGCGTTAGGGTTTAAAAGGGTTGTGAACCTACACAAACTCTAAATTTTCACGCCATAGAAATTAGGGTCAAAACTCACCGAGACGTTTCAAATATAACGATATTGTTATGGAATAATTGAGTTAGGTCGAGTCAACGATGTAAACTAACAGATAATCTACCAGTGCACCTGAAATTTTTTTAACCATTAGTTTTCAATTGTGAACATTATTTCACTTAATACGATACATACATACTAAAAAAAAACTTGAAATTACCTATTGATCCAAACTATTATACACAATATATTGTATAAAATTGAACGTGATACACCAACAGCTTCGATTGGCTAAGTAGTCACAGCTTTTTTGTTTCCCACTTAGGCAATGATAAAAAGCAAACACCAGTCTAAAAGTCATGGAAAATTTGTATAAACAGATCGGCGTTTAATTTTCGTTTCAGGGTTATTAATGGCTAATTAAACAAAATGCCAAAGTCATCTTTAGCAAATACTTTGAACTGCGTTGAAGATATTTTTATTCTTGCTAGGTCAAAAGCCAAAAAGCTGGGATTACTAAAGGCAATAACAGCTTTTCTGTTTTTCCACTCAGGGAATTATAATGAAGAGCAAATATCACACTAAAGCACTTTTAAAAATGATTTCTCATGGAAGATTTATTTAAACAGATCGTTAACGATTTGGTTTCAGTTTCAGGGCTAACAACAAGAAAAACAAATTTCAAAATTAACTGAAAATTTCAAAATTATCCTTTTCAGCAAATTCTTTAAACTGCGTTGAGAATAGAAGATTTGAATTTCCCGTTACTTATGGCTTTACCTAATCATTCCTTTTTTGTTTCTACTAACTAAGGGAATAATAAAAAGCAAATACCACACTATAAGCGCTTGAAAATGATTTTTCAAAGAAAATCTCTATAAGCAGATCTCTCAAAATAACGCTTTGGTTTCAGTTTAAGCGTTAATGGCTGAAAAAAATCATGGAGGCAGCGTGGCCAAGTGTTTAGGGCGCCGGATTTGAACTCCGAAGGTCGCGGGTTCAAATCCCACTCTGACCACTATGCTGGAGTTGTTTCTCGATAGACCTAAGTTCAACTCCTCTGTCATGCTTGTGAGTAGCCAGTTGGTCTGCCTCTCGCCAGTTCGCCAGTTGGGATTTCCACGCCTGTTATGTTTGTTTATTTGAAATATTTATTTCTTTCAGTTGAAGGACATTCGCGCGAAAATTTTCCAGTCGATGGAGTTTTTTTAAAATTTTTACTGCAGTCAGATAATGAATTACTTGTGTCAGAAATGCAAATAATATTGGTGGTCACCGACTTCGTTTCAGAGATAAAGCGTGTGGAAAAATACCCTGAGTTTGAATGAGTGGCCCGCGTACTTCAGCATGGTCTACAGGGTTTTGTAATTAAAAATATCGAAGGTGAGTCAACGGAGGCAAGCGATCTTAGTCATATTTTGTAGAAGCGGGTCTGTTACGTAAATAATTCCAAATGTTACCAACTTTCTCACGAAACAACCCTTCAAGAGGCATTTGAAACCGTCGCACAGACAAACGCTAAAAAGAACGGAATTCAATGGTGCATCTTGCAAAAAATTCAAACCTCTAGTAGATCGATTTTCTTCATTTTTTCGCTAAATGTAGAAAATCGGTAGAGAAAATTATCCATCAAAAGAGAAATAGGGGTCATCGACCACTCAGTACAAACATTCAACATTTTAACATTTTTTTAACATTTTCTTAAACAATGGGTAGATTAACAAAATTCCAATATTATCTTCTTCAGAAAATCCTGCTGATGAACTTCGTTGAGGAGATTTGAATTTCCCGTGTATTATCGCCTAAAAGGGAAACAATGAGAAAGCTGTGATTATTTAAGGCAATCACAGCTTTTCTGTTTCCCACTTAGGCGATAATAAAAAGCAAATACAAGTCTAAAAGCACTTTTTAAAACGATTTGTTAAAAAGATCTGTATAAACAGATCATTCAAAATAACAATTTGGTTTCAGTTCCAGGGTTAAAGGCTCAAGAAACAAAGCCCAAACATTATCTTCTTCAGAAGATTTTGCGATTTGCGACTGATTCGGTTGAGTTTCTTATTTAATTAATGGCTCGTTTGAGGAACTGTGTCACAGATTTTAGCCAAATTTAGATATAAGAAAAGAGCCAGCAAATTGAGTGAAATAAAAACAAGAACCAATTTAAACGGTTAAGGAATATTTCAATAACACAAGAAATACAAAAAAAGATAAGAATGGCCAGAAATTGAAGAATTTTTGAAAACTGTTAGTTAATCGTTTCACCTTTAATTATAACGCCCAGGAGATCCATAGAAGTAAATTCTTTGTTGACATTACGTTTCATAGATTGGAATACGAATATTATGAAGTTATATTATATATTTTCAAACAGAAATTCAGAAGCAGGGCACCCAAAATAAATTATGTATCGCAGTATGTCCATAACAGCGCTTCAAGTGTCTCATCTTCCAGCAGTAAATTGATGATGAGTAAAGAGATGAGTTCAATTTATATCGGCGCTTAATTCAGCGAATGCAGCGGTAAATAACAAAGCAAAAACACTAAGTATATGTAAAACGTTGCGACTGCAAAGCTTCGCCGTTCGCCCCTCGAATATCTTGTTCGTTCGCTGAATTTTTTCGCTCTTCACCAAAACTTTTAGAGAAAAGGAGAGACTGCTCACAGAGTCTATACACAAAGTGTCCAATAAAACTAGATTGTCTAGTAAATTATCAAAAGGACATGGGGGGAAAAACAGCTGTTTTCTGTATATATAAACCACAATCACTTCGAAAAAAGTTGAAAGAAGACAAAATTCTGACATTTCGTTTTTAGACCACCTTGATGAGCCAGAAGCCCAGGCAGCAATCCCGTGATTACTGACAAGATA